>NC_141462.1:27106458-27752916 GCF_015680905.1 Coptis chinensis
TCCAGCACCTTAAATAATGTAAGTCATTTTACCCTTAATAACAGTCATTTCTTTTCTAGTTTAATTCCTGTCCTGCATTTATTTACTTAATGTATACAACAAGTTTTATTATTCCTTCAATGACCATGAGCTAATCCCCCCCCCCTCAGGGGGAGGGTTATGCTGCTCGTGTAAGAATCCAGATTGACTCTTTAATATTCTAGAATCACTGCTTAGGAATTAGGCATAGATTAGACATCCGGTCCCAAAATGACTAAGACTGTACAAATTTGGAGGCCGATGCTCTGCAGCGTCTCGATGCTCGACCCAAATGTCTCGTCGTGAACTAAAATGTCGCGGCGACTCTATGGTGTCAGCCAGCTCTCCAATTTGTCCAGCTGATGTGGAATCGAGCCAGGAGCTAAAATGATATTCCAGAGATGAAATATTAGTTAAATTCCTTATGCTAGTGTGATGCGGCTCAGAGATGTGGGCATGCGCTAGGGATCAATACTCGATGTCGTCTCCAAACACGAGACAAATTAGAGGTGTAGTGATGTGGTAATATAAACTGTTGAAAAATGATTCTTGCATGAATATGATTAACCATCTCCCTGTTTCTCTATCTTTGTTTACCTACATATAAATCACCGTAGTAATTTACATTATTTGCATTATCGTTAATTTAATTAAAACCAACTAAAAAACCTAAAATCCTACTCACCAAAAGTTGTAATTCAATATGTGAACCTTTCCGAGCCCTAAGGTTTGGACGATCCCTTACTCGACCTATCCTACCAAACCCACGTGAGTAAGGTAACTTGACTAAAACGAACGACTAAACGGACTTTGGACTTTGGACTTTGGTCTTCGGACTTCGGACTTCGGACTATGGACCTCGGACTTAATCAAGAAAACTAATAAATTTACAATTAAAAGTTTTTAATCAAATGGCGTCGCTGCCCACCGAAGGACTCTGGACTTAACTTAATAACT
The DNA here is from genome assembly GCF_015680905.1 of Coptis chinensis. NCBI lineage: Eukaryota > Viridiplantae > Streptophyta > Magnoliopsida > Ranunculales > Ranunculaceae > Coptis > Coptis chinensis. Next base: position 27,107,434 of record NC_141462.1, read on the forward strand.
GGAACACATTTAACCCCCTCCCCTACCTCTTCATTTTTTTTAATTTCCATTTCTTTTGCAATACTAACGTATTACATACCTGTTTGCCCCAACTTTTTCTACTAACAGATATCTGTGAACCAGATCTTGTTTATTTTTATTAGCACAGTTTAAGTATTCCGTAGGAACTTGAAGTACTGAACTGACAAAAGAGTCTCGGACGAGACTAAATTAGTAGCACGCGAGACTAACCTAGAGTATCAACACTCCGGTTTTCAGGTACAGTCCACTTTCCTTTTAGTACTCTTTTGGACTCTCTTGTCTAGTTTTTCCAGTAAGTTCACAAGCTCGGGAGTTAGTTCGATCGTGTACGAGGAATCGCGGGATGCCAGGTTTCAAATTCTTAAACTCCTCAAACTTTGTCGAAGATATTATTTGGTTGTTACTATAACCTGTGTTACCTTGCATGTTTGTGTGTTGGCATAAGAACTCTTTGCATATAAATGTGGTTCGTCATTACATCTTCACATTAACACGATTAATATAATTCGAATATATTTGGATGTATGTGTAGTTTCAAACCACCTGCTTAAAATATTTTTGTATGTGTATATTACATCAATTCACGTACGCGGTAGTCATTTGTATGAGTTCGTTCTCGACATTCCCCTAGCTCACATTTAAGTTGCACGTATCAATAGCTATAGATTATTGCATGCGTATGACACATTTCTATTCACATAGATTTGCATATGTAAACTTCCTGTGTAAAACTAGCATGTGTTAATTGTATGTTTAGTTTCTATTTTGACATGTATCGTTTTTAATTGCATGTTTCGTAATCACGTCTCTATAATACATTAATTACGTAAACTAAAATAAATAAATAAAAAAAAATAAAAATAAAAAAAAAAAAAAAAAAAAAAAATCACTAGTAATTAAAAATTTCATCTTAATAATTTTAATAATACCCCACATAATACACCATCCTATTCCATCAGTGTTTGGGAAACTCGAAAGATTGAGGTTGCCTAATTAAGGAACATGCTAGCACGGACAACCTCCCTCAATCCTCTCAGGTGACCTGCCTACTGGAATATTCACACGTTATCTTAGCTTACCTGCACGAGTTAGCAATAGCTCAGGAAGACGTGCTTCACCTCCCTCCTTCCTTAATTCTAAAACCTCCAGTCATAATTCGTTCCTTATGAGCCTTAAATTAAAATTTATATTTGTATGAGACTACGGTCTGGTAAACATAAGGAATTAGAACTTATATATAGTCGTCGAAAATACAATAAACAACTGCTTATGTTATCTCCTAGACATAATTCCTCCTCCGTAAATCAACCTCATCAAACATCTCTGTTGCCATCATCTCCCTTAATTATGGCCCAGGAAAATCCCACAGTCGAGAAACCCCTTTCGGATTTCTATACTGCCTTACAAGAAGGAACTGCCTCCTGCATTAAACTCGATGCTATTGTAGGTGATTTTCGAATTCCGCCAAACATTTTCGGTTTGTTACCTGTTTACCATGGTCTAGACCATGAAAAACTGTATAATCACCTTCGTCGGATGCAACAAGTAGTCACCACTTTCCGCCATCCGATTGTTAATAACGAACAAGTCTTGCTTAGGTTGTTTCCCTTCACCTTAGTTGATAAAGCTTCAGTTTGGCTCACAGGCGGAGCGCCACAATCCATTGACACATGGGCCAAATTCGTACAAGCATTCATGATAAAGTTTTATACTCAGAAGAAAACTACAGAAATGTTTCAAAAGATTCAATTCTTTAGCCAAAGACCCCGTGAATCCTTTTCGAAGCATGGAGCAGATTTATCGACCGCTTCGAATGTCCCCATCATCAACTCGACACCGCTTTACTAGTCCGTTCATTCTTTAATGGTCTCTCTGACCATCAAAAGGAAACCTTAGATATCATGAACGGTGGTTGTTTCATGGACAAGGGCGCTACTGAAGCATACACTTTTCTTGAGAAACAGGCTTCATGAAGCACCCATTGGGGAAACACTGATTCTTCCAGATTTTCTAAAGACACTCCTACCAAAGTCGTCTATGTTCGAGGTCAAACCCGATCCGGAATTAAAAACTCTAATCGAGTCCCTAAACAAAAAGGTCGATGCTCTTTCGGTACAAGTAAATGATCAAAAACCCGAACAGGTCAAGGCTGCCAACGCTTCCCCATGTCCTATTTGCTTAAGTCCTGAGCACGCCGATTCTTATTGTCCTTTAGTATATGAGTGCCCTCCCAAACCTTCTGAAGAGGCTTCTGCTTTCAACATCCCTAATGCACCTTGGCGACAACATCCGAATTTAGCTTGGGCACCCCCTGCCCAACAACAAGCTCCTCCGGGTGTCAACAACATTCCTGTACGACCACCCACGAACTACGATTCCTATCGTCAAGGAAATCCTCCGTAATTCCAGCAAGGGTAAGGTAATTTTCATAACAATGCAAATATAGGGTACCAAAACAACCGCAACCTTGTTCCCGCTAATCAAGGATATGGCTACCAAAATCAACCCGTAAATAATAACCGTGAACTAGTTCCTGCTGCTCCACTAGTACAATCCATAGTCGATAAAACAGCTAAAACTTTTCTGACATACATGAATCAACATAATCAAATCCTAGCTTCTATCCAACAGTCTTTTTAGCTGTTAGCTTAGGATAAAAGTCAAAAGGGTGTGTTCCCGTGCCAAGCAGTTCCAAACCCTAAGCCTACAAACACTGCCTTTGAACTCAACAATTCACCAGGATCTAGTAATCCAACCCAGGGTGAGGTAAATGCCATTACCACTCTTCGTTCTGGCCGAACCATCGACAATAAAATACGTATGCCAGACGAGGAATCGACGGAAACCACGGCTGCTGTCCTTCCAACTCCTACCTCGCGAACCTATAACGGATTTAAGTTGTGCCTTCCAATTCTACACCCACGCCCCTAGGGAAAGACGCCACTGATCCTTATCGCGATTCCGCCTAAAAAGCTCTGTTCCCTGCCCATTTGGTAAAGAACAAACGTGATGAACATTTCGTTGAGATCCGTGGAAACCTTCAAAAATTTGACCATAAACTTACCTTTCCTAGATGCGGCTTTTAAGCATTTACCCAAGCATGCCAAGTTTTTGAAGGACATGTGCACCACCAAACGACGTACGAATGTTCCTCAACAAGCGTTCCTCATTGAGCAGTTTCCCTCGATTACCACTACCAATGGTGTGGTAAAAATTAGGCAAAGTGTCAATTAACCGTACTACCATGCACGGCGACAAGTATACCGCTACCGCACTTTTAGACCTAGGTGCTAGTGTTAACCTACTTCCCTACTACTTATTTAAGCAGTTAGGTCTTCATGAATTAAAACCTACCAATATGACTCTGCAACTCGCGGATCGCTCCATCAAGTACCCAAAGGGCATAGTAGATAACGTCATAGTCAAGGTCCAAGATTTTTACTACCCAGTTGATTTTGTCATTCTAGATACTGAAGTGGCTTGTGACTCCATTCTTATCATCTTGGGACGTCCTTTTCTTGCAACTGCTAACACTATCATAAATTGTCGGGATGGTTCAATGACATTGTCTTTCGGGAACCTTTCTGCCGAACTCAACGTGTTCAAATTATTGAAACAATTTCCCGATCCTATAATGGAGGGCGAGATTAGCTTGGTTGATAGTCTGGAACATGATTATTTCATAAACTCTTTTCCCCCAGACGGGATACACCAATTTCTTTCTTTTGATAATCCTGAGTTTGACGATGACTCGTACATAAAGGATGTCCACGCATTATTAGAGTCGGTACCACTATTTGACCCTACTGCTGCGTTGCAAACTGATTCAGAAGAACCGAATTCGCTCTTTTCCATTGAAGAGATGATCCCTCACGAATTCTTGATCCCCAATCCTCCAACTCTGGATTTAAAACATCTACCCTCTAATTTGAAGTACGTGCATCTCGATCTCGATGGTAGTCACCCTATAATAATTTCTGCTCACTTGACTACCGACGAAGAGGCACGTTTGATTCATGTCATTCGTGAACACCGCTCCGCTATCGGATGGTCCTTAGATGATATCAAGGGAATATACCCTAGCATATGCACGCATCACATACATCTCGATGACGGCACAAAGACATCGCGAGAACCACAACGCCGCCTTAATCCCACCATGAAGGAAGTGGTGAGAGAGGAAGTTTTACGTTTACTTGATGTGGGTATCATATACCCTATCTCTGATAGTGATTGGGTTAGTCATGTCCACGTTACCAAAAAGTCCGGCATTCAAGTTGTACAAAATGAAAATGGTGAGTGCATCTCCACTCGCATTCCATTAAAATGGAGAATTTGCATTGACTATCGCAAACTTAATGCGTAACACGTAAAGATCACTTCCCTCTCCCATTCATTGACCGGATGATAGAACGCGTTTAGGGTCATGCTTACTCATGTTTTCTTGATGGCTATTCGGATACTTCCAAATTGTCATCGATCCGCCCGATCAAGAAAAAGACAACTTTCACGTGTCCCTTTGGAACCTTTGCATACGCATCTAATGCCTTTTGGTCTTTGTAATGCCCCAGGCACCTTCCAATGCTGCATGCTTCACATTTTCAGTGATATGGTGGAACGTTATATGGAAGTCTTCATGGACGATTTTTCCATCTACGGAAATTCCTTTGACGACTGCCTATCCAACCTTTCTAAAGTATTAACGCGTTACGAAGAGAAAAATCTGGTACTCAATTGGGAGAAGTGTCATTTCATGGTTACCAAAGGACTTGTTCTAGGTCATATTATTTCGAAAGACGGTATAGAGGTTGATAAAGCTAAAATTGTTAAAATTGCTTCGCTACCTTTCCCACGTACAGTTCATGATATCCGTGCCTTTTTAGGACACGCTGGGTTTTACAGGAGATTCATTCAGAATTTTTCTAAAGTTGCTCGACCTTTAACCAATCTCCTACTTAAGGATGCAGTATTCGCATTCAATTTCAATTGCAAACAAGCTTTTGATACTCTAAAAACCGCTCTGACTACCGCTCCTATCATTCAACCCCCTAATTGGTCTCAACCATTCGAACTAATGTGTGACGCTAGCGACTTTGCTACTGGCGCCGTACTAGGCCAACGACGTGATGACAAACCCATTGTCATTTACTACGCTAGTAAAACTCTTAATGACGCTCAACGTAATTATACCACAATTGAGAAAGAGTTCCTAGCTGTTGTCTATGCTTTGGATAAGTTACGCCCTTACCTAGTTGGAACATCCACCATCGTATATACTAACCATGCCGCACTTCGATACTTACTCGCGAAAAAGGAAGCAAAACAACAATTGTTCCGCTGGATCCTTCTCTTGCAAGAATTCACCCTGGAAATCAAAGACAAGAAAGGAACTGAAAATGTCGTGGCCGACCATTTATCAAGGCTGGTTGGTGACATTGATAGTGATCCTGAGCCATCTGTGATTCCTTCCCAGACGAGTATTTGTACTCTATTTTCTCATCTCCATGGTACACAGATATCGTTAACTACCTAGTTACTGAGGAAGTCCCTTTCTCTTGGTCACGTCCTGATCGTAAAAAGTTCTTATGCATTGTGAAATATTATTTCTGGGATGACCCTTACCTCTTTAAGTATTGTTCCGACCAACTCATTCGTCGCTACATTCCCGATTAGGAGCACACCGACGTATTATCCTTTTGCCATGAACAATCTTACGGAGGTCATTTCATTGGAAAGAAAACTGCGGCCAAGGTATTACAATGTGGGTTTTACTAGCCTACCCTTTTTCGCGATGCACACGAACATTGCATAGCTTGCATTCGTTGTCAACACCTAGGTCGAATTACCAAACGAAATATGATACCCCTAAATCCTATCTTGATTGTGGAAATTTTTTATGTTTAGGGCATTAATTTTATGGGACCTTTCCCTATTTCTCAAGGTTTTCTATACATTTTAGTCATTGTAGACTATGTGTCCAAATAGATTGAGGCACTCGCATGTCGCTCAAATGACCATAAGACTGTCGTGAAATTTGTTAAAGAAAATATTTTCTCTCGTTTCGGTGTTCCCAAAGCTATCATCAGTGATGGGGGTACACATTTTTGTAATAAAATTTTTGGGTTTTTAATGAAGAAATATGGATTTACTCACAAGGTTGCTACTCTATATCACCCACAAATGAGTGGCCAAGTGGAAGTCTTCAACAGAGAGATAAAGTTTATTCTGGAGAAAATTGTCAACCCATCAAGAAAGGACTGGTCTCTCCGCTTATCGGATGCCTTGTGGACATACCGAACAGCATTTAAGACACCTATAGGGATGTCTCTTTACCGCATTATTTTTGGAAACCTTGTCATCTGCCAGTTGAACTTGAGCATCGTGCCCTTTGGGCCATCAAAAACCTCAATTACAATATCATCGAGGCAGGCGAGAAGTGAAAACTGCAATTAAATGAGCTTGAGGAGATTCGGAGTGATGCTTATTGATAAAACATAAAATGAAATAGTTTACCTATGAAATGAACGATAAAACTCAAAACGTAAGTAAACTAAAACTATCTTATGCTGCCTATATGTTTATCAAAGATTCTACTCTCAATCTTATGAGATATAGTGGAGTAGGAAGTTTGTTCCACTCCTAGTCCTTCCGCATGTTCATGTTCTCTACGTATAAGTACTCTTAACTCTTAAGTCTAATGAGAGATTTACGAAGTGGCAACTAGACTACGATGCAACTACCCACAAGATGCAACTAGTCGATTATCAAAATAACTATGGGAATGCTACGTTGATTCTATGATAAGGAGTTAGAGGGGGATTGATTCCACCTTAACTCGACTTAATCCTACTAACGAATTTAATCGTCAGAATCGAATTGAATCGCTTCCGCAGAACAATATGGTTATTCCTAATCCCTAATTACACATGGCATTATGTGAACGATTAAACCCATTCTCATGGTGAACTAATCGCTTCTAGAGTGGAAAGGAAATTGGGACGACTCTACGATAGTCGGAATTAAGCTTTCATCAAGGCTTCTCAACCCCCTCTAATGGAGGTTTAGCCGAGAATCATTACGCAATCATTTCCGATTAAATTAGAACTAAACATAATATAAAGAATTTAAATTTACTAATCTAAATTAAACAATAATTAAAATCTAATTAATAACTAAGAATTGAATAACAAGTAATAAATGAAATCAGATCTAACACAAATGTAAATGACAAGAATCGAAATTAACAAACCAGCTATTTTATTAATCAATCTAATTAAGAATAATGATTCTAGAGTTTAATCTAAAATAAGAATTGGATTGGAAACTAAACTTAACATAAGAATTAAATCTAGATCTAGAAGTTATTCTAATGGCTACTTTCTATTCTAAGCTACTTTTATTTTCTAACCTCTTATCTACCATTAACTATCTACCATTAACAAATAGCTGAAGCTTTGGTTTTTATACATTCAGATCCAAAAATCGTGCATGGGCTTGGAGCCATGTTTTGGGCCAGAGAATCAGGCCCAAAACCCAATTCTTTTAGTCCAAAAAGGCCTCTTCAGCTGTAGTTAGCTTCAACAGACTTTTCGTCTACTTTTGCTCCTCTGATTAGATCAAAGCTTAGACCATTGGAAAGCTCTTTCCGATCCGGTCGTTTTGACATAAGGTAGGCCCCATTCCAAGGTCTGAGTCCAAAGATATGGCCTTCGGAAGTTCTGCTGACTTTGTGTGCTGTTTCTGCCCGCGTCGACTTTTCAGCTTTTGACCGGGCTTTAGAAAGGCTTTGTCTTCTTGAATCTTGGCCTTTAATCACGGAACTCCTTAGTAACCGACCTTTGCTCCTTTATCTCGCTAAAGTGGCACATTTATGCACATAATGGACTTTGAAACACGAAATGCATAAAACACGTGAATCGGTGTTAACTCTTAATTATTACTCACATAATCGGGTCTAATAGTATGACTGTTACAGGGTTAAAACTACAGTTTTGGGCTCTTATCAAACCACCCCCAAACAGCATTTTGCTTGTCCTCAATCAAAGATGAGAAATTAGAATAAGTGACTAAAAATAGAGTTCTATCTACTCTCGTTTCGCTGTGTGCGATTGCATTGACCATATGCAACAAGGCCTTAAACCACTAGGAATTCCCTAGTGGACGAGTTATAGCCTCGTGAGAGTTTTCCAATGAAGGTACTCACAAACTTCATCTATACTACAACGATTAAGAAATAAAGCTATTGTTTCTTTATTCATGCTCTAAATTAACTATACCTCTCACTAGCAATGCATATAGAGTAATCAAGTTGAAACCTAAGCTAATATATGCATAATAATCAATCATCTACAATAAACATATATACAATGAGTAATACTATGAAATGCCTAGCAGGTTCGTTTCTGAAACTCGGAATAGCGTCCTTAAATAGGTTCTCACAATAATAATCAAGATACAACACTCTGATTTTTCCACTCAAGTTCTGCTACTCCAGTGTGCAGTGGGCACACTTTACCTTACAATCTCAATGACAACAAGGAAGCCGGAGTCGATCAAACACATCTGCCACTTACTATCACACTAATCTATTCCTAATTGAGCTAGAGGTCTTTATTAGGTGTCATGGGATTAGGAGATGGTTTAAGAAGGAAAGAAATGGATATTCAAAAAGGACAAGTCTGAGATAATAGAGTTTTCATATTATGTAACTTAGAGAAAACCTTGTTATTTTCTTTTGCTTCTATACTTTGTTTCCATCCTTAGCTATATTTTTTTCTTTTTCTTTGGCTTTTGACTCCTTTTATTCTATTTTTTTTTTTGGAGTTTTTATTTTATTTCTATTTTTATTTTTCTTTTCTTTGGATGGAAACTTCTTTTTTTTTTTTTTTGAAGCAATTAACTAACTTTTGTTTACACAGGTTTTTCTCTTCTTCTTTCTTCCTCATTCTATTCTCAGACTTATTCTAGATTGGGTAGGTTGAATTTTTTATTTTGTTTTGTTTTTGTAATAGGGTAAAGGATTTGTGGTTTATGAAAGGCTAAAGAAAGGCTCAGAGGGGCGACTAGCGGAAAATAATTCACAGGTTTGAATTTCTGGCTATATCGATCCAAAGAGGGCCTAAATTCTCACTTAGGATATGGTTTAGTGATCAAGCAAGTGGACGTGTGATTTCTCTATCCGGATTTTACTTCTCCCTTGTGTCATTTCTCAAATGTTTCGGCTCATATATAAGGCTTTAGGCTATATTCTCACAGGATTTGTAGAATAAGTACTCTAGCCTAGATTTCAGAAACTTACTGCTAACAATCATAGATACTCATGTAATATATTTATAGATAGATGCAAAGATTATTACTTACATATTAACCTAAGTTTCTAACAATTATTCTGATGCAAAAGCTACATGAGACTTCTAGATTGTTAAGAGCATAGAGAAGGAAAACAATACCAATATTCCTAAGTGTATAGCATGAACTTATTTATTTATATTTTTGAATTTTTGAAATTTTAACTAGAAAACAAATGCATATTATACATATCTATATCCTAACAGATGCCTTAATTACACGTGTTTCTATGCCCCCCCCCCCCCAAACAAGAAGCATGCTTTGCCCTCAAAGTATTGTAAATAAAGAGGGTAGGAAAAATACCATTGAAACGTGTGAAATTCGGAACATCGCAAAATAAAGTTAGAACGTACTAACATAGGAAATAAAACCGACCTTAACTCTATAATGAAGTTCTACCCATTATGGGGTTAACAAGAATGAAATTGCTTGGGACATAAGCAGACACTAACTAGAATGAAAACTTACCTTATCTCCCACATTACTCATCATCTTCCTCATCCTCTTCTTCTATAAAGAAGTGAGGTTCCTTTGCGTCCTGCCATGCCATGATAATTTGCCAGGCTTCCCGCCATTTATCATCTATTCACTACAACAGAAAAGACATTTAAAATCACTCCATAAGTGATGTCAAAAATATACGACGTCACTTTTGCAAGTGATGTAACTGGTGGCGACGTGAAAAGTCAGGGTTTTCCACATCACTTTTTAAACGATGTCCATAAGTGATGTTACTTCACATCACTTTTTAATTGATGTCCACAAGTGATGTTATAACTTTGCATCACTTTTTAATCGATGTCCACAAGTGATGTTATAATGTTACATCACTTTTTAATCGATGTCCACAAGTGATGTTATAACGTTTAACATCACTTTTAAGTGAAATCAATATAAGGCCGATTAACATCACTTAGGAAGTGATGTCTCATTCAGATTCTAAATTACTTGTAAAGTGATGTGAAATAACTCTATACATCACTTTAAAAGTGATGTCCCATTTATCAAAATAATTAAAAAAAATAAATAAAATAATAAAAATAAAATAAAATAAAATTGCCAATATCATCCCAATATAATACCATTTTCCTAGTCATTTATCATCAAATAAAGATTAAACGTATCTTAAAATCACATTCATCACACAAATATCATCTCCAATTACAAATATTACACTAAATACAAAAAATTGTAACGAGCCAACATAAACCAACAAAATCTAATCTAGCAAAGATCGAACCGAGCCAAAGAGAACACAATCACCCAACCAAGAACCTATTACAGCCCCGACTTGATGCAATCAATTTAATCTAAGAACCTATCACAGCCTAACCAACCACTCTGTTTTCTTTTTTCTACAGTACGAAACATTGTACTAGAAAATCAATGCAGACTTGTACTCATGCAAGAATAGTTTGACAATGTCTGGATCTTCATGAGAAGCAAGATAGGCTATACAAGGAACAAAACCAGCAAATCCGGATAATGTACTTGATAGCATAACAAGTTTTCCTGCATCCATCTTACACAAACAAAACCCTTGGAGAGCCACCAAGAGAAATATTCTTCAAAGCACGCCGGAGATATTAGCATGGTCAAAGATGTAAGGCTCAATACTCCTATTATTTTCAACCTAGAACATGTGATGCGTTAAATGAAGCCGAGGGAAGACCAAATGAATAGAGAATAAGAACAATAAAAGCAAATACTATTTTGATTTAACATATATTTATATTTGAAGATGTCATATCGTGCTAAGAAATTCAGCTTTCATTTCGAGGCGAGAAGTTTTCGATGAAAGAGTCGACAAAGATGAACAACATCGGGATTTGCAACCTCCATCATATCCATGATCTCCCCATCTCCAGGAAGAGTAAGCACCTTTGCGATGAATTCCTAAAAATTATCAAGTAGTAGTTAGAACTAATGAGTAACAGTCCTGCATTGTAACTTATTCCAGCTTGTAAGACTGACAAAGATGTACTTTGTTTTGATGAGAAATCAATATGGATCTACCTATTTTAGCAAAAGAACCTTCTATGGAAGAGAGGGTGAACCGGTCTTTGTCGCGTCGAACAAATCCCGCAGGTCCAAATTTTGGTTAACTTTTCTTGAGAGGAGAGTGAAGAGCGCCAAAGCTGACAAAGAAGTAACCAAAGATGTAGAAAGTGCCTTAACAGTGAAAGTGACTTCGTTAGGACTCTAAATATACTAACACAACTTCACACAATAGGCTCTCAATGCCCCCATCAAGTAAAATGTATCATACCGGTCCCTCGCGCCAAAGCGTAACACGGACACAAAAAGCCAATCCAAGAAGGCATTCAGAGAGATAGCACCCATGCTGATCAGAAAAGGCTGTTTTCCATCTCCTAAAGCATAAAACACCATGACTAACAACTCTCGGACGATGTAGAATGGGGAGCCAATATCATCTGTTTTATACACAAAAAGTTTCATGATGTAGAAATTTTTAGTGGATTTAGTTCATTCATCTGTTTGGCAAGAATCAACTTGAAACAATTCAGTTTATGAAGAATAAACTACCCAGAGAAACAGATATACGGTGCCTCAGTCATTGGTATGCAACTATACAACTGTTAGAATTCTAAGAGGAAGGCCCAGTCCGCCCCGAGGGAGATGTTCCACAATGCTAGTAAATATATATGGGTTTGACAAAAACTCTATTAAATCTCAAGTAATCGTTACAACTCTGACTTTATCCAAGCTGGAGTCAGATAGAAGACTTTTGAGTCCATGTAAAAATTCGGGTTCAAAACCGATTGATTTGTTTTCGAAAGTCATTGACTAAGTTAAGCATAAGCTTCCGGCCAAGACTTGTCCTGCCTCCCAACTATATAACACATATATACCCATCACAATGTGCTTTGTTTTAACATATTATGTATTTCCTGACAATATCAATAAAAGGGTAATAGACAAGACATACCGATTAAATTCATCTGAATCATGCGCAAGTAGAAAAAGCATGTCACTTTGAGTGAGATCAGAATCAAGACAAATAGGTGCACTGTAGTCCCTTAAGATAGATGGAATTGGTCTCTCAAATATATTTGGAAATATGAACTCGTCTTCCTTCTACTTTGCATCATAAATAAAAGTTTGATTAATGAAAAAATTAAAAACTCTTATTTGGTCTACGAAAATCAGCAGTGGGGACATGGGGCTAGGTTAAATAGAGGGAAGATCAAAGCTTTTGAGAAGGGCTTACCCTCCATCTAGATGTTCCTTGAAAATTTGGTCAAATGCCCGACAAAGTTCCAAGATAGTATATAAATGAGCTTGCAAGGTAAAGTTGTAGCAAATTTGGTTATGAACTTGAACTCTCATAGATATAAGATAGATTTTAGACAAACACTGTATACTAGCATATAAAATTGTCAGAGTAGCAAAATAACCATCCAAAACCTACAACCGACATGATGAAACAACTTACAGACCATCCAAAATCACTACCATTGGAGACTATTGTTTCAAGTTTCAACACTCAACATAAATAAAAAAACACTACCAAATACCCCAAATATACTAAATGTCAAGTACTAAAATGAGATAGGTGAAGACTTAATCAACTTCCTCCATCTTGCTTCCCTCGCATCAACATCCTCCAATGGTGGCATGTCGATCCTTCAAAGATCAAGATCGCCTAGTGTACCGTCAATGCTCGGACCCAACTTTAGCAGATCCGTGAATCCTCGTTGTCGAAAGTATTGGGCTCATCAAGACCGAACCCGAAGTGAGAAGGGCAGTTTCAAACAAAGAATGTAACCAAATCTTTAACCGACTTGTCATTCTTATCAAAGATCGACCCTCTTCCTCACTCTTCCATGATAGAATTTTCGGGGTTGATCTCCATGGTCTTCTTGCTAGACATGTAGCCAGCCATGCTTGAATCCCCTCGAGAGCTCCGAGCCTTCATGATCCTCTCCATGTTAGTCTGTCCACCCATACTCACCACCACCAAACAGCAGGAGAATCCACAACACGGTCGAGACAATCACCTTCTCGACCTTGTCACCTAGAACATCCTTGATCACCTTGCGAGACCCTCAAACTTTTCCTTTAGTTCCTCTTTCTTCTTTTTCTCGTCCTCACTCTCATCTAGCTTCGGACCTTCCTTTGTGGCAGAGACAAGCTTTTGCCTTCAAATTCCTTTAAATCCAACCCACAAAGATACTCATCAATAGCATCAACCATGTACAAGACCTCAATACCCTTCTTCTTGAGCTTCTTAAGGAAAGGAGAGTTCTCCACAGCCTTCTTGCTTTCACCAGTGATGTAATAGATGTCATTCTGGCCTTCCTTCATCCTAGTCACATAATCCTTCAAACTAGTCAACTCATCACCACTCTTGGTCGAGTGATACCGAGCAATTCAAAGAAGCTTGGTTCTCGATGCTCGAGTCCTCATGGATGCCAAGTTTCAGGTTCTTGGAGAAAGCCTCATAGAACTTGTTGTAAGCCTCATAGAACTCTCATAGATATAGCTAGATCTAAGAACTCAAAACTCTATTATACAGATAACTAGATCAGTGAACACAAAAGTCACTACAAGACAAACATGAGATAACATTGTTCATACCCCTGCGTCAAGAGCAATAGGCCTGCCAAGGTGGTCCATCTCAGATTCAAGTTCATCAATGGTTTTGTTAATCAAGGATGTGATATTTGGTATGCGTGCCCTAATAACTGCCTCCAAGTGCTGCAAAACATAAAAGTACAAAAATGAGTTTCCATATTCATGATACCATCCAAGTGTATCATATCCTTTCTACGCAGAACCATATAATCGATAAAGGGAAACAAAACTTATTAGTATCTTACCTTTGATGTAAGTTTTTGCGAGATATTCGGACCCATTTTACTTGCTAAGTGTAATGCGTTATCGGGGACTACTTGCAAAGTATTCAAGGCTCCCCTACCGATGCAAAGAATCATGTCCACATTTCTATTGATATTGGCCCGAGAACGATTCACAACTCCTACCCAAGGATGTTGCAGCCTATATGCTCTTCCTTCAAGAACCTTTTGGTTTCACCAATAAAACAAACAAATACATATGTTTTCGAGTCAATCCAACAAAGTAGAAGCACCCCAAGCAAGGTAATAGGAGAGGAGCAAAATAAGCTAAAACAAATATGAATACAAGCAAGTGTTGTATCTTTAATCAAAGATATATTAAAATCCAAGAGATAAAGAAATTATTCTTCACCAGTAACTTCAACAAATCTAAAGTGTTGGGAGAAACTTCACCAGTAACTTCAACAAATATGAAGTGCTGGGAGAAAGAATTTTAGTGAAAAATTCAAAATATGACCAAAAGAGTTCTACTTTGTGCAGTTAATGGACGTTCACAATGAAAAGGATCTTAATACTTACATCAACAGCATTTGTTCCCTTGTCCATCAAATCTAGCTTTGTCAACACAGCAAAAGTCCTTTCACCTGAACAGACAGAGAAAGTATATTCACAATTTCAAAAATAGTACATTGACATTGTGGTAAAGATTACAGCAACTTGTATAAAACAGCACCGTACACATTTGCAACTTGTATAATGAGTCTCCATTCACATTTGAGATATATCACATGCAGTGTGTCCGTGCCGTGCTCGACATGGACACGTAGATACGTATCTGACACGGACGATACATGGACGGATAATTTTTAAAGTAATGTCCAGGTAAAATAGCTCTTACCATATCAATCAAAATAAAAGAGGGCTCACTAAAACAAGCTCGAACCTTAGAAATTTCAGCAGAAAAAAGTGTTCATAAGAGAGTATTCTATCACAACCTACGACCACAAAACACACAGTAGCAACAACTCCATATTTTCTTTTTCTTTTTTCTCTAAGCACATTAAGATTGTCATTACCAAGGCTTCAGCCATGGTGAACCAAGATGACATCAACGTATCACCAAAGAAATTAGTAGAAGATTAACGAGGGGAGAAAGCAGATTCGAGAACAACGGATCATGCCGACAAAATCCCATGATAATTGTAAACCAACATCAATCAAAACATGTTGCCAAGGTGGCAAGGTGTGCAGACTTTAGACCACAAGAAGCAAAGAAAAGACAAAACCACGGCACCAAAACCATCGAGAAATATAACCCCTAATAGACCGACCAGAAAATTGTGATCACCAATCGGTTTGCGGATTTGTCGGCGGCCAATGACCGAAGAAAAACATGAATCCCCAACTATAACCCTAGGACACCGATACCAAGTTAAAATCTACATAGGGTAAATAATTACATGGGACTCACTCTGCTAATATATGAGAGTAGACATACTACAATTATTACCTACTCAATGTGGGAAAATAAGTTGTATCTGAAAGGTTTTCATGTAAACCAGGATAGTCATGTAGTAAACAAGATATACTTCACTGACAGATATACTTCCGACCAGGATAGTCATGAAAATCCCGAAGTTAAGCGTGGAGTCATTCAATAGGTGGGACGCTTCGCTCACCCACCCGAAGGGTGGGAAGTGTCGAGTGGTAGTGAGAGAAGCGGCGGAACTAATTAAACAGTTCTCTCTTTTCTCTCTAAACTTTCTTCTTCGACACCGTTAGCAATAATATAACTCAACTGTTTTGAATAATAATGAAGAGTGCTCTTTAGAGTTTTATGATCGACGTTTGGATTGATGCGAGAATCGTGGCAATTGGAGGTCGACAAAAATAGACAACCACAAACAAGTGGAAGGTAAACTATTGATGACACCGACCATACTCAAAACAGTAATAAAATCTGGAAGAACATAGCATGATCCTAGTATTTTTCCTAGATGAATTGGATCAACCGAAGTGGTAAGAGGTAGGAACAAGAAATTGGCACAATAAAAGGTCATGCAAAGGAATAGGACCTTTTACCTGTTGTGCCGAAAGTGATGTGCAAGCAAGAAAAGAGAAGATTGCTCACCTCATTAACACTATAACATATTATCTTCATAGAACTGGGAATCCACTTTTCGGGCTTACTTCAAACAGATGGATGCTAGGTCTCGTAAATTAGAACTGCCTCACGGGGATTCACAACACAAGGAAGACTCACCCGAGAATGTACATGTCTGCAGGTTCTTCCAAACAAAGCCGACCATCAATCTCAAGATTCTCACCCGAGGTCGTCCAAAGAACATTCCCGCATTACTATCATTACCCTATGGACCACCAAAATCACCGACTTCATAAAAGACTTAGTAAGGCCATCTTATTATATCAAATCAATGGTTCAAATATTTCACCAATAGAAAGAATGGAAGCCTAGTAACACATATTGGCATTCATACCTCACATCCTTTTGTGTCTATGTAATCAACGCCAGAGAGTTTCAAAATTTCTTCTTTTTTTTCTTAACAGATGTCCCTTTAGTGATATCCCCTGAATAGATCAAGTACAAAAGTTATTAACATGACTTTGAGTACATAAACAAAGTCAATTTAGTGTATAAAAAAGTAACCCGTCTCAGTTGGATAGTTTAAAGATTAACGGCAGTAATAAGACTATTTGGATATTATCAATGAAATATATGGGAAAAAGGAAATTATGGTAACCAAAAGGTTATTTGGTCTCTTTCTAATACTAGCATGCAAGTCTTTTGAGGCGATTAACCGTAGAGTAGAAAGGCAAAACACTAAAGTTTTATAGATGTGAGGCTGCTTTAAGCACCAACTCCTCTTATAAGATGG
This sequence comes from Coptis chinensis, assembly GCF_015680905.1. Classification (NCBI taxonomy): domain Eukaryota; kingdom Viridiplantae; phylum Streptophyta; class Magnoliopsida; order Ranunculales; family Ranunculaceae; genus Coptis; species Coptis chinensis. The sequence goes on from NC_141462.1 coordinate 27,124,520, forward strand.
ACATGATTCTAAAATGAAAAAATAAGGGGCGGAGGGTGGGTAGAACTGTCTCTCCTGTGGAGCAAACATGGCTGACTACAAGTATGCCATATAAAGAGGTCTACTTTCACATATCCGTCATCGGTTTCTATTTATCAGCTTCAATTCGACAACTATATGTTGCCATGATATCAGGGAGATCCTAACAAGACAAATTGCATACCTTGATATATTTAGAATAGATCAACAATACTAGCAATCGGAACCATAGAATTAGTTTGAAAGATAGAAGAAACCTGATAAAATGTGATTTTCTCGAAACTCTCTCGCTTCACATTCGAATAAAAGTTCCCAGAGGATCTAACGACTTATAAAGCCCCCGCGGATAAAACAAAACATGCACACTCAAGGTTCGGGAAAATCCATGTTCATACTTTTGAAAAGCCTCGACTCCCAAGCAAAGTTTTGTACATCCTGACAACTTCAGCTCCCTATTAAGCACAAATACAAATGAACAATCAAATAATGAAAACCGTAATTATCAAACTAATTCCTAAAAATTATCAAGTAGTAGTTAGAACTAATGAGTAACATGATTTGGTTCTAACATAAAAGGAAATACAAAAAAAAGGTGAAATAAATACCGTGTTACAGCAGTAGATCATCCGCTTCACTCCCAAACTTTGATATATATTTTAAAAAGAATTTTAATTGCAATACCCTATACTCTTTCCTTTTACCCTCCTCCTTTATCGGGCTTGGGACCGGCATTGTAAAGCTAGCGACAACTTTACAAAGGCGGAGTTAAAAGTGTTGGCCTGCAAGAAGCAATAGAGAACAATCAAGATGGATATATGAATAATGATCAATTCTAAAGCCTGCAAACGATCAATAACAAAGCTAAGAATAACAAAGAAAAACAGATACATATAGCACCAAGTGGAAGAATTTAAACCATTCACCATTCATTGAGTCCAATTCCAACTAACACAACTGCCCAAACACGATAATTAAAAGGTCTTCAAAATTTAAGTGTTTTCAAACAACAAAAACTAGCTCTTAAAATTGAGTGCACATCACAACTTAATTAAGGAATTGGTTGGCCAAGCCACAAAACTAGAGACAAAGATCTTCTATCGCCTTCAAAGCGTTATTCCCCCTAACAAGTAGCGATCCTTTTGAATTGCAACTTCAATAGAAACATTTGAATAACCCGAGGGCCTAAAGGCTTAGTATGCATCAGTAGTCTGCTTTGGATCATCAGTATACCACAATCCTTCTGCCACGACATCTTCAGGAACAAGTCTAAACAACTTGCACTTCACAACTTTGGATTTAGTACCCTGTATGAAAACAAAAAGATATACATACATGACTCTAGAAATTCACATGTTAAATGAAATAGCATTTAGCAAGGATAACATACGGAAATCAGATTTTGATTGTTTTGGGCAGATGGACTTTGATGGTCATGTTGAGCCTGATGAGTAGGTCTTTGCGTAGATACAACTTTGGATTTAGCCCCACCCTGTACGAAAACATGAAAGGGGAAATATAAAAAAGCAATGAAAATTTCAAATTTAATGAAATAGGATTTAACATAGAAAACTTACTAAATTTTGATTGCTTGGGGCAGATGGACTTCGGTGGTCACGTCGACCCTCAAGAGATCTTTCAGTAAACACATCTTTTCGATTTAGTCCGTCCCCCTCAGACGTAAAACATATAAGGAAACAATAATATAAATGTAAATCTAGGAATTTGAAATAAAAAAAAAAAATAGAATCCAACATTGTATACATACGTAATTCAGATTGTGATTGCTTTGGGAAGATGGACTTTGAGGGTTCATTGCCACCTCACGGAGAAGGTTGAATGCATCGAATGGTTTGGCTGAAAATAATTTTGATGTTAGTAAATCAAAACAAAAGTATATATGGAATCCCCAAACAAATTGGAATACCTCTTCACTATTCAATAGTTTGGCAACAAGTTTCTTGACAGAAGACATTTCTTCCAATACATCATCATATTTCTCCTGCAATTCACTCATCCTCCCATTGCATTGTTGGATACCATACAAAGTAGATGGAGTAACTCCATATCCCACTCCACGCGCACGCCCATTAGGATCAGGACCTAAAACTTGTGAGAGGGCATCTCCTCTTCCACATTCTATATCACAGTCTATTTCATTCAACATATCCTATAACAAAGAACAACAACAACAACAACAATAAAAAATATAACTAGAGTCGCATGGAAATCGAATAAGCATGCCTTTTATCTTAGAAAATATTTTATGAACAGTGAACGACATACTATTTTCTCTTTAACAAACTCATTTACTGGTTCTCCATTTTTCCTCTTATGGCCTGCAACCCATACAGTACCTCTTGTAACAGGCTTACCAATCTTACCCTTTTTACGCCTCTACAAAACAAGTAAATAAAACATTTCACATATATATATTAAGTACTCTTAAGGGGAAAAATCTTCACAAGTCAAAAATAGATCATTCAATTACCAGCTCATCTTCCAATCTTGCATAACCTTTACGACTACAAGTATGGGGCATCTTGTGGTGTTGAACTGCCTTCTTCCCATTTTCCCTTAGTTTCTACAAAAAAAATAATATATGAGTCTTGATATGCAAAATGGATTTTATAACCAATATAATGTATGATGAATACCTTGTATCCTTCGCGTGAACAATTTGCAACAAATGCTTTCCAATCAGGTAGCTTTACATCAGTTGGGCAATGCGCAATTCTAGCTTGGTCAGTATCATATGCATCATAAATTCCTGATCTCAATTTTGTTTTGAACCCATGCCAGAGCTTCTTAATAGACTTAAAAGTCTGTTTTCTAGCACGTTCTGGTGCTACAAAATGTTGCTATAAAAAGATACATAAACAAATATTACTATATTTCTTTAATAATATATAACTTGCCATGTAAATAAAGAAATTTACCTTTATAACAAATCCACATTTTGTCTTTTAATCTCGAGGTGTTACTTTATGCCAAGTAGGATAGCCAATTGAGCGATCCCTTGTTACTTTGCCCAAGTAACTGCTGTATAAGTTCGAATTAGGACCTATAGGTAGACCTTTTTCATTAAAGTCAAGCACAAGTTTTTTTGAACTTTTGGATCCAATTGATTCAGTTTTTTCGGCCCCTCGGTGTTGGTTTGGCTGAGGATCATTCAACCTTCCGATGCATTACCTTCTCCTTCAGAGTCATTTTCATAGTGGTTTTCCAACCATTCGGTCATCTTCCATTTCCAGGTCATGATTTCCATTTTGTTGCTCACTTGGTAGCTTTTCCATATCCTGATTTTTATTTGGTTGATCCCTTGGCAACCTTTCCACTTGAACTTTCTTACCATAAACTTTATTTGGACTTTTCAAACCTTGTACATGACAAAATAAATTGGTATAAAATACTCACAACCACACCTTAATGACACAATCACAATCGAAGCATAATTATTTTTCTAAGTGGAAATTAACAATATACACAAACCTGAATGTGCACGCCCACTTTTCTTAGATGCTTCTACAAGTGCTCTTTTAAACTTTTGAACCTTAGCTCTTGCCGCTTTTTGGTACTAGAAAATCCAAACAAACAGAAGAAAAAAAATTAAAATACTACAAATACAAAGACGAATAAAAAATTGAGAGAATCAAAATATCTTACCGGGGTTAGTTCTCTAGTCTTTTCCTTTGCCATTCTTCACATGCATTGAAAAGATTAGAAAATACGTATAGCAAAAAGCAAAACAATCATATACATGGCACTTAGATAAAATAAAGTACATAATTTGATCATGACCATAACACAACATGCCTTGCACCATTATAAGAAGCACTCACAAAACAAAATAAAGTCAATAACTAAATAGACAAAAACAAAAACCACATAATAATCAGTCTAAATGGACAAAATGAAAACAAACAGACACAATTACACTCTATTTTTTTTTTTTTGTAGCACCCAAGTTCCCTCACAATCTTGACGCTTATAGACTTCGCCTTCTACGTCACCTTCGATGTCATTAACTAGCTCCACACTTGCAAAAGGTGGTGGTGCAGACACATTGCTAAGGTCCTCCTCCGTACTACATTCAAAATCACGGAATCCACGAGAAGGTGCTTTCAAAACCACATACCAACTGCTGTCATGTGATTCTCGTGAGTAGAAAACCGGTTCAAACTTGGGATGCAAGGATAAAAGGGTCTTGCTTGTGTGTTAAACTTTGATGATTAACTAACGTGAATCCCTCTTCTACTTTGATCCCACTTCCTACGTTTGCCCAATCACAATTAAATAATGGGTATTGAAAAACACCATAATCTAGCAAAATTATCTGTTTTATCACACCATAATATGTCACATCTTCCTCGATTTGTCTGGTGTCTTTAGCACTTGCCCTACACAAGCTACTAGCTGACAATGACACTCCAGAGTTTTGAGTTCCTTTTTCTCCATCCTTTATGTGAAAGCGGTAGCCATTTATCAAATAACCTTTATAGCTCCAAGCATCACAACGAGGTTCATCCGAGAGCCAATCCAACATATCAGATACATGTTTGGTTTTTTTCACATTTTCAATCTAAAGACAAACAAAAATTGAAAGTCAAAGTCTTACATCAATTAAAACTTCTATAAATTTAGATAACAAAACCTGCTTCTTCACCTCAAGCTTAAACCACTCACTGAACGTTTCAGCATGCTTTGCTCCTAAAGCACCTTCATTTCTTTGTGTTTAGGTTCCTTGCGGATGAGCATTTTTTTGTGTCTTCTGTTTTAAAAGGTGCTCATATAATATATATATATATATATATATATATATATATATATATATATATATATATATATATATTAAGTTGTAAATTAAACATATTAACTTACTCAAAATTGAACAAAATTGAAAAAAATGCGATGTCTTTGCTTCAACCATGTCTCTTGTTAATGTAATAATTGTCCCCTTCAATAGTGGCTTACCTTCAAGAATACTGGATTTTGTGGACTCATCATTATAGTCTTCATTTCTACTTGGTTGGTCATTATTAATATCAACTCGCTTCATATGCTCGAAAAAAATGTTACACTCTTCACCCAAGTTACATTCCGCCATGCACCCTCGGGCCTTGCATGATTCCTTACACTTGCTTTCAAATCCTTCATATACCTATACTCAATAAATAATCAAATGTTTAGAATGCAACACTCTACAAACTAAAAGGTGTATCTTTTAGCTAAAATATATTGTAGTAATAAGTGGAAAAATAAAAAAAAAAAAATACCTTTCAAAGGGATACATCCAACTAAATTGCACCGGTCCTCCAAGGCACACCTCCAAGACAAGATGAAGCGTCAAGTGTACCATAATGTCAAAGAAAGATGGAGGAAAATATATTTCTAGTAAACACATTGTCACTACAACTTCATCCTCCATTTGTTCCATTTTTTCCTTATCAATAGTCCTTTGACATAGTTCATTAAAGAATGAACAGAGTCAGAAAATTGCATTCCTAGGCCCTTTTGGTAAGAGATTCCGCGAAGGCCAAAGGCAACAGCTTGTTGCATTAATACATGGTAATCATGAGACTTCAAGTCATATATAGCATAATCGGACAAAGGAAACATGGTATGATATATTGGAACTATACCCATCGTGCAACTTCAAGCTTTCAACCTTTCACAAAAATTTGCTTCTCACTCTTTGACAAGGTGCATTGTGATGCGGGAATTAAAGTTCTACTCCCATTAAATGCAGTGGTGCAAGTCAGGTCTTAATCCCATTTCTTCCAAGTCTTTCCTAGATTTAAGGTTATCCTTTTTTTTTTTCAGATTCAACAAAGTTTCGAGCAAACTTTCACAAATTTTTTTTCTCTATATGCATAACATCTAGATTATGAGTTAACAAAAGAAATCTCCAAGATGGCAAATCAAAAATACAGATTGTTTCTTCCACAATTTTGCACCTCCAGTTTTTTTCTGCTTACCTTGTATGCCCCGTTTTCTTTTTTTTTTCTTTCCTATAGGTTTTCCCCAATCATCTCTCAAATTCTTTTCCGGATCTTTCCCCCAATCATTTTCTATAGATTTTACCTGAGTAAAAATCTCATCAGACTTCAAAGGAACTGGCTTAGCCCCGTGTTCTTGCTTCCCATTAAACCAACTTTTCTTCAAACGATATGGATGATCATCTGGAAGGAACCTACGACTTCCCATGTAAGAGAATTTCATGATATGCTTTAGTCAATATGCACATGTATTAACGCCACACCTGGGACATGCCAATCTGCCCTTTGTTGCACATCCAGCTAGGTTTCCAAATGCTGGAAAATCATTAATGGTCCACATTAAAACATACCTTAATGTGAAGGTGGATTTTCGGTATGCGTCATACGTTTCCACACCATCTGTCCACAAAAGTAGCATGTCATCAATCAGTGGCTTTAAATAAACATCTATGTCATTACCTGGCTGGCTAGGACCGGGGATTATCAATGTCAACATCAAATACTTCTTTCGCATGCACATCCAAGGAGGTAAGTTATATATTGCCAAAATGACTGGCCAACAACTATACCTCGAGCTAAGAGTGCGATGAGGATTGACACCATCAGCAGACAACGCCAGTCGAAGATTTCGTGCTTCATCACTGAAAGAGGGCCAACTGCTATCAATATGTTTCCATGCAGGACTATCAACCGGATGACGATGTTTCCATCAAGATACTCTCATTGGATGCATGCCATGTCAACTGTTTTGCCATTTCGATGTGGTGAAACATCCTCTTGAACCTTGGAATAATAGGAAAGTACCTCAAAACCTTTCTTTGGAACCTTCGTGTACTTTTTGTATGAGGATCAGTTTTCCATCGTGTAGTCTTGCACTTTCGACAGCTCACATCATTTTTAAAATCACCGGTGTATAACATGCAATCATTTACACATGCGTCGATTTGCTTATAATCCAGGTCAAACTTCCTTAACATCGCCCTTGCCGAATTATTTGACTTTGGAATAACATTACCCTCCGGAAACATATCCTTCAACGCCTCTAAAAACTCTGTAAAACCTCTATTAGACAAACCATGTTTAGCTTTTATGCTATACAACGTAATAAGCTGCTTCCAACTTCGTATACTTGCTACAACCTTCATACAATGGCCTTTCAGACTCCTCAACTGCCTTTTGGAATTTGGCTTCTTTTTTTTTATCACCAGAAAACTCTTCTTTCTTATTACTCTCATTTGTCGCTTTAAGCATCTCATAAGTCTCAGTGAGGTTAAAGTCTGTAGTTTCAACTCCTTCATCTACTACATGCACTTGCCCTTCTTCTCTATGCAAAACGAAAGGATCATAAGTCATATCAATACCCTCAATGATCAAATGGTCTTTTACAATATCGGGACTCAAATGGTTAAAGTTTTTGCAACTAATGCATGGACATCTAGGTGCTTGTTTTATCCATCAAAGGAGCCAAAGCTTATCGCGATGAATTCATCAACAAAGATCTTCATACTCATCACTAGCTCGGAAAATTTCAGCATAGTCAATGATATATGTACATAGTAATAAGCACTTGTTTCAAATAAAGCAATAGAAGTGTAAACTATTTAACCTATTTAAAGTTCTCCAAGTCTTGTCCATAACGCCGCTTTTATATTGAACCTACTATATCGAAGAGTAGCACCTAGATGTATAAGAATCGAACAACATTAGCGATGAGTCAATCCTAACAAATCGGTGAAATTAAGTGATGCAATCGTGAGATGATGTTCCCACAAATGTGTAGATCTCAAATGTCTACACACTCTTGACTCTTGAGTGTACCGGTTAAGAGGTATATTACAATTTGAGATGTTGTTGCATAAATCTTGAGATATAGTTACAACTAAAATTGGATCTATTGACGTTTGTGATGACCGGTCATGGTGAACAGTGTCACTTAATGGTAGGAATTCTATCAGATTATCTGCCATTCAACCAAAATCAATGACCATAACTTAAGGCACAGAGCCACATTTCAAGAAAAAGAAAGAATCTGAAAAAAAAAATGGAGTAGTACTACAAAAATTTATGAAGCGAGAAAGTGTTAAACATCCATAAGTTTGTTTGGTAGGTATGAACACAAGGCAACCCCCACCATACTTGAGGTCTTGATATTCTACTAATTTTGAAGTTTCACCTATTATAGTCAAGAATCTTCAACCAACGAGAAATTACAGGAATTTCAGCAATTCAAAGCGACTTGGTAATTTAAAATATAGGGGTGCATACAATGAAACATTCTATAACCACTAACAGTTACACCTTTGTTCTTATGTAGCGACCAGCCTCCTCATTACGTACAAGATCTATCTTATTGGCATTATATTAATGTGAATTGAATCTTGAGAAATGCTATATTTTATAATTCTTTGACGTCGAACTTTCTTAAACTTCTAAATTTCTAGTATTTAATGATCATGTTCTTCTTTATAAGTTCCACTTTCCTATAGAACTGTAGTGTCCAAAAATATATCTCCCATAAATTTCGGAAGATGGAGAAATTCATTTCGTTCATTATGGTTCTCTTCCTAGTAATAGGTATGGGATCCAGTGATCTTGTCCAAACAAAATCTTCTTCTGAATTGGTCTATGATGGGCTTAATCATGTTAACCATTCTCCTAACAGCTTATTCAATCCCCACAACTTCCTAAGTGACTTGTGAACCATTATATGGAGTCTTGCCTTGTGCGAAGAATCTTTGGGGACAGCTTCTTGTTGTTCTGTATTACCTGCTATACCTAAGGAACAATTATGTTGCAGTTGGAAGTGAAATAATCCTCAGCCAACTCGGACCAGGTATCATTGGAGCCAGTGCATTCCGTATCCTTGGCACTTCGGGCACCACCCTAGCCTTTGGTGAGTTCGATTTCAACTTTTAAATTCCAGATCCCTTGCACTTCCGAGCCATCCTAGCCTTTGGTGAGTTCAATTTCAACTTTTTAATTTTTTATCTTAGTAGTCCTATTAACCATATATTCCGTAAATATTAAGAAAAACTGATATTTGTACTTAAGATCCTCAACACATTATACATAGTGTTCGGATGAACTGCCGAAATTTTTTTTTTTCAATTGTTTCAGTATGAAATTTGTATTCATTCTTGGAACTCCACCAACAGGGTAGTATCCCCTTGGTAACACTAGTATATTTAGTTTGTCTAGAGGTTATATTTCCAAGGAAATTGTGTTAATCATGTTGCACGCTCTAGGGTGCCAAACCTAGTTGGATGTCCAATCATGATATATAAATCTTCCGATCATTATCTTTGGATTTGTTGCAATCGATCGACATATAGCCTTAATTATTATCCTTTTTCTATCGGACATGGCCAATTTAGAGTGTAATTATCTATATTTGTGCGTAACAACACTCAATTTTAAGGATAAATGGTCCAAGATAGTGACCTTTTAAGAAGGCAGTAGTATGTGTTCTGAAACCTCAAAGATAAAGCTAGATTATCAAAAAGCAAGAAAAAAAAATCATTTTAAAGGACAAGGTACCTCTATATAATAAAGGTCGGGCAGTTTGATGCTAATTTATGAAGAATAATATTTAGTTGGATGTTATGGCGACTTCTGTGTTCTTTTACATGATAGCTCACTTCAGTCACAAACTATGGTTTTAATTAGCTCCCAAGGTCACGAATTTAGCCCAAGGCTTATCGTTTCCTTGGCACTCAGCATAATTTCCCTTTTCATACAGAGAGGCAGGTCGGAAAGATGACCAGCCAGAAACACACCATGCAGACTACTAAGCAATGTCGATAGACCTCAAACCCAAACCATGAGTTATCTTGCAACTTGTAAAACCAGACTCCATGACTACCATCTAGACAGCAAGTATCACCATTGCAGTATCATCATGCCCAATTCCACACACAAAAAAACTACTTTCTCTCTACAAACCATCCCAGAAACTTATCCATAAACAAGTGCAATCCAAAAGATTGCAGCCAAACAATCCCAAACAATTAATCTTAAAGACGAACTGAACACAGCAAATCACAATAATAATTTAATAAACATATCGAGAAATCTTAAAGAGGCCATGCCGATTCACAAGTAGAAAAACACCCAATTGAAAAACGGTAAAAATTTAGCACCCACCAGACAAACACAAATATATTGAATAAAAACATTAGGAAATCGAGTATGGAGAGAGGGAGAGAAAAAAAAGAGGAACCTGTTTGCGTTCTTCCTTCGCTCACGTGTAACTGAAAAAGAAGATTCTTTTTTTTTAAGAAATCGTGAAAACAAGGTATAAATTAGTTAGTTTCAAACTGATATATGAGAAGAAAATCAAGAGGGAGGAAGAAAGGAAGAAGAAACAAACCTGCTTCACAATAATTTTCAGCCAACTTTCTAGCTTTTCCCATAACAGTTTGCCCTAAGTATAACTTATACCAAGTTATCTCAGCGCGCGAAACCAAAATTTCCAGTATCAAATTCGCGGTTTTTTATTTCTAATTTTGGTTTAATGCTAGTCGAGCAAACCAGTTCTAAAGGGAAACCAAAATATATTGAGTAAAAAAAACCGCGGTCTTTTATTTCTTTATTTCTCGGCATGTCTAAGAAGGCCCAAAATATCACCCATATATCGGAGATATCTCCGATATATCTCGTTTTTTTGGTACACCGATATAAAAATATTCGATATATCTCAACTAAATATTGAATTATTTTTTTCCCAATATATATTGCAATTTCCGATATAATGATATATATCGACCGATATATACGATATATCTGATATAAAGTATTGACTTTGAGTGATATTGTTGACTTTGACCGATATATTGATAGTATTTCCGATATTATCGACGATATTTTTGATATATCAACATACAAAACAAAATTTTGACTGGTTAACAAAAAAGTATATATCTCCGATATTTTCGATATATTTGATATATATATCATCTTTTGGGTACATCGAAATATTCACCGAATTCAATAATTTGGACCTTGGTCTAGCAAACCAATCACGCGCCTATTTCATTTCTATTTAACCTAATTTTTTTTTCGATTGTTTTTCTAACTAATTAACTTAATAATTAATAGGTATATCATTAATAACACTTCTGGAAGTCACATCACAAGTGATTTCAAAAACTTGGCAAAATCACTCTTAAAGTGATGTTGAATACATAGATATTACATCACTTTATAAGTGACACGGTGAGTGACAACACTTTTAAAGTGATGTTGAATACATAGATATTACATCACTTTATAAGTGACACGGCGAGTGACGTAAAAAAGTGTTACTATATCACTATTACGACATCACTTATTAAAATGATGTTGTACAACTCTACTAAATCAACCTTTCAAATAAGTGATGTTAAAAAAAATTGTGATAATTATTACATCACATATTGAGAAAAGTGATGTCATAGTTTTCATATGACATCACTTCGCTGAAAGTGATCTAAAATTAGTGATGTCATATGTCATATTTGTTGTAGTGATTATTGCTAACCTATTAAGAGCCACTTGGTCTGACGGGGTGTAGGGTGCAACCTGATGAGGTTGTATCCTCCACCCGTGCCAAGTCATTGCACGGAAAGATCGAATAATACTATTGGTGGGTCGTACAGTGTCGACCGTAATCCAATCCGTGAAACGTGTACAAAAAATAGGAAAGAAACATAGCATAATATGGGAAACTAGAACAGGCATAAGAAGGAACTTATGCCTCATGCTATGGGATCGAGCTAAACTAGACATCAAGGTTCGGGGAAGGTCATGACACATATGTTTCGTGGCTAAAGCAAGGAAGACACTGCAAGTGGCATCATTCACAGAAGAAAAACGCCATTCCCCTAAAATGTTTAGCATGATCCAAAACATAACAGTTCCTATGTTCATGGACAGGCTACCAAAGGCGACATTATAGTCCCCTTGGTCCTCGATACGGAAAATGCCTGCCCCATAGGACTCATGCAAAAACTCATAAGTGTAGACATACATATTATCTATCCAATAGCACCATGGGTCTTGTATTTCAGCGGGCATAGCAAGTCCAAGAACAAATGCTAGCAAGAACCTGGTAATTTCCATTGGTTCATTATCAATGTTGATGGACAACACTTGTTCTCCATCTGGTCTTTCAAAGAAAATGCAGTTATCGTAAAAATAAGATGCTAGTATTGGAGAATAAAGTGCATCAGGTCTTACCATAAGCGGCTCCTAGCTAACGTATGTGATCGCCTCGTGAAACCAAGCACCATAAGTAGTGCTTTGGAACAAATCCTCGAAAGACTGTTCCGGTATCAATGTTGGAGATGTCATCTCAAAATTACGCTCTGGAATAGCTGCGAATGAACCGAAAACTACCGAGAAAAACTGGAGTTTTTCTGGTCCACGGAAGTCGTCGGTGTGAGCGCTCTCTTAGAAGCGAAAAGTCGCTCTGAAGATTTGGAATTCCAGTGTTTGAGCAACGGTCGCTCACCTTGGGCACGAAAAGGCCTCGACAAAAACTGAAAAAATTGCAGAGCACGAGTGCGCTCTGTAGAAGCGCTTGAGCGCTTCGGAGTTGATGAAACTCGGAAAATGAGACGAAACGTGGGAATCGTGGGAGTGAAAGGTGAGTGATGGAGGTTAGGTGTAGTGTGAGTTGTGAGTGTAGAATGTATGAAATTTATATAGGTTTTAAGTTACTAAAACGGATCGAAAGTTGCCAAAAGTTTTTACGGCGGTTCAGGAAATACCAAGATTTCCAAACCGAAACGAAACAACTCATTTTCTTGATTCTAAAACAAACCTAGTATCTTTTAGGTTGAATTTATGATAGAATCTACCTATTTAATCGAGATTTCATCCTACAATGATACTTATTCATAGATATGCCTAAACGGCCATATTTTCACCTTGACTCGGAATAAATTCTAAGGCGAGGGTCATATAAAAATCATCTTTGGAATAGATAAAACCACCCCAAACAATTTGGGAAGGTGGGATCAATATTAAACAACCACGATAATGAAAATAACCGCATTATATTAAAATTTTCATTCGAAGTACATTTCACTACAAAATTCAAATTACGAAAATAAAACTTACATGAAAATAAGTGACAATAATGAAACTACAAATAAAAATAGAACATCAAACAATACTATCCCTAATCACTCCTGTACTGGTAGCGGAGGCAGGCACTCGAGGAGATGGCTCCTGAGCTCCCGATGGGCCAGCACCATTCGTCCTTCGGCGACGACGCTCGTGCCTCGATGGTGTGTCCTCAGAAGGAGAATCCCCGTGAGGTGGGAATCGTGCAAGCATATCGGTCCGAATCGGGGCCGAAGCTTCTAGCTCGCCCTCATCTCGTTCCCACCTCTCATCCTCTCTCCGGGTACGGATCCGAAGTTATGATAGATAGTTGCATGTCGAGTCGGAGAGGTCTTCGCAGATAGTGTTGAGCTTAAGCGATGCCACGATGAATCACAGCCATGCGTTACGCATCGACCAACACCTCTCCGGGGCATCCGCATCAAAACAAGTCAAGTCCTCCTCATCCTCCGAGGCATTCTGATTTCCCGATCCTCCTCGGCATTCGTTTCCACCATCTTCCTCGTCTTCTTCTCTATCCTCGGGCAGCCTCCAAACTCGTTGGACACACTCCTTATAGATCACGAGGGTTTGATTGTAGGGTGATGTAAGACCTATCGAGGGCGCTAAGCTGCTTTCAACTTCATCATGATCTTGGTTATCAACACGGGGAGAAGTGCAACAGACTTCCCTACTCCCCTAATCATGCTAAGCAAAACTCCAAGATCTGAGAACTTCGTACTTACGCTCCCCGGAGTATCCATAAGATGTGGAGGCGATTCGGGCCGATGTCGCCGACCTTCTCCTCCCCGGGGCGTTCAGACCCGATCAGCGAGCTGCGGCCAATTTGGTTGGTTCTAAAGGGATGCTCGGCGAACACAATGCGATCTCGCAGATTGTAGTTCCTTCGATGCTATCACGTTCATCAATGGCTCTACCCCATTATATTGGGACTCCTGCAACGTGACAGTTAGATAGATTCTAGGCGGAATGCCTAGAATCTCCGCCAACAACCCAGTAGTCACTTCCTTCCTCCTCTTCGCCACCGTAACAAAAATCCTAGTCCCCTCTAAGTCCCTCGTATTGTAGAACCGTCTGACTAAGTCTTTGTGGTAATTGGCTTCAGTCGAGTACCACAAGCTATTCCAGTCTCTACTGATCATTTTGTCACCGTAAAACGGTGCGAAGTGGTTGCTAGTAAAAGCTTATTCTGGTAAAATTCGGCGTTGTTGAGCCATTGGAAGTTTGAATACGGTTTGAGGTTTGTAGAAGGTAGGGGGAAGCAATGAGGGATACCTCACTAAAAAGAACGATGGTGGTGGTGGTGTGGTGGCGCGGCAGCACCAAAATTCTTTTTTTATTTTGATTTTCCAGTGGTTTTTGTTGATGGAAATTAGTGGAGGTTGTGGGCGTCGCGGTTGGAGTCGATTTGGGTTGGGTCTTGGATTGTGGGCGTGGTAATTTGGTTTTGTTTTTATTTTTATTTTTTTTTAGGTTTTTGGAAGCTTCGGTGGGCGCGGGTTGGGCCCAAGCCCAAATCGAAATTTGTGAATTTTTCGATTTTTTCGCGAAACTTCAAATCAAAATTGCCGCTTCGTTACCTGTCCGATTTTTGCGAATGAGATATGGAAATGATTAGGAGAGAATTTCCAATCCAATGATCCATAAAACACTCTATTCCGACCGTGGATGAAATATAAGATAGTGGAAAATGCCTCGGAGTGCGTGCATGACGTACGTTATACGAACGACTGAACTCTAAATTTAAGATTATGTCAACCCGGATTGTAATACAATTAAACGGCCTAAGCAACTGTAATGGGACATAAACATTCTAGTACGGAAACACGAACACCCCACCCCCAAACAAATTTTTTTTACAACGAAGCTTAGAAAATTTGTTTTTAGCAGTGGGTCTTTTAAAGTCAGATTCCCGAGACTTCCTAGATTACTATGTTTATTCTAATATATATATATATATATATATATATATATATATATATATATATATATATATATATATATATATATATATATACTTTTAAAAAAGAAAAACAATAAACAAGAAAGACATAATTCACCCCATAGAGAAACATGTCTCAAAAAATCCAAGAAAAACATGCAAGAGTGGAAAACATGAATTATGTTAAATGTGGACTTAGGATCCGGTACTTACAGCCACACACTCCGTAGGGAGGGCCCGGTTACCTTAATGGTGCACTCACCAATATATGGAAATGAAAGGAAATGCACCAAACACAAAAGTTGAGTCGTTTATAGTCAGATACTCGAGACTTTATCTAAACATATGTATAAACATGCAGTTTATCATATATCAACAACCGAAATAGTTGTGGATCATTCCATAAATAAATATCACAGAAAACATATCCAAACACAATCAAGCACCAAGATTTCCTATGACGCAACCTAGTGAAATGAAAGCGAAGTCGGATCACCCTATTACGTAACCTAGCATGCACCTTCTTTTTCATTTTTGAACGAGTGGGTGTTCTAGTAAATAAGTGTGGAAAAGTGAATGGTTGTGGAGAATATGGTCGATATGGATAAGTTGTAGAAGGATAGCATGTAAAAAATGAGGATGTGGGTTTAGCACAAAACTTATTCATGGTATGTGTAGGGACTGTCTTAAGTCTGAAAATGAAGGTGTCAAACGTTTTTGTCTTCTAAAGTATTTGTTTACTAGGTGGATTTAAAAAATTATGAAGCACAGAAGAAACAAAAGGATCGAGTGCAAACTCGAGATTCCTTTGAAAGGGTGGAAGGAGGGAAGTCGAGGTGGATGTTGTGGAAAGTAGTTCTTGATAGGATGAATTATCACCTGCTCTAAGAAACTCATCGAATTGGTCATCTAGATTGGTCATATCCTCGTTACTATGATAGTCCTCTACATTTTTGAGAAAGTCATCTATCTCATCCTCATCCGTAATATGTGTATCGACTAAAGTAGGGATGGAAATGTTGGAGTCTGAACTTCAAAAGGAAAGAAATTTGGACATATGATTATCAGGGAACGTGTTGTTGAAATAATCTCGAGCAAAGCTTTCGATCATGCTAACCTCTCCATCCATAGACGAATCGGGTAACTGTGTCTTTGTTTTAAAAACATTGACTTCAACAGCAAGATGGCCAAAAGACATGGACATTGAACCATCACGGCAATTAATGAGCGCATTGGTAGTTGCCAGGAAAGGACGCCCTAAGATGATCGGGACAGAGTCGTTAACGACTTCTGTATCGAGGATGACAAAATCAGCCGGATAGTAAAAATCTTGAACTTTTACCAGAACATTTTCGACCACACCCTTAGGATACTTAATAGACCGATCGACTAATTGCAACGCGTCATTTTAGTGGGTTGCATCTCATCTAGACCTATTTGTCTATACAAATAAAAGCGGGGAGTAAGTTAACACTAGCCCCCAAGTCTAATAACGCGGGTCGTCGTATAAGAATCTCCTAAGGTGCATTGTCTGATGGGGCGACCGGTTCCATTATGTTCGATAGAGTTGGGAATTGTTACGTTAAAAGGTCTTTTGGTATATTTGTCTTACGCCTAGTAGTACACAATTCCTTAAGAAACTTAGCATAGTGTGGTAGCTTTTTAATAGCTTCGAGGAAGGGAAGGTTTATAGTTAGATTCTTGAAAACATCCCTAATCTCCTCATAATTTTTATCCCTAGTTAACATGGCTAATTTTTGTGGAAACGGTGGTTTCTGTCTATATTTAGCAATAGTAACCTGGATGTTTAACCGTGGCTTTCTGTTTCTTAGGTTGTGTTGTAACTGATACCTCTACAGTGGTAGGCTCTTCAGTTTCTATTTCGGTATCTAGTAAAATAGCAGGTGTAGGGGCTACTGGTGGGGTAACTATAGGCATAGTTACTTTGTTATCAACCACTCTGCCAGAACGGAGAGTGGTGATGGCCTTTAGCTCACCTACATTTTCATATTCATTACTAGTATTATCGGTTACCTCAAAGGTTGTATTTGTTGTTTTAGGAATAGGTATTTCGTGACTTGGAAACACACCTTTGGGTTGGGCTTTATCTTGAGCCAACTGTTGGGTTAAATTATTAACGGATTGTAGAAATTTGTTGGTTAGATTGAGCCATGGTTTGGAAAAGTTTTGGCTTACTTGTATGAAGGTGTCAAGACGATCCGGTTGTGTGGGTGTAGTAGTCACGGGTGGTGTGATTTGGAACTATTTCACGTGAATTATTTATTGGTAGATTTTGATAGTTATTATTTTTGCGAACGATACCTCTATTAGCATTATAATTATTATAACTACCTTGACTTTGTGCTTGACCTTGTCGAGGTTGCACTTGGTTGTTATAATTATTAAAATTACCCTGACCCTGTCCTTGTCGTGGTGGAGCTTGGTTAAAACTTTGTGTTGGCCTAACATATTGATTATTGTACCACGGAGGTGTGGCGTGTTGGTTATTTCTCCAACCGAAGTTGGGATTTTGTCTCCAAGGGGCATTAGGTTCACTATTAATGGAACAAGCATGTTCATAGGCTATAGGACAGTGGGAGTCGGGATGCTCAGGGCTCCAACAGAAACTATATGGATTTGAATTTACGTTCATGACGGGGATAGGCTTTTGTTGAACAGAAATAGCCTCTACCTTTTTAGTGAGTAATTCGATTAGAGTTTTAAGCTCGGGATCGTGTTTAATTTCAAACATACCGGCGGCCTTAACTGTATTTGATGAACTAGTGGAGCGGTGGATATCATCACTACCCCCCCAGTTGTTATTTCGCTTAGTTTGATCTTCTAAAAATTTATAAGCCTCCGAGGCTCCTTTGCTTAAGAAACTACCCCTATTCATTATGTCTAGGACTTCTTATGGTGGTGTAGAAGTCCTTTGAAAAAGGCACGAACTAACGTGTCTTTCGCTAAGTTATCATGTGGACACTCTATAAGGAGATCGGTGAAACGATTCCAAGCCTCTGAAAATGTTTCATGAGAATTTTGTCGAAAGAAATGAATCTTGGAAAGCATCTCATCCGTCTTTAGGGGTGGGTAAAATGTTCCATAAACAATTTGAACAAGTTTAGCCCACGAGTCCACGAAATTAGGCGTTTGGGCGTTAACCAAGCGCCGCCTTTATATCGGCTAAGGTGAAAGGGAATACCACGAGTTTAATTTGTTTCGCATTACCAACCGTAGGATGGTGGAATGTTGTTAGGACTTGTTCAATCCTACGTAATGCCGATAAGGTTTTTCATGGTCTAATCCATGAAAAGCGGGTAACAAATTAAAAATATTTGGGGATTCGAAATCCCCAATCGGGTCTGCTAGAACGATGCAAGATTTGGGGCTATCGCTCAAGGCTTTGTAGAAGTCGAGAGAGGAGTCTCTTCTTAAATCCGGGCATTGGTCGTGATGTGTGTGAAATAGTAGCTAGAGGTGTAGTGGGTGGTATACTAGATAGACTTGTTTGTTGGCGTTATTGTGTAATTACGTTCGGTGTTTTGTTCGCCGGACCTTAATCTCATACAAGGCTAAAACCAAATTTAGCTAAACACATCAACACTCCAAACAATTCGATATACTAGTATAAACCTCTAACGAGGAGATGCGAGGTGCGGAAGAAAGGGAATACCGACAAGGTCCTTGCTTTCGCTTTTATGAATAAGCGTCTTGTTTACGTGCGTGTTTAGTGTATATAACAAGTTAGAACACTGAAAAACTTGAAAATCAAAGTTCGAAAGTCAAAACCGTAGAATTCCGGAAAAATTAGCAAAGGGCGCGGGTGCGCTCTCATAGGGCGCGGTCGCGCTCCGTGTAATTTTCAAATTACAGTGTTTTTAGGGCTGGTCGCGCTCCACACGGGGAAGGGTCGCGCTCAATGTTCCAGGCTATAGGGCGCAGGTGCGCTCCTTATAGGCGCGGTCGCGCTCAGTGTATTTTTGTCCGGAACTTTTCAACGCTGAATCGGAAAACCACAGTATGAATCAAACAAGGGTGGGTGGGTGAAATGGGACTTTAAGAAAAGTACTTACTCTTGAAAACAATGCGAAAGTGAAACTAAGATGGCGGCCATTTGATAAAACATAAAATGAAACCTGTTTACCCTCTGAAATGAGCGATAAAACTCAAAAGCGTAAAGTAAACTAAAACTATCTTATGCTGCCTATATGTTTATCAAAGATTCTACTCTCAATCCTATGAGATATAGTGGAGTAGGAAGTTCGTTCCACTCTAGTCCTTTCGCATGTTCATGTTCTCTACGTATAAGTACTCTTAACTCTTAAGTCTAATGAGAGATTTTGAAGTGGCAACTAGACTACGATGCAACTACCCACAAGATGCAACTAGTCGATTATCAAAATAACTATGGGAATGCTACATTGATTCTATGATAAGGAGTTAGAGGGGATTGATTCCACCTAGCTTCGACTTAATCCTACTAACCAGATTAATTAAGTAATCCGAATTGAATCGAGCCTTGAAACAATATGGTTATTCCTAATCCCTAATTACACATGGCATTCCTACCAATTCATAACTAGCATATGAACGATTAAACCCATTCTCATGGTGAACTAATCACTTCTAGAGTGGAAAGGAAATTGCGACGACTCTACGATAGTCGGAATCAAGCTTTCATCAAGGCTTCTCAACCCCCTCTAATGGAGGTTTAGCCGAGAATCATTACACAATCATTTCTGATTAAATTAGAACTAAACATAATATAAAGAATTTAAATTTACTAATCTAAATTAAACAATAATTAAAATCTAATTAATAACTAAGAATTGAATAACAAGTAATAAATGAAATCAGATCTAACACAAATGTAAATGACAAGAATCGAAATTAACAAACCAGCTATTTTATTAATCAATCTAATTAAGAATAATGATTCTAGAGTTTAATCTAAAACAAGAATTAGATTGGAAACTAAACTTAACATAAGAATTAAATCTAGATCTAGAAGCTATTCTAATGGCTACTTTCTATTCTAAGCTACTTTTATTTTCTAACCTCTTATCTACCATTAACTATCTACCATTAACAAAGAGCTGAAGCTTTGGTTTTTATACATTCAGATCCAAAAATCGTGCATGGGCTTGGAGCCATGTTTTGGGCCAGAGAATCAGGCCCCAAACCCAATTCTTTTAGTCCAAAAAGGCCTATTCAGCTGCAGTTGGCTTCAACAGACTTTTCATCTACTTCTGCTACTCTGATTGGATCAAGGCTTAGACCATTGGAAAGCTCTTTCCGAGACGGTCGTTTTGACATAAGGTAGGCCCCATTTCGAGGTCTGAGTCCAAAGATATGGCCTTCGGAAGTTCTGCTGACTTTGTGTGCTGTTTCTACCCGCGTCGACTTTTCAGCTTTTGACCGGTCTTTAGAAAGGCTTTGTCTTCTTGAATCTTGGCCTTTAATCATGAAACTCCTTAGTAACCGACCTTTGCTCCTTTATCTCACTAAAGTGGCACATTTCTGCACATAATGGAATTTGAAACCTGAAATGCATAAAAACACGTAATCAGTGTTAACTCTTAATTATTACTCACATAATTGGTCTAATAGTATGACTGTTACAGGGTTAAAACTACAGTTTTGGGCTCTTATCACTTATGATCTCTCGAAATCCTACAAAGCTAATATGAAAAGAGTGCACGACAAGCACATTTTGCGTAAGGGTTTTAAAATTGGCCAAAAAGTTTTACTGTACAACTCCAGATTACACATTTTTCCTGGTAAATTGAAAACACGATAGTCTGGTCCTTTTATGTGTCAGCTGTGAAACATTATGGGGCAATCTCTTTGCTTAATCCACAAGATAACAGCGAATTTCAAGTCAATGGACAACGCCTAAAATATTACCACGAATTACGCTCACCAGATGTTGAACAGACTCTTCTTTAGGATCCGGTCTACACAGACTAGATGTTTCATTTGGCGTACTCAATCTTGTTTCTATAGAGGGTACGCCATTTTGGTAGCCGGGCTATCTTCTATCTTATGATCTCCAAAGTTCTTTGAAGTGTGTGGTTGCAAGCGCCGAAACCTTATTCCACAAAAACTCTATTTCAGAACTTAGTATAAATGTCTTCTGCAGCACGAGCAAACGTGCTTTTCGGTAAACGATGGGTACCTAAAATTTCACCTCCTTCCTTCTCTTTCCTTTTCTACTCTCTACCTCGTGAACTTCAGCTAATCATTTGGTGTAAGTCTCACTCATCACAAATAGGGAATGGTCGTAGTACTTTTGCTCGTAAACAACGTGCACTAAGGATGGGCTGGTGTATGCATTGTTAAACACCCTTCTGTCTAGGTCTTGACTTCCTATCCGATACTAGCCAGTTTAAGGTATACTTTTGTCTAACACCAGCTGCACAGGATAATCTTCGTCGCCGCGCCGTTTCTCCCACAGGTTGGGATTCGTCTTGAGAATCTGACGTTAAAAGACTCGATTCGTCTTGAAAATCTAAGGGTCTTAAGAATCTGACGTTAAAAGACTCGACTCATCTTGAGGATCTGACGTTAAAAGAATCACCTTGTAGATATGTTTATATTGTTGCCTTTTCCCTTTGCATTAAGTTTTGCACATGAGATTCGTGTCCAACCTCAGATGTCGCATACTTGGAACACAAACGGGCAATGGATTCCACCAGACCGACCCTAGAATTGGTTACTTTGAGTTCCCTTGGGGCGGTTTGAGGATAGTCGTATGTAATAAGGGCAATTTTATTAAACCGTAGCACACACGGTCCAGGATGGTACCGTCCTGTCTCTAACCCCATAATACATAAAGGTAAAGCCATAGTCTGGCTGGATTGGGTTCGCTCCAGAGCCGACATGACAGTTGTCTATGATTTAACATGGTGACTCTTCTGGACATCCAATGTTCTTCACGTATATCTCCCTTGTATAGAAATAAAACCTTTGTTTATAAATAAAACACTCTCCTTCTTTTTAAAAACTCTTGTGACCTTTGAGAATAACTCACACAATTGGATAGCATTTTTTGTGCGGATCATTTTGATATCTCATTCATCCAATTCGGAGTCCAAACGAGTCGTGGGTAAGCATTTAGTTTTTTTTTAGGCTTAAATCGGGTTTTTGGCTTGATTTGGGCTTGGGAAAATTTTTGGCCCAACCAAAATATCAAAATCTCGGGCCCTTTAAACCCAACAAAGCCAACCACACGCATCACCATCACCCACTTTGTCTTCCCAAATTTTCGGATCTTTCCCCCTCTCGTTTAAGTCTCACACGAGACAGGTCCACGCTAAATCCAGGTCTCGCGCGACACTCTTACAACTCCGACCACAATTCCCTTCCGTCGGCAAGTCCCATTTCTCCCCTTCATCATTAATCAATAGCCAGTCTCTCCCTAAGACCAGTGATGGCCGGTAACAGGCATATTTGTGTGGGGAAAAATTTTGGAAATTTATTTGGAAACGAGATGTTTGCTCCATTCTTTGATAATGAAATTCACTCTAGAGGATGGGAGTACTTGTTATATGCTAATGGAGGGCTTTATTCCAAGGATTTGGTGATGAAATTCTACGACAATGGGAGCTTTAATGGCGACCATTTTTGGGGTTACCGGTCGGGTGTCGCCCACGAAGTCACACCTATTTTGCTCTCGGGGGATCACGGGCATTTCTGCGGTCGACTACGTCGACTTCGAAAGTCCGTGGTACCCAACGAACTTACGACCTAATGCTAGACACGCTTAATCGAGGGAGAGTACAACATAGATGGAAAATGTGCGTGATATTTCGGTCGCGGCGGAACCGGTTGGCCGTGACTCAATGGTGGGACTGACGTCATTGGCACCTCAATGCCCTCGGACATCAACAAGACCTTCCTCCACCGTCTCTCGGATCCTCGGGGGCGAAAGGGTAACTTCTCGCATCGTTACCTTTCTTTTTGATATTATTACACATGCCACTCTTAGATCAGCCCCCTCTTGCATTGCTCCGTAACATAAAGTTATGATTACCTTGGGTTTTCTATCCGCCACCCCGCTACCCCTATACCACAATATGAGAATATGCTTGTCTTCAAGAAATGCATCTTTGGACCCTTGGGAACCCACAGCACCTAGGGCTGCCGAGCGCGTTAGCATAGGCTCATCTCACCCACCCTACTTTGATGAGACTGCCATGAGTAAGATGACCCAACCCATAGATGCCTTACATGCTGTGAACAGTGGTTTGAGAGACATGTACACTAGCCAGGTATTGATGACACGCATTACCTTGGGTGAGTTAAGGACGGATATGACCACTTCGCCACGAAGTCGATGATGACGACATGGGCTTAATTCCAAAGAGAAATGAGAGCTTCCATGACTGCATTCGGGGACCATATGCTTACTCGCCGAACCGGTTCAGTGAATGTTCATGGCGAGCCAAAGCATCAATTTCAGGCTCGGTGATGGATACTCTAGGTGATATCCGGGGAGCAGTTAGCCTCCACGGAGAGCTCAGCCGACGACGTCAGCGGGACTCCCGTTCTTCTTCTTCTGCCCAGAATTTTTCCGCAGCTCACGAAGATCATCAGTAGCTAGTTTATTTTTCTAGTCTTGTATAATATTTATGTCAGATATTTGATTTACGTGTTTGCATTTCCAGCTTAATAGTAGGTTATTTCCTAAAAATTTCTGCCTGGATATATAAGTTATATCTAATATTATATTATATAGGTAGGAACATATATAATAATATTAGTAATAATAATTTGTATAGATATATATAAAAATATATATACATATATATTTTAGATGTCACACTTAATAGCAAACTTTACCGTAAACTAACGTTTTATTAAACGGTCATGAAAACGCACAAAAAACGGTCAAGAAATCGCATCTAAAAACGGTCAGAAAACGGCAATTTTCTTTCTATAAATAAGCTCAACACTTCCTCCACATTCACTCATTTCATATTCTTCCCTCTACACTTCTTATTCTAAAAATCGTTTTTAGTCCACTCCAAATTTTAAGCTTCATTGATGCACTAGAAAAGTTTGAGCAGCGGCAAATTGAATATGCTACTCAAGTCTTCATGCTTGTTTGTTTCATTATAGTAATGTTGTTAATGTGGCATATAGTTCTATCTAATATTTAGGCTTGTATTTCATTCTCCGTATCATTATGTTGTGTTTCCATACCGTTATACGTTCTTACATCTTATTGTGATAGTATATCTACATTTTCCTTGTCCTTCTACTTACGCTATTTACGTGGAAAAAAAATAAAAATAAAAATAAAAAAAAAGGGCGACTCCTTGTCACATGCCCCATTCTTCTCATCCACACTACATCCATTTTTGCGCATATCTTAGAAGATATACGTGGTCTAACTACCCTGTGACACCTCGATCCGTATCTTTCACATATTCGGATTGGTGCCTATTTATAACAAGGATAGACACCTCAAAAATCTAACTTCCCTTTTTCCAAAAAAAAAAAAATTTTTTTCTTCACCACTCCATCTTTAATGGCCCTCACTCGAAATTTCGTGCCCGAGCAAAATTTTATGGAAAATTTCCAAAATGGTCTTTTTCATCCCTTTTTTGACACAGAAATATTACGTCGAGGATGGTACCCTCTGTTACATCATAAGCAGGCATTTTATTCTAGAGAATTGGTCTTGTTGTTCTATAAAAGCAGTTATTTCCAAAACGGGCAATTCTTTGTCCGTGCTAACGGATGTGAGCGTGAATTGACTATGGAAATCATCTCTGAGGTACTTCAAATTCCTATTACAAACCAAGGAGTACACCTTCAGGATTCACATTTCGACAATATCAGGCATCTGATGTTTGCAACTATCCTTTACGGTGAATACAACCGGAAAAACCGTATTGTTTATCAGCGATCTTTGCAAAAGAACCAATTATCTGTGATCTAATGGGTAGCTCATAATGTGCTCGGCACGTCTAAGACTTTTGAAATAACCAAACCCCTCCTCCATCTACTCTGGGTCTTACATTGTAACTGCAATGATTTTTGCATTATTAAATTTCTCTGAAACGCGATCGCGACGTGCGTGCGGAAAAAAGACTCCTTTACCAACCATTGTGACACTTATCATGATACGTTGGGGTTTTTCTAGTACTTCTCCTCATACACCTCTTCGAACAGCTAACATTCTTACCATTCACTCAGTATGTAGGAATGGATTTTGGAACCCCGATGTTGCAAAGAACCATGTCGGTGCAGAAACCGACGAAGATTGTTCCGCCGACAACATCTTCACTGAAAATGCATTATGCAACGTATTTAATCCCATGGAATGCATTCGTTTAATTCAACAAGGACTGATGACATTATTCAAACGTCAGAACATTATCATCACCAGTCTTCTTGAAATTCAGGACCTGCGGACATTAAACGAAGAGGAACAAGCACAATTCTTGCACAGCCACAACCAGTTTTTGGCAAATCACACTCTCATAATGGAGAACCATGCCGAGATTTTACCGCATTTAGTTTAAATTTTGCAACGGGCTGTTGAACGGATTGACGGCATAGAAAATCTTATAAATGGATCCCTCCCACCAAAGGATCCTCGCCGTTACTTGGGTCCATGACACCATTTAAATTTTGCAATTTTATGTTCTTTGTCATTTTCTTTTTAGTTTTTAATTATAATGAAATTTTCCTATGGTAATTTGTTTTTACTTAATCATTCTCACCTTATTCTAATATTTATTAATATTTGTCTACAGGTGGCATTTTTCTTTGTACGTCTTCTACTATGGCAGCCCCAAAGATAATTCCAGAACAATCCTTCCATTCGTTGCTGAATTCTCCTGCGTATGGACATCTCTTCAGAGATTTCATCACACGAGTTGGTTGGAACTCCCTTATTCTAAACCCGGAGCAAACTTATTCCCCAAGTTTGGCAACTTATTTTTACGATCACATGGAAGATCTACCTGCTATACAGGGTTTCCCTTTGAATGGATTTACAATCCGTATTGGTAACACCCGACACTCTTTTTACGAGCCAATAGTTGCTATATCTCTAGACCTTCCTCCTCTTCAGCCAGACCTCCCCATTCAATACATGATAGAGAATGACTTTAATGACTATTCTAGGGAAAATTTTGCTGCCCGGTATGGTGATGGCATTGCCCACGTCAGTCAACGTGCCGAAGCTGGCCGATGGCCAGACTTCACTATTCCACTAGCCAGTATGACCATGAATGTTGGAACTGCCATGTTATTTATTCTTCTGAACATCATGGGGGATTGGCATTTTTTCACTGCATCAAAGTCAGCTTGTAAGACATTCCATGCATTGGCCTAGCAACATACCGCCTTTGACATTACAGACCTAGTAATTGAGAATCTTAAGAGGGCTCGGTCTTTTCGGCAACACTATATCACCCTACCAGTTACAGCATGCATGATAGTGAGGACGTACTTCCCGCAGTTTGCGGCCACCTTTCAGGACTGGGTAAAGGTCGACTCTATGTGTCCAACAAACAAGATAATTCGTTCTTTGCGATTTAGGACATGGCAACGCCCTGCAAGGTATCTAAAGAAAGTTCGTTCTTTCTAATGATGATAAAATGATAGCTCATCTGGACACTACAAAGAAGAGGAAGTGGAGCGAAGTCTGGAAAGCTATGATAGATTTGCGTGATGCAAAAGAATGGCATTTCTACAGAGACGAAGCAAGGATGGACCATCCCCCAGTTCAAGGTTGGGGCAATGTGAGTTGATGCATGTACATATTTGTTTTACGTTTTGATGTGAAATAAATAAATAACCTAACAATGTGCTACTCTAACAGTGTGCTTCTACTTTTATGATGTATAATATATAGTGTGTTACAATAAATTTCTGTGGAAGATGTCAGCTATATTTTTGCTCAAGCCTCTCAGGTATACTCTTTCTTCCTCTTAACACTTTGAGGACATAGCGTCCGACTGTTTAGGGGTGGTGAGAACCTTTCACAAAAATTAGGCAGACATAGTTATATATAGTTTACTTGATGTCTAAATAAACGTATTTAGTGACAAATTCTTCTTTCCCTTTCTATGATGAAAAATATTTAGAAATCTCACCCTAGCATCAAAATTAGGACTTGTTCTTAGAAACATAATTTAATACATATGCAATAGTTTTTACATCTTTTCATGAGCATTCATGCACTGACTATCATTAAATGTATACAGCAGTAAGTTTCTGGGACCCACAGTTAGACAACTTAGTTTCTATATCCTATAAGAATCTAACCAAAAGGCCTCAAAATGTGTGATATATGAGTAATGACACAGAGGAGTAGTTCTTCCAAATAGAGAAGTTCACACGTCTACTTAGTTGATCACTACCCAAATCGTAGGCGAGAATTTAGGCCTTCTTTGGATCGATATAGCCAAAAATTCACACCTGTAAAAAAAATTACCGCTAATCGCTCCACTGAACCTTTTATTAATCCTTTCTACTTCACCAAAAAAATCATTACCCATCTATTAACCACAAATAAATAAGACTACCTAGATGATGAGTATGAGAAATAGGATGAAGTGCAGAAAAATGAAGAGAAAAGCCTTGTCACAAATAAAAATCAGTTACCTGTTTCAGAAGAAAAGAAAAAGAAAAAAAAATAGAAATATGTTGCCAAAAATCAAAAGAAATATCAAGGTTAGAATTCCCCCCAAAAATCAAATCAAAAGGGAATATAAAAGCTTGAAAAATCCAAGTATGGAAACCCATGTTAGAAGCAGGAAAGAAAATAAGGATTCTCTAGTATAAATATCTCGAAGACCTTATTCTCTCATACTTATCATTTTTGAATTTTCCATTCCAGTTTCTTCTACACTACCTCCTAAGCCCCATAACACCTAATAAAGTCCTCTAGCTCAATTAGGAGTAGAATAGTGTGATAATAAGTAGTAGTTGTGACTTCTCGACCTCGGCTCCTCTGATTGCCATTGAGTATGTGAGGAAATGTGTGCCCACTACACACTGGAGATACAAAACTTGAGTGGAAAAATAAGAGAGAAATTGTGTTTCGACACATACCTGTGAGAACCTATTTAAGGACGATATCCAAAGGATTCAGAAATGGCCCTGCTCGTACATTTCATTATAAGATCACTGCATGTATGCTCATACATAGATGTTTTGATTATTGTATATATATTAACTTGAATTTCGAAATAATTAAATCCTTGTTTCCCCCGCTAGTGAGATGTCTAGATACCTGAGATTAATTAAGGAAACAAGCCTTTGATACTGAGATGTTGTAGTATAAATGAAGTTTGTGAGTATCTTCTCTAGAAAACTCTCACGAGGCTATAACTCATCCACTAGGGAATTCCTAGTGGTTCAAGGCCTTGTTGCATACGGTCAATGCAACCGCACTCTGCGAAATGAGATTTAACTTAGGACAACACATTTTTGACCACTTATCATTTTAATGTCTCTTCTTTGCTTGAGGACAAGCAAAATGCTGTTTGGGGGTGGTGTGATAAGCACCCAAAACTGTAATATTAAACCCCGAAAGACATAGCATTTTGGTCGTTTATGTGTTTAATAATCATGTAATAATTATATTTTCGTGACTTTTTGAGGGTTTCGCATTTAAAATGAATATAATGATAAAACATGCATCGGCACGGGAATCTTTGGAATATTTGAAGTTTCCCACTCAACCCAAATGAATCCCAACAAAGCCCCGACTAGATTTGAAGTTTCCAAAAGAACAAAACCAAAGGAGAATGGGTCCACATATAAAGAAGCATAAACTTCCGAAGCTCACATCCGATAAACGGGTGCCGGCGTTGGCTAGTGAACCGCCAGAGCGACATTGCGACAAAAAACTAATAAAAAAGACGAAAGTTGTAAAAACGCCAAAATCGGCGTCGCCACTAGACATACTAAGTGGACCCATTCTCCGGGCCCAAAAGGCATGATGAGTCAGCATATGCAGGTGGCAAGTGATGGTCACAATTTAGTGCCACCTTGCAATGGGAGAAGATTAACGCACCAATTCAAAGCGGTGGTTTGAATTGAAATTGGCTAAAAAACAAAACATTAATAAGCAAAAAGACAAAAGCTAAAATTTCAAACAGATAAAAACAAAACTTTGTTATTCAAAGTTTTGAACGATTCAATTTGGCTAAAGACAAAACTCAATTAATCCTTCTCCAGCCATCCAACTTATATATATGAGAGGGGGGGGGTCTTCGATATTCTCGATTCAAAGATTTTCATGCTCTAGCATCCACTTAGCAGTTAGTTAGTTTTATTTCAGACTTACATTCCGGTCATTTTCATTCCAAACAGAAATTTTAAATATCGTAAGTCATTTTACCCTTAATATGATCATTTCTTTTCTAGTTTGATTCCTCATTCCGCATTTGTTTACTTAATGTATACAAAGAAGTTTTATTTCTTTTCTAATCCCCTCGGGGGGGTTATTTTGCTTCGTGTGAGAATCCGGATTGACTATTTAATATTCTAGAATCACTGCTTAGGAATTAGGCATAGATTAGACATCCAGTCCCAAAATAATCGAGAGATGCACAAATTTGGAGTCCGATGCTCCAAAAGCGGTCTCGCGGCGCTTAACCCAAAATGTCTCGCGCGCAACTCTATGGTGTCAGACAGCTCTCCAATTTGTCCAGCTGATGTGGAATTGAGCTAGGAGCTGAAATGATATTCCAGAGATGAAATATTAGTTCAATTCGTTATGCTAGTGCAATGCGGCTCAAAGATGTGGGCATGCGCTATGGATCAATACTCGACGTCGTCTCCAAACACGAGACGAATTAGAGATGTAGTGATGTGGTAATATAAACTGTTGAAAAATGATTCTTGCATGAGTATAATTAACCCTCTCCCTGTTTATCTATCTTTGTTTACTTACATATAAATCACCGTAGTAATTTACATTATTTGCATTACCGTTAATTTAATTAAAACCAACTAAAAAACCTAAAATCCTACTCACCAAAAGTTGTAATTCTAGTTGTGAACCTTTCCGAGCCCTAAGGTTTGGACGATCCCTTACTCGACCTATCCTACCAAAACCACGTGAGTAAGGTAACTTGACTAAAACGAACGACTAAACGGACTTTGGACTTTGGACTTTGGTCTTCGGACTTCGGACTGTGGACCTCGAACTTAATCAAGAAAACCAATAAACGTACAATTAAAAGTTTTTAATCAGATGAGAATTTGGAAGTATCCGGAATAACCATCAAGAAAACAGTAGTAAGCATGACCGGCTAAACGTTCTAGCATCTGGTCAATGAATGGGAGAGGGAAGTGATATTTACGTGTTCTGGCATTAAGTTTGTGATAGTCAATGCAAATTCTCCATTTTAATGGAATGCGAGTGGAGATGCACTCACCATTTTCATTTTGTACAACTTGAATGCCGGACTTTTTGGGAACAACGTGGACAGGACTAACCCAATCACTATCAGAGATAGGGTATATGATACCCATATCAAGTAAATGTAAAACTTCCTCCCTTACCACTTCCTTCATGGCGGGATTATGGCGGAGTTGTGGTTCTCGCGATGTCTTTGTGCCGTCATCGAGATGTATGCGATGCATGCATATGCTAGGGTCTATTCCCTTGATATCATCTAAGGACCATCTGATAGCGGAGCGGTGTTCACGAATGACATGAATCAAACGTGCCTCTTCGTCGGTAGTCAAGTGAGCAGAAATTATTATAGGGTGACTACCATCGAGATCGAGATGCACATACTTCAAATCAGAGGGTAGAGGTTTTAAATCTGGAGTTGGAGGATTGGGGATCAAGGATTCATGAGGGATTATCTCTTCAATGGAAAAGAGCAAATCCGGTTCTTCTTAATCAGTTTGCAATGCAACAGTAGGATCAAATAGTGGTACCGACTCTAATAATGCGTGGACATCCTTTATGTACGAGTCATCGTCAAACTCAGGATTATCAAAAGAAAGAAATTGGTGTATCTCGTCTGGGGGAAAAGAGTTTGTGAAATAATCATGTTCCAAACTATCAACCAAACTAATCTTGCCCTCCATTATAGGATCGGGAATTTGTTTCATTAATTTGAACACGTTGAGTTCGACAAAAAGGTTCCCGAAAGACAATGTCATTGAACCGTCCCGACAATTTATGAGAGCGTTAGCAGTTGCAAGAAAAGGACGTACCAAGATGATAGGAATGGAGTCACAGGCCACTTCAGTATCTGGAATGACAGAATCAACTGGGTAGTAAAAATCTTGGACCTTGACTATGACGTTCTCTACTAAGCCCTTTGGGTACTTGATGGAGCGATCCGCGAGTTGCAGAGTCATATTGGTAGGTTTTAATTCATGAAGACCTAACTACTTAAATAAGTAGTAGGGAAGTAGGTTAACACTGCCACTTAGGTCTAAAAGTTCGGTAGCGGTATACTTGTCGCCCAACGTGCATGGTACAGTTGGTCGACCTAGGTCCTTGTACTTTACCACACCATTGGTAGTGGTAATCGAGGGAAACTGCTCAGTGAGGAACGCTTGTTGAGGAACATTCGTACGTCATTTGGTGGTGCACATGTCCTTCAAAAACTTGGCATGCTTGGGTAAATGCTTAAGCGCATCTAGGAAAGGTAAGTTTATGGTCAAATTTTTGAAGGTTTCACGGATCTCATAGAAATGTTCATCACGTTTGTTCTTTACCAAACGGACAGGGAACGGAGCTTTTGGGTGGAATCGCGCATAAGGATCAGTGGCGTCTTTCCCTAGGGACGTGGGTGTAGAATTGGAAGGCACAACTTCGTCCGTTATAGGTTGCAAGGTAGGAGTTGGAAGGACGTCAGTCGTGGTTTCCGTCGATTCCTCGTCTGGCATACATATTTTATTGTCGATGGTTCGGCTAGAACGAAGAGTGGTAATGGCATTTACCTCACCCTGGCTTGGATTACTAGATCCTGGTGCATTGTTGAGTTCAAAGGCAGTGTTTGTAGGCTTAGGGTTTGGAACTGCTTGGCCAGGGAACACGCCCTTTTGACTTTTATCCTGAGCTAACAGCTGAAGAGACTGTTGGATAGAAGCTAGGATTTGATTCTGTTGATTCATGTATGTCAGAAAATTTTCAGCTATTTTATCGGCTGTGGATTGTACCAGCGGAGCAGCAAGAACAAGTTCACGGTTATTATTTACGGGTTAATTTTGGTAGCCATATCCTTGATTAGCGGGAACAAGGTTGCAGTTGTTTTGGTACCCTATATTTGCATTGTTGGGAAAATTATTTTACCCTTGTTGGAATTGCGGAGGATTTCCTTGACGATAGGAATTGTAGTTCGTGGGTGGTCGTAGAGGAACGTTGTTGACACCCGGAGGAGCTTGTTGTTGGGTAGGGGGTGTCCAAGCTAAATTCGAATGTTGTCGCCAAGGTGCATTAGGAATGTTGAAAGCACAAGCCTGTTCAGAAGGTTGGAGAGGGCACTCGTATACCAAAGGACAATATGAATCGGCGTGCTCAGGACTTAAGCAAAGAGGACATGGGAAGCGTTGGCAGCCATGACCTGTTTGGGTTTTTTATCATTTACTTGTACCGAAAGAGCATCGACCTTTTTGTTTAAGGACTCGATTAGAGTTCTTAATTCCAGATCGGGTTTGACCTCGAACATAGATGTAACTTTGGTAGGAGTGTCTTTAGAAGATCTGGAAGAATCAGTGTTTCCCCAATGGGTGCTTCATGAAGCCAGTTTCTCTAGAAAAGTGTATGCTTCAGTAGTGCCCTTGTCCATGAAACAACCGTCGTTCATGATATCTAAGGTTTCCTTTTGATAGTCAGAGAGACCATTAAAGAATGAACGGACTAATACAGCGGTGTCGAGTTGATGATGGGGGACATTCGAGAAGCAGATCGATAAATCTACTCCATGCTTCGAAAAGGATTCACGGGGTGTCTTTGGCTAAAAATTGAATCTTTTGAAGCATTTCTGTAGTTTTCTTCTGAGTATAGAACTTTATCATGAATGCTTGTACGAGTTTGGCCCATGCGTCAATAGATTGCGGCGCTTCGCCTGTGAGTGGCTTGTTGCATCCGACGAAGGTGATTGTACGATTTTTCATGGTCTAGACCATGGTAAACAGGTAACAAACTGAAAATGTTTGGCGGAATTCGAAAATCACATACAATAGCATCGAGTTTAATGCAAGAAGCAGGTCCTTCTTGTAAGCCAGTATAGAAATCCGAAAGGGGTTTCTCGACTATGGGATTTTCCTGGGCCATAATTAAGGGAGATGACGGCAATGGAGATGTTTGACGAGGTTGATTTACGGAGGAGGAACTATGTCTAGGAGATAGCATAAGCAGTTGTTTTTTGTATTTTCAATGACGATATGTAAGTTATTCTTTATGTTTACCAGACCGTAGTCTCATACAAATATAAATTTTAATTTAAGGCTCATAAGGAACGAATTATAATTGGAGGTTTTAGAATTAAGGAAAGAGGGAGGTGAAGCACGTCTTCCTGAGCTGTTGCTAACTTGAGCAGGTAAGCTAGGATAACGTATGAATATTCCAGCAGCCAGGTCACCTGAGAGAATTGAGGGAGGTTGTTCGTGCTAGCACGTTCCTTAATTAGGCAACCTCAATTTTTTTCAAGTTTCATAGGCACTGATGGAATAGGATGATGATTTATGATGGTGTATTATGCGGGGTGTTATTAAGATGATTAAGATGAAATTTTAATTATTAGGATTTTATTTTTTTTAGTTTACGTAATTAATGTATTATGGAGACGTGATTACAAAGCATGCAATTAAAAACGTTAGATGTCAAAATAGAAACTAAACATACAATTAACACATGCTAGTTTTACACAGGAAGTCTACATATGCAAATCTATGTGAATAGAAATGTGTCCTACGCATGCAATAATCTATAGCTATTGATACGTGCAACTTAAATGTGAGCTAGGGGAATGTCGAGAACGAACTCATACAAATGAATACCGCGTACGTGAATTAATGTAACATACACATACAAAAATATTCTAAGCAGGTGGTTTGAAACTACACATATTAATCGTGTTAACGTGAAGATGTAATGACTAACCACATTTATATGCAAAGAGTTTTTATGCCAACACACAAACATACAAGGTAAAACAGGTTATAGTAATAACCAAATAATATCCTCAACAAAGTTTGAGGAGTTTAAGAATTTGAAACCTGGCGTCCCGCGATTCCTCGTACATGATCTAACGAACTCCCGAGCTCGTGAACTTACTAGATAAACTGGACAAGAGAGTCCAAAAGAGTACTGAAAAGGAAAGTGGCTCAGACTGAAAACCGGAGTGTTGATACTCCAGGTTAGTCTCGCACGCTACTAATTTAGTCTCGTCCGAGACTCTTTTGTCAGGTCAGTACTTCAAGTTCCTACGGAATACTTAAACTGTGCTAATAAAAATAAACAAGACTTGGTTCACATATATTTGTTAGTAGAAAAAGTTAAGGCAAACAGTTACGTAACACGTTAGTATCATAAAAGAAATGGAAATTATGAAGAGGTAGGGGAGGGGGTTTTACGTGATGTGTTCCAGTTATTACATTAAGTCCATAGTCCTTCGGCCTGCAGCGGTGCCATTTGATTAAAAA
The DNA here is from genome assembly GCF_015680905.1 of Coptis chinensis. Classification (NCBI taxonomy): domain Eukaryota; kingdom Viridiplantae; phylum Streptophyta; class Magnoliopsida; order Ranunculales; family Ranunculaceae; genus Coptis; species Coptis chinensis. The sequence continues at coordinate 27,159,230 of NC_141462.1, forward strand.
CTTTTAATTGTACGTTTATTGGTTTTTATACTTAAGCTTCTTAAGTCCGAGGTCCACAGTCCGAAGTCCGAAGTCTGAAGTCCGTAGACCAAAGTCCAAAGTCCAAAGTTCAAAGTCCGTATAGTCGTCCGTTTTAGTCAAGTTACCTTACTCACGTGGGTTTGGTAGGATAGGTCGAATAATAGATCGTCCAAACCTTAGGGCTCGAAAAGGTTCACAACTGGAATTACAACTTTTGGTGAGTAGGATTTTAGGTTTTTTAGTTGGTTTTAATTAAATTAACGGTAATGCAAATAATATAACTTACTACAGTGATTTTGATGTAGGTAAACAAAGATAGAGAAACAGGGAGAGAGTTAATCAAACTCATGCAAGAATCATCTTTCAACAGTTTATATTACCACATCACTACATCTCTAATTCGTCTCGTGTCCGGAGACGACGTCGAGTATTGATCCCTAGCGCATGCCCACATCTCTAAGCCGTCATCGCACTAGCATAAGAAGTTGAACTAATATTTCATCTCTGGAATATCATTTCAGCTCCTGGCTCGATTCCATGTCAGCTAGACAAATTGGAGAGCTGTCTGACACAATAGAGTTGCACGCGAGACATTTTGGGTCGCAAGACGACTGTTCGAGCATCAAGATCTAAATTTGTGCATCTCGATCATTTTGGGACCGGATGTCTAATCTATGCCTAATTCCTAAGCAAGTGATTCTAGAATATTAAAGAGTCAATCCGATTCTCACACGAAGCAAAGATAACCCTCCCCACGGGGATTAGCTCATGGTCATTGAAGGAATAATAAAACTTGTTGTATACATTAAGTAAATAAATGCAAGACAGGAATTAAACTAGAAAAGAAATGACTATTATTAAGGGTAAAATGACTTACAGTATTTAAGCTGCTGGAATGAAAATGACGGAATGTAAGTGCTGAAATAAAACTAACTAACTGCTAAGCGGATGCTAAAGGATGAAAATGCTGAAGACCGAATAATGAAGACCCCCCTTACATATATATAGGATGATCTCTCATGAAGCCTTTAATTGGGTTTCGTCTGTTTGCTAATTGAGACATTCAAAACTTTGAATAACAAAGTTTTGTCTCCATATGAATTAATTTGATCCAAAGTTTTGTTACAAACAAAACAAAACAAAACTTTCATTTAATGTTTTGTCCTTTTGTGTTTTGTCTTTTAGCCAATTTCAATTCAAACCACCTGCTTTGAATTGGTACGTGTCTTCTCACATTGCAAGGTGGCACAATTTTGTGACCATCTCTTGCCATCTGCCTATGCTGACTCGTCATGCCTTTTGGGCCCGCCGAGTAGGTCCACTTAATGTGTCCAGTGGCGGCACCGATTGGCGTTTTTACAACTTTCTCTCTTTGCATAGAGTTCGTCACCTGGGTCGCTATTGCAGTTTCACTAGCCAACATCGGTATCCAGATTTATCATATGTGAGCTTCGGTAGTTTGCTGCTTCTTTATATGTGGACCCGTTCTGCACTGGTTTTGTTCTTTTGGAAACTTCGGCTTTAGTCAGGCTTTGTTGGGCTTCACTGGGGTTGAGTGGGAAACTTCAAATATTCCAGTATTCCCGTACTTCAATGCATGTTTTATCATTATATTCATGTTAACTGCGGAAACCTGCAAAAGTACGAAAATATAATTATTACATGATTATTAAACACATAATCGACCAAAATGCTATGTCTCTCAGGGTTTAATATTATAGTTTTGGGTGCTTATCAGCGAACCTAATCTAGACAGACAGAGCTTAAGCTACGCGAGTTGGGGAATTTACTGTGCAAGACATGGAATGTCCTGACCTTGGCAAATAGCTCGGTGATATAGGCGACCCTTAGTAAGAAAAGATGATCTCAAACAGCCCCTAAATTGCGTTGTTCTAAGGGTTGGTCTGTGTAAAATCCTTTGCCCGTTTTGTTTTCGAAAAATCACTTATTATTGATGTATCGAGAGTCTATCATTAACAGAACAAAGAAAACAACTCTTTTTGAAAAAGAAATATAAAATAAAGAAAAGAAAAATTGTATACTCGCTCCACAGGTGTGCACTTACTCAAATGACAAGTAAAAAGTGTTTTACAAAGAATATGTGATATATACTGTGGACTAAGGCTCCGACACTTACAACCACACCCTCCAAGTGGAGAGGTCCGGTTACCTTATTGATGTACTCCCTTAAATCAAAAGATGAAATGGAATGGGAAAGGAATACATCGGAAAAGAGAAATTCAATCCTCCTAGATTGGATGATTAAGAAAGAGTTTTTAGTGCTCTAGCTTCGTTCACGTCACTTGTTGCTTCAAAGATTGTGTTTGCTAGTTTAGGATTCAAAATAGCTTGACCTGGGAACACACCTTTCTGGGTTTTCTCTTGGGCTAACAAGTTCAGAGATTGTTGTATGGATGCTAGGATTTGAGTTTGTTGTTCCATGACAGATAGCATTATTTTGGTAGGCTTATCTGTTTGGACACTAGTTGATGGTGTACTGGGAACTAGGTCTCTTTGGTTATTGACAGGTGGGTTTTGGTTGTTTTGGTTAAAATGGAATGGAACCAATGCCCTGTTCTGATTGTTATAGGTACCTTGTCCTTGTCCTTGTCTGAATGTATTTGATGTTTTGCTGAAACCTAAAGGTGATTGGTTTTGTGGAATATTTGTCCATACAAAGTTTGTATGTTGTCTCCATGGTGCATTTGGTACATTGAAAGCACATACTTCTTCTGGTTGAAGTGATGATAGGTTCGGGATCAAGGCACAGGTGGCATCTATATGATTTAGGCTTAGATAGAAATTGCATGGTGAGGTATTTATGTTCATGACAGGATGAAAGGTTTGGTCTTTTTGTTTGGTTATGAGGGCATCTATCTTTCTTGTGAGAGTTTCGATTAAGGTTTTAATTTCTGGATCTGATTTCACCTCAAAAATACCACTAGCCTTAGAAGTACTGGGTTGGGCTATTATGGAATTGTTTATGTCACCCCAATGGGTACTCTTTTCAGCTTAGTTTTCAAGAAAAGTTAAGGCTTCGGTTGCACCTCTATCCAAAAAGTTACCATTACTCATGATGTCGAGGGTTACTTTATGTTCTGGGAGAAGACCTTTGAAGAAACATTGGACAATAGTAGATTTTTCTAGTTTATGGTGAGGACATAAATGGAGTAGGTTAGAGAATCTATCCCATGCTTCAGAAAATATCTCACTCGAACTCTATTTGAATAATTGTATCTTGCTTCTTATCTCTTCTATTTTCTGCAGTGGAAAGTACTTCTTCATGAAGGAGAACACAACCTTTTAACATGTATCGAAAGAGTCGTCCTTCTACGAAAGTAGCCAAGCGTGACTCTTACCAGCTAGAGTGAAAGGAAACACTCGTTGCTTCACCTTATCGTCGGTGATGCCCAGATGATGAAAATTATTACATACTTCATGTATCCGGCATAGATGCTCATACGGTAACTCGTGTTCTTACCCGTGGAAGATGGGTAGAAGATTAAACATGTTCGATGGAATACAAAACTCGTTTGTGAGCAGTGTGAGTCGTATACAAGATGGAGTCCTATCTTGCAATGGTGTGTAGAAGTTAAATAGAGGCTCTTCAGCTTGCACTACTTCGTCGGCCATCTTAGTAGATGGACTACAAACAGGAGATTGTCTAGGACGACGTGCTCTCCTATATGAGTAAGTTTTATTCTTGCTAATATTTGAAGTGCCTAAATGCAGTATCATGCACTTTTAACAAGATTCTAAAACTACCCTAACATGTGCAAATGGTGCAATGTATGCTTAAGCAATCGAAATTCATTTTTGCAAGTATGGAGTTTCGAAAACTATGCTTTTGGTCTATATTTTACTATGCCTTGTTCAAGGGAACAATTGGGCGCAAGACTAGGATGGCTCTACTACACATCTCAGAAAAGTAGGCAGTCACTTCACCAAGTGGTGTGCTACCAAGAATCTCACTCATGATGAATCTGGGGGAGGGGAGTGAGGAAGGTAGTTGGTCCACCGAAATCTAGTAACTGATTACTCTAAATCCTCGTGGCTATATTTTTGTCCTTTTCTGGAGGAGCGTGACTACTTTGGGCTCTAGTTGATTGATTTTAATTATTATTTTTTTTATCTAGGGCTTCAAAAATCAAGCAACGTCCAATTTACCCACATTGGGGAATGACTTCCCAATGGTTGTTATGTGGCTCGGGTTCAACCTTATGCGTGAATGTAAATTGCAGTGCGGAATTTAAAATTCAAACAATCATGTAAGCATGATTGAACACACAAGGTATCCTCTTACTTGGGCTTCGAGGAGGTTTAGAATTTACCTCTCAAGTTATGCTTACACGTTGCTTGAGGAGAAGGCGACGTCGGTTGGCACATGATCTGAGAATCAGGCCAAACCTTTCGAGCTTTATCATGTTTTAAGTTACAATAAAGGCCCACTTAAAAAGCCCACAAGTTGGGTTTTTGATAATTAAAATTTTTACCTTCAAAGGCCCAAAACTTAAAAATAAACTAATATTATACTAATCTAATATATTAACTAGTTTAGATTGATTATCTAGATTAACTAGAGTTAATTAAACTTAGAGTGTTGATTACCAAGTTGATTCAAAGTGTGTGAACTATGATTCACAACTTGCCTCACACACTTGAACTTTCCAAGGCAATTAAAACTCTAATCCCTTGGTAAGTATACAACTTTAACCAAGTTCAACTCATGTTTATCCACAAAAATCAATCAAAAACCAATTTTCCTAATTTTTTTCATTTTTCTTTTTATCTCTAACTATTACAAACAAGTTCAACTAGTTTATCCTACTTTATTACAAAATCCAGGCTTGGTGTTCAACTCAACATCAAAAAACAACTGAACCCTAAAAAAACTAGATGGCGGTGTGCTAAGGTGGGCCCGAAGTCGCCCGTGCGGTTACGGCCAAGTTGTGTCGTCTCGCGGCAGCAACTTCAGCTCCTCTCCATCTTTTGATTTTTGACCTTGGTTTTTGCAAAAAGTAAGTCAGTAGAGAAAAATAACAAAAAAAATCAACAAAAAAAAATAGTGAAAAGGATGAGAAGGATGCTTCCTTTCTTAGATGCTCAACCAAGCATTCTTGCTCCTTCAATCTATGACGGCGACGCCATTTAAAGTTGTATAAGTGGTGTGTAACTTCAAAATATAGTAAGAAGTGAGATTCATCCTAGATTGTTTGGGCTTGAATGATGGGAGTTTGAAGAAAGGAAGGTATAGATCTTATCTTTAGTAGGACTTGTGTTTTTATCTAAATTACGTAGAACATTGAAAACAAAGTTAAAGTTGTTGAATGATTAAAAGGAAATAACTTGGAAACAAATAAGAGAGTGATTGATTAAAGAAATAACACTAAGAAATAGATTGATTGATTGATTGAAATGTAAAAACAAGAACAAGATTGAATTGAAAAACAAGAAAGTAAATGACTTAATTGAAAAACTAGACAAGAAAATTAAAACAAACCAAATGGTTTGGAACCTAAAGCAATGGATACCTTCTCTCTCCCCAACTTTTAGATTATATACCCCTACTTTATGCCTTTTACTTATTTGCCCTTCTCCATTACAAATAAGACACCTCACACTTTACTTTTGATATTGCTTTTTCTTTTGCTTTTTAATTTTTTTCTTGACCAAGGTAGGTTATTAAGAATGTCATATTTTGATATAAGGGCCTCCATCTCTGGTCTTCTGAGTTGAGGGCTTTAACTTTTGACCTTTGACCTTAACCTTTTACCATTGACTTTAACTTTTTCAGCACTTTTCTATAGCAGCTTCTGGTCTTCATAATAAGCGTGATTAAGGCTCCTTTTGGTGCTAAGACGTAGCTTTTATGATAAGTGGTCTGAAATTCTCTGTAACCTGAGAAAGACAATAAAATATATAAGTTGTCTTTTAATTAAACTTAAGAAAGGTTGTAATGCAATAATATAAGGTTAATAAAACGCACATTTAGGAGCTGATCACCACCCCCGAATAGCATCTTGTTTGTCCTCAAGCAAGGATGAGAGAAAAAACTAAGATCACAAATGAGTGGTTTATTATAAGATATACTAATCTCGTTTCGCAGAGTGCGATTGCATTGAGAATGTCACAAACTAAGTTGTTGTTTATTTTTCTTTATTATGTCGTTTAATTATATGTTTAATATTATATATGCTTGTTTTATTTGTTTTCTTGTGGAATTTGGTATATGAGTAGAAGGTAATACAGATACATTATGCCAAAAAAATCCATTTTTCTTTAATGCATTTCATATATGTTTTTAAAAATACAAAAACTCAAAAAGATCTCATAGTAGAATAATTATCCCTAGTATAATAAACTATGTATTTCTTGTTCTATATCAAACAACCCATGCCCCAAACTTATTTGGGAGTGGCGTATTTTCATCATGAAGAACAGAATATAGGTGTATCACCGTTTTTGCTCATGTTTCTATGGTAATATCTCTTCTTATATATCTCTTCATTCTTTGAGGATAAAGCATAGTTCTATTTGTGGGTGGTATAGTAACATTTTGCAAAAACTATGCAATTTCTATATAGTAGATATAATATTTCTTCCTTTCTAAAAAAAAATTCGAAAAAGATCAAAAATATTTTTCTGTTTAATATTAAAAAGTCTTGTTTCTCTTTTCTATGATGAATAAAAAGTTTAGAAGTCTCATCATAGCAATAGAGTAAGGTCTTGTTCTTCATACTTAGACTAATATACGTACAATAGTTTCTACATCTTTTCATGAATGACATGTTTTAGCATTTGTTTGTATATAGCAGTGAGTTTCCGAGACCAAGGTTAGAATAATTAAGTTCCATATTCTGTGAGAATCTAGCCAAAAGCCTCATCTGAATGATTATTGAGTGATGACACAAAGGATGTCCGGATAGAAAGACCACACGTCCACTTGTTTGATCACCTTGTCATATCCTAGGAGAGAATTTAGGCCCTTTTTGGATCGATATAGCCAAATAAACGTTAAAAACCAAAAAAAAAATAGTTTTTCCTCTAGTTGCACTTCTTGAGCCTTCACCATTTTGTAAAAGTATTTTTATTGTTCACCAAAAATTCTTAACCTGTTACAACACACAATAAAAAGTTTACCCAGTTGACGAGTTGAGAATTGGATGGATATAAGAAAAAGAGAAGAGAAGACCTTGTACAAAAACAAATCAGTTAGTTGCTTCGAAAAGAAAAGAAAAGAAAAGAAAAGAAATACCCATCAAAAACTAAAACTCCAAAAAAATTCAAAGGAAACAAAAATTAAATCTCCCAAAAGTTCAAAATCAAAAGGAGGCGATATCATAAACAAAAAAGAAACAAAGACAAAGTTAGAACTCTCAAAATTGAAAATCATATGGAGTCACAAAGCCAAAGGGCTAAAAGAATGTATCACAATTCGGAAGCTAAAGATCAAAATTAGGTTCTTCTCTAGTTACAAGTATCTTGAAGACCCAATTTCTCAACTTATCAGATTTTGTTTTTCCCTTCTTTTTTCTTTCTAAACCATCACCCTATCCTCGTAACTCCTAATAAAATACCTCTAGCTCAATTAGGAATAAGGTGGTGTGATAGTAAGTGGCAAACGTGATCAATCGACCCCGATTTCTTTAGACGTCATTTGAGTATGTGAGGAATATAAGTTCCCACTGCACTTGAGAGAACAAAATTTAAGTGAATCTATCAGAGAGTTGTGAATACAACACACCCCTGTGAGAACCCACCTTAAGGACGCTCTCCAAAAGTCTTGGAAATAACTCTGCTTTTGCATTTCATTGCTCATGTTTTGCATATTTATCTTTAGATGATTAAATTATTATACATATGTTATTCTAAGTCCAAAGGAGTTTGTCCTTATTCCCCGCTAATGAGATGTATGGACTTCTGAGAATAAATAAGGAAACAATACCTTTTATACTAAATAGAAGAAGTTTGTGAGTACCTTCACTGGAAAACTCTCACGAGGCTTAAAGCTCGTCCACTAGGGAATTTCTATTGGTTTAAGGCCTTGTTGTATATGGTCAATGCAATCGCACTCTGTGAAACGAGATTAGTATAACTTATAATAAATCACTCATTTGTGATCTTAGTTTTTTCTCTCATCCTTGCTTGAGGACAAGCAAGATGCTATTTGGGGGTGGTGATCAGCTCCCAAATGTGCATTTTATTACCCTTTTATTACTGCTTTGCAGCCCTTCTTATGTTTAATGAAAAGATAATTCATAACTTTTATTGCCTTTTTCAAGTTACAGAGAAATTCAGACCACTTATCTTAAAAGCTGCGTCTTAGCACCAAAAGGAGCTTTAATCATGCTTATTATGTAGACCAGAATCTGCTATCAAAAAGTGTTAAAAAAAGTCAAAGTCAAAGTCAAAGTCAAAGGTCAAGGTCAAAGATTAAAGCCCTCAACTCAGAAGACCAGAGATGGAGATCCTTAGCACAAAATATGGCATTCTCCAAAACCTATCTTGATTAAGAAGAAATCAAAAGGCAAAAGCATAAAGTAAAGGGTGAGCTGTCTCAAATGTAATGGAAAAGGGCAAATTAGTCAAAAATACATAGTAGGGGTATATAAACTAAAAGTTAAGGAGAGAGAATGCACCTAGACTTAATCTAGTGTCATGTAGAATTTATTTTTCTAGTCTTTTTTCATTCAAGTCATTTTACTTTATTGTTCTTCATTTCAATCTTGTTATTTTGCTTTCTTATTCAATCAATCAATCTTCTTTTTGTTGTTCTTTGTTCCAATCTTTCATTTCAATCCTTCCTTTCAAGTTCATGTTATTTTAATCTTCAAAACAACTTAAGCTTTCAATGCTCTTCATTCAACTAAAAACTCAACAAGTCCTAAAAAGAAACTACCTTCCTTTCTTCTAAAACTCCCAATCATTTAACTCCAAACAATTTATGGTGAACCTCACTTCTAATCTTTTGAAGATACACACCACAACTGCAACTTCAAACAACTGGTGATAATCCATAGTTACTGCAATTTTCATTCCAGTTTCAATGCCTAACAATTCTAGAAAAAAGATCGACTTACTCCTGGAACCCCCAGTGAACAGAAGTAAAACTCTTCCATCTGCATCTCGAAACACTCCCCCATATCCAGCTTTATGAGCTTGTAGCATGCTATCAGTATTAAGCATAATATACCCTGTTGGAGGCTTCTTCCATTACACTTGCTGAAGGTCCTTATTTTTAAAAGGCAATACAATACCCAATCTATCCATAATTAGCCTCGCTGCTACTGTATTCTCCGCACCTTTAATGGCCTGTTGTAAGTACACTTTCATTTTCCTTAAAGTATCAGTAACAACTTGGGAGGGTGAATGATATCTGTGCTTGAACCTTCTGCTATTTCTTTCATTCCACTATGTATATATCACAGCATATGTCATAACCTTAATGATCTCTGAATCTGTAATCTTCTTCCTGGTTCTTCTAAACATTGTATACCATTCATGATTAGACTCAAGAACAGTTGATGACAAGCTCATGCTTCCCTTTACTCCCGACCGCACCTCTTTCGAGTATGGACAGTCAAAAAAGAGATGTCGGGAGTTTTCACTTGCACTTCTACAGAAGATACACTCTGAGTGATGCAGGATATTCTTTTTAATGAGCCTATCCTGAGTTGCTAAGCTTCCACTAAAAAGTTTCCATGAAATGAAAGAGTGTTTAGGCACACATAGCTTCCCTCAAACTAACCTGTACCATTTCACCTTATCTCTAATATTCTTCAAGCCCATATATGCAGATCTTGTACTAAACTGCCCAGATGGAGTAGAATTCCATGCAATCTTATATGCCACCATATTGCTTTGAATTTCTACACTCATAATCCTATTCTTAAGCACCCCTTCTGGTAGACTAGTAACCTTATCATTCCATTGGCCTTCATGAATTAGATCAGCTATTGTTGCCTCCTTAGGTAATTGGATTAATTGTCTTACTTCCGCATTGAGGTGAAGACATTCATTTGAACACCAAGGCTCATGCCACACATTAAGGCTCTCTCCATTTGCTATCAAAAGTGTTATAAACTTGACTGCCTTCTTTCTATATTTTAAGATGGCCCTCCATACCCATGAGCAATCAGTAGGTGCCTTAAGAGTCCAGAAATGCTTCCTTTTTAGTTAATATTCCCATAACCACTTAGTCTGCAAGGAGTCTTCTCTGCTAGCTACTTTGAAAATAAGCCCACAGTATGCTGTCACATTCCATGTCCTTGCATCTATGATATTTAAGCCACATTCCTCTTTACTAAACCTGATAGTGTTATGACTGGCTTTATGTAATCTCATTTCCATCGAAGGACCAAACCACAAAAACCTATTGGTTAACTTTGAAATCTCATTTAAGACTCCATTAGGCAACATAAATGTCTTTGCCCAGTAACCTAGAAAGGATTGTAATACAGATTGAATCAGTTGTACTCTTCCTGCAAAAGACAACATTCTATTCTTCCAGTTGGATATTTTATAAGAAAACATCTCAACTAAAGGAAGATAATCTTTCTTCCCCAATCTTGATGATGTGAGAGGGAGCCCAAGATATTTGACTGGCGGGCTGACTAGAGACACCTCCATAATTCCTGCCAAGTCCTTGCTTCCATTCTCATAGATACTCCCAGTAAGCAGTGTGGTCTTATTTGTATTGAGTTTCAGACCAATCATACTTGAGAAGTAAGCTAACACCTCTTTTACCCCTTCAATTGAGGTTGCATCAACTTTACAAAATAACAAAACATCATCTGCAAATCATATTTGTGTAATATAAAGCCTCTTACACTTAGAATGATAAGCAATCACATTTCTGCGCATAGCATGTTTCATAAAACCACCTAAAACCTCCATAACCATAGCAAATAAATAAGGAGATAAGGGATCACCTTGCCGAAAACCGTTCCTACCTTCGAAATAGCCTTGGGGAGAGCCATTAATAAGAATGGAGTAGGAAGGAGATGTAAAACACATAGTGATCCATTTTATAAAAGGGCTAGGAAATCTAAATCTTCTCAAAATCTTCTCCATTGAGTCCCTACTAACATAGTCATAGGCTTTTTCCACATCAATCTTCATAGAGCATCTATGGGGACCATGGCTTCTGTTATATCCTCTTATGAGTTCATGAGCTAATAACAAGTTGTCTTATATGCTTCTGCCAGGCACAAAAGCTGATTGATTAAGATCAATCACATGAGACATGATAGGCTTCATCATGTTACTAATCACTTTTGAGATGCACTTATATACAACATTACAACATGATATAGGTCTAAATTCATCTAACCTTAATGGCTTATGTTTTTTAGGAATAAGACACAAGAAGGTTGAGTTGATACCTCTATGCATATAGTTATGATTAAACACATACTTGACAGCTTTTATGAGCTCATCTCCAATGATAGACCAAACTTTCTTGTGAAAAACCACATTGAACCCATCAAAACTAGGAGATTTGTTGTCATGCATATCAAATAAGGTCATTTGTATTTCCTCTAAGGTAATACTCTCCATGAGCTTATCTGATTCCCCTTGACTCACTTCTCTTCTGATTTCCAGCTCTTCTAATGCATTGACATTGCATTGTATGCCATCTTCTACTCCCAAAATGCCTTCATAGTATTATAGAAAGGCTTTAGAGACCTCTTGTTGCCTTTGAAACCTGGTGCCATTGGAGTCCTCCACTTACCATATTAGATTTTTTCCTTAATTCTCTTTATAAACTAAAGATTTAGGTTACAATTTTCGTGCATTGGCTTGGGAGCTGAGTTTTGGGCCACTAAATCAAGTCCAAAGCCCAAAGAATTAAATCCAAAAGGGTCTAAATTGTTAGAATTTACTACACTACCCTTTTCATCTACTTTTACTATTTTGATTGGGTCTAGGCCTGAACCATTAGAAAGCTCTCTTCGAGCTGGTCATTTTGATATAAATTAGGCCCAATTTTGAGTTATTAGTCTAAAGATACGGCCTATTGAAGTTCTGTTGACTTTCTGTCTTTTTTCTACCCGAATTGACTTTGACTTTGCAATTTTGACTAGGCTTTATAAGGTTTTTTCTCCTTGAAACTTGGGCTTTAAACTATAGAACTTCTTTAGTAATCATCTTAACTCCCTTTTCCATGTAAAAGTGATGTATTTATACACATATTCAGCTCTAAGACCTGAAATACACAAAAGCAAGTAAATAGTTATAAACTCATATTATTATAAGCATAATTGGATTAAATGAAATACTATTAAGGGGTTTAAATTACAGTTTTAGGTGCTTATCACCAGCCAAATATGGCATGCCAAAACATGAAAAACCTGTCCAATATGCCTTTTTTAGCAGTTGTGGAATTGGTGAGAATTTCTACCATCTGTCACTATTCACTTAAAAGTGAACAATAAAAATAAACAATGTCATGAACAGTGCAAACGACAGAAACAAAACTTTTGCCATCTGTTGCAATTCAATGTATGAACAGCATAAATTGTTTCGTCCATCTCTTAGAACTTATTTTTAGTAGCTACCAATAAACAATATAACAAATTTGGCTGGGCATAACATAGCAGCCAAATTTAAGACCCTTCTAGCATCCCTAATGAAAGGGTCACTTGGTGTTTGGGGGTGCTATATGGGCTTCTATATGGGCCTTTAGTAGCCCATATAGCACCCCATTGGACTTGCTCTTAATATCTTAGAACTTTCAAAACAACTCTAGAGGACATGGTTTTTTTAAATCACTCACAAACGCAATTTCCACGTTTAAATAAGTCAATTTTTAAATTTTAATAACCCTCAAGGACATAAAAAGTTGGCCCGATCTTCTTTCTTTTATTTAAATCCCAATTTTACCTTTGTTGTTTTATAACCCAGTAACCCCAATAATCTTCTTTCCGTCCAAATTCATCAAACCCTAATAACCTCTACTTTCACACCCTCTCTCCATTTCTTTCATTTTTCACTAGTGGTTCTCCACAAACGCAATCATAAGTCTCAAGATCTTCGTGACCCAAAAGTCGTAAACCAAGCTTTACGAACTGGAGGTTCAGTTTCAACATTGAAGAAATTCGACAGTGGTTCAAACAAAAAAACGACAACTAGTTGTGAACGTGAGGAAATTAGATGAAGCAACTAAACTACATCACTAGATCGAGTTTCTACAGAAGTTAGACAAGCGATATAGAAAGCGAGGTTGGGTAAGAAAATGAGTTAGGCTGAGTTGGCTAAACATATTAATGAGAGGCCTCAAGTTGTTTAGGAATATGAAAGTAGGAAAGTTGTTCCTAATAATCAAAATATTTTGGGGAAAGTGGAAAACGTATTTGGTGTTAAGCTTAGGGGGAAAATTGGTGGTAATTGATTTTGTACTTTTAGGTAGTGGTGGTTCTTGAATCTTGTTGATCTTTGGTGGGTTGTTGTTCATAATATGGGTCATGTGGAAGTTGTGTTTGTTGTTTTGTTTCTCATCTAAAGTTTTTGTGAAATGGTTCTATATATACAATTGTACTCTATCAAAGCCAAAATTTAGTAAATAAATGGTCTCATAGCCTCATAGGTGCTATGTGGTGCAGAATTATGTGATGGTCCATGCCTTTTCAATCTTTGATAATTTAATTTTTGTGTAGAATCATAGAAATTCACTCAAGCACATACTGATCAACATTGGTTTATCATTGGATGGATGGCTGATAAGAACCCAAAACTGTAGTTTTATCCCCTTAATAACATTACATATAGATCAATTAGGTTTATAATAAATAAGAGTTAGTATTGTTTACGTATTTTTGTGTATTTCATGTCTTGGAATCAATTATGTGAAGAAATATGGCACTTTTGCAAGAGAAATTAGCAAAGGTTGGTTACTAAAAAGTTCTATGGTTAAAGCCCAAGTTTCAAAGACAAAAAGCCTTTTTAAAGCCCAGTTAAAGCTGAAAAGTCAAAGTCAACGCGAGCAGAAATAGAGCATAAAAATCAATAGAATTTCCTCAAGCCGTATCTTTGGACTCAGACCTCGAAATTAGGCCTATTATATGTCAAAATGACCGAATCAGAAGTAGCTTTCTAATAATCCAGGCTTTGGTCCAATCAGAAGATTAAAAGTAGACGAAAAGGCTATTGCAATAATTTCCAACAGAGAAACCTTTTTTGGACTTAAGTAATTAGATTTTGGGCTTAATTTAGTGGCCCAAAACATAGCTCCAAAGCCCATGCACGAAATTCTAAACCTAGCCCTCTCCTATATAAAGAGGACTAAGGTAAAACTCAAACTCTCTCTCCCTCCCCATTAATTAGAATAATTTAGATCTCCTATCTCTTAGCTCTTACTTTTTCTCTTTAGTTAAAACCTAGTTTTATGTTTTATTAGCCTAGCCACCATTAATACAATTTAAGTTATTTTTAATCAACTAGTTCTTTCATTATGTCTTCTTATTATTATTATTTATTCAATGATAGTCTAATGATCCATAGCTAAACCTCCATTAGAGGGGTTTGATTAAAGTTTTGATGAAGACTTGATGTGTTAATATAAAATTGTTGTATTTAAGAGTTTCAAATCTATAGGGTAGTTCATTCACCATTTAAAACATTTTCACGAGTTAAGGTCCCCAGATGTGGAGAATGTCCTTTTATAAGACCCTGGCTATGAGGACTGACCTTTGATGTTTTGTGTACTTCCTTTCATTTCCATATATATTGGTAAGTGCACCATTAAAGTAACCGGGCCCTCCCTTTGGAGTGTGTGGCTGTAAGTACCAGATCCTAAGTCCACGTTTAACGTAATTCACACTTTCCACTCTTACATATTTTGTCATTTTTGAGTCGTGTTTCTCTATGGAGTGATTACATCCTTATTGCTTTATTGTTTTCTTTTATAATTAAACCTTATTCATAAAAAGTAAAAAAAAATAATATTATTAAAATCCAATAAACAGTAGTCTAGTAAGTCTCGGGAATCTGACTTTAAAAGACCCATGTTTTAAAACAAATTTTCTAAACCTTGTTTTCAAAAATTTGTTTGGGGGTGGGGTGTTTGTTCTTTCCATTCTTGATCGCTCAACTTTCTATTCTTGTTGTTTATACCATTTAGTCGTACTTTGATTTAGGTTTACACTATCTATGAATTTAGATTTTTTTCGATCACATAACTTATGTCATTCACGTGTTACGAAGCATTTTTCATCACCTTATCTATCAACTACATTTAGATTTGATGTTTTTACAGATCATTGAATTGCATTTTCTCTGCTGATCATTTTCATAGCTCATTCGCCAAAATTAGGTCGTTAACGAATCGGGAATTTTAGTTTTAAGTTATACGGATTTGTTTTGGGTTTGGGCCTGAAAATTAAAAACCCTACCAGGTCACGTGCCACGCACATGACTCCCTATTTTAAAAACCCATGCATTTTTTTTTTCTCTTCTCTTCCTTGCCTCTATTACAGAACATCTACTGACCTTTGAAAAACATAAAGCGCACACGCCCTCATGTTCAGACCAATTAAAGCGCGCCTGGGCCCTTACCTCAACACACCTTCAGTTCCAATTTCAATCGAGTATTTTTTAACTATCCCACACCTTAACCTTCACCACAAATTCCAAATCCAGATCTCCATGGCTCCTAAAGCCCCAAAAATTCTTCCTGAACAAGTTTTTTCCAGTGCACAGTTTGCACATTTCTTCGATACCGAGATGCGTATTAGGAAGTGGGAAGGGTTGAGGTATTCTACTGAGGATTTTTATTACCCTGATTTGGTGTTCTATTTTTACAAGATGAGGAAGATTAGTGGTCATAGGATTTTTCTGGATGTGAATGGTAGTTGTAAGGAGTTTACTGCAGCAGTGTTGGCTGAGGTTACTGGCATTGAGGAATGAGACATCGTAATCACCATATAGGAATCTCAACTCAGGGGTATAGGTCCACTGATGACGGAGACAACATTGGAAGGACAATACAATTATGGGTCGTATTGTGTTCGACAGACGTCTTTGAGAAGAAACCAACTGGCAGTGACTCAGTGGGTTGGCAGGAATGTTATTGCCACCACGAAGGCCAGTGACTTCAATTTGAGTTGTCTGCACATTCTTTGGACCCTTCATAATAGAAGGTATGGGTTTTGCATCCTCGAATTTTTATTGAATGAGATTATAGCAGTTGGTCAACTTACCGCAGCTTTTCCTGCATTGATTACAAAGATTATGTTGTTTTGGGGATGTGTTCCAGAGTCTGTTATGGTTAAGTTGAAGTTGCATGAGAATGAACGTATTTATCGGGAGCGTATTCAGAAAGAGTGGAATATACCTAAAGTTTTGGCTGCAGAGATGAATTGGAGGAAGAGGAGGAAGATGCAGCCTATTTTGATGTAGGAGCTTTGGAAAGGGCTACTACGGAGGTAGCCCGTTTCTCATTGTTTCAACGTGGCCTGCGAACTCTCCATAACCAGTATAAGACTATTCGTACATGCCAACGTTCTTTTAGTGACCTCTGTGAGGCTATCCAGACTAGGCAAGGTACCATTCTCCGTAACCAGGATAAGCTTCAGTCTAATATTCAATTGCTCAGTGATAGTCACCAAGACCTCCAAGCTAACATGGAGACTCTCGCTCATACAAATTCTGAGCATTAGGAAGCCATGGATGTTTTAATGGAACAACAGCACACGTTTCAAGATGAAGTTCTACGACGCCTGCCATCTCATGATGGTTCATCGGATCCTCTGCTGACTCTGGAAGGCGTGAGCATCGTCGACATAGGACGGATGGCTCTGGCCCTTCCTCATCTTGTGGCTAGTTCTTTTGTATTATTTCCCTATTTTAGTATATTTTTATTCCCAGTTGTTAGTTAAGTAATTAATATTGGATTATGTAAGTTTGTTGTTATTTGAATTTTAAGTTGGTTTAATTTTTGTCCAAGCATGCTATCTATTTTCATGAATCCTACCCTTCCGACTTGTTTGGGGGTGGCATTATTTGCTTAGCATTGTATTTTACCATATCCATATGTTTTTGGAATTAATATTGCAATGTTTAAGAAGTATAGTTTATATGAGTATCCTGCTAATTGGTGCAACCTCAAGGGTTATAAGCATGGAAATTGCTATTTTGATTCCATATTTAAAACCATATAGATTTGGTACTGAGTCTACTCTCGGTTATTTCTATTTTGGTTTTGGAAACACCCTTTTCTTATTCCATCTCTTTCCTTATCAATTTGAGAATCTTGGGAACCTTTGTTTAAGCAACTAGTGCTCTATAAATATATGGCATGCCATGTAATTCACTCTGCACCTCCCAAATTCATATCATAGGTCTTACTCAGAGCGTGCACGCTCTTATATTGCATTAACATAGAGTGCACCCGCACTGTAATTCCGAGATCGTAGATTTTTCTTTTGTCAGAAGAGAGTGCGCCCGCCCTCTGACTTAGGCCATTCTAAGTACGCCCACGCCCATACTTCAACATACCTCCAATTCTTTTTTCTAGGGTTTTCTATTGTCATTTCCAGGAGTTCAATAATGTGTTTGTTTGCTATGAAATCTCCTCAAATCATACCAGAGCAGTCCTTTGAAGAATTGCTCGAGAGTGACAACTATGGGTTCTAGTTTCGCAACATGATAGTACAGTCAGGATGGCAGCCTCTACTGGTAAGTACTGATAAAACTTATTTTCCTGCACTTACTGCTTATTTCTATGATAATTGTATGTTCTTTTATCGACCAGATGGGGAACAAGTGTTCTCTGTCACCATTGATGATGTAACAATGGATTTAAGCAAGTTTTTGTTAGCCTATGCTATTGGACTTTCTATGCCTGCTGCCCAAAACTCATGGGATTATATGGCTGATAATATGTACATCTACAACTATGAGTATTTCTATGAGACCTATGGGACGGGGATTTTTCGGATAGAGGACCAAGGGCAATATAACGTAGCCCTTGGTAGCATGTCCCTTAATTTAGGTACTATTATGTTCTTTATTATGCTGAATATTTTAGGGGAATGACATTTTTCTTCTGTGAATAACGCCACTTACGATGTCTTCCTTACTCTAGCTGAGGGACGTATGCTATATGACATTCCCCAGACCTTAGTGTATAGTTTAGCACGAGCCCATAGTATGAAGCATAGGTACCTTCTTATGCATGTCTTGGTTTGCCACATAATGCTATGTTTCTTTCCTGAGTTCTGTACCCATTTCACGGATTGGGTTGGGGTTGACATTATGTGACACACAAATTGCATTGTACGCTCTTTTCATGTTATGATTTGGCCAGGGTGGCGGCTACAACCTAATTGGGTTGCCCCTTACACCCCATCCAACCAAGTCGCACTTAACAGGTTAGAAAAGGTAGATTATAAATGGTGTGAGGCCTGGCAGATTATCATGGCTTAGCTGGACGCGAAGGAACCTCACTTCTTTATAGAATAGGAGGACAACGTATAGTGTTAGATATAAAGTAAGTTTTACTTCTGTTAGTGTCTGCTTATGTACCAAGCAATTTAATTCTTATTATTCCCATAATTGGTGGAACTCATATAGGAGTTGCGTCTATTTTTCTTTACCTATAATAGTATGTTCTAAATTTGTTTTGCAGATGCTCTAAAATTTTCACAGGTTTCCATAGTATTTTCTATCCTTCTTATTTCTATACTTTGAGGAAAAAGCATGTTTTTGTTTGGGGGTGGCATAGAAACACACGGAATTTAAGGCACCTATTAGGATATATATGTATAATATGCACTTGCTTTTTAGTAAAAAAAATAAATTTAAAAAAATATATAAATAAAAAGTATTTTTACTATGCACTTAGGAATATTGGTATTGTTTCTTTTTCTGTGATGATAGTAGTCTAGAAGTTTCATATTATATCTTAAATTAGAATAGTTTTTAGAAACTTAGGTTAATTTGTAGGTAATAGTCATTGCATCTTTCCATAAATATATTGCATGAGCATCAATGTTGTATTGGCAATAAGTTTCTGAAACCTAGGCTAGAATTCTTATTCTACAAATCCTGTGAGAATATAGCATAAAAGCCTTATATGAGTGAAATATATGAGTAATGACACAAGGAAAAAGTAAATCCCGAATATAGAAATCACGCGTCCACTTACTTGATCACTATACCATATCCTAAGCAAGAATTTAGGCCTTTTTTGGATCGATATAGCCAGAAATTCAAACTTATATTAAATTATTTTCTGCTAGTTGCCCCTTTGAGCCTTTCTTTAGCCTTTTCATAAACCACAAATCCTTTACCCTTTTATAAAAACAAAATAAAAATAAAATTAGCCTACCCATTTTTGAATGAGTCTGAGAAGTAAGATGAAATGGAGAAAAGAAAAGAGAAAGACCTGTGGAAAACCAAGAATTTGTTAGTTGCTTCAAATAAGAAAAGAAAATAAAGTTTACATCCAAATAAAATAAATAAATAAAATAAAAAGTTAGAACTCCAAAAATAGAATTAAATTAGTCAAAAGCCAAAAGAAAAAAAATTGCTAAGGATGGAAACAAAGTGTAGAAGCAAAGTAAGAACAAGGTTTTCTCTAGTTACATAATATGAAGACCCTATTTTCTCAGACTTGTCCTTTTGAATATCTATTTTTTTCCTTCTTAAACCATCGCCTAATCCCCACAATACCTAATAAAGACTTCTAGCTTAATTAGGATTAGGTTGGTCTGATAGTAAATGGCAGATATGTTTGATCGACCTCGGCTCCCTTGTACGTCATTGAGATTGTGAGGAAAAGTGTGCCCACTGTACACTAGAGTGAGCGAAACTTGAGTGGAAAAATTAGAGTATTTTTGTCTTGACATATTTGTGAGGACCTACTTAAGGACGCTATTCCAAAGTTTTAGAAACGGATCTGTTATTACATTTCATAGCATAGTTCATTATATATATGTTTATTTGTAGATGATTGATTATTATGCACATATTAGCTTAGGTTTCAAATTGATTATTATGTATTCATTGCTAGTGAGATGTATAGATATCTAAGAATAAATAAGGAAACATTAATTTTATTTCTTAGTCGTTGTAGTATATATGAATTTTGTGAGTATTTTCGCTGTAAAACTCTCACGAGGCTATAACTCATCCACTAGGGAAATCCTAGTGGTTTAAGGCCTTATTGCATATGGTCAATGCAATCGCGATTTCAAATAAACGAGATTAGTTAGAACTCCATTTTTGGTCACTTATTTTAATTTCTCATCTTTGCTTGAGGACAAGCAAAATGTTGTTTGGGGGTGGTTTGATAAGAGCCCAAAACTGTAGTTTTAACCTATTAATAACATTACATATAGACCAATTATGTTTATAATAAATAAGAGTTAGTACTGTTTACGTATTTTTGTGTATTTCAGGTCTTTGAATCAATTATGTGAAGAAATATAGCACTTTTGCAAACGAAATGAGCAAAGGATGGTTGCTAAGAAGTTCTATGGTTAAAGCCCAAGTTTCAAAGAGAAAAAGCCTTTTTAAAGCCTAATCAAAGCTGAAAAGTCAAAGTCAACGCAGGCAGAAATATAGCATAAAATTCAACAGAACTTCCACAGGCTGTATATTTGGACTCACACCTCGGAATAAGGCCTATTATATGTCAAAACGACCGGATCGGAAAGAGCTTTCTAATGGTCTAAGCCTTGATCCAATCAGAGAAGTAAACATTAACTAAATGGCTATTGCAATAAGTTATAGTAGAGAAACCCTTTTTGGACTTAAGTAATTAGGTTTTGGGCTTGATTTAGTGGCCCAAAACATAGCTCCAAAGCCCATGCATGAAATTGTAAATCTAGCCCTCTCCTATATAAAGAGGACTAAAGCAAAACTCTAACTCTCTCTCCCTTCCCATTAATTAGAATAATTTAGATCTCCTATCTCTTAGCTCTTACTTTTTCTCTTTAATTAAAATCTAGTTTTATGTTTTATTAGCCTATCCACCATTAATACAATTCAAGTTATTTTTAATCAAGTAGTTCTTTCATTATGTCTTCTTTTTATTATTATTTATTCAATGATAGTCTAATGATCCATAGCTAAACCTTAATTAGAGGGGTTTGATTGAAGCTTTGATGAAGACTTGATGTGTTAGTATAAAATTGTTGTATTTAAGAGTTTCAAATCTATAGGGTAGTTCATTCACCATGAGAATGGGTTTCAACTTCCTCTCATGCTAATTATTAGTTGGTTAGAGATGCCATGAATAATTAGGGATAAATAGACCTAACCTTTATGTTGAATCTTGTGTGAAAACATAAAGATTAGGGTTGTAACAAAGTTTATACTAGTATATTAGGGATTAATCAAGGTGGATTTCAAATCTCCCTAATTCATTCTTTATATTCACATCTTATTATTTAATTGTCATAATTCAATTTAGAATACATTAAATCGTAGTTTTCACCATAGTAGTTATATTTAGAATCATTACTCTCGTATTGTTTAATTGTTAAGAAAAAATGGACGTTCTATACCATGAAGTTTGCTACTTTTATCAATTTAGGCCACAATATTTTTTTTTCAAGCAAATTGGGCCAAGAACTTTGGTTAATGTATCACGTTAGCCCACCGGCGTGTTTCCGTTACTTCAAATGTTTATGTGTACTAACGGATGTCAATGTGGCTTAACAGAAGCTTATGTGGCCTTGCTGTAATCGACACCTTGGAACAACTAATGTAGCATGATGAATAATCAACTCATGGGGTTATTTTGGTCATCCAAATTGTGAATAATTTAACGATGGCCTGTTTTCTTCTTCCTCTTTTCTTCTTCCACATCTCAGCCCCACCGCCACTGATGTCACTGCCGCTCCAGACTGTGAATCTACACATAATTTTTTTGGCAATTCAACTTCTAATAACTTCAATTCGTTTTTTTCTTAATTTCTCTTTGAGTTTCAACACTTCGAATGTTATAATATTCCTTGTCAAACGATCTGATCTCGGTTTCTTATTGATAGTGTTCAATTCAACTGAAAAACAAGCGGATAAAATAGCTTCACCAGGGAAATGTGAGAATTCGATGAAGCGCCATTGAACTTGCAATTTCACTCAATTTCAATTTGTATATCTATAACAGGAGATTTGGGTGTGTATCAAATTATTAGTCAATTTCATTTATCAGGCCACTTTTTTCAAGTTCTATATTGTGGTGATGTGGTGGTGGAGGGTTAATATGGTTTTGAGGGTTGAAAATTTAATAATTTATATTTGATGAACGGTGGTGGTGCGTGGTTGTGGCAACAGCAAAAGTGGCTGAACAGGAGAAGAAAAGAAGAAGATGAATTTAGTACCATTCAATTATCACAAAATGAACGTCCCAAATTACACCACATGTCATTTTAGTTATTAAGTTCTGATTTAATTTTGTCGTTGGTCATTAGAATCTGGATATGCTTATATACATAGAGTTAGATACACGTGCAACGTGGATGATTTTTGAGTGACATAAGACTGACATAATGGAGCCACATCAACAGTTATGAGGTGTCCACTACAACAGTGCCACACGACCTTTTGAACGGACACATATATATACGGCACGCCACATAAGCATTTGAAGTAACGGAATGGTAACAGTGGCCTAACGTAATACATTAACCAAAGCTCTTGGCCCAAATTGCTCAAAAAAAAAAGTTTGTGGCCTAAATTGATAAAAACAACAAAGTTCATGGTACAAAACGTCTATTTTTTCAATTGTTAATCACGAATTGAATTAGTTATTTTCTAAGCAACTAGGAGTAGAATGAATTCTTACTCTAGTTTTATTGCATGATAATTGAGAGTAGAAACTTTGATACAAAAACGACTAAAGTATAATTTTACTTCTTCCTAGCAAAATTAGCGTAAGTAGGAGTAAAGTCGTAATTTAGTATTATCAATGGCCTGGACATCTTTATGGGTACCAAACTTGAATAGAAAGACAGTGCAAATTTGAGATTCGGCTTCAAGTAGTACGCAGAGGAAGCAATGCATTGCATGTGCACACTACTTCCGGGCTTAGGGGCTTCAAGAAAGGGAGCAACTTTCCTGTATGACTTGTATATTAATACGTAGTACATTGTTTACTTAATAATTATATTAATATTGTATGTGTTTCTGCACTTAATTTTTGTCAAAACTTGAACTACTTATTACATGGGTCAAATCCATTGAACTTTGTAATTGTCAAATTTGTTTCCCTGTAAAATATTTCATTTCATAGTTATACTCTGATTTTAATGCATGTAGTGCGTGAGACATGAAAGTTTACTACGTCAAGTGAAAGTTTATTTGTTATTTGTTACTAGGGTATGCCCGCGAAACCTCGATGCACCTTCGGCGCAAGTCGTACGCGCGCCTTTGGCGCAAAACAAGACGTCGAGCCGCAAGGCCAACCCAATTGCCCATTATCCATAAGCCCAATAACTTCAATTGGGTCAACCAATTGTACAATATCATATCAAATTTGGAGGCCCAACAGTTTATAAGCCCAGTCGTAATTATTGACTTTTGGCTGATTTTTGGATACATCTCATGGTATTGATTGCACTTAACAAAATTACACAAACCCTCCAAACACTTGGATCTGCCAAGTCATATTTTGGTGAGAATGATTACCTACCATTGGATGGGATCTTTTGGGCCCCACACTTCCCTATTTTGTTATAGAGTCCTCCAGTCCCACCAAAAGTTTATTTAATGCATGTAGTGATTTTAATGTCAAGTGAAAGTTTATTTGTTATAGAGTCCTCTAGTCCCACCAAAAGGTTAACACAACTAACATCTAAATTTATAGAAGTCTCTAGGAATCAATTACATTTGATCTTATAATATTTCTTGTCCTTTTAGAGATTTGATTCAAAAAATTGTATACATATGTATATTTAATAATTATGCAAAAAAATAAATAAAATATAATATATAAAATAGTTATGCAAACAAGAAAGTTTTCAAAATTAGAAATCGTCACACTCCCTGAAAGCAATCTTAGGTGAGAATATTATAGTCACTCATCCAATAGAGGTATGAACAGTATATGATTGTTTAGTATGAACAGTGATTGTTTATAGTCCAATAGTATAACACCCCATTTTTTTGTTCCTAGTACAATAAATAATAATAATAATAAAAATAATAAGAATAGATAAAATAATAAAGGATAAAGATTAGTGGAGATAGGAAAGGTAAAGAGATAAACCTTCATCCCTGTTTTAGGGGTGTTTAAAAAAAAGAACACATAGAGGAGTTTACACAGGAGTTCATACGGGGAGTTTTTTTTAACACAGATCGAGGGAGTTTTACACAGAGAAGAAAAAAAAAAAGTTTTACACATAGAGGAGAAAGGAGGCTTTTTGCTAGAAATCTACTGATAGCAAGAGCGTATCACGAGTTAGTAGATATTTTTTTTATCTTTCACTGAACCTAGATTTTTACTTATGTTTAAAAACTTTATGGTCAAATATATATAAGGTTTCTGCTCAGTATTCTTCTACTCATTTTTGTGCTATATGTTGTCGAATTTGGAATACATATTGTTGATCGTATGGTCAAATATATGGTTTAACTACTGTCCCTATTACCATTTTTGAATTGTTATAAATTGTTAATGGAGATATACTGCCCTAAAAAATTTATATTATATGAATTTTGCAGGTTATTATACTATCTTTGTTTTTGGTTGTGTGAACCAAATTGTTTGGATGATTTTGTTGATTTATGTCGGTTGGTTATTGGTTGTTGATTGAGTTGGGTGTTTTGAATTTTGTTTTGGTTGAACTGTTGAAGCTCTATAAAGGTATTAGTGGAGTCGAACTCAATTTTGGGTAAGTGATGGGAATCAAGTTTTAATTATATTATAGTGTTGGGTTTTACTGGTAATCAAAACCGAACTGTTTCCGATGGTGTTTGGTGATTTGTATGGTGTTGTTGAAGCTCCCAAGGGTGTTAATGGCATCGAGATCGAATTTTTAAGGAGTGAGGAAATTGGGTTTTGAGTATACCAAAAGGTTGGGTTTTTTATGGGGATCAAAACCGAACCGTTTGGTGGTGGTTGGTGGTCACGTTGTGGTGGCGTTGGTGGTCACGTTGTGGTGGCGGAAGAAGAAGGAGACTACAATCTAGTACTCCAGTGATTCTGTTTCTTTTAGTTGGGCTTGGGCCGAAATAAGACTTGTGGGCTTGAGTTGTTTAAGAAATAGAACTTGTGGGCTTAAGTTTGTTTAGACTTTTGGGCTTGGGCCGGAGTAAAAGTCTTTTGTTTCTTTGGGCCGGTTTTAAGTTTTTTTTGTGGGCTGGGTCCTTAATATTTTAAAGTGGGCTGGTTCTATTGTTAAGATTTGGATCTGTTGGTCTTTGAATGACTTGGCGTGCTTTAGATGTCTTAGCGCTGGTCTGATTTCGAGCTAAATTTTGATTTAGTTAAAGTTTGAACTAGATTTTTATGAAAACTTGAAAAAATAAGATCTGGAAGTCTTCTTTCTAGTCCAATTGACCTAATTTCATTCCGAGGCCCATAGAATTAATTATGGAATTTGGAAGTTTGACTGGCAGAAAATAGTGCGTCAGAAATCAGTTTCTGTGCACTGTGTTCGAACCTAGTTTTCATACATTTAGAATGAGATTGAGCATTTTTTTAAAACATAAGAAAGTAAGTTCTGTGTGTTATCTTTTCAACGCAAAAAGCCTCAATATATTTGGATACCTATGGAAAGAGTTGTGCCATTCGGAAAATAGTCTGTCAGAAATCTAATTTACTGATATTAGGATTTTTACTGTTTTCAACCTAAGTTTTCTTCTAGATGAGCTGAGGTTGGGACTTCGAGTTCTACATGAAAAAGTATGTCTACATACCCTAGTTTCTAAATAATTAAGTTACATGTCATTTGGATGAATGTAGGAAAAACTATAGCATTGACAAGTTGGCTAGAAAACCTACCGTGTTATCCTTTATGTGCATGAACCTATTTTGGGAAATATGTCTAGTAATGAACTAAGAATCTCTTAAACTCTTCTTGGGTGTTTTATATAGTGTTTGTAGTCTACTTTTAGATTGTGGTTTTATTTGGAACCGACATGGTTCATAAAATTGTTTTTTTTAAATCAAAAGTAGAGAAATATATGATTGTGACTTTTTGGATTTAAAGGTTTATAGGTTCATAGTGTATCTCTAGGTATGAAAATTTACGTATATAATTGTGGGAGTATTTGAAACTTATTGTATGTGATTCTATATAGTATAAATTGTTGTTTTCCTTAAAGGTACATATAAGGATGTTGATATTTATTGGTTAAGAGCTACGTAAGGCTTGATTCTAATCTTTAAAGATTGGATACATAGGCAGCCTTATGTATAGGTGCAGCCACTATATTATATATTATATATTAGTTTTTGTGATAACTATATGTGTATAATGTTAGTATTTAATTGTGTACATGATTGTGGCTGTTTGAATTGTATTTGATTGATGACCATTCGTGTTGTGTTCAATGATATTTAAATGCGTGATTAATTTGTATTGATGCGTGAAAATAACTTTCTGCACGTGTGATCAATAGTTGTGCATGATTAATGCTAGTACAATGAAAAGTGAGTTGGGAATATTATTTTTAACGAGTCGACCACACCTTTAGAACTCTCCACGCCTCAGGATTTGATAATGATATATTATGACTTGAGATGTCATGTGATAGGAAGGTATTCATTGAATGTGCCATGAATGACCTGTTAGTGTTATGATGGGTATTCATTGAATGTGGCAGGAATAACCCAAGGTATTCATTGAATGTACCATGAATGACCTGTTAGTATTATGATGGGTATTCCTTGAATATGGCGGGAATGGCCCAATGTATTCATTGAATGTGCTATGAATGACCTATTAGTATTATGATAGATATTCCTCGAATGTGGTGAGAATGACCCAAGATATTCATTGAATGTGCCATGAATAACCTGTTAGTGTATGATGGGTATTCCTTGAATGTGGCGGGAATGACCCAAGGTATTCATTGAATGTGCCATGAATGACCTGAGATATTGAATGTCCATAAGAAGTTGTGATTATGCGCATGGAAAACCCAGAGATGGCTGTAACTCACAAGTTACGAGTTTGCAAGATGTAAATATGTTCCTGGAGGCGATATCCCCACTTGGGACATATGTCTTGTAGTGGTACTCGGTGTGAGAGAGGCACACTAGTATGTGTGATTTGGGAAATGTGTGAAATGCAAATCGTGGAGAAGGAAGTAAAAGTGAGGTTAGTAAATAAGTGATTAATAAACCAGATACATTGTGGAATTGAATGAACAAAAAGTATGTGAATTTGTGTGATCTTATGGATGTGAAGTGTGACTGTGAATAATATTAGTGAATATTTTTAATTTTTTATGTGATTACGAAATGACTATAATTTGATATGTTATTACAAAAATATTAATGACTTGTGATAGTCTGAGATCTATGGTTATGCACGCAGAAACTTTATGACGTAATGATGTCATGTGAATGACTACCCTTGATATAGGTATTATGATAAGTGGTATTCCCCAAATATGCAAGACGAACCAGGTTGTATCAATTAGACTTAAATGTTTTAAATGAGGTTTGATTATGAATGGAAATTTGACTGGCTGAGATAAATCATTTTATTGTGATGTCTAACTCTGTTTTGCAGGAGGGTAGGATCTATTAATTTTTTATGCAGGGACGTAAATATCCTACCCTAAGACGACGTGTTGGCTTAAAGGTAAGGTGTATCAAACTCATATTTAATTAGGTTATCATATGTGCATTTAATAAGTTAAATGTAAGTGGTATTTATGTTGTGAGTTATTTTGGAAAGTGGGAATGATGATTACTGTTATATGAGATTCTTGGAATTGTATATTGGGGGTGAAATCTTACTTAGAAAGAAACTACATGCCGTTTTGAGAAAACAGAACTAACTTGTCTTCCAAGTTGAAATGATTGTAATAGTATATTCCTTTATTTGAAATATTGAATATATTATTTTTATATTTAGTCTTACTCATACCAGCAAATTCAATTTGTTGACCCGTGTTTGCTTTGTTTTGCAACGTGGGTGTGTTTTTGGAAACATAGATGGTGGAGTGCAGTGGATGAGGACACGTTATTTAGATTTGCTCTCGGAGTCTTCTGTTTTAAGTTTTTCTGAAGTGTACGGTTTTGTTTTGAGACAGATGTAATAGAGTAGTTAGTTAGTTTCTTTGTAGTTTAATAATGTGATTGAAGGATTGTTCATTTTGGTTTTAAATTTGCTCTCATATTTTAATATCGTGGTTGATAATATGTTATTAGGGTTTCGTTTCATCATGGGTTTTCAGATGATTGAATAGGGTGACGATTGAGATAATTATATCTTGGATAATTCCCTATTTTAAATTTTCTGGAAATTTGGGGTGTGACAATTAGGGGTATTAACGATGATTGTTCATAGTCTAATAGATGTTCTCACTGATCATTCCTCATGTTGTTGAGTTATGAAATATCTTGTTCAGTCTAATAGGGGTATGAACAATGATTGTTCAGTATGAACATTGATTGTCATAGTCCAATAGGTGTTCACATTTATCATTCTGTCACACCCCGAATTTCGACAAAATCGGAAAAACAATATTTGTCCCGACTCTTCGATTTTCGAGGTGTGATGCACTCTCAACTTTCAAAAACTCATAATCAATTTAAATATGCGGATAATTAAAAGCCAATAAAAAAAATTAAATTAAACAAAAGTCCTCTTCATTACAAAAATTCACAAATATGATTAGGTTACAAATCTCCTTTCAATAACTCTTTAATTATAATTACAAATAAAAATACAAAAACATTGTCTCAACTGAAAATCTATTTCACCTCAAGGGAAAACAAAACATATCCTAAAATGCGACGCTAACGCAAACCACAAGCAGCAAGCAACCTTCTTCAACATTAAACCTATCAAGACTTACCAACTATGTTCATTTAATAAACATACCCGATAAGCAAACATGCAAATCGGGTCAGCATTATAAACAATGCTAGTGTGAGTAGCCCTAAAAGACAACATATACTTATACATATATATACACAACCCATAAGGCATTTAATTCCTCCACCGAGACACCTTAACTTCCAACGACTAATACAGCATTCTTAATTACAAAAATTAAGGCAGGTAGTTCCTCCACTGAGACGCCTTAACTTCCCACTAACCACACAACAAACCATACGCATAATAAATAAGGCATGTAGTTCCTCTATTGAGGCGCCTTAGCTTCCCAACCATAATACAAAGGCATTTAGTTCCTCCACCGAGAGGCTTTTAGGTTCTAACTAAACTAAAAACCAGCCAAGCATATTCTATACTTACCGCATTTCATGCTCAATTACAGAGTGGGTCGTCTCTGCACAAGTAATTAGTTTAACCCACCCTTCTACAAAACTATATACAATCATATATTTAAAGATATATCATTAACCAACATACTACCATAATTATATTATTTAAGGCTTTCTTTGCGTGTTCCTAAAATCACGTCGTATCTATGTCTTACCTAGTTTCTCTAGCTACCACAATCGCTACCCAACACTGAACATGTACATCCACATGCCTCCCCTCACATAGTGGACTACTCCATGCGCAATTACCCTGAGCCGCACACTAGGTAACCCTCACACGAAAGCCATTATGTGAGTACTGCCACTATTCGGCATAAAAATATCTCGCGTCTCGTTCAAATTTTGTGAACGAAATAATCAAGCCACTATTCGGCTACACCAGAAGGGCCATTCAGATTCACTGAAATGCCAGAAGGGCCAATCAAATTACTTATGCCAGAAGGGCCATTCAGATTCACTGAAATGCCAGAAGGGCCAATCATATCACATACGCCCATCACTAGGGCCAAATCACATGAGTTGTGGTAGCTAGGTTCTAGGATTTTCGTTACGTAATTTATTCAGGTGTCATACATTCATGCCTCATAATAATTCTTGTTCTATCTCCTGCCAGTATACTTAATTGTACTTAAGCTCAACGTTTCCCGTTATAATACAATCCACATTATCACGTGCCAATACTATTCATTGCACGATATCCAAGCATCTCTATATCAAATCTCAAAACTTATTATTTCACGTGCCAATCATATATTGCACTACACCATATAAAATATCTCAAGCCTTCATAGATACTACAATTCATTTAAGTAGCAACTCATAATAGTAATCAATCAGGTAATGTATTCATTCAATATATCTATGTGAACTCAATTCACCATCAAAGGCATGCATTATTTCCGTTTGTGCACCATATAAATAATAAATAAATAATCAAAATATATGTCCCTTCTACCAATGTCAAAATGAAATGACTTTAAAAAGAAAGAACAACTCAAGTCCAAACATCACGCATAATTATTCGAGTCCAAATCACAAGTCAAGTCAAACTGATCACCGTCAAAAGCCCAATACTAAAGTCCATGAATCTAAGTCCGTATGTAGTTTAATTCTCATAAAAACATATATATCTAAGTCTTAAAAGAATTCCCCTCTTGTTACGTGCCAGTATTTATATGTTTTATACACTACTCACGTCAAATCTTAATTAGAAAAATGACAAACAAGGTTATACAATTTTCAACAACATTTTTATTATTATATTTGTCCATAAAATTAAATATGTGAAAATCTGGAGAAAAAACAACATTCCACCGTCAATGGTCAACGGTCAAAGTCAAAGTCAACACGTCATTTCCATGTTCAACAGGTTCATGGTCATAGCCATGGTTCATGGCTAAGGTCATAGTTCATGTCATGGCTAAGGTAAAGGTGCATGGCTCATGGGCTCATGGCTAAGGTCATGGTTCGGACCTAACTAGCCAAGCCTATGACTCAACCAAAGATTCAAATAATGTTAGCCGGATCCAACATAAAAGCCAAACCAGAAACCGACCCAACAATAGATTTAGCCCAACTAGAAATATCTAAAGGAAACAAATCCACTTAAAACAATAATGGCCTAGCCCACAAAAAAAATAAAAGAAAACCGGACCATGTACACAAAAATTAGAACTGACCCAACCAAACAAAATAGAACTAGCCCAATAATCAAACCAAATAGAATCGGGCCCAAAGAACTAAAGCCAACTAGTCCAAACTCAAAAGAAAACTTGGCCCAAGCCCAACTAAGAGGAACCAGGTCGTCTCCTCCTTCTTCTTCCTCACAGCAGCTCTTCTACCAGCCACCACTAACCACCCCCGGCACTCCAAAACAAACAAAACCAACTCAGTTTTGCACCCCCTGAAAAACCCAACATGCCGATACCACCCAATTGAAATTCCATTACTCTTCAAAAATTGCGTTTTGACGCCATTAATGGACATTCAAGCTTCAACAGCACCTTACCACCCATCGAAACAGTTAGGTTTTGATCCCAAACAAAACCCAACACTATACTATACCAAAAAAAACTCGATTCCTTACATCATTCACCACTTACAGAAAAAAAAAAAAAAAAAAAAAAAAAAAAACCTCCATTGACGTTGTTCAAAGGTATCAACAACACTCAAACCCCCCACTACCTCCAATTATCAATCAACCAATCCAACCACAGTTTAACAGTTCAAAAATATAATCTGATAGGAGCCCAAAACTGTAGTTTTAACCCCTTAACAATACTTTTAGACCAATTATGCGAGTAATAAATAAGAGTTAATGCTGATTACGTGCTTTTATATATTTCAGGTATTGAAGTCTATTTTGTATAGAAATGTGCCACTTTGGCGATATAAAGGAGCAAAGGGTTGGTTGCTAAGAAGTTCTGGGATTAAAGGCCAAGACGGGCAGAAACAGCACACAAAAGTCAACATAACTTCCAAAGATCGTATCTTTGGACTCAGGCCTCGAAATTGGGAGTATCTTATGTCAAAACGACCATCTCGGAAAGAGCTTTCAAATTGTCAAACCTTGACCCAATCAGAGGAGCAAAAGTGGACAAAAAGCCTATTGAAGTCAAAGCCAGCTGAAAAGGGGCCTGTGGACTGAAGAATTTGGGCTTTGGGCTCAATTTTCTGGCCCAAAACATGGCTCCTCAGCCCATGCACGAAAAAGTGGATCTGGTCTCCTCCATTTTTATGGAGAAGACTTAGCTCTTAAGCATGCCTAGATCTAGATTAGAAAATTAGGTTAGACTCCATTAATTAGTTAGAATAGCTTGTTTTAGATCTAGTTTTTACCTTCAATTAATTAGTGTTAGAACAAAGTAGATTATTATTTAGAATCACAATTAGTTTTAGAATTCAAGTATTAGTTTTCATTTCAATTTAGTTATTGATTAAATTCTTATTTAGTTTTAGTTGTTTTAAATTCATAAATTAGGTTGTCTTCATTTTGATTCTTAGACTATTGTTAAAATTAGATTTATAAAGTTTAAATTAGTTATTAAATTATGACTTGTTATTATTGTTCTTGTGTTGGGAATGATAGTATAATGATATTAGGCTAAAACCTACATTAGAAGAGGTTAAGGAAGTCATGTGAGGATGATTGCTTGTTAGAATAGTTGTTATTTAGAATAGAAATTTCACATCTCATTACTCTCACCATTGTTCCTTGTGTTTGTGTAATTGAATTTGTTTAAGTCTTGAGAGTTAAGAGTGGAACGATTCCGTACTCTATATATTGCATGAATATATATATATATATATATATATATATATATATATATATATATATATATATATGTGTGTGTGTGAAATAAAATAAAATAGTTGATACCGTAAGAATAAGGTAATAGTAATCTAGTCGTGTTTTTACTGGTTACCAAATGGCGCCGCTGCCATCTTAATCTCGTTCAAGACAAGAATTCAATTGCTTGAATTCAAGGGGAAATCCCCCATTCTCTACCCACCCACCATTTTAATTTTTCATTCTTATTTCTTGAATTTTCGGAACTATTCACTGTTTTAGGCATAGGGGCTGCGGATTTACAGAGGAAAACACTGAAGTAAAGGTATTTGTAAATTTTAAAAAATTCTAAAAATTTACAGGCGTAATCCATAAGGTGCTACTGATTTACTGTAATTTTGTCAGATTTGTCCTAATTGTTTTACCTTGTGAACAAATGCGATCTTTACAGTGCTACATTTCAGTTTTCAAACCGTAAGGTTTTGAAAAACAGACAAGTAAGGTTACTTAGGAAGTTCCAAAAATTCTAAACTTTTTACAGGAGTATCTATCCTAAGTCAGGAGTTTGCAGTAAAAATTTGACGAGTTTTTGAATTGTTTTGACCTCCTAACTAGTGGAGTGTTTCCAGTGTGTTTCTGCAGTTTTGCAAACACTTAATTTCTGGAACAACAGCCGATAAGGAGGGTTTGTAGAACTCCAATTACTCTAAAATATTTACAGGAATACCCATGATCTGTCAGGAGTTTCCAGTAAAAGTTTGGCGATTTTTGTCTCTGTTTTGATTGGTTAACCATTCATTTGTTTGTATTGTGTTCGAAAACTGTTTCACAAACTTTGAAGGGCAGTAAAAGGATTTTCATAGCTCCGATTGATCTAATATTTTACAGGCTACTTGATAGACGTCTTAGAAATCTACTGTATAAATTTCAAATTTTTGTTTTTATACAAAGGCCAAACCCGCACCCTCAAAAGATAGACTTCTAATTTCCAAGTGCGCGCAACCCTAGATAGCCTATTTCCAAGTGCGCCATGTGCTCAACTGCCTGGACATTGTGTCAAGCACGAGCGCAACCCGCACCCTAGGTAGCCTATTTCCAAGCGCACCCTCCGCGCTCAACCACCTGGAACTTGAGTTAGACAGGGGGCGACCGAGCCCTACCAAGGCCATTTTTCGAGTGCGACCACGCCCTCTCGGAGCGACCCGATTTTCACGTGTCACCCAAATTTTCATTTCTTCAAGTTATTCAGTGTTTCTAACATCATACAAACACTGAGATCGCGTATACAAGATGTTATTCAAACGCATAGCAAGGAGGCATTCAGGTACTCCTTCTTCCACTCCTCGCCTCTTCTGTCAGAGGAGTTTTAATTCTAGTATAATCAGGCTTGTTTTTCATAGACATAAATACCACACGCCTATCTAGAATTTTACACACTACACCTGCATAAATGGCTAAAGAACAAGAGACTCCTCTCTCTGATTTTTATAAAGCCCTAAACGATGACCCTAAGTCGTACATCGTTCTTGCAAACCTAGTGGGGGATTTTTGAATTCCCCTTAATATATTTAACTTGTTACCAGTTTTTCATGGTTTAGACCATGAGAAGCCTTACCAGCATATGCGTAGGATAGACCAAGTTCTCACTACATTCCATCATCCTAGCGTAAGTCTGGATCAAGTTATACTTAGGGTGTTTCCATTCACCCTAGCCGACAAGGCGGCGTCTTGGTTAACTTCCCAAACGCCAAACTCTGTGGACTCATGGGCAAATCTTGTTCAATTGTTCATGGAACAGTTTTACCCACCACTAAAGACAGATGAAATGCTTCAAAAAATTCATTTCTTCCATCAGAATCCTCATGAATCCTTTTCAGAGGCCTGGAATCGCTTAACTGATCTTCTCATTGAATGCCCTCATCATAATCTTGCGAAGGACACGCTTGTTCGTGCCTTCTTCAAGGGGCTTTTACATCATCATAAGGAGGTTCTAGATATCATGACTAGGGGTAGTTTTCTTAGTAAAGGAGCCTCAGAGGCTTATAAATTCTTAGAGGATCAATCTAAGAGGAACAACAATTAGGGAGGTAACAAATCTTCCCGCTCCACTCCTTCTTCTTTTGAGGTTAAACCTGATTCGAGCTTAAAACTCTTATTGATGCCCTCAGTAAAAAGGTTGATGTCATCTCTATTAAACAACAACCCACTCCTGTCGTGAACATTAAATCTACTCGTTCACTACACCATAACAAGCTATTTGCAACGGCAAAAAAGCGTTGCTAATAATTTTCGCAACGCTTTTTAAGCGTTGCAAATATGGCGTGGGTAAAGCGTTGGAAATTTTTGCAACGGTTAATAAGCGTTGCAATAATGATTTGCAACACTTTTTATAACTATTTTGTACACAAATTTAAAATATTTGCAACAGTTTTTTTTTATTTCACAAATGCTTTTTAAGCGTTGGTAATTTGTAACGGTTTTTAACCGTTGCAAAGTTGTTAGTTAATTTAAAAAAAAATTAATTTAAAAATCATTTGTAACGGTTATGAACCGTTGCTGATGGGTTGCTGATAAAAAAATAATAATTTCTCATATTTTGTAGCGACTAGCTAAACCTACAAAAAGATGCCCCCTCTTGCACCATATACATAAATCATAAATTCTTATTTAAGCTAAATTTATCCTATACACAATATATTTTCATACTATTTTACAAAGAAACCATAATATATATGGGAAAAAAAACTGATAAAGTACAAAACTAATCCAACCATATACATTCACAACTTTGAGCGATTTTCTAAACCTCACAAACTTATTGTTGAACTATCACCATAAAAAAAAGTTTTTATACTATATGATCCTAAACAAGAGATAACAGCTTGCGTTGTGGAAAACCCTACGCCCATTTACTTCCACAAATGCTCCAAAAGAGATCCTAGCATTAAGATAAAATAGTCGACCAAGAAAAGATCATGAAGCGCATAAAAGGGGATCAAGACCAATTCAAACGCTAAATACTCGATAATCTAAGGTATAGTGGATTAAGCTTAACAGTAAAGAAGGACTAGGGATTCTCACCTCTGCATCAAAACCCAAATGGAGATTCATGAAAGATTCACATTATCAAGCACGAACTTATCTCTCAGCAGCATACGACATTGTTTGCCTGAATGCATGAAAATGCACTTTCACACCCCTACAAACAAACAAGTAAAGTTTTAGCTTAACAACAACACCAATAAGCAAACAATAACATTTCATTAATTACCTTGACGGCAATGTAGTGAAATCCATTTCCCACTAAATCTTTAGCAAAATTGAACCACTCTTGATATGAAACTTGAAGTTAATTCTCATCCACTGATTTTCTCTCTAAGAATCAATGCCTCATATCTTAATGCCAAACAACTCTGCCAAAGTCAACGAAATTAATACAAATCTATTCAAGAAACCAGTAATGCCAAAGAAAGAAAGATAATTATTACTATTATTACTACTACTACTAATACTATTACTACTACTACTACTACTACTACTACTACTACTACATTTGTAGAACTTTTGGCACTGGTTTCCATGAATGGAATTCCAATTTCATCAGCAAAAGCCTAAACACGTATAAGAATAGATGTCAGAAGAGTAGTTAAAGCTTATGGATGACTTCTTTAGACTATTAATATTCTAAACTGCAGTCAGTTTATCTGTTCATTGTTGTTATTATACCATATGCTAACAAACGGCTCAATTTTACTGAAATAAGGAAGTCCAATTTACCTTAATCAAGTAAGCTTCAATAACGCGTGAAGAAATGAGAGAACGGTTGTATCCCCTTGCATCAATAATTTCCAAATTGTTAATCTTGATGCCTGTTAGAAGATTTGCCAATAAGGAATACTTGTTAAGCAAAGAAAAAGTTCAAAATCAACACAAACAATGGAAAAACCACTGAAACTTAATTTTTATAATCATCTTCGCACATGTGTTGCAATAAGCACACAACAAGAACACTAACAAACAGGTATATAGTTTTGAGAAAGAAACACGGAACTACTCCAAGGTTAAAACCTTTGTGGCAATATAATCCCATGAGCATGAGGGTGCTCTTGATCAAGAGGGAGCTGATGCAACACGAGGGGCTGCTGAGATTTCTAGTCTTTGCCGAACATGAGAGGGCTCTGAAGAACATGAGGGGCTGCTGCTGAACATGAGGGGCTGCTGCTAATTTTAGCTGTGGTTGAGGATCGGGGAGGATCTTGAGCACGAGCATGAGGCGTGTTGATGCTGTCCATGAGGGGCTCGTGGTACATGAGGGCACTTCTTTGTTCATGAGGATGCGGTGTAACCCGGCAGAGAAAGCTCCGGAGAAAGCTACGGAGAAGGCGGTGAATTCCATTGCAGAGAAATCTTACCCAAAGTGCGCATAACCGCAACGTCTCGAAGGGGAGTATAACACCGCAGAGAAACACTCTTGAGGGAGTCCCACTTTCTCAAGCATGGAGTCAAGAAAATCCTATGATACATGATTATATACTTTCTCATCAAATCAAGGCCGCGATAATGATACGGAATGTGGAATACCTTTTTCCGACGATCATCTTTCCTTAGAACAATGTGAATCTATCTAATTTACCAGTTCAAAGACTAAAGTCAATCTATCCAACTTGGTCCTCATAATAATACCGCTTTAAATGGGTTTCTTTAAGTGAAGAAAGTCACGAATGACCAAAATTTCTAACAAGGAGAACCCGGCCGGATGAGGCAACATTGGTGTTGGCTTGGTTAATAAAAATGTAGTAGTACCCAAGGCATAGGTGGGGCACTTGATCTGTTGCAATAAGTGCCCATGTGCACTTGATCTTGTAGGTTGTTTACACCTTATAATTCTAGAACAAGTCGAATTAGAGTCATCCAGCAAATTTGCAACAATAGAAAGGATTTTAGATAGCCCAAAGGATAGATAGGTACGATAAATGACTAGGAATAAGTTTATAGGATAATTGAACTCAATATGTAAAAACAAGAGAATCAACAAAATAGCCTCTATATGCATACTTAGCATTCCGAAAAATAGAAGAAAAAAAAACACTTAATACCCTGAATAAATGAATAATAAGTAACTACTAGCTGGTATTTACAAGTATGAATAATGTGTTCAATTAAGTAATTAAGCTTAATGGTTTCTCAACTTGTTTGTGTGAAGGATAGACAGCTCGTATGCACATTTTGGTTATGGCCCATTTAGTTGACACCAAGAGTAGAAGAATATATAAGTAGAGCAAGAAAGAAAAAAGAATATACCAGAAAGTAGTATAGTTAGCGAAACGAGAAGCAGAGGCTAATGGATTTTACAACTATAGAGAAAAGTACTTATCCGATTCCATATATACCAGCATTCTATATAAATGTTTTGAATACTAGATTGCTGGGTTGATAGAAAAGTACTATTCTGCGGTGATGTTTCTCGTACACATATATACTTATCCGATTCCATCGTTACATGTGTAAACGTAATGAATTGCGGATTGATTCCAATACTAGGCATATGGTAAAACATCACTGAAAATTATAGAAAATAGTATTTAGTATAAACAGTATTTAGTTTTACTTTATTAAAACTTTATTTTTTGTTAAATGGCCTTACAACATATGGTAAAACATCACTGAAAATTATAGAAAATATCAAGGTTTCAAAAACTAATCATTCATCTATAACCTACATTAAAGACCATCTAGGATCCCATACCATACTGATGTAATTCAAAACCAAACCAAATGACATCATGTGATGTCAAAAGGAGTCAACAGAAATGGCCAAACACTTCAACCACAAAAAGAACTGGGAAAGAAAAAGAACTGAAATGCTTTGTCCTATAACATTTTCACGAAATACTTCAGAAGCTTCATACTGTAATGATGGCATAACAAAAATAGGAACTTTTTAAAAAAACAAAGATCAGTGCACTGAGAAACATATTAAGTTTCTTTTGACAGAGTTCACTACAGCCACCTCAACATATATCCCATGCCTTCATAAAATTTGAAAAACAAATTTAGTTTTGAAAAAACAAGATTAACAAATGAAAATATAAGATAACATAAAACACGTGTATTAAAAATACTATGAAAATTTGTAGAGCACACAACTGAGCCACTTGGCTGGACCAGCAATTCAAAAAATTCAATGCAGCCACATCTTAAAAACAATATTTTTATCAAAGGTTTGTTTGTTGGAGACTTCATGACAAAGCAAATGCCCCATTGGAAAAATTAACTAAACTTTGATTTTGAACAGACATTCCTTGAAAAGACACCAGAACGTAACATCAACAACAATTCATACCTATTGTCACTAATGAAGTCCGTGGAAACCACATCATCTTCAGTGTACCCCAAGATTCCCTTCAGCTTACCCTCAGACTCCTCCCTAAGCATTGCAGACTTGTAAGTTAGAATACACAGGGACTTGATTACAATTAGTAGTTGAACTTTCATTAAGATGATAAAAACAATACACACAATCCTTACTTGATTGCAGCTTTGATCTGATCATAGGAAGCCTTCTTCTCAAGTCTCACGGTGAGATCAACAACAGAGACATCAACAGTAGGAACAACAGACACATCAACAACATATTCAGCTCCAGTATCAGCCCATGGAATCTCATCAGGGTTCCTACCCAAACAATAAAATCACAGACAGACAGACCTCCAGCCGAAAATAGTGACTGGCTTCTCACCGAAGAGAAGAGTCTTCTCATCCTTAACCTTAAGTTCATGATGTAGAGTTCCATCTTATTTAACCAGTAGATCAATAAAAACAAGTTTCTTTTGTCAAAAGCTCACTCCTTTTCAAGTTTTAAGAAAAGCTCACTATTTTCATTGCTAATGGAAATAGAAGAGGAAG
The DNA here is from genome assembly GCF_015680905.1 of Coptis chinensis. Lineage (NCBI taxonomy): Eukaryota > Viridiplantae > Streptophyta > Magnoliopsida > Ranunculales > Ranunculaceae > Coptis > Coptis chinensis. The sequence goes on from NC_141462.1 coordinate 27,198,862, forward strand.
GTGAGAAAGTAGTCACCTTAAAAGCGGCAGTGGCAGACTTTCACACAAGATTTCAACGGTTATAACCATGGGCAGCTATGGCAATGAGAGAGAGGGAGGAGACCTAGTGTAGCGGCGGTGAGAGAGAGAGAGGAGAGAGACTAAAGTTATCTTTTATATTTCGACCGAAATAATAGAGCCCGATTTTTTTGGTTTCCCTCTTTCACGAAATTTTCGAAATTCTAATTTGTAACACTTCTAAAATGATTTTTAAGCATTGGAAATAAATTCATGAAATTCACCTGAATTAAAGCAACACTTAACAACATTACCAACACTTATATAGCGTTGGCAACTTGCTAACGGTAAATAACCGTTGCAAAGCAAAAAAGGGTTGTGTTGCAAATATCTTATTATGGTGTAGTGCTAGTTGATTTGGAGGTTTTGTTTCATGGGTGAAGAAGAACTGAATGGAACTTCTGATGCCCAGGAAGCCACTATGAAAGCAAATCCAAAACTAACACTTTTACCCCTATTCTAATTCAACCCACACTCTAATTTGAGAGCCCAAACTAGCATTCACGATGACCTACTGTAAACCCAATACAAATAAGATGATTTATCAGCAGAAACTACCAATTAAAGAGTAGCATCACTAACCTTGAAAAGTTGGAGGCAGGCAGCCCAAAGTAAGTTCTTCAAACTCCACTGAATCAATTTTATATTTTGGAATTTGCTTTCGGCTATAATGGGCTTTGCAATATTCTTTTGCATCTTGCAGATGGCCTAAACAACAAACGTCAACAATTAACCCATCAAAAAGAGTATTAGAAGACACTTGCATGATTAATAATTTTATAAGCTTTAGCACACACCTTGTCCAGATAAGGCCACATGAGTTCAAACATTCCAATCAACCTGAAAATAGTTTAAAGGACTTCGAAAATCCATATTCATGGGTATAAGTTTCCTACATCTAGAGATACAGCTAAAAAGTTTTTCACGCTATTCTTGAACTCACGTTCTGAAGAAGTAATTCCGGGAGGACGTATGGTCATAACAATTATAGGTAGAAGAAGCTCAAATCCGTCTAGCAAGGAATGTTGTCATCTTTGGGAGTTGTTAGCCCAAGCACTACATGAGATGGTCTCACAGGTATGTTAAATACATGTAAATAAAGGTAATTAAAGACGATCATATATGTGGTGTCTTGCGTGTCATATTCAAGATTTCAAGTACAAAAAGTAATTTTCATTGCACTGCAACTCGGATGGTGCAATGAAAATTGTGGAGAGCACTTATATCTAACAAGTAATAATCAAACAACTCAAAAAACAATAACAAAATCACCAAACCAGTCTTTTTTGATTCAAAGAATGACCCCAAGAACTCGAGCCTCACTTCTAGGACCAAAGCATCTTTCCTAGTCTCCCCACCACTAAACAAAAGTAAAGCCTCCTCGTCTTTCTCGACGCTAATATCAACCCCTTCCTTAATATGCCTCAAAAATCTACTGATTGTCTTGTTATAGAACTGGTAACAATTATATGATATTCAATCCAAAAATCTACTAATGTAAACAATCCCTTGACTACATGAATGAACCCAACATAAGCAATGGATAATAGGAGAACTCGTCAACTCGGTGAGAAATATCTTACGGGTATCACTTAGAGAAGAACCAAAATGTAAGACTATTAAAAATGCATTCACAAAATATAAAGATTTTGGAATTCTAGGCATTAACAATGACTACTAAACTAAAGACTTTGTTTGAGAACATCATTTGTATGAAAACGGGTACCGACAATAAATACAAACATACAGGGAATAATAATAATACCGGGTAGGGAACTTTTAAGTGTTCTTTCATGAATCCCAATCACAAGACATCTAACAAAGAGTTATCTCAAGTAAGTAGCTTAAACTCTCTAGAGAGTTATGCAAATCAAAAGCGTGTCTACTCTCTTTGGAGCCATATAGTGCATAGAATGACATTATGCTTGTAAGTATTGCATTCACTTTCTTAATCAAACGATATTATATGGTTTACATTAAAATAAAATTAGCAAAAAAACTAACCTCTTCCACTTTGCCTTTTCTCTAAGTCATTCAGATAACCTCAACGCCTTTATCTCTCGCATTCGCTTCCGCTAATTCTCGATCCTTATCTAAGTTCTTGGGCTGTTCTTTGAATCAAAAGACTGGTTTGGTGAATTTGAAGTAAATAAGAAACATAGAAACTAAGAAAGACCTACTACGTGACTCAATAATCGGTAAAGCGTGCCACAATAAGCTCGCGATATATGTCAATCGGATTATAAGCACCCATTGTTTTTCCTCCCTTACCGGATGTTCAACCTGAAACAAGGAAATAACATACAAATACTCAAAAAGAGAACTATGGCTTACTTAAAATCCAAAAATAACGTCATACAACAAAGCTTGCAATAGAATAACTTTTGACTAAAGTGTGTGTGATGATCTCCATAAGAAGTTGAATTGAATTGAATTGAATTAGTTGAAAATAAAGTACCCGAATCATAGCGGATACAAATCTACTGATTGTTACTGACGTTCTCCTACAACACAGTCCCACTTGAAAGAGAAGAAGAAAAATTAGGCAACCAACAAAAACACCAACCACCGGATCAAAGAAGAGGAATTAGATACCAAGTGACGCTGCAACTTGAGACAAAATATAGGCTATGGACACTAACTAAAACAACCACTAGCTAAACAACCATTTCTAAGACACTAACTAAACTAACTAAACAACCCATTTCTTGCAAAATATCGCTAAGAAAGGAATGAAAAAAATAGAATTCATCCATTTCTTGCAATGTCGATAATCAGGACTAGATAATTAAGTTAGTAACTAGAAAGAAAATGAAAGATTATTACCTCAAACTGCAAGAAAATACAATTGTGTCAAAACGGACTTCCAAACTCCTTGTTTTCTTCTTCTTCTTCTTCTTTCTTTGATTTTGAGGAGTGCGAAAATTAGGGATCTTGAAATAATGCGGCGGTGAGAGAGAGAAAGAGGAGAGAAAAAAAAAATTATGTTTTATATTTCGATATTTTTGGTTTTCCCTCGTCAGCGAAATTTTAAGTTTGTAACACTTCTCCAACGCTTTTTAAGCGTTAGCAATTAATTCCGGAAATTCACCCAAATAAAGCAACGCTTTACAACATTACCAACGTTTATTTAACGTTGGAAACTTACTAATGCTAAATAAGCGTTGCAAATCAAAAAAGGTGCGTGTTGCAAATATCCTATTATGGTGTAGTGGTTGTAATGTATGTTTTAGTCTTGAGCATTCCGACTTCTATTGTCCTCTTGTCTATGCACAACCACCACCACAACCATCAAACTTCCACTAGTTAACTCAACCTCAAGGACAAGGAAACTTAGGTGACCAAAATAGAGGTTTAGTGCCCATGACCCAGAACTATCAACATCAAGACATGAACGCTCAACAAGCCTTAATGCCAGTTCAACCATCTACAGACAAATAAGTAGTGACCTTATTAGAAAAACAAAATCAAATTATGCAACAAAACTCAAATTTGATGAAAGATCAGCATGATCAAAACTCTAATATGATGAAACAAACGATGCAGTCTTTGTGCCAAAAGGTTATTGACATGTCTCCTAACCAAAATAATAACCAAACAAAGTGCTTCCGTGTCAAGCGATTACTACTCCTAAGTCAACAAACACCGCCTTCGAAATAAACAGTATTCACTCTAATGGTAATATAAACCATGGGGACCTACAGGTAGTCACTACCCTTCGTTCAGGGAGAGTAGTTGATAACAAAGTAACTATGCCTGAATACCATCTGCAAACAGAAGCTGAAAATGAAACCATATGTACCAAATACTGTAATAGAAACTGAAGACCCTACAACTATAGAAGTACCAGTTAAACCACAACCGAAAGGGAAAATCTTACAAGACCCAATAATAGAAATTGAAGACCCTACACCTGTAGAGGTTCCAATATGGACACCTAGATGGAAAACGGATAGAGATAAAGCAAAGACTAATAATATTGCTAAATATAGAGATAAACCACCATATCCCCAGAGACTAGTTATGTCTAAGAAGGACTAAAATTTTGATGAGATTAGGGAAGTGTTTAAAAATCTGACTATAAACCTACCTTTTCTAGATGCTATAAAAAACCTGCCTAGACACGCTAAGTTCCTAAAAGAGTTGTGCACCAAGAAGAGGAAAACCAACATACCCCACGAAGCATTCTTAACTAAACAACATCCCTCTTTATCTGAACATAACGGAATTGTTAAGTACAAGAACCCTGGTTGTCATACTGTACAATGCACCTTAGGTGATACCTTCATAACAACTGCTTTATTAGACCTGGGGGCGAGTGTTAACTTACTCCCTTTTTATTTATATAAACAACTAGGTCTAACAAAACTTCAACCAACAAAAATGACTTTGCAGTTAGCCGATCGTTCTATTAAGTATCCTAAGGGTGTAGTTGAAAACATTCTCATTAAAGTGCAGGATTTTTACTATCCATCCAACTTTGTTATTCTTTACACAGAAGTTGCTCATGATTCTATTCTCATCATCTTAGGGCGTCCTTTCTTGGCAACAGCCAATGCCCAAATTAATTGCCGGGATGGCTCAATGACTCTTTCTTTTGGAAATCTTTCTGTGGAAGTTAACATGTTTAGACAAAAGCAGAGACAACTAGGTTTTCCTGTAGAAGGTGAAGTTAAGTCTATTGAGAGTTTGGTATAACACATTGGTGCTTCCGATGATCTCGTCCCTACACTAGTAGATACCCCTCTTATGGAAGAAGACAAAGATCACAATTTTGACTCCTTGAACATAACTGAACTAGAGAAAGAATTTTCCACCCTGCCTTCCGACACTACGAGAAATGGAGTAAACCTCACAATAGACTAGATAGATGAATTCCTCAAAGATGGAGATGAATACCATAATTATATGGATGCGAACAACCTAAATGAGGAATTCGACGAGTTTCTAAGAGCCTGTGATGATCCACCCTCTCAAGCACTGCCTAGAGCACCACCTTACCACCAACTACCTGAGCTAATCCCTCACAGAATCCAATCATTCTTCCCACCCTTTTCTTCTAACACTTATCCACATTCCAAGTATCTTCCACAACCATCCATTTTTTCACACTCATTCACTTGGCCACCTCTTCATTGGAGGAAAAAGAAGTTGCATGCTCAGTTACGTTCTAGATCTATCAGACTTTGCTTTCATTTCACTAAGTTGCGTCGTCGAAAATCTTGGTGCTTGTTTCTGCTTGGGGGTGCATTCCACGGTAATTATTTATGGAATAATCCACAACTATTTCGGTTATTGATATATGGTAAACTACATGTTCATTATATACAGATGTGTTAGATAAAGTCTTGAGTATCTGACTATAAAAGACTCATTTTATTCTTCGGTGTACGTCCTTTCACTTCCATATATTGATAAGTGCACCATTCAGGTAACCGGGCCCTCCCTAGGGAGTGTGTGGCTGTAAGTACCGGATCCTAAGTCCACGGCTAACATAATTCACGTCTTCCACTCTTGCATATTTTCTCAGTTGTTGAGTCATGTTTCTCTATGGTGTGAATTATGCATGTATTGCATTATTGTTTTTATTAGTTCGGATGTTAATTTTGAATTTTGTAGTTAAATTTAAATTTGGTTGTTAAATGTTGTTTGAATTTCAATTTTAATATAATATGGTTCTTTTCAAATTGTGCATTGTTTTTATTGTTAATCCCACCTTCCCAAATTGTTTGGGGGTGGTATTATTTATTCTAGCATGATTTGTTATATAATCCTCCATTTTAGAAGTTGTTTTGGAGTGATGGTTGAGAATATTGCCAATATGGGCATGCCTAGGATTAGATGTGGTGGTAGGATGAAATCTATAAGAGTTTAGAAGTTACTATTCTAAATTCAGTCTAAAAGATATTAGGTTTGTATTAGAATCAAGAATATGGGTAGTTTCTGTTTCCAATTTTGGAAATTTCTGTTTCCGGCAATTGCCTTAAAACGTTTTGGAAACTTCCCAATTCGTTTTGGAAACTCAAACCTATATAAACTTTATTCATTATCCACACAAAACTCACATCTCTCACATTCAACTCTCACCTTTCACTCCCAAATTTTCTTTCTTTTTCCTTCTCACTTCCAAGATTTCAACACCTCGGGCTTTGTGCCTGAGTGGAGCACCACCGCCCTAGGCAATAATCATCAAAATTTAACCTGAGCACGACCCGCGCCCATCCCAGGCAAAAAGTGAGCGCGCCCTGCACCCAAGTGCCTGGAACTAGAAATTCACCCAGCACCACGCCTTACCGGTGCATAGATTGAGCACCTGCACACGACCCCGTGGGCATGAAAAATTCCAAATTTTTGTGGGTTGTTCCAGGATTGTTGCAGCTATTCTAGAGAGTAGTTTTGTGATGACTTCTCCTATAGTGATACCGGAGCAGTCTTTCGAGCACTTGTTGGGAAGCAAGACTTATGGACATTGGTTCCGCAAAAGGATATTGCAGTTAGGATGCGAAGGAACCTCATCTCTTTGGAGAAGTAGGATGCAAAGGAACCTCATTTCTTTATAGAAGAGGTTGACAACGCTTAAACACTGGAGTTAAGGTTAGTTTTTATTTCAGTTAGTGTCTGCTTATGTCCCAAGCAATTTGATTCTTGTTAAACCTATAACGGGTGGAACTCATATCGAGTTGGGTCAGTTTTATTTGCTATATTAGTATATTATAACCTTGTTTTACAGATGTTCAAGAATTTCACGCGATTCAATGGTATTTCTCTACCCTATTTATTTAAATACTTTGAGGACAAAACATGCTTCTTGTTTGGGGGCATAGAAACACGTGTAATTAAAACATCTGTTAGGATATAGATATGTATAATATGCACTTGTTGTCTAGTTAAAAATTCAAAAATTTCAAAAAAATAAATAAATAAAAGTTATGTTATACACTTAGGAATATTGGTATTGTTTTCTTTCTCTATGCTCCGAATAATCTGGAAGTCTCACGTAGCTTTTGCATTAGAATAATTTGTAGAAACTTAGGTTAATACGTAGATAATAATCTTTGCATTTATCTATAAATATATTACATGACTATCTTTGATTGTTTGGCAGTAAGTTTCTGAAACCTAGGCTGGAGTACTTATTTTACAAATCCTGTGAGAATATAACCTAAAGCCTTATATGAGTTAAACATTTGAGAAATAACACAAGGGAGAAGTAAAATCCGAGAGAAATCACACGTCCACTTGCTTGATCACTATATCATATCCTAAGCGAGAATTTAGGCCTTCTTTGGATCAATTTAGCCAGAATTCAAACCTATAAATTATTTTCCACTAGTCGCCCCTCTGAGCATTTCTTTAGCCTTTCATAAACCGCAAATCCTTTACCCTGTTACAAAACAAAACAAAATAAAAAAATAAAATTCAACCTACCCATTCTTTGAATGAGTCTGAGAATAGAGATAAAGAACAGAAAAGCGAAAGACATTTGAAATCAAGAATTTGTTAGTCGTTTCAAATAAGAAAAGAAAGTTTCCATCCAAATAAAAATAAATAAAAGAAAATAAAGAGTTAGAACTCCAAAAATATAATCAAAGGAGTCAAAAGCCAAAGAAAAAGGAAAATATGGCTAAGGATGGAAAAAAAGTGTAGAAGCAAAAGTAAAGAACAAGTTTTCTCTAGTTACATAATATGAAGACTCTATTATCTCAGACTTGTCCTTTTAGAATATCGATTTCCTTCCTTCTTAAACCATCTCCTAATCCCCGCAACACCTAATAAAGACCTCTAGCTCAATTAGGAATAGGTTAGTGTGATAGTAAGTGGCAGATGTGTTTGATCGACTCCGGCTTCCTTGTGTGTCATTGAGATTGTAAAGTAAAGTGTACCGACTGCACACTGGAGTAGCGAAACTTGAGCGGAAAAATCAGAGTGGTTTTTGTCTTGACATTTATGTGAGGACCTACTTAAGGACGTTATTCCGAGTTTTCATGAACGGGCCTGTTAGTGCTTCTCATAATATTACTCATTGTATATATGTTTATTCATAGATGATTGATTATTATGCATATATTAGCTTAGGTTTCAACTTGATTATTCTGTATCCATTGCTAGTGAGATATATAGATAACTGGGAGCATAAATAAGAAAGGAATAGTTTTATTTCTTAGTCGTTGTAGTATACATAAAGTTTGTGAGTAACTTCACTGGAAAACTCTCACGAGGCTATAACTCGTCCACTCGGGAATTCCTATTAGTTTAAGGCCTTGTTGCATATGGTCAATACAATCGCACTCGGCGAAACGAGATTAGTTAGAACTCCATTTTTGGTCACTTATGCTAATTTCTCATATTTGCTTGAGGACAAGCAAAATGCTGTTTGGGGGTGGTTTGATAAGAGCCCAAAACTGTAGTTTTAACCCCTTAACAATAATACTTTTAGACCAATTATGCGAGTAATAAATAAGAGTTAATGCTGATTACGTGCTTTTATATATTTCAGGTATTGAAGTCTATTTTGTGCAGAAATGTGCCACTTTGGCGATATAAAGGAGCAAAAGGTTGGTTGCTAAGAAGTTCTGGGATTAAAGGCCAAGGCCGGGCGTAAACACACAAAAGTCGTGAGAACTTAGAAGATCATATCTTTGGACTCAGGCCTCGGAATTGGGCGTACCTTATGTCAAAACTACTGGCTCGGAAAGATCTTTCAAATGGTCCAAATCTTGACTCAATCAGAGGATTAAAAGTGGACAAAAAGCCTGTTGAAGTCAAATCCAATTGAAAAGGGGTCTGTGGACTGAAGAAATTGGGCTTCGGGCTCGATTTTCTGGCCCAAAACATGGGTCCTCAGCCCATGCATGAAAAAGTGGATCTGGTCTCCTCCATTTGTATGGAGAAGACTTAGCTCTTAAGCATACCTAGATCTAGATTAGAAAATTAGGTTAGACTCCATTAATTAGTTAGAATAGCTTGTTTTAGATCTAGTTTTTACCTTCAATTAATTAATGTTAGAACAAAGTAGATTATTATTTAGAATCACAATTAGTTTTAGAATTCAAGTATTAGTTTTCATTTCAATTTAGTTATTGATTAAATTCTTGTTTAGTTTTAGTTGTTTTAAATTTATAAATTAGGTTGTTTTCATTTTGATTCTTAGACTATTGTTAAAATTAGATTTATAAAGTTTAAATTAGTTATTAAATTATGACTTGTTATTATTGTTCTTGTGTTGGGAATGATAGTATAATGATATTAGGTTAAAACCTCCATTAGAGGAGGTTAAGGAAGCCATGTGAGGATGATTGCTTGTTAGAATAGTTGTTATTTAGAATAGAAATTTCACATCTCATTACTCTTACCATTGTTCATTGTGTTTATGTAATTGAATTTGTTTAAGTCTTGAGAGTTAAGAGTGGAACGATTCCGTACTATATATATTGCATAAATATATATATGTGAGAGTAGGAAATAAAATAGTTGATACCGTAAGAATAAGGTTAGAGTAATCTAGTCGTGTTTTTACTGGTTATCATAATCCCAACACAAAAACAGTACAACAGTTTCAATGATATACAGTACAAATGTTAGTTTGGGGCTCGGCCGCCATTGACGCTCTTTCGAGTTTCAACAGCCCCATCCCCCGAGTTTCAATAATGCTACCATTTAACAAGTTTTAACAACGACATTAACAATAATAATAACAACAAAAGAATGCACAGAAAACATGAGCGGAAACCTTGGACGGTAAAATTAGACCGTGAAATATAAAACTAATATACTCACTTTAATCAAAAGCTCCACGAATTCATCATAGTCCCGAATCGTCACACTCCAACACTCTAACAAGTGAGCTTTTATCTCCGCCTCCATTTTTATTTTATTTTTATCTAAAAACCCTATTCTCTGGAAAAATATGTATATATACCTGGGTTTGAAACCTAAGCCCAACACAGACTCGGGCCCAGAAATCAGGCCCACGTATCTCAAATCCAATCCAATAAATTTTAAATAAATTAATTAATAAATTAATAAATATGTATTTTAAATACGGGCGTTACACATTCCTCATGTTATTGAGGTATGAACAATCATTGTTCATAGTCCAATATAATATGTGCTCTCACTGATCATTCCTCATGTTGTTGAGGTATGCACAATCATTGATCATAATCCAATAGGTGCTTTCACTAATCATTCCTCATGTTGTTGAGGTATGAACAATCATTAATTGTTCATAGTTGAATAGGGGTATGAACAATGATTGTTCGTACCAATAGTCCAATAGGTGTTCTGAGGTACGAACAATCATTGTTTATAGTACAATAGGGGTATGAACAATGAATAATTGTTTATAGTCCAATAGGTATTCTCACTTATCATTACTCATGTTGTAAAGGTATGAACAATCATTGTTCATAGTCAAATAGGGATATAAACAATGATTGTTCATAGTCCAATAGGGACAATAGGTGTTCTCACTAATCATTCCTCATGCTTTTTGCAATTCGGGATACGACAAATTACGGTACGAAAATAAATCAAGAACTATTTAGTACATGACCCAAAAAAACATACAATACGGTCAAATATTTCTATACGGCAATTATACGATGTTTAATTTGTATGTGTTTTAAATGTTTGTTTGGTTACCAAAAATTTGTGTTATTCTGGTAATTTAATAGGCGTACATTGTTCCTCGAAACTAGAATTGGTTGACAATATGAAAATGCCGCTTATTGGGATTGGGATTTTCGGAAACTCAAAATTTTATTTTGTCTTTGTGTAATCCATACCATCAAACTTTATGAACTTCCAGTTACCATTAAGTAGTGAATTATTAACAAAGAAGTGAATCCTTCTTACATTGCTCACTTTAGCTTCACATCACTAGTTAACAATCATTTTGAGTTCTTACGGGATCACAACCGAACTAAACTCTACATTTATGATTACACCAACCACAGATCAAAATGCAATTCAAACACTCACACTCACACTCACACTCACACACAAACAAACTAAATGTAATTTCAAAATCCACATCAATACACAAACCCAAACAAAAAACCCATCACTGGAAATATGAAGCATAAACAATGGGCAAGCAAAAACCATACAAAAAGACGAAAACGTAAGAAGCGACTCTCAAATAGTGGGGTCCCTTATTGATTTCTCATTTAAGTATTTGGGAGTATGAAGGGAAGAATTTCATAGGGTCGGTTCAACATCCAGATTTCAAATTGAAGAATGGGAGTTGGAAACTTTAGCAAAACAAGATCTCATCCATAAAAGTTGCTTTTAACGATCAATTTGACATTGGTTGATTTCTTTGTTTGTTTTGTTGATTTGGTGGGGATTTTGTTTGGGTATAGATTTGGGGTTTCAGTGTTTTGGGTTGTGCGCTAGGTTACGGGGGTTTTCAATTTTTGAAGGTTTTGAAAAACAAAAGTTGGTTTTTTAAGCTTTAAGGGTAGATTGGATATTTCATCTACCCGGTCCTTCTGACTTATTATGAAATAAAAATGGGTTTGAGAGTGATTTTTTCATTTATTTTGTCGTTGAGAGTAAAATGTAACCACAATTAATTTTTGCCCATTTGCCCTTAAAATGGGTTCAATTGTTGCCAAACGGGCTGTGTTAGGGAATGAGTTAAAAGATATTAAAATATTAAAATTACTGTAATTAAAATATATAAGTATAAAGTTTTTATTCTAGAGGTAACTAAAATGCGTAAAATTGGCATAGGCTTATACCATTCAATGATGGTCCTGTAGACTACATATTTGACATTCGACGTTAATTGAAGGTATTCAAGTGAATACCCCTCAGCCTTTCCTGGGTCCTTCCCTGCCTAGAAGTCAAGTATTAATTATTATCCTCTGTATATGTCTAAGTTGATAACCAAAAAGAGGAAATTGTGTATATGTCACAGTTGACTCCCGAAAATTGAGTCCCTACCCTTAACTGGTTTCCGATTACGTGTAATTTATACATTAATCGTAGTGTATCTTAATCAAAGTAGTCAGTCTCAATTTGGGAGTCGGAATAAGCTAATTTTGATCGCTCTTGAATAATCTTAGACAAAGAATGCTGAATGCCCAAGATTGCAAAAAGAGATCTGGCCGGTGGGATGCATCTAATTTCAAATATATACATCTCACATTTAACGAGCACATATCTTTTGTGACCCGGAACTACAGATCCCTCAAACCATTGAAGACCTAAAGATATGATCGTGATCCATGACTTTACCCGAGAAAGATATAAAGATTGTGGTTCAAGAAAATCCACCTCACCAAATATTTCATGTATAAGATTCATACCAAATGCCACCTATGCGTTGACAGCTCCGGTAAAATCAAAGACATCCCAACTCCCAACTGAATCAGTACACCTTAAAAAAAAAACTTGGCATCCAGGATCACGAGGCAAAACTACTACGTGTTAATATAACATTGGTCCTTGTGTCAGATTACAAATCGTTCTGTTTGACTTTTTGCTACATAGAGAATGACTAGTCAAGACTCAAGAATCAAAGATACAAAAAGATTGATGGTCCAAGTGATCTCTTACAAGTGGATGGTGAGAAGTAGTTTGCCAGCTTTGTAACAAAGCTCATACTCCCACGTGTTGCAGGGAAGTTAAATACTTCCGCAAATCCAATATTGAAAGAAGAAAATTTTGTCAATAAGATAATACCAAAGGCCGACAGTTCAGTAATTTCACTAGTTTGCATAAAATGGGAAGAATTGTAATAGGCTAATAGAAATGTATACACTAGTCGATTTGCGAAACTCCAGAGTTGAGTATTCACTACGTTAATTTCACTAGTTTGTTTTTGCTTGAATTAATTTTACTATTTTCACTACGTCAAGTATTCACTAGTCAGAGTTGAGCTTCAGCATCCTTAAGACTCTCGGTTTGTTTTAAAATTGAGTTCCTAAAATATGTTTACCAGTGTCTGATTATAGATATAGGAATAGCCTGCGAGCCATGCAAGTTTGGCCTCTGTATATGTTCAAGTCTAATTGTTTTGATGGTGAGAAACATCATATATAGACCTCAATTTCTGGAGAAGCATCGGTAAAGATTCAAATCATACCAATGGTAGCTTTACTCAATTTCTACCGAATTTCGGTGTGGGAAGATAGACCTCCTGAGTTCTTGGGTAGGATTTTGAATTTTGATTTAAGAAGCTAAGTATATGTACCGAACGAATTATTCCAATGCAATAAAGTCATCATTATCTTTAGCAAAAAAAAAAAGAAAAATCATATATAGACCAAAATTTATTGGAAATTCTTGAAAATTTGGCAAAAACTTGAGTTTTGTAAGTGGCTGACACTATATATACATCAACATTAGTGAAAACAATAAATATATCAAAATTAGTTAAGCCATTTTTTCACCGATAAGTGTTAGTTGAACTCTTTCAGAAATTAGGAACTATATATTATATATATGCATGGGCTTGGGCATGCATACAGCGTACGGCTTCAGAAGATAAACACCGGCTTTGCAAATACTTCAAAAAGGAAAACCATTCAATAGACTCAGAGTTCCACAGATTCACATTTTCTCTAGTATGCACATATATAATATAGGCCACAGTTAAAAGTAAAAAGTGTATAACTTTGCGTAGAATCGTAAATACTAATAATCATCGCGTCTAGAAAATTATCAAGTTTTCAATTTCATCATATCATGATATGTTTTTTCATGTAAATTAAAATTGTGTTTTATGATCAAAATATCATAGGATAAGAACTTACGTGTCAAAACAGGGACCGACTCACCGACTATTTCACTTATTCATCAACTCAATCTAAACGGAAAAAATAGGAGTGGGCAATTCATCGTGTGTCGCCATGGTTCAAAAAGCCTAAAAGGTTCTAAATACTAGCTAGCACCGTGCTAAAATGTATTATTCAGTGTGAAAATTGAAAGAACTCGAGATAAAAATACTGAGATAGAATAAAACTTCTTCAGTTTCAGTGACACTACGTTAATTATTCTGAGATATCAGAGTTGAGTATTCACTACGTTAATTATTCTGAGATATCACAGAGAAGGTTGACTTAAGAATGTGGATGTCGATGGAGAACCTTCAGTCCCTCAATCGTGTAAATGAGGATGCACGTTTAAATGGTTGGATACTATGGAAAACATCGAGATGCTTTCTGTTTATATATTATTATTAATTAGTATGACGATGACACCGTACCTGACCGGATGTCAAGATACCGATAGATATTCCATCTCAACATCAATATAAATACACACCTCAATGCCTACCTGTAACCTTCACCACAACCATCTCTCATCTAATTTTGTTACTTGCTACCTAGCTAGCTATCACCATGCACTGCCTTTTCTCAACTCTCTCTGCAAACTTTGTTCTACTTATTTCTTTTCTTGCATGTGTTCTGTTCATGATGCTATTACAGCACCTTCACCCAACATACAAACACCTACCACCTGGTTCAACGGGCTGGCCTTACATAGGAGAGACGCTCAAGCTCTACAAGGAAAACCCAAACACCTTCTTCACAAACAGACTTAAAAGGTACGTAACTGCAATTCACAAATATATGTATCATGTAACAACCATAGCTTTTAGATCTCTTTTCCAAGTTATAGTTATGCTATTAGGGGAGGCTGATCTCAACATACAAACACAATTCCCTCTTTTCGTTCTATGTGTTCTATGACAAGATCGATTTTCTTTATATTCCTTCATTAGTTTTGTAATTGTCAAATTGCCAAGTTCTCTCCCCGCTGGAAATAAACACATGTGGTCACTTTGTTAAGTTTTTGTGCAACTTCACCTATTACAACACTCCTCATCAGCAGGACACACTGGAAATAAATATAGGTGGGCACTTTTATTATTTTTCGTGCAACTTCACCTAAGCAAGAATTGAACTGCCAAGACCTCTTATAAACCTAGATCCGATCGATACCATGTAAAATTGTCAATTTCTCCACAAGCTCAAACTTATATGTAGAGCGCAAATTCTATGAATATGAGAGGAGACTCTAGGAAAGAACGTAGGTGCATGAGACACCTAGAAATTGGGGTGGAATAATCTCACGTACTAATAACTTCATAATATCTTGATTTCAGGTACGGAAATATATTCAAAACTCATATACTGGGTTGTCCATGTGTGATGATCTCTAGTCCAGACGCAGCAAGGATTGTACTAGTGAGTCGAGCCCATTTATTCAAAACAACATATCCACCTAGCAAACAGAAGATAATAGGACCTGAAGCTATTTTCTTCCATCAAGGAGAATACCACTCAAGGCTGAAGAAGTTGGTCCAATCCATATTTCTACCTTCATCAATGAAGCTTTTGGTAACTGACATAGACCAACTAGTAGCAAAATTTCTGCCTTCCTGGGAAAATACTACAATCAACACCCTGAACGAGATGAAGAGAGTATGTCGTTATGATTAAACTTCATCAACCTTTTGAATGTTAAACATTTTATTATATACTCAATGACATTTTTCGTTTTCTCAGTTTACTTTGGATGTGGCAATGCTATCGGCATTTGGAGAAGGATCAGACTTAGACACAGAAAGTATCAAACATTTATATCATTGCTTGGACAAAGGTTACAATTCCATGCCTATCAACTTCCCTGGGACGCCATTTAGAAAAGCAATGAAGGTAATTCTAGGATGCATATATTATCTCTATGACTCTATCGGTCATCATTGTTTGAACTTTGAACACTGGCAATTAATGAACCAATTGGTTTAGGCGTGAAGTGTCAGATGCAGTTGTTGTAAGTTACCAAAAAAAACGATGCAGTTGTTGACTTGTTGTCAAACTGTTCGAGTTAAAACTAAATCTAAGGATGAGATAGGTAAAACTGGCAATGAGTTTCTGTGATTTTTTTCTTTTTCTTTTTCTTTTTCTTATCGGGGGGACATAAGTGGACTCGGTCAACTTGGCAAGTAAATTTATGATGTCAAATTGAGGACAAAGAGCTCACGCAAAATCTCCCCAAAATCATGTCCAACTATTTTGATATATATGGCTAACAGTTTTGTCCACGCCAATTTTTGACTTTTTAATTAACTATTGATTCCTAGTATTCCATAATGATAGCGTAACTTGAATTTCCAAATTTACATCTCTACACTATATGATAGCTGGGTATTTAGGAACTCCTCTCCACTGTCGAGTAAGCAATTTGTAATTCCCATAGTTGCTCAATTTTGAAACACCTCCCTCACAAAAATTAGAACATAAGCCTCTATTTATTAATAATTTAGAAAAGCCTCCATAATATCACTTAAATTATATAATTATTCCCAATTTCCCTCGCTAATATTAGAACAAACCATTTATTTATTAAAAATTTAGAAAAACCTCCCTAATATCACTTAAATTATATAATTATTCCCAATACAATTACCAATTACAATTAGAATCTAAAAAAATCATGTTAACTATCGAACTCGAATGACGGGTTTTAAGACTTTAAGACTTTAGAAAAAAAAGAAAACCAATGTGCAGCATGGTTTGCATATTTGTTAATTAATGAATCTTCGGTCTTACGTTTTGATGTACGAAATTATAATCTTCTTAATATTATGCACAGGCAAGGAAAGTTATAGATGAAACTCTGAGAAGAGCAATACAGAAGAGGAGGAAAAGTACGCAGCAAGGAGGGGGGCTGCTTGGAGTATTATTGAGCTCAAAAGATCAACTTACGGATTCACAGATTGCTGATAATATTATTGGACTGATATTTGCTGCTCGTGACACCACTGCAAGTGTCATGACGTGGATTTTAAAATATCTGCACGACCACGAGGAACTCCTACATGCCGTTACGGTAAACAATTTTAGGATATATGACATGGGGATTATATGACATGGGTATTTACTTTCTTGAATCTTTATATCAGAGCACTAAGAGATCATGCTCAGTCAAATTCAATCTGAATATACATTGAAATGTCCTAAACTTATCAGTGACCAATTTCAGAATGAATACTTTCTACTTATTTCATAGCAAAAACTTTAACATCATGTAACATGCAGACGGAACAAGAAAGTATACGAGGAAGAATATCAGAAGAAAAACGAAAGCTGAAGTGGGAAGATACAAGAAGAATGCCATTGACTAGCAGGGTAAATGGCCAATTTGATACTTGTAAACTACATAAATAGAAGTACATTCTTTGTTGTTATTCAAGAAAACCTAAAAAGTAAGCAAAAAACATATGGGACTGAAAGAAGTGATTTCAGGTAATTCAAGAAACACTAAGAACAGCAAGCGTGTTGTCATTCACATTCAGAGAAGCAGTAGAGGACATCGAGTTTGAAGGCTACTTGATACCAAAGGGATGGAAGGTTCTTCCCCTCTTTAGGACTATTCATCACTCTCCAGATTTCTTCCCACAACCCGATAAATTCAACCCTTCAAGATTTGAGGTGCAGTACCAAAACCTAATCATTGCATTACTCGGCCTGAAGGATGTTATCCTACTCTTAGTCATATCCTAAATTGTGAGAGAAATGTTATGTGATGTTGCAGGTTCCACCAAGCCCCAACACATACATGCCTTTTGGGAATGGATCACACTCCTGCCCCGGCAGTGAGCTGGCTAAACTAGAGATACTCATTCTTGTCCACAACCTCACCACCACTTACAGGTTTATGTCTCTTTTACTTAGAAAAAGGAGTATACATTTCTAATAGTAATTTTAAAAAGGAAATATAGGACCACTCATTTTTAGAAATTGGAATCAGAAGTCCAGATTCGTCTTATTTCTCAACAACATTATAGCAGTGGCGGCGGTGGGTAATGGCTAACAATTAACTACAGTATACTATATAAAACAGTGAAGAGACGCGCAGAGCATCTATCATAATGGTTGCCAAAAGGAAAATCATTTGAAAAGTTATTAACGTGGAAGTTTTCAGTGATATTATATCATTGCACTTAATATTATTGCGCCCGCACCTCCACTGATTCTGATGACAAACATACTGCATGTTTTAGGTGGGAAATTGTTGGAGAGGAGCTGGATGGGATACAATATAGCCCTTTCCCTGTACCCAAACAAGGACTACCCATACGAGTGACAAGTATTAAGAAAACAGTTTGATCAGGCAAGTGTAGCAGTCTCAACTCTTAAGTCAGCGATGACATTCAGCAGGGACCAAACCAATGTCTTGGCCCCCAAAGATACTTTGTTCACCATGTCTTTTTGGAATCTCATTGTGTCCATGTGATGGTGTCAGAATGAAATTTCTTTTGCATTTTGACAAGAAAAAAACCAGGGATAGAACAGTGTAGATGGCAATTTGGAAAAAAATTGTAATACATCAAACTTTGGAGCCTCAAAACTTTTAATGAGTCGACTATTAAAATTGTGATACAGAAAATTAAATTTTACCAATGGCCTTCACTGTCAAAATGGTACTAAGGAGAGCAGATTCCTTGGAGGCAAATGTCAACATGGTACACAGGAGAGAAGATTCTTTGGAGACAAAGGTTAATTTGTTCAGAAGTATCGTATGCATCCAACAAAGCAGGACGTTTTGTATATGGCTGATAGTGCCAATCTGTCAGATGTGAGTGTGACTATTCACAATGGAACAGCCAAGAACATGTTACAAATAAAGACAACAAATAGTATCATAGATAACAACAAAAAGAGAGACGAACTTTTCAGAATTGCAAGAGAGCTGCCATACAATCAATCTTCAATTCAAATAACTCCTCATTTATAATCCTCAAGGATCAGCTTATAAAGAACCAGCTTAGTATGAGAATCTCCAGTGTCATAAAGTTTGTCTAGTTTGTCCCAAAAACTATATTAACATGTATCATGGTATTCCAAATATTAGAAGAGTGTCAAAAGCAATAGTGTAAGAAAGATCCTATCCTAACATTATAGCCTTTCTAGCCTCAACCATCCTTGGAAATACATCGGGGGATTACGGCCAAATTGAAAGTAGCTTCATTGCCTGGTGTAAGATTTTGGGTCAGATAATGACTATTGACAACCTCCAAAGCAAATAGAGGTCATTTTATATCTTTTGTTTTATTATACAGATGGGAATCTGAAAATCACCTCCTAATTCAATGTCTCCTTCTCCGTACGGGATATTTCCTTCTCCTAATTCACAACGATGCATCTACGCTGTCGAAGTTGTTAATTCATGTGCCTTGTGACATTGTCATGGGGTTAGGTTTTAATTTACCAATAAAAAGATAACAAGAAACTCAAAGAAAGGAACACATTCAAGTTTTGTTATCTACAATGCAATTAATATAATATAAAATCTGGTAACAAACCTTGTCTCATCCTTCATATATAATTAATAAATAATGAAATGGTAACACACTAACACCCTTTTCCCAACCTTTGTAAAGCAAACTAATCTGGGGAAAAAAAAAAAAACCACTTACAGTACTTCTAACAAAGGTCAACGGTATGCAGAAACCATACTTATGCAGCAGCAAATCGTGAATACATAATCCAACTTCAATTGCAACTCAGTTGACTGGTGTTTTTCATCAGCACCAATGTAGGATAAAAGGCTTCAAGCATCCGACTTTTTTACTCTTTTTCACTTTGCACTCGACGCACATTCATTCCAGTAATCCAACTCAAACATCAGTCAGTCAAGGTACGTCATTACCAACTATTGCAGTCCTTGACAAATCAGATAAATCTCTCTTGAAGAAGATCTGGTTGCCTTGGGTCTTAACCACGAGGCCTTCCTGAAACGTGCTTTGCAGATTTGGCTGAATTCTGCAACAACACGCCCAAGAAATAAGAAAGGAATAATTAGAAAGAAAAAGAAACATCGTAATATATATATCATTGTTTCATTTGTGGAACACTTACAAACCTTGGATATCTTCGCTCTCAAGAAGCTTGATGACAAGGTTTCCTCCAGGTTGCAGAATACCTTTCTCATCTGCCCCAGAACGAGAACCATCTGATTGGTTCTCTTCATGGATGTCATCATCTGGAAGAGGTACGTCAGAGGCCCCAACAGCCAAATCAAGCGCCCGCATGCCTAGCTCAATAGATAAAGCAGCATCCTTAGTTGTGATTCCAGAAACAAGAGGACACATGTCTGACAGTATCACGGAAAATCCTTTGCCCTGCAACGAAATAATATAGGCTTGTATCAATTTTCTAAAATATACATGTGAAATGAAGGAGTAAGTATACGCCCAAACAAGATTAACCAAACTCCAGATATATCAGTATGATCTGCAATTACAGATATTTCACGGCAAAAAGGTAAAAGAAAGAAAGCATAAGAAAGTTACTTTTAAATTCGAATAACTTCTACACAAATTCATTATATCTAAAACAGACTTCAAAGCCACTTGAGAATGCAGTTTAGTCCAATAGCAAGCCTCCATAGATTAAAGTCAAAACTTATTACCACTTTGTTAGATGAGATTAAAAGTAGATAATGTGAGACTCATTATGAACTGGAATAAATTGGAGACAAACATCAATAAATCTAATTTAAATTTGTTCCATCGTAAAGTTCTGTGAAAAACAGTAAAAATATGGTCCACAGATAGCTTCAAGTGAATTTATTGCACGCATATAGTGCAAAAAAGGTATCCACAATTTCTATGTTGTAAAAGTAACAGCTTCACAATGAATATGAACAAAATTCTACTATGACAATTAAATGTGTACAATTAAGCCAACTTAACTAGTTAAGTTACTTATTAAGGATCCACTGTATACAACGCAAATCGTGATTGATTTTGATAACTAATGAGCTTTCAGAGGTTAGTGTCTGGTCATTTCCTGTTATAATGTCACACATACGTCATGCCATGGAAATCAAATACAATAATTTTTTTGTAAAAGCGTCAATAAAGTTCAGACTGAATCCTGTTCTTATAAAGTAACTAGTTTGACAGAGGATCACCCAACAGAACACAAAAAAAAACCCAAAAACCCTCGTTTTACTTCTCTTTGACCTACAAATTTTTGCTACATTTGCTTTCATAGCAAGCTAAGCCTGAACTGCAAACTATGGATTCTAGAAAGCATGGCCTCCAACAACTACTTCTACTTAACACATTTCAACATTCTAGTTATGCACACAAACTCAAGATATATACATTTGGCTGCACAACATAAAACTATCCGATCATCCAGTGCCATAACTTGGTCCTTGGGAAAATATCGATATAATACCTTAGGAGATAGTGCCATAACTTGGTCCTTGGGAAAATCCATAACATCAGCACAAAAAGTTTGCACTCTAGAGTCACAATGAACAGCTGGAACTTTCACCTTCTATTCTACAACCCAACATTACAAACAAAACCAAAGTTACTCCCCCATAAACAACACACACACAAAAACTACTCATAACTTTCTGACCTTTAAATCAATACCCACAACCATTCCACCTTTTTTAAGAGGACCCAAACTCTGACAAGCAACCTGAAACACCAAAATAAAAACAGTTAATGATAAAGAAAACAGGAAGTAGCAAATAAAGTGTTTGAACAAATGCTTACTTGAAGCCATGCACCAGGGGCACAACCAAGGTCTAAAACTGAAGCACCGGGTGTAATAAGTTGGTATTTGTTTTGCATTTGTAATAGCTTAAATGCTGATCGTGCTAAGTAACCAAGACGTTGTGCTTCTCTATAGTAAAAATCCGGTGCACAGCTCATTTTTCCGACTCACGTTTGTTTTGGTTTTTGTTTTTTATTATTAAAAGTTGCAGCTTTGTTTACGACCTGAAGTGGGCTGGGTCTTAATTTGGGTTTTAACATGTCTCAAAGAGTCTAGTCCAAGATACTCTACGTGTCCTATTTTTGCTTTTTAGATCAGCTGAACGTAGGTGACATTAGGATATTACACCCTCATTTCGCACCTTAATGTATAGATTGTAGGGTGAACTAGTATTACCCCTACTAGATGAGCCAATTAGGATTTTTCCCCCATTAGATGGGAAATTAGGGTCTCCCCCTAAATACACGCAAAAAAAATTCGGTCAACCCACTTTGACTTTTTTTTTTGTGTGTATTTAGGGAGGAGACCCTAATTTCTCATCTAGTGGGGGGAAAATCCTAATTGGCTCATCTAGGGGTAATACTAGTTAACCCTAGATTGTAAGTCTTGTAATGGGGATGCCCATGATTTAGCAAAATGGGCAAGTAACTTGTGTGACATGAATGCTCTGCCTAAATGCTGCAAAGACTATAACTGTAATCCTTTTATATGGCAGTAATGGAAATGGATGTTAGCGAGAAAAAAAAAATAGATTGTAAGTCTTTTCCAATGGGACTTTTTACTAATTGCGAAATGAGAAGACGTTATTTCAAATCACCTCCGCAAGGCCGTCACTCCATACACCGACCCAAATTTTACTTTAATTTAGGCATGAATTGCTCTTGGTGCTGCTGAGAATGAATTGAAGAAGAGATACAGAACATTTGATATCCACACCGATCCAAAAATTCGTTTCATCCAAAACAAAAGCATTGAATGAGTTTAAATAATTATCAATGCTCAAGTTTTTGAAACATCTCTCTTCCCAAATCTTCATTTTTACTAATTTTGTAATACTGTAACTCAGTCTTTTAATTGATTGAAAAATCATGTACCCAATAAAGATTTGGAACCTTGAAACTTTAATTACTCGGTGAAATTGAACAATATCAAATGAAGATAAAAAAAGATAGAGAGATTCACAAATGAAGAACAACATTAACAACCCAAACTTTTGATATTGTCATTCCTGATTTTTTTTTTGTGCTCCATTTTTGAGTTGTTTTGATATGTTTCAGTCGATTGTGTTGTGAAGGGAAGGGAAGGAGTAACGACGTTCTTGTGAAGAAGGGAAAAAGTAAATGAATTCAGAGATATGGTGGGATTCGGATAAAATGAATTCGGATATGGTTGGATGGTTGGATTCGGGTTGAAACCTGTATCATTTCCATACCATTCCCAGCCCTATGCATATCCAATTAATAAAGAGTCCTATTACTGATGGACTCCATATTGTGTTGGGCAGACCAAAAAAACAACAATTATTATAAGTGCGTCATTGGTCCCAAAAAAAAAAAAAAAAAAACAATTATTACAAATGTGTCATTGGTCCCAAAAAATTGAATTCGAAAATTCTGGCTAGCTTAGGTCGTTTATTGTGCAAACCCAACGATATACCCCACCGTTTCGACTAAGTCTCTAACGATATGGCCACATCGTTTGGACTAAGTCCCAAACGACTTGGCCACACCGTTTGGGACTTAGTCCAAACGATGTGCCTACACCAGTCAAGAGGCCAAAAAACATAACTTTATATTTTTTAGTCCAAGAGAATATTTCTAGTCGACTCGAAAAACACACATCGTCGTCATCGTCCGAGGTCGTACACATGAAAAGTGCCGATGATGGGAGTAGTGTTAGTAATGTTGTTGGTGAAGATATTGGTACTTGGGATGGTGGAGGTGGAGACTTGAGTAATGATGACTTTTTCTAACATATTTTTTTGGATGATTTCACGTTTGACGTTGATGACTTTGGGGATTTTAGGTATGATGTTGGTGAGTGTAGTTTGGTGAAGGAGAGCGAAAACGGACGTGTTACATGGATGAGGAGATTGCAGCACCTCTATACGATCTCCCTGGTCCTTCTTACTTGAATGATATTTGTGTTTTTAAGTCGGTTTTACTTTGGGATTTTTTTGCCCTGATTTTTCTGGTTTTAATTTTTTTTTTTTTTTTTTGGTACATCATATCCTTTAATATTTATAATTGTTACTGTAAAGGTATTTGAAATATTATTGACTTGTACTTATTGATTCATTCACTCTTACTGTTTTCAGTTCCATGTATAGTAGTACTATGGTTCACAGATAAAAAAAACAAAGAATTGAAGTAGTATTTATGTTTTGTGCATATCAATGTCAGGGTCCCCAAAAGTGGATATACTACACTGTGGTGAGAATGTGAGATGTCCCCCCTCCCCAAACTTGTCTTAATATCACTAAGGGGTGATATCGGTGCGTACGTTGATTTGTAAGCCACTTAAGCCCTAACAAACAGGGATGTGTTATGTGTGTGATAACATATTCGTGTTCTTAGGGCTCAAATATAATGGCAACGCAATGTTGTTAATAATCCCATTGGAGAAGACTAAAGAGGGTTTGGTGAATTGCCAATGTCTGTTACTCAAATCCTAAATGCACATGGACATGCAGAACAAAATATTTGTTTGTTTAGGACTGATATTACAATGTCTTTAATTTTACAATATGTGTGTGATCCAAAGGAATTTTTTTACTTTTCAACATTGAATTGTTCCTTAATGATTTTCTTCTCCCACGTCATATCTAAACTTGAACCAAAGTCCAAGAGCTTTCTGGGGAGAGCTGATTGGTATGTTAAGCAACAGAGACTATATAGAGAATGAAGCAAACATTCCATGTTGCCATCAACTAATTGCATAGACTCCAATTTTCTTATGCGACCCCTAATCGTCAACAATGTGTTATTTCATCCCTATAAAATCTGGTCCAGGACTAGGTGATTATTCATGCTCAAATATATAATAGGGAAATAGCTTGCACATGTATAAAAAAGACGATTCAATATCATCTGTGATAGAACTTGAGCAGGCCTGCAAATAGTTTCTCTTGTTTAAGACCCTTGATATAATTTCCTTTGTTTCTGGTTGTACTTGTTTTATATCATAGGTGGAATGGAACACTACGTCACCTTGCAATTATGGGCAATGCTAGTTATAATTAAGTTTTGATAGATGTAAAAAAAGTGTTTCTACAATACTAAATCATGGTAATCAAGTTATTATAATACTCTTTAAGCATGTTGATATACAGGAGTAATCGTTTTCGATCCACTCTTGCTTGTACGTACTTGACACGACTTTAGACTGAACAACTAATAACTAATGAGAAAGCAATGTGATTTATGAAAACAATAGAAATAAGTGCTAATATAGTAGATATAATGATGATAAAAAGGATTAGAGAGGGGAAATTCCACCACGCGATTCGATAAAATTCGATTGACTATTAGTTAGTTATCGAATCGCTTGTTTGATCCCTAGTGAACACCAAGGCGGCTCGGATCATGACTTCAATAACATGAGAATTTAGCTCCATCACAAATCTCTTTGATGGTGGCTCTAAACTCTAGATCTCCATTATGAGCTCTATCTCTAGACACTCACAACAAAAAACTATAAGTTCTTATGCAAAACAATAACTAAACTACTAACAAATCATCATCACGTGTCTTCATTAACCCCCTCTAATGGAGGTTTTAGCCTTGTATCATTGAATTAATTAAACTAAAACAATAATAAGAAGACATTAATAAGAAAGAACTTAAATTGAATTGAGGTTTGGAGGCTACAATTATAAACCCTAATTACTTAACTAAACCTAAGCTAAACTAAAGAGGGAGAGAGAGAGAGAACCCTAATTACAACTAAACTAAAGAGAGAGTAGCCAAGTTTTGTTTAGCCTTAACCCTCTTTATATAAGAAAAAGAGTTACGGTTATATTTTCGTGCATGGGCCCAAAAGGGGGACTTTGGGCTTCTAATGTAAGCCCAAAGTCCATTAGGTTAAGATGTTAAGTCTAAAGAGGTCACAGCTGCTGGCAATTACTTCAGTGCCCCTTTCATTTATTTTGACATCTTTGATTGGGGCAACGCTGAGTCTATTGGAAATCTTATTCCGAGCCGGTCGTTTTGACATAAATTAGGCCCAATTCCGAGTCCCGAGTCCAAAGATACGTCCATTTGAAGTTCTATTGACTTTTCTGTTCTTTTTCTACCCTAATTGACTTTGACATCCCAGCTTTGATTGGGCTTGAAAATACTTTTTCTTCTTGATTATTGAGATTTAAACATAGAACTCTTCTACCAATCATCTTGACTCGTTTTTCACGCAAATTGACATCTTTAAGCACATAAACAGTTTCAAGACCTGAAATACACAAAAACACATAAACATTACTAACTCTTATTTATTATAAACAAAATTGGGCTAAATGTAATACTATTAAAGATTTTAAACTACACTTTTGGGTGCTTATCAGCTAGTACAGAGAATTTTGTCCAGTAAAGAGAAGTGGAAGCACCTTAGTATAAAGATTATATCCCAGGAAATTAAGTAATTATACGTGGCATGGATCAATCGATCTTGCCATCCTCATCCCAAGTTCCCTGTCGTTGTTCAGCTACTAACCCAGTCCTCTAGAATGTCACCTTCATTGTATGGCTTCAGGAGGCCCATTGCACCCTAACCTACATCCTCCAGGCTTTTCTGATCCCCATGACACTATACTATAATACTACTATAGGTGGAGTATACTTTTAATACGACATTTCTGCCACCTTTAATTTTATAGTTGGATACCCTCGCCGAGTTGACTTGGAAACTTGGCCGAGTTTACCCGAGTTTGAACGAGTCTATTCTTGATATAACTCAGCAAGTAAATTCCCGAGTCGATTTTTGTGTTTTTGAACAATTCTCTCTCACTTGCGTCATCTTTTAATCCACTTTATTTACTCCTTCTCTCCTCTTTTAACTTTTAACCGACGTTTCTCTGCCTTCTCTTTCTTCCACATGGCACACGAACGCGGGCATGTGGTGTGCGCACACTCTATAATATATATATACTAGTTAGATTAAGATTTAAGGCCGGGTGATATATATTAAATTGGACTTACTCCAACTTACACTTATATTAATTACCTTACTCTCGAATCATGTTGAAATATAGTTCGAGTAAAGGAATCGTCTCATGCCTAACATTGAAGCACTTTTGGTTCACAAATTAGCTAGACTAATCGAGAGAAACCTTAAATGAGAGAAGGCTTTAGGTGGAAGTTTTTACACTGTACTACACTTTACTTCTTTTAATTATAAGTTACAAAAGTTACTATTAACAAATTTATTCTAAAATGACTAAAGAAGATAGAAGAGAAAGAAGTGTGGAGGATTGATTTACCGTGTGATTCAAACTACTATTAATGAAAGACATATTTCAATTGTTAGTTTTCATATTCACTTTGATTCATAGACAAATTAAAGTGAATAAATAAACTTGGATCCCTAGTAAAATTTCTAAATCTCTAAAAAGATTCTACTAGCATGAGAGATTAAATTAGCACCCTATCTCTAGATCACTTCTGCAACTTCTAGTTTGTTTTCCACTTCTAACTATTTTGTAATTGAAGTAAAAATCAAACTTGTTAAATTTTAAGAAATTGAGTTACATCTTCAGTAGTAGAGTTATCCTCACATGGGTTTACCTAACCCTCCACAAGGGATGAGTTAGCTCATGGTGAGATAACTACAACTAATGAAAATGAAAAAGAAAAAGAAGAAGAAGAGAGTGAAGGGCTATAAGGCTACAAATCACAAGTAAATTGGTAAGTTTATTTAGAGCACCACCCCTCCTATTTATACTTTCAAAGGAGTGAAATGGGTGGCCAAGATTACATCTTACATTTTAATTTCAATCCAAAGGTTACAAATTAATCTACTTTTATAATAAAATTTATTTTATCTAAGTGGAGAAAGTGGGTGAATAGTAATTCCCAATACAAGATAAATAATTATGAGTGGTTTGTGCACTTATTAAGTGGAGAAAGTGGGTGATTACATAAGTTTCCACTTAATAACATCATGATGAATAGTAATTAGATTTTTACTTTGTCTTAGTTTGGACCTATTTTAATTCCCAGTCTAGTAAATTGATATAACTTATATACCATTGTGTAAAGCTTGTTACGCTGATCGTTTTGACAGGTCACATGCCCAAAACGGAGTTCGGAATCAAAAGATATGATTTTCTGAAGTTTCGTTGACTTTTCTACAAGATTTGACTAGGGTTGATCCGGAATTGACTATTTTGACCAGGCTTCATGGGCTTGATTATAATCTTTTTCAGCTTCCAATAGGCTTCTTTTGGACTTGATAAAAAGGCTTTGTTTCCAATTAACATATTCACCTTGTTTCCATGCCAAAATGCCAGTTTTGTTTAAATTTCATCGTTTACGTGTCGAAACCTGCAAAAGCATGGAAATACAATTAATTTGCATTTATTACACACATAATTAACCAATATATAATGTCTTTATAGGGTTTATATTACAATTTTGGGTGCTTATCACACCCCAAAACGATTATTTTTACTTGTCCTCAAGCAAAGAAGAGACACTAAACAGATAAGTGGCCAAAAATGTGTAGTCTAAGCTAATTCTCGTTTCGCATAGTGCGATTACATTGACCATATGCAACAAGGCCTTAAACCACTAGAAATTCCCTAGTAGACGAGTTATAGCCTCGTGAGAGTTTTCCAGAGAAGATACTCACAAACTTCACCTATACTACAACGACTCAGTAACAAGGGCTTGTTCCCTTAGTTGATCTCAGATATCTATACATCTCATTAGCGGGGAGCAAGAACTAATTCCTATGAAACTTAAGTTAATAAATTCGTAATAATTAAAACATCTACATATGATCATGTATGCAGTGAATTTTTACAATGAACTATACAAGCAGGGCCGTTTCTGGATCCTTTGGAGAGCATCCTTAAGTAGGTTCTCGCAAGTATGATTCGAAACACAAATTCTCTCATAATTTTTATACTAAAGTTTTTCTAACTCCAGTGTGCAGTGCGCACACGTTTCCTCACATACTCAATGATATTTAGAAGAGTTGAGATCGATTGATCATAACTACTACTTATTATAACACTACTTTATTCCTAG
Organism: Coptis chinensis; assembly: GCF_015680905.1. NCBI lineage: Eukaryota > Viridiplantae > Streptophyta > Magnoliopsida > Ranunculales > Ranunculaceae > Coptis > Coptis chinensis. The sequence goes on from NC_141462.1 coordinate 27,227,705, forward strand.
TTGAGCTAGAGGTCTTTATTAGGTATTATAGGGATAAGGTAGTAGTGTAGAAGAAAATGGAATGAAAACTCAAAAATATGATAAGTATGAGAGAATAACACTAGAGAAATTTTTTGGTCTTTCTGCTTCTAACTTATGTTTCCATTCTCAGCCCTTTTTGGCTTGTGATTCATTTTGATTTGACTTGGAGGGTTCTAACTTTCTTTTTATTTTCTTTTTGGAAACTTATTTCTATTTTTCTTTTCTTTTCTGAAGCAAGTAACTGATTTTTGTTTAGACAAGTCTTTCTCTTCACTTTTCTGCATTCATCATATTTCTCATACTCATCAAATAGGCGGGTTTTTATTTAGGGTTAATATATGGCTAAGGAAATGTTGGTGAAAATGAAAATGGCTAAATGAAAGGTTCAATGGGGGCGACTAGCGGTAAAATTTGTACAGATATATGTATTTATGGCTATATCGATCCAAAGAAAGTCTAAATTCTCTTCTAAGATTCGGATGGTGATCAAGTAAATAAACGTGTGATTTCTCTACTCGAACTAACTACTTTTCTGTGTCATTACTCATAAATCACTCCTGTCGAGGCCTTTTAGGCTAGATTCTCACTGGATTTGAAATTAAGTAGTCTAACCGTGGGTCCCGAGAAACTTCTTGCTAAAATACAGATCAATGATACTCATTACATGAATGTTTATGAAAATATGTAAAAACTATTGCCTACGTATTAACCTAAGTTTCAAGGAACAAATTCTCATCCTAGTGCTAAGATGAGATTTCTAGACAATTTTCATCACAGAAAAGGAAACAAGACTTTATCACTAAATACCTTGAAAAGAAAAGAAAGTAATACTATAAACAAGCTAATAATACGCTAAATTTTTACAAAAAAGGTTCTAACCACCCCCAAACAGAAGGACACTTTGTCCTTAAAGTATAAGAGAGAGAAAGAAGATACCTGAGAAGCTTGAGCAAAGATTTAGTGAACAAACTGCAACAAAATGTTATTCGAGCACAATATACAATATACCAAAAGAAAACTGAAATTATCACATTAAGCAAAGAAAACAAACAACATACAAAGAAACAAACAAATATTACATAACAAAAAGGGAAGAGCACACCAAATACATATATATACAGCCCAACATGTAAATTTAGGGCGCATCCAATCTAGGATCATCATATGTTTTTGTCTGAATACTCTGACATGGCATTCACGTGAAAGTGAGTAGTTTTCAAAGTGGGTCTTTTAACATCAGATTCCCAAGATGAAGAACAAGTTGTGCAAAAATATTAGAAAAAATAGAGGAAGGTGTCACAATGAAGTTAGACCAACACGTATTTTCTACCTTGGATCTCAGAAAATAGGTTGTTTATTGTCAAATCCCTAAGACGGTGATTCAACGTGTGGGGGGTCTACACAACTTATCATATATCAACAACCAAAAAAGCTGTGGGTCTGTCCAACTAACACATTTTTCACCCCCAAACAGATTCAGACACCAATATTTATTGCCTCGAGATTTAGTAGACCGAGAACCTAAATGAGCGTGCACTTTTGTTTTTCTAAGCGAATGGGATCCATGTAGATGATGGTGAGAAAAAGGATGGTCGGAAAGAGCATTCAGAAGGTAGATATTTTTGATAAAGTGGAGACGAAAAGTATGAGAAAGTGGGTTTAGCACTAAACTCATTGAAGGAGTCAGTCTCTACTATTTCGCATTTAAAAATGAAATGCTCCCGTGGTTCGTTCTTGGGTAAAACGTTCTCACTAGAAAGATTGAAAAACTCGTGAAGTACGGGAGACGCGAGAAAGTCGAGTGCAAACGTAACGTTCTTTTTAAACGGCGGAGGATGGAAAACCTTGGTGGTAGAAAATCGGAGGGTTTTTAGAGATGGTAACATGCTGGAATGGCATTTAGCTAGTTCTTGGAGTTCCATATCAGTAGAAATTGACAGATACTCGATGCAGTTTTCAATTGGTGGATCAGAAGGATCAATTGGATAGAGGTTTAGAAATTCCTCCTCTGTCATGTCTTCATAAAAATTGTGATCCTTATTTTCTTCCACCATTGGTGTTGAAACCAATGAGGAAGGTATGACATCATTCGAACTGGTGATCATGTTGATCTCACCATCCATAGTTTGTGGCATCAATTTGAAAATATTTATTTCCACAGTGAGATTTCCAAAGGACATAGTCATGATAACCATCACGACAGTTGATGAGGGCGTTTGCAGTTGCAAGAAATGGACGCCCTAGGATGATAGGAATGGAGTTGTATGCAACTTCCATGTCCAGAATGATAAAATTAACGGGATAGTAAAAATCTTGGACCTTGACTAGGACATTTTCTACAATGCCCTTGGGATGCTTGATGGAACGATCAGCTAATTGCAACGTCATGGTTGTAGCTTTGAGTTCATGGATACCCAGTTGTTTGAAAAGGTAGTAGGGAAGTAAGTTGACACTTGCTCCCAAGTCTAACAGTGCAGTAGTTGTATACTTGTCTCCTAAGGTGCATGGAATTGTGGGACGGCCAGGGTCCTTATATTTTACTATTCTATTGAATTCGGCGATAGAAGGAAATTGTTCTGTGAGGAATGCTTGTTAAGGAACATGAATTCGCCTTTTGGTAGTGCACATGTTTTTAAGAAACTTAGCATGTCATGGCAAATGTTTGAGAGCATCGAGAAATAAAAGATTTATTGTCAAATTTTTGAAGGTTTCTCGAATTTCATTAAAATTTTCATTAGGTTTGTTCTTGGCCAATCGTGCTGGAAACGGTGCTTTTGGTCTGTATTTTTCAAACGGATTAACTTGCTCTTTGTCCTTAAGCTGGGATTGAGACTCAATGAGGTCTGTCGCTTCAGTTGTCGACTTATTGGCAGATGTAGGTACATGTTCTATGTCAGCTTCAAAAGGTTGAACTTCTGGCATACGGATTTGATTGTTAACAGTTCTGCCAGAACGAAGAGTGGTGATTGCATTCACCTCACCCTGATTTGGATTACTAGTACCTGGAGGATTGCTAACTTCAAAAGTTATGTTTGTGGGTTTCGGATTTGGAACCGCTTGTCCAGGAAACACGCCTTTTAGAGTTTTGTCTTAGGCTAACAGCTTAAGGGATTGTTGAATGGATGTCAGTATTTGAGATTGTTGTTGCATGTAAGCCAGAAAGGTCTTGCTTGTCTTATTTGTTGAAAGATGCACAGGTGGTGTTGCAGGAATGAGGTCACGATAGTTGTTGATGGGTTGTTGATCTGAGAAATTGGGATTTACAAGCATAAGGTTACGGTTGAAATTAGAGTTAGAAGAACTTGGAAACTGGGTTTGTCCTTGCTAGAATTGCTGATTATATCCTTGATGATATGAATTGAAGTTTGGAGATGGCTTAATGGGTTGATTGGTGAAACCTGGAGGTCCTTGCTGTTGTTGGTTGTTACGTCAAGAAAAATTTGGATTTCTGTCGCCACGGTGCGTTAGGAATGTTGAAGGCACAGACTTCTTCAGCCTAATATGACGTGGATTCATAGAGTAACGAACAAGAGAGTTCAGTATGGTTTAGGCTCTGCCAAAGATAACATGGGGAATTGCTGACGTTCATAACTTGTTGCGGTTTTTTATCATTCACTTGCACGGAAAGAGCATCTACCTTCTTGGTTAGGGACTCGATCAAAGTTTTTAATTCTGGATCAGGTTTGACTTCAAACATAGATGTGGCTTTTGGAGGAGTGACGTGCGATGAGTGGGAATCTATTCTTCCCCAAGAGGTACTTCTCGATGCTTGTTTTTCTAAAAATTGGAATGCTTCAGTAGCGCCTTTATCTAGGAAATACCCGCCATTCATGATGTCGAGCGTTTCTTGTTGATGTTCGAATAAACCATTAAAGAAATAACGGACGAGGACACCAGTGTCGAGTTGGTGATGAGGACATTCGAGAAGCAGATCATTGAATCTTTCCCAGGCTTCAGTAAAGGATTTCTGAAGATGCTGTCGAAAGAATTGAATCTTTTGAAGCATCTCTTTAGTTTTCTTTTGAGTGTAGAATTTTATCATGAATGATTGCACTAGTTTTTCCCATGTGTTGTAAGAATGAGGCGGTCGTAGAATTTTATCATGAATGATCCGACGAAGATGATGATATGGTTTCTCATGTTCCAAACCATGGTAAACGGGTAACAAATTGAAGACGTTTGGTGGGATTCAAAAATCCACATTAAGGTCTGCAAGTTTGATACAGGAAGAAGGTCCTTCCTTTAAAGCAGTGTAGAAGTCCGAAAGGGGCTTCTCGACTATAGTAGTTGTTGCAGCCATAACTAGAGGAGTTAATGGCAATGGATTCGCTTTTTGAGGTTTCATGTCAGAGGAGTAGCTTGTTTGAGGTGATAATTTACATAATTTCTTATCATATTTTCTTCTATGATATGTGTGTTCAAGTTCCTTATTAGTACTAAACCTTAATCTCATGCAAGCATAAAATTAGTTAAGGCATACAAGGAATGAATTTTTACTTGATTAATTCAATTACGTGAGGATGAAAATGGACGTCCAACGTAAGCTTGAGCCTCTGCTAATGATAACAGTTGAATAAGGATTACGTTGGCATAGACAAACATCTAGGTCACTTGACAGATTGAGAACCTCAATTTTTGCAAGCTTCTTAGACACTGTTTGAATATGAAATATTTTATGATTTTTATGATTTTTTTGATTTTTTTACAAATACTATAATACACATGATTATTATACGTATACAAGGTCTAAACAGGTTATATCATGCAATAAGTTACTCCTCTAGCAAGTAAGTCAAGGAGTGGTAGAAAACGGAACCTGAAATGCATCCCACAACTCCACCTTATAGATATAGAAATGATTTTGGAACTTCCTCGCAAGATATGGAAAACTAATATCCCCTCCAGGAACAGGTTTCACTGCCTCAGGTAGGCAGTGATATCATATGGATTTTGGAGGACTTGACGTTCAAACGTGGGAATCTAATTCCCCATAACAGTAGTAGGCATGACTTAAAAACAACAACCACTAGTCGCGTACCGACACTGTTAAACTGGGGGACTTGCACACGCCACCTTTTTACTCGAATCCCGCCACTGGAATCTAGTGCCAGATATGAGAACCTATGACAAAAAAAAAACAAAACAAAAGTTAAAAAATAATAGTAGACAAAAATAAATTAAAAAAATAAAGAGAAAAAAATGGAAAGGAGAAAAGAGGGGGGATTCCCCGTGATGTAGAAGAGCTCCGTTGTCGCGCTTCGATAGATGTTAGGATGGCAGCGACGCTATTTGACAAGAATTAAATTGGACGTTACTCCAACTCACACTTATATCAATTACCTTACTCTCGATTCATGTTGAAATATAGTTCGAGTAAAGGAATCGTCCCATGCTTAACATTGAAGCACTTCTGGTTCACAACTTAGCTAGACTACTCAAGAGAAACCTTAAATAAGATAAGGCTTTAGGTGGAAGTTTTTACACTACATTTTACTTCTTTTAATTATAAGTTACAAAAGTTATTAATAACAACTTTATTCTAAAATGACTAAAGAAGATAGAAGAGAGAGAAGTGTGGAGGGTTGATTTACCATGTGATTCAAACTACTATTAATTAAAAACATATTTCAATTGTTAGTTTTCATATTCACTTTGATTCATAGACAAATCAAAGTGAATAAATAAACTTTGATCCCTAGTAGAATTTTTAAACCTATAAAGAGATTCTACTAGCATGATAGATTAAATTAGCACCCTATCTGTAGAGCACTTCTTCAACCTCTAGTTTGTTTTTCACTTCTAACTATTTTGTAATTAAAGTAAAAATCAAACTTGTTAAATTTTAAACAATTGAGTTACATCTTCATTAGTAGAGTTATCCTCACATGGGTTTACCTAACCCTCCACAAGGGATGAGTTAGCTCATGGTGAGATAACTACAACTAATGAAAATGAAAAAGAAGAAGAAGAAGAGAGTGAAGGGCTACAAGGTTACAAATCACAAGGAAATTGGCAAATTTATTTAGAGTACCACCCCTCCTATTTATACTTTCAAAGGAGTGAAATGGGTGGCCAAGATTACATCTTACATTTTCAATCCAAAGGTTACAAATTAATCTACTTTTATAATGGAATTTATTTAATCTGAGTGGAGAAAATAGGTGAATAGTAATTCCCATTACATGATAAATAATTAGGAGTGGTTTGTGTGTTTATTAAGTAGAGAAAGTGGGTGATTATATAAGTTTTCGCTTAATGACATCATGATGAATAGTAATTAGATTTTTACTTTGTCTTAGTTCAGACCTATTTTAATTCCCAGTCTAGTAAATTGATAGAATCTATATACCATTGTGTAGATCTTGTTACGCTGATCGTTTTGACAAGTCACATGCCCAAAACGGAGTTCGAAGTCAAAAGATATGATTTTCTGAAGTTTCGTTGACTTTTCTACAAGATCTGACCAGGGTTGACCCAGAATTGACTATTTTGACCAGGCTTCATGGGCTTGATTATGATCTTTTTCAGCTTCCAATGAGCTTCTTTTGAACTTGATAAAAAGGCTTTGTTTCCAATTAACATATTCACCTCATTTCCATGCCAAAATGCCGATTTTATTGAAATTTCATCGTTTACGTATCAAAACCTGCAAAAACATGAAAATACAATTAATTTGCATTTATTACACACATAATTAACTAATATGTAATGTCTCTACAGAGTTTATATTACAGTTTTGGGTGCTTATCACCGGGTTAACAACTGTAAACAAAAACTACTATGGTGTAATAAGAGAATTAAGATATAAAATGGATAGAGGCTTATTGAGGAGCCTTGACCTCCGGTTAACACAGTATGTTAAAAGATATTAGATGATAACTTGTTTTTTTATTCATGACTTGCCTTTTCTTATATAGGCACTTGATTACAATATCTAACGTACTCAACCCACCCAATAAGGAAAAGAAGTTACAAAGTTCACTTCCAGAAGACTAGATATAACACCCCGTCTTTTTATGTTATTTTTCCTAGTATAATAATAATAATTATTATAATGGATAATAGATAAAATAAAATAGGATAAGTGTTTGTGAAAATAGAAGACGTGGGTTTATGGGATAAACCCTCTTTCCTATTTTGGGGGTTTTGAAAAACAGAAAAGAAAAAGATAGGGTTGAGGGCAAAAACGGGGAGTTTTACATAAAAGAGAGTTTCACAGAGAGGAAAGGGAGGAGAGAAGTTTCTTGCTGGAGATCTTGCTGACAACAGGAGGAGCAAATAAGTTCTGTATCGGTGAGTAGTTTAGTTTTTATTTCACGTCTATATAGAGATAGTTTTACTGTCCAAAAAGTTTTCCGCGCAGTATGTTTTTCTGCTTATCATTCTGTAGTTATTCTATACTAATCTGTGGTCTCGCAAATTGGTAAAAACGGTTCACTATTGCTTTGGTATTTTGTTTTGTTGGACTACTGCGGAAACTCTGTTCTGGGAGTTAATGGTGGCATGAACCAAAGCCAAAAATAGTTAGGACTGTTAATTTATATTGCAGGTGGTCCTAATATAGTTTGGTTGGGTTGAACAAATAGTTGGAGGTAGTTAGGTGTGTGTGGGTATGGAAGAATGGGGCTTTCGAAGCTTTGGAGAAAGATGTTAATGGCGTCGCCTGGTTGGATTGTTGTTTGAACTCTTGTGTTATTAAGTTGTATTTCTTGGATTGATGTTGGTTGTAGTGGGAGGGTTAAATACTAGATTGGGTGTGGCTGTTGAAGCTCCGGAGGAGCGTTAATGGTGGCGAGAAATTCTAGATCTAGTTTTGGTTGAAGGATTTCGAATTTTAAAATTGAGGTTCTTGCTTTTGTTAATGTTATAGGGGTTTTGAAGGGGAGTATTTTTGGTTAGGTGGGAAGGGCTGGCGAGTGGCTGATCCGGTGGTGGCTGATCGGTGGAGAGAGTTGATGGCGCTGGTGAGGGAGACGACCCTTGGTTGGGTTTGAGATTGGGCCGAACCACTCATAGTGTTGTTTGGGTCAAACCACGAGTCTTGTTAGATGGCCGGTGGTGGCTGGAGGTGGAGGAGAGGTGCTGTGAGGAAGGAGAAGATGAACAGTGAGTTTTGCTTGGGCTTGGGCCGAAACAGGCTAGTGGGCTTGAGTGTTTTTTTGGATATTCACTCATGGACTTAAGTACATTGGGTTTGGGAAATGCCAAGGGTTTTGGGTCTTAATTTTGGGACTTTGGAGGGATTGACTTTAGGACTGGTTGACTTAATGAGGCCATTTTGAGTAGAGGTATTGTTCCTTTACTTCTGTGTTACAGACTATGGTAATATGTTATTGTAGTTTATGTGGATGGACTTTTTAGGATTGGTTCTTTACCTGCTTGTAATGTTTTGCTTAACGGGTTGTGTACAGAAGAAAGAGTTTTAGAGGCTTTTACTATTTTTAATAAGATGGTAAGTGTTGTAGTTTATTTGAGTCTTTGGTGTTATAATAATTTGATTGATGGTTTTTCTCCTGATCAGAAGTTGTATACTTTTCTTATTTATGTTTTTTTGTAAGGAAGGGGATATGGAGATGGCAATGGATGTTTTTCGAAGGATGTTTGATATGCAGTGTGAGCCTGATACTTATGTTTACAACATGCTGCTTTACGGATGTTTCCGATGTGGTTATGTTGATTTAGGTTGTGAGTTAGGTGAAATGACAATGGAAAGGGGATTGCAACTGAATGTGGTAACTTTTAACATTATGATAAGTTATTACTGCAAAGAACGAAAAGTGGATTGTGCTTTGAAGCTTCTTCATAACATGATTAGTTGTACTGTATGTCCCAATGTGCATTGTTATACAGTCATAATCTCTTCCCTGTAGAAGGAGAATAGGTTTGATGAAGCCGATGACTTGTTTGATAAGATGTCAAGCAGCAACGTTGCTCCAGATCACGTATTGTATTTGTACCTAGAAAATAACTATCCGAAAGGCCAAGAGTTCAATGTACTTCTTCTAGTTTCGAAGGTATTAACTAAGCATGGATTGAATGTAGACCTTTCTTGGTTGTGTAGTTCTTCCACTTTTCATACGGAAAAGACATTTGAGAATGATATAGAGCTCTTGTTTAGCAGAATCTTGGGTAGCACTGAAATTTCTGCCCAATGAAGTTTTCAGTGTTTTCATAAGTGCCTTGAGTGCTGCAGGCAAGACAAACCACGCACTGAATGTTTTCAATAAGATGATCATTTATGGATGTGAGCCTTTGCTATCATCTTACAATTCTTTGATCAGGACTCTTTGCCAGGAAGCTCATGTTAAGGAAGCTGAGTTCCTCGTAGATCGTATGTGTGGTCAGGGTTTGGTTCCGAACCTTGCAACTTACTTGGTAATGATAAATGAACACTGCAAGCAAGGAGATATGTGGATGGCCTTTGAGGTCTTAGAGAAAATGGATGAGAAAGGACTCAGCCCAGTGTCGCAATCTATGATTCTATTATTGGTTCTTTATGCAAAGAGAAAAGATTGCCCGAGGGAGAATGGATATTTAGGAGGATGCTTGAGGTTGGCGCGGTCCCTGATGGAGACCTATACTCCACTTTGATCAACGACTACTCCATAAATGGAAGAGCTATTGATGCATGCCATTTGTTTCATGTGATGATTGAGCGTGGGTTTCGACCGTGTGCTCATACTTATACGGGACTGATAAACGGATTAATGAAGAAAAATATGACAGAGAAGGCATGCAAATATCTTGAAATGGTGCTGGATGATGGTCTCGTGCTGGGTACTGTATTTATTCAATTCTGATTAATCAGTCCTGCAAGAAAGGAGAAGTCAGTTTTGCATTTCGTTTGGCTGATCTAATGAAGAGAAATCACATTGAACGTGATTTGATGACGTTTGGTTCATTGGTCAGTGGTGTATGTAGCAATATCTCTCGTGCTGGTAGAAGATACCATGTTGTTGATAGAAGATCTAAGAAAGCAGGAGAGATGATTTTCCAATTGCTTAACTGCTAATTTTAATGCCAGAGGAGCACAAAAGAAGAATTTCTTGCAAATTTACTGAAGAATTTATTTATATTGCAGAGAAGTTAATGAAAGACATAACACGAAATGGGGTAGTGTTCGATTTGCATTTCTATAACGCGGTTATCAATGGTTATTGCAGGGCTCATATGCTGCGAGATGCATACTTGTATGTGGAATTGATGCAAAATGATGGGTTAAATGCCAAACATATGACATACAGGGCACATACGACATGGTCAAATTGGTCAAGCTATACAGCTATTAACAACATGAGTGAGACTGGCTGCCTTCCAGATAAAATCACACAACACTCTTATAGAAGGTCTATGCAGGAATGGGAGAGTTCTTGAGGCCTTATCCCTAGTAAGGTTTCGTATGAAAGACTACTCGGTGCTTGTTGTGATACTTAAGTGATCTTGATCTGAACCTATTTAAGGAAATGCTTCTCTAGAATTATAGACCGCGCCTTCATAATTATAATAGGCTGCTTTGCAGTCTATTGAAAGAGAATAAAATATATTTGGCTTTCCATGTGTTTGATATGATTCTCAAGAGAGGGAAACTTCCAGATGAAAGGATAAAGAGAATGTTGGTGGAAAAATGTTATGAGCAAAGAAGCTTGTCTTATTGTCAGATTACAAACATACGGGGAAGCAAATTTCGCAGCTGACTTGACAAATAATGCCCTCACTCAACTGCACTGATCAAGTTTTGTATGAGGGAAGGCCCTACTGGCTTACTAGATGGGAATCTCCCTCGGTGACTTATTATAGATTCGAGGGTTAACTAGTATTACACTCCTAACTAAATGAGCTAATTATGATTCATCCCTCCCCGCCTGTGCAAATACACTGAAAAAAAACACGGTCAATCCAATTTGACTTTTTTTGTGTGTAAGGGGGGGAGAGACCCTAATTTTCCATCTAGTGGAGGGTGAAATCCTAATTGGCTGATCTAGTGGGGGTGTAATACTAGTTAACCCTAGATTTGATTAGAGGTGGTTAGGAGTTGTACAAATCCAAACCAACTTCTACAATGTAATTTGTACATCCATTTCCCATATTAATACAATTTTGCTAACTTAGAAAAAAAATTATGAGCAAAGAGAATTTGACTTGGTTTTTGGGCCTGAGGAGAATATTCTTGTTTACGAGAATACTTAACTTTGTTACACATCTGCTGCAAGGCTTCACTAAAGCTTGATGTTCTTCTATCAAGGCCTGGTTGGTGACATCATCAAATTGTTTCAGCTCTTGCTCATATACTTTCCTGATATTTTGGTATTGAAATTCTTATATTTTCTCCTTGTTATTTTACCTAGGACCCAATCAATTCCATGCTCCGTGCTCGTTCGCAAGGGAGGATGCCATAAAGTACATCCTGTTTAACTGATAGCTATCAGGTAATTCCCGACTCATTCTAGACATACTTTGTTTAAATGATATGCCATCAATATATCTCATTGAGTGGGCTAAACTTTAAAGTTACAACTAGGGTGTTGATATCTGTGCTCCCACTTACAAAATCGACTTCAAAAGAGGTGTTTAAAGGGGTGAGGGGAGGGAGAGAGGTGCACCAAAATTCGTGCATCTCATGCACGTGGATGAATCAGGCTTAGATGTTGGTGCATTTCAGGATTCTACGGATAGTATGGAGGGGGTGACATTGGGAAAATATAGTGAAGATACAACTTTGCGCCCAGAATCGTGCATTTTATATGTATGAGCCCAGAATCGTGCATTTTATATGTATGAGAACTTGTGTTATACAGCTACAATGATCAATGATGAACTGTGCAGCCATAAAAGGAATTCATCATACTATAATCCTACATTCTGAATAATATTCTTAAGCATACATCATCGTACCATAATATCGTACCACCAGTGATATTCACCATAACGAATCTCATAATAAAAAGTGCATAATATTGTCATTGTAGCACTTACCAATGAGGCCCTATCAATGAGGCCCTATCAATTAGTATTACACAGAAGAAATCCATTATAGACACTAATACAATTTGATCCGTTTTTATAAACAAATATGGAATTTGCGATTCCAGGTAAGATCGGTTCAGGATCATGGGATCCTTTTCTATCAGATAGGAAGGGCTGTTGCACAAAATGTACTTCTAAGTAATTGTCCCATAGATCTTATATCTATCTATATGAAGAAGAAATCATGTGAGGATGGAGATTCTTATTTGTACAAATGGTACTTCAAGCTTGGAACGATCATGAAGAAATTAACAATACTTCTTTATCTTTTGAGTTGTTCTGCCGGATCGGTCGCTCAAGATCTTTGGTCTCCACCCAGACCCGATGAAAAAATGGGATCACTTCTTATAGATTCGTTGAGAATGATTCTGATCTGGTTCATGGCCTATTAGAAGTAGAAAACGTTCTAGTGGGATCCTCATGGACAGAAAAAGATTGCAGTCAGTTTGATAATGATCGAGTGACATTGCTTCTTCGGTCCGAACTAAAGAATCTCTTAGATATGATGCAAAATGGATCTTGTTCTATTGTTGATAAGAGATTTCTATATGAAAAAGATGAATCGGAGTTTGAAGAAGGGGAGGGAGAAGGAGATTTATTGGAATCAATGGGACACTGGGCCCAGTTACAGGAGGAGGGACGGTGCTGTTATTAGTTATAGGAGGGACATCGCTGATATTATGACTATAGGGATAATGCTCTACGCTAACTAGAAAACTCCCAGCCTTATGCACTAGGGGTAGCTTCAATTTCATATTGTGATCTACGATTCTTTCGGCCATAATATAAGTGCGATTACTGAAATAGATCACTCCAAAATTATCAATTAAAATTATCAATTATTTCCTTATCAAAAAAAATAGGAAACATGATCTTATTACTCCTACAAATTATGTATTTTTCTTCAATATTGGAATTAAATATCAACATAAATCATTTAACAAGACGTAAATCTGAAGCTCTCTCCTAAAAATCTTAAAATTAATTGAAAATTTCGAAGCAACAAAATAATCCAGGGATTACACCCTACCACAAAGCCCAATAATAGTTTCGCCCCAAGTCCATCCTAAATTTTAATTACAGATTTAAGGAAAATCGGCAGCAATCTTCATTAATAATTTTGATTTTAGGACAAATCTTCATTAATCATTTCGACTCAAAGACAAACCAGATTTACATATGACAATATAAAATTACAAAAAATTAGTCCCAAGACCCATTTTCATGTGAAAATCACTGTCAAAGCCAGTGTTGAAAATACAAATTGACCAGAAACTAGCAGAACACGGTGATCATGAAAAGAATAATGTTAAATATGCCTTGATTTTCATTCTCAACAATATAAATGGATTTCATATTATTATTCTAAAACTATCTATTTGCTGCATAAACCGTGTATATACAGACATGTCACATACGCATTATCTTACCCCCAATGGTACTAACAATTTAGATATAGGTAAAAGCACAAAATTTGAGTGAGAGTATGTCGTCATAAAATTGTAGGCATTGACACCGCCAAAATAAATGTGCATAATGGGACTAGAAATGAAACACACTCATTAAATTCAAAGTTGTAAAAGAATGACCATTGCATTGAATTAAGAAAGACTTGGCACCAAGACATCTCCGCCCCTGTGAATAGATTTTGATCTTTCATGTTGGAATTAAAGAAAAGAAGATCATTATTGTTGTGGCCAAGTAACCTTATTGCCAATTAAGTAATCTTTTGATCGGAACCAAAAATTAAGCAAACGAAGTTGCGTGCGCTGCCTAGCGTATGAGTGGAAAACACAAAACGGGACTCAATTAGAGAAATTGTGTGTTTGTCAAAAAATCATGAAAAAAGTCTAGAAACTATGTTCTGTACGTGTCTAGGTTCCATCTTAACATAAAATCCATTCGACATAACATCACAAAGACCTTGACTTGAAATGGGGTTTTTGCTTGGGTTTGGGGAATGGGACATATGGGATAGACTGATGATAGGCGCATTGGAGCATAGAACACACTTAGTCCAAATAAATACCTGTTTTGAAGTATTGACAGGTGGCCAGAATACCGCTAGGGATGAGATCGACCAACTGTACTATAACTTGGAAAAAGACAATAATTTATTCAAGATCTATAAGAAGGAAATAAAGAAGAAGATAAATTGAGTAGGGAAAATACACAAAGAGACCCTTAATTGTTAAGATGGTCAAAAGTTTTCGAATTAAGCTATCAAGTTTAATATTAAGGGGCTGGGACTAAGAGAGATAAAAAAAACTTGAATATTTTGTACTTATAACTTATAACTTATAGTTTATAGCTTATAAGTTCTTACTACTATAAGTGTTTGCTACAGTTTGTACCTACATAGATTAATTGTGATGTATTAGTGGGGGTGTTCATGTGTGGTACATGTCAAGAGTTGCTACCAAATACGTAGTTAAATCATTTTGTATATTGGAGGGTTTAACTAAAGCATCACATTTTGTGTTTGAATTAGATCGTAAAATTTTTAAATGTAAAATCTATCAAAATGAAGCATTTCCTGTTAGGAAACTCTCGATCTATAGGGGAAGTTTAAATCTTATTAACCTTAGAATATCTAAAAATTCCCGAGCGTATGCCCGGATCCAAAACAAGCTTTTCAAGTCAATAATGTTCTGATTGGTATATTTTCAAATGTTATCATCTTTTCAATTTGCATTATTCCCTGACCATCTTGAGCTAAGCGAGTTGATAAAGCTAGGTCTTAGAAATTTCAGATACAAGTAACATCAAATAAGGATTTTTTAATTTTTTTCTCCTGGATCAGGTAGGTGCAAAGTGCACATACACTTATGTTGGTCATGTAGTTACACCTATAACATGATCGAGTTGTAGGGAATTACTGAGAAAGCAACCCTTAGAATGTGCAGAAACATTAGCAGTGTATGTGATTTGGATCAGATACAATAAGTTGAAATAAGGTTGTAGTGGAGAATACATAAATGACTATTGAAGAATTATAACCCATGGAGAACCGCAGTTAGCAATATAGGAAGCACTCGGGACTCGGCAACAGAAACCAAGCCAAAATTCTTCTTTCTGGATGAAGCATTAGGCCATAATATGCTATTGACTAAATTTTTACTATACTATGAAGAACCTGAGTCACACCAATTAAAGAAGCATAACGACAAGATTTGTCTATCCTAGAATATGTGTGTGTGATCTAAACTAAGGTACACTAAATGTTTTTGTACTACATACTTTTGTTTTTTTTTAGATTAATTTGCTAACTAACATTAGATTTGTCGAATTGAAAGATCGTCATTTCGGTTGATTGTAAGTCATTGGTCTTGAACGAGTTGATAAAGCTAGGTGTTAGAACTTCCAGATACAAATAGCATCAAATAAGGATTTTTAAATTTTTTTCTCCTTGATTAGGTAGGTGCTAAGTGTTTACCAAAAAAAAGGTAGGTGCCAAGTGTACAAAGCCACACACACTTATGTTAATTTGAGTCCAGTTGCAAAGCACACTTATGTTGGTCATGTGTAGTTGCACCTATTACATGATCGAGCAGAAGGAAATCCTTAACAAGTGTAAAGAATGTTGGCAGTGTATGTAATTTGGACATGACACACTAAGTCAAAACAAATTTGCAGTGGAGAATACATAACCTAGTTTGGAGCACATGGAGAACGGTAGTTAGCAATATTAGGAAGCACTGAGGACTCGGTAACGGATATGTTATAATAGAAAAATGTGTTAAATTAACGAGAAATATGAGTGTGAGTGTATGGCCAGAGGAATTAATTACTACTTACTATGGAATTCAATGAGTAATAATATGCATAGGGGATGAGTTTGGTTTGAGGACGACGACTGGGTAGGAAAAAACTCAACATGGTCTTAATCTGAAGGTGTGGTACATCCAAGCTCAATGCCTAAAGTAGAGCTCAAGGTTTTCAATGTCATGTTTGAAATTTAGAAACAGAAGATATGCACTAAACCCTATGCACAAATTTGAAACAGAAGACTACTTATGGTGTGTTGATATCTAAGGAATTTTTAGTGTGATAGAAAGAAATAAAAATTGAAAAGAAATTTGGTGGATTGGCACAATATAGGTTATGGGTTATGAAGGACTTTGAGCAGCAAATAAGTAAGGTCATATATCTATCTCTTAAACGATGCAGGACTACTATGAGTCACATTATTTCAGATGGAAGGTGGGTGATACCAACCCAGCTGAAAGATTTGTTGGCAGCAGCAAGTATGTCTTACTTACCTAGAAACAATCCGTCATCGAAGGACTATAGAATTTGGAAGCCAGATCAGAAGGGAATGTTCTCGATGAGGTCAACATATGAGAAAATTAGATTTAAAAATCAAAAGGTATGGTGGGATAAATTTTTTTGGAATTCTTATGTTAACCCAAAACTCTCGGGCATTGCTTGGAAGCTTCTACATAAATGTACTACAACAAACACATACTTAAAAGGCAAAGGGATAAAAGGTGTCTCTAAATGCCTACTTGGGATGTGATAGAGAAGAAGACTTGCAACATGTTATTTGGGAATGTAGTTTTTCAAGGCAACTTTGGGACTGGTTAGCTGAGATATTTAACTTCAGTAAGGTGTTCTCTAACTTTAAAGAGACTCTGCTGATGAGCAAGAATCAAAGTCCGATCATCAAGCACTTATGGAATGCGGCTGGCATGGTTACAATGTGGGTGCACATAAATGGAATTGTTTTTGAGGAAAAGGAAAAAAGTATGTCCGGATGCAAAGCAGATATTAGGAAGCAGATTCATTACTCTTATGCTCTATCAAAGGGACACAGTTGGCACTCAGATATGGAAGTGCTTCAAAGATGGAAGTTGGCGCCAAAGTTCCCAAAAGTACCGAGAATCAAAGACTGTAAATGGAATCCCCCAGATGACGACATCATAAAGGTAAACACCGATGGGGCCTCACATGACAACCCAAGTCTAGCTGGATACAGATCAGTTTATCGGAATAGTAATAATGAAGTGTTGTTGGTGGTTTGCAAGAACATAGGGATGGCGACGAGTTATGTGGCAGAGGTTATGGGAATTATAGAAAGTATAGAAGTGGCTATTAACAAGGGTTGGCACAAGTTATGGATAGAGTCCGACTCAAAGGCGGCAGTCGTCGCTTTTGGTACTTCAAAGCTTCCGTGGGAAGTGAGACCTCGTTGGGAGACTTGTAAACATAAGTTGAGCTATGTGTTGATCTCACATACGTGGCGCGAAGTTAACTTCTCAGCTGATCAAGTTCCAACACATAGTCTGACCCTCAACCTACAAGAACAGGTTCTTTATCCAGGTAAACCAGCATGGATTTCCAAGTGGGAAATGCCATATTTTGTGTACTTCATATTTGATTAAGGTTAATTAGGAACCATTTCCTAATTAAGCCAACCTTTTGTAATTTTATTTCATGGTAATATAATTTGCTAACTTAGAAAAAAAAATCTCTTAATAAGAATTGAAGTAGCAACTTAGTTCTGAAAACGATTTCGATTTGTCAGTGTAATATAATATACATAATGGTGTGGCAACATATGCAAGGGAGTCACTTAGATCAAACGCAGGTGAAGATATTGTATATGACACTTTCAAAACTAAGACTACTGATGCTATTTTAAAGCTGCAAAGTTGTTAGCTTAATTACTCACAAGGACAACTCGAGACAGCTGGGGACCCTAAGCAAAGTTCGAATAGGAGGCTCTCTACTATTAATACTAAAGTTTGAAATATCAAATTATAAGAAAACAATTAGAGGAAAAAATTGATCACAACCTTTTTTCTTTTTCTTGCTTGAATAGTATTCTTAAGCTAACAATTAGAGTAAAAAATTGATCACAACCTTTTCCTTTTTCTTGCTTGAATAGTATTTTTAAGCTAACAAAATATTTAACAAATAATAGAACTAGATATCGAAAAGAAGAATTCTACACCACAAAAGTAAAAAGAATGAAGGATTATAAAGAAAAACTATAGAAGGCAAGGAGAGATGATGGAGGTAAGATTGTATTGTAGCTTTTAATCTTTTATATTTATTAAGAGAGGATTATGTTAACAACTTTTATTAGTTATGGATAGGCGAGGAGTTTTTTTGTTAGAGAAGGATGAGGGAAATGTGGAGAAAACGTGAGAGTATTATTGTTAGCTGACGGTTAAAAAAAATGAGAGGAAAAGTTAGGGCAATAGTGAGCTGAAAATATATTGGGGGCCCCTTGGGCTATAGGGCCCTAAGCAACCGCATATTTTGCTATATGGTTAAGCCGGCCCGGGTTACTCAACAGTAAGTTCATTATCTTGCATTATTTCTTCTAAATATTCCCTATTTTTTTTTTTTTTTTTTTTTTCGTAGGCATCAACGTTAAATTTTATAGGTTAAATTTTCTTATCGCTATAGTCCATGATAAGAAAGTTTTTCACATTGTAGGGCTTTGGTACTTTAGTTATCAGTGTGTGTAAAAGTTTTTTTTAAGGCAATTATGAGGGGCAGTGTACTAATGTTAACTGTTTTACAATGAGTTTTTATGAAGCAGTTTCAAAATTGTCATTGCAAAAGGTGTTTTATGGACGTGTATATGCTTGACTTGATGATAGCTTCATCTTTTTCTTTGATGGGGAAAGGATTCAATTTTTTTGATATATAAAATAGTAGTCAGGCCATGTGGGACTTCTCTAACATCTGTAATATATAATGTATACAATAATAAATTGCTTAGAGACTACAAAATCCAAAAATTTGAAATGAAATTGCTTTGGATTTAAAAAAAAAAAAATATCCTATCATGCAAAATAACTAAAAGAGGTCGGGCGTGCCCGGGTCCAAAATCTAGTAATTACTATTTAGTAAGACTCTGTGCATGCATGAGTTAGTTTTGTGGGGGCAATCCCATCTCGTTTTCCACGGTGGAAAATATGAAAGTGTTTGAGGAGGGTTTTTTAGTTTTAACAAATTTGAGCCCAATCTGTTTAGGTTAATGGACTACACATATATATATATTTAATAAAAGGGCTTCAAATATGTAACAATTTTGGGCTTGGATTTGAAAGTGGTGTGCTTTTAATGCTAAATTTTAATATAAGTTTACAGTCAAAAAATAGATCACTTTTTCAATTAAATAAAGTGTTTGCGATCCCAATTATATGTGTTCTATCTTATATTTTTCTAGTGGTACTTTCCGTAGTAGTATTGATAAGCCATAAACAAAAACAAAGAGGTTTATATTGGTTAATTACAAGATTAATTAATACTCAACAACTTCTTTATTCATATGAATAGATGATGATTACAATATTATAGAAGTGGAATAGCAAACATATTGCATAATAGATGATAGATTACATTACAGAAATGAAAGAAAACATAATACATAATAATAGATGATAATATTATGTTGAAGAGAGTTTATTTTTTTGCAGGGTCTTTTGCGGGTTTTGCGTTTATAAAATCAACCACCTTTTTCATCAATTCATCAGCCTTCCCACTAATAAGTTTGCTGGTATGGAACACATGGCCCTCACCAAATGATTCAAAAAGCTCCACCACTCCACCCCCCTTTACCACCCACTCAGATTTCATTAGGTTATCATAATAAAGCTTTCCCCTATGTACCAAACCATCTTTCTCAGCAACACACACCAATACCCTTTTAGGTGCCAACTTTGAAAAGTTTGGATCTTTAATCGGGTTGATAAGAGGGTCATCGAGACTCGGGTCTTTGCACCTGATTTTCGTAGTTTGAATATTAAACCATAGCTTTAACATATCATCCATTTCCGACCCTTCACCTGGAATTGGTTGAGAACCAAGGAAATAAGGATGGACTAAAAGAATCCCACTAAACTTGCCATTGAATTTAGGATCTATGCCCAATCGAACCGCCATATTATGTGTGATAGTAGCCCCTGCACTATCACCTGCCATGTATACCTTGTCGAAGTTGGCGTAGTCTCTCAACCATTCTTCTTGAGGTGGAGAGAATTCTTTAGGTTGTTGCGCAAATACCCATCAAACTGCAGTCCATGAATCTTCAGGGAATTCTGATGCTCTTCTGTAATTCACTGAAACTGCGACAACGTTAGCTTTTTCAACTAAATAATTTAGATAATTGTGGTACGTTGCACAGAAAGCAGATTCTATACAAAAACCACCCCATGGAAGTAAATGAGAAGGGGTAGTTTAAAGTATGGGTTTGCCCCTTTGGGTAGATACAATCTTGCTGATAACACACTTTCTTGGCAAAATATGTTGGAATCTTCTATGGTAACAACACTATGTTCCGATGTGATTAAAACATCTTTTGAATTAACACATGTTGGTCGAGTAAAGACATCAGGTCTGATTCTTAACCTACGTCCATCTTTGAAAGTTCGGATAAATGGGTCATATTCCCATAGTACATCAGTCGGTGTTGAAGCCATTAAAGTAGAAGATCGAATAGGAAAGTGTACATATTATATTGGTTGGTTCTTGAGAGTTGAGAGGGAGTGAGGAAAGATAAAAGGAGAATCTTGGTTTATATATAGTTTTGAAAGGTGAGTAGATAGGTTTACTCTTGAGCCATAGAATAGAATTAGTACGATACATAATTCTCTTGAACCTTAGAATGAGGGTGTTTTTGGATTTTGAGGATAATGTAATTGTCTTGAACCATATAATTGAGAGGGTATTGTTATTATTGCCTTGATGGTCTATATCAATGGTAACCACACACAATAATGAACATGTTTTTCATATATGAAAAAGTTTTCTAGATATATACTACTCTTATAACTTTGACCAATTTAGACATCACCCCCCTAGTTCTTCGTAAATTAATTACTCATACCACCCAAAAACAAGTTCCAATTCTATAATTTTATTCTCCAAGTCCAATATAATGCACTCACAAAGCATATTTGCACACACAAATAAACCTAATGAAATATTTTGTTTTGAAAAGTTGTGCGTGGAGATGATTTTCAATTCGGAAAGGTGTTTTTTTATTAATTGGACTATAAGCTAGAGAAACACTACTTCACCAAATGCAAATTAAATTTAATTTTGCCAAGTAGATAAATATATAATTAGGATTTGTCATATAAGAATTTGTTTCTATCCAGTGAATATGTAGTGAAAAGGTGTATGTAGTTGAATGTGGGTTGAAACTAAAAAACAATCCAAATCGAGGTCGTCTAAAGCTCGCTCGCCAATTCAATATATATATATATATATTCATTCTAACAGATTGTGATTCCTACTTTCATCGCTAACCTGTTTTAATTTCCTAAATTACTCATACCACCCAAAAACAAGTTCCAATTGCTATAATTTTATTCTCCAAGTCCAATATAATGAATTCACAAAGCATATCTGTACACACAAATTAAATAAACCTAATTTAAGGAAATATTTTGCTTTGAAAAGTTCTTCGTGGAGATTATTTTCAATTCGGAAAGGTTAGTTTTAATGTAGATGCACGACTCATGAGGTAACAACATTGCAAATGTTTAGAAACATCTAACGGTTAAATCGTCGGATATAAAATAAACAATGTTACTGTTCATACTTGATATATGACTTCAATTTGAATTTTCCTTTATTTTCTTTTTGTTCTTTTGATGTATACTCTTGAGCAATGATGTAAAACCTAAAGTTCTACAATATATTTGGAACCCGAAGTTCCAAGATCTCTGTTTTTTTTAGGAACCTGAAGTTGCAAGATTCAATTTTTAGGAACCCGAAGTTCCAAAATCTATTTTTTAGGAACCTGAAGTTCTAAGATCTATTAATTTTAGGAACATTAAGTTCCAAGATCTAATTTTTTAGAAACTAGAAGTTCTAAGGTCAAATTTTTAGGAACTTGGAGTTCCAAGATCTTTTTGTTTTAGGAAGCAGTAGTTCCAAGGTCTAATTTATAGGAACTTGAAGTTCCGAGATCAAATTTTTAGGAACCTGAAGTTCCAAGATCTATTGTTTTAGGAACCTAAATTTCCAAGATCCAACTTTTTTTTAGAACCTGAAGTTTAAAGATCTTAATTTTGTTTTCAAGAACTTGAAGTTTTTAATTTTAAATTAGGACATGAAGTTCATTCCAAAATCTTGAATTAAACTTATAGTTTTTAATAGAACCAGAAGTTCGCTAAGTTTTCTATGAAGAACTCGAAGTTCCTATATACTTAGAACAAGAAGTTGTTATAACCTTATAAACTCAAACGTTTAATTCTTTTACTCAAATTCTTAATTCTATATATATGACTAAATTATAACTTTTTTTATTTATTTATTGGCTAGATTATAACCTAGGGTATAAATAATTGTTTTTGAAGTATTTTCTGAGTTGAATGTAAGGGTGTCGATGGATACCCGTTTAACCGGAACTATAGAAAAAATCATGGGAACTGTAGAAAAAAAATCATGGTTCCGGTTCCTATTTTTAGGAACCGTTTAAAAATGTACTATAAAAACCGGACCATATAAAATCATAACCGAATAGTTTTTTAAACAAAAAAATCGGACCAGAACCGAACGTTATCATACTTTTAACATAAAAAATATCAAAATAAAGAATATAAAAACTCAAAACATTCATTTATATATTACTAAAATTTATTTATTAGTGTAATATGTAGTTTTTATAGTATTTATTATTATAAATAATATAAAAATATATCCTACAACTTTAAATATATGTTTTATTTAACTTATTATTGAATGACATAATTACTTATATGAATATTTAAAAAACGACTCGTTCGTGCGGTATTTTTGTGTTTTTACACATTTTTTAATAAAACCAATAAAAAAATAGTGTAAATAGTAAATATCTTAATAACCAAAATGAAGAACCGGAATCGGGAATACCCGCTAGGAACCGATGGTTATGGGTATGGTTCCACAATTTTAAGAACTGCAAAGAACCGAAAACAACCACTAACCTAAAAACATTTAGATTACAACTGACAGCAGCTCATACTTTGTTCTCTATGGTTTTTCCTTTACATGAAACAAAACATTGATTTCATAAACATTAGTCGCAGATTAATCCCAGTAAATACCCAACTTAGGTACACATTTTATAAGCAACTACATAACCTAAAATATAAACACTCCCATGCCTACAATTACCAATTCATTTTTCTTAAAATATAAATATACTCATTCCTTCACAAAGTTTATAAACAAAAATTTAAGTCCCACGACAAACAATAGGCATACTAATTCTTGTTGTGCGTTGAAAACATAAATTTTCTTATTTCTTGTCGAACAGTCGAACACATATACAAATCTGCAATTGAGAAATCCAAATAATGCCCAAGTGTGTTACAAACTAAATTCTTAACTACACAACACAAAACGTAACATATGTTACATGGACACGCCATATACTGTCCCTAGACTTCAATTGTATACATTGACATGCTTGACTATAGAAACTAATTATAAGAATCAAAATTAATTTTAATAAACTTAAACTAAACAAAGGTATAGCAGACAAACATACAATGGGTGATTAAATCGATTTCTGTAATTAATGTTAATAAATATGATTTGATTCCCTATACTAGCTAACTTTTAGAAGCAAAAACAGTAGAGTATAAAAAAAAAATAAGAAAAACTTACGGAGAAAAAGAAAAAGAAAAATGAACTTCATACCTCCAATTAACTGTTCATAGAGTCTCTTATAGTATCTCCAGACTCCAATAACTCCATACTCTTTAGCAGTTTTTCTAGCTTCATCTCTTGGTCTCTCAACCTTCTCTAACAAGAACCGACCGCTGGTCTACACTCATCTCGTCCCACAACAAACAGAAATGATAGAACATCACTCCATTGAAAGTGAATCATAGATATCTAATGGCTGAAGAGTTTTTTTAATCGAATAGAAAGTTTCAAATCCCATGACTGATCAGTCCATTTGAGATAATGTGAGACACAAATCCCAGAATTTGTGCTTAGAATCATAAATAAAAATTTATACTTACCCATATGTGATTGGTTGCAAACATAGCAACTTGATGACGTTTTGAATATCCGAACAGGCAAGGTAGCTGCCTCCTAATACTCTTCCTCCACATCTCTGACAACACAATCTTCATCCTGGATTTATCATCGATAGCTTTTGCAACTTAGTGTCCTGTTTACAAGAGATTCCCATTAAAAAATTCAACACAGTTTTGAGTAGGGGAGGGAAAATAAAAACACGAAAGTGAAAAAAGATATAATACCTCAGAATATAATATTTTTCAAAAGTTGTGTGTCTGACTCGCTTATTCTTAAATCAGTTCGGAAGGGAGGATTAGCAGGATCTTTAGCAATCTATGAATAAGATCATAGCATCATTTTAGTCACATGAATAATAACTACCAGTTCTATGGTTCATACAAAAATGAGATCCTTCCGTGAACCAAAAATCAGCTTCATCTTTTAAATTCCAAGCCAACGCTTCCAAGGGTATTTAAATAACCATGATGTTACTACTAAAAAAATGGTTTTTTATGACAGCTTTTAGCTATCATGAAATACATATCATGACACTTTCTGATTGAAAAACTAGTCGTCATTACTGGGGGTGTCATAAAAAGTCAACCAAAACCGTCATTAAAGTTATGACGGTTCATAGAAAGGCATCTTAAAAGTCCCTCCCATTATGACATATATTTGTTTTTAAAACGTCATAGTAGGTAAATTTTATTATGACACCTCATATGTAACCGACATAAATTATAATTAGAACCGTCAAGAATACTCATTAACTACTATGAAACCGTCATTTTATGGAAGAAAAATACATCAACAAATAGTTTACACTATGACAGTTCTTCTAAAACCGTTATCTACTTTTATTTTTATTTAAAAATATATATATATATTTTATTTATATTTTTTTTCCTGCCAAAAATACTGCATAATAACCTGTAATTCAATTCCTAACCTGGAAACTTATTTCACCAATAAAACAACTATAAAATTCTCAAAAATAAAACTATAACATCCACAATAACTTCAACCCTATGTATTTTCAAACCATTCGAAAATATTTATTCCTTACATCAATTTATCCAACATCATTGAAAAATGCTAGATACATTTATTTGATAGTACATTCAACCAAACTAAAAATCATTTTAATCAACTCCATCATCAACAAATTAAGTATTATCCATCGATCGATCGACGTTGTCAAACCTAAGAAACAAAGTAAAGAAACATTATTAGTAAATTTGCTACCAAAAGCTCAAGCCACTTACCAAAAGTAGGCTATTTTATATATGGCATGAGAGGAACAATGCGATGGGACCTAGTTCTCACAACGGAAGGAAAAATAAATGAAAATACCTATAATGCAAATAGACTATGGTTAAAGATATACACTACTACATTTATATATAGTACATGGTTAAAGATAAGCCTTTCCTCACTTCCATTTACACCAAAAAAATATCGAAGCGCCTAATGTCATCTGTCAAGTGTAGAAACAATGAACAACAGTGTATTTTAAGGACGATGAGCAGCCTAACCAAAAGATTTTCCTGCCAAAGGATCATGACCCAACTCCAATTAAAGTCAATCGTTAAGAACACAAAAACATAAATAAACAAATTAGGCTAAATATGTCAAAGGAGAACACGTACATCAACATAAAACTTCATTTGAGAATGAACCACTCATAATATTGTTTTCAGGTCTCTTCTAGTAGAATCCATGCATGTAAGAAGAGAGGTAGTAGATTGCAGGCGGCAAAGATATAAATCATCAATGCATGCTTTCCCATCAACTCTAGAACAATAGTTGGCTGTCTATATCCCCACACATCAACCTATAAGAAGAACACAAAACAAGATTTTAGCTCTAGAGTGTTACAGTTTCAATATACGATACAACTGTCAACTAGTTATTGTACGTTTGTAAGTATATCAAACTATGAAACAAAATGCCAAACAGGATTTATGCAATGCATAACTAAGACACATAAGTTTGCAACGTGGAATTCAAATATCTAACCATCACATAAATTCCAGTAAAGAAAATTCCATTTTACCAGATTTTGTAACACACATGTAACTTGAACTGTAAAGGGCCTTGTTCACATGCATTCTGTCACATTAAAAGATTGGTTAGTTGAAGACTAGATTTATAGTTGTTCTTGTCAGACCAACAAATTCAAAGTTTTTATTTACTGCATGCAGCACTTCTCCACCAGTCCACAACCTCCATTTGATTTGAAGATTCTTTTTGGAACCAGTATAATAGTTTACGGTGGATAGGCATTAGTTGACACTGACCTCAGAAAATTCAAATAAAATATAAATGAAAATAGAATGAGCTTACTAGAAAAGTCTAAAATAAATCCCATGACTACAAGACAGGAGGCGGGGATTATCTAGTGCAATATTTTGTCTTTGTGTTCCTGCATGCAGTGCAGATTTAGATAAGACATCAAACTACAATTCTTTGTCAATGAAGAAATATTTAGTTGCACTAAGATGAATTACCTTGAAATGTACAATAACATGGCCATAATATAATCAAATCATGCAAGTAACAACTGCCATCACTGAGCTGCACAACATGGTAAATCAAATTTACTACACATACAACATAGTGAGAAGGATTCATCACATTTACTTTTTATGTAAACCTGTGTTGGCATGAAAATGAAATTAATCCTGAAAATACAAGAAAACCATAACAAACCTTAAGATTCCTTCGGGTTCAAAAAGACCCGACAACAAGAAGGAGCACCTTGTGGAAGTGGACCATAATCCGGTGACTTGATGCTACATTCTGAAAAAGGACAAAAATGGAGGTATAACATCGACCAAGGAAAAAGAGCACAGAGTAATCAAATTATTCCATTACTGCAATCGTAACCTTTGTCCTATAATATATAGCCTTTTTATATAGATGTTGAACTCCTAATAATGTACGATCTATCATTCCAACAAACATTGCAAGCAGGTCCGGTGTCTCCCCTTACTCCATATTTCACCTTCGGATGGAAATAAAAATATATCAACTCATTAGCTCTGATTTCGGCATGAAGGACACGAAGTTCGAAATCAAGTTTAATATTAATACTAAGAGTGTTGAACCTACGGTGAAGGTCCTTGTTGCAATAGAAGTGCCTTCACTTGGAAGTTTTTTAGGATAAGTAGATAACTATGAATCTTTCGTATTTACAAATAAAATTTGAACCTATAAAGACAACATTCAGCGGCATATGACCTTATTACAACTATTGCCTACAATAACGTTCAAGTATTCAATCAAAAGGACACAAGGTAAAAGCTAGGATATTCATAGCATAATATGTTCCGATTCCACCTCCTATCGGCATCGAAATATTGTCTCGGTTCTTGTGTTGCATTCTCCCACTTTTTTGCACCAAAGATAAGGATCAATGGTGACATTTTATTACGGTGGTTTTCGTGCAGAGAAAATGATTACGCAAAGTGCAGACTTGAGCTCTTCCGGAGTTCTAACAAGATAACCTTTGCCTCCAAAAGCTTCCATTACTGATTATGATATCTTTGCACTGGTACAAAAAAGTAGAGGCGGGATCATCTTTGTAAGGCCCGATAATTTCTTGAGGGTTCCTCCGGTCACCTCCATACACACCACCATTGTTAAAAACAATCACGACCATAGACAATTGATATCGTACTAATGTCTCGACTTCCATGGCACTAAATCCAAATCGAATCGCTTCTTCAACAACAACAAAGGCGTCGGGTGATGCAAGCTAAGCAGCGATGCAATAACCAGACCAACCCCCATGGTCCCCAAGTTCCTGCATCTAGCCTTGTCCTTGGCTCTCATGCGAGCGAGACATTTCGGCTAACATCCATCGTGTTTGCACCTTCGGAAACCAAAATAGAGGCGGGGCTTCACTTGAAAGTTAGTATTCCCAATCGAGGGGACAAACAAACCATACAATAGAGCCATGTGCACAACGATAAGCACACAAGGACCACCAACCCGAGAAAGAAAAGAGATGAGAAGGAACAAAATGACAAGTGATCGGGGACCACGAAAGCTGAACCATTCAAAGTAACAATAATGAGCGGTTTTCTACACATTCTTTGCAATAATAAGAAAAATAGAAGAAGAGGACGCAAGATTACGTCATACACAACTCTAGTATCTAAGACAAGAATCTATGAAATTCAAATCGATCTTAAAATGTAAAAATAATGTTTCGTTCAATCCGCATAAACATATGCAATCCCATTTTGAACTCGAGACCACTCGTTCTTTGCCCCTTTCGATTTGAGAAGAAAGGGCTTTGATCCATTTTGATTCGGTTCCTTAGTGTGGTGAGATCTAATCCATGAAGAGTACAAAGATCGAGATTTGGGAAGAAGATAGGAAGAGAACTCGATCAAAGGTTTTCAAGAAGAAGGCGGCGGATTAAAAGGCTTTCTCTTTTTTTGTTTGGTTTGGTTTTCTTGATTAAACCAATGGTTTTCTTCAGCTAGGTATGTTTGATGTTTCAATTCGATTAAACACACCAAACATACCCGTATGTCGCCTTGACCACTCTTGACCCTTGACTATAAAATAGAAGAGTCGATTCCTCTATAACTAGGTACGAGATTGATCTACCATACCACACACACATCTTCGTATCTCTGCAAGCACACACACACATCTCAGAGCACACACACAGGTATCGAGGCACACACACATATCTCGGATTCGGATCAACGGTGAGATAACACGGTTACAGAGATGATCTTTGTACCCAGTTGTAGAGATCTCGAGTCCAAAATAGAAACACTAATTTTTTAAGGGTCATTGAATAAAATGTTAACCGACAAATTGTATTGACCCGGTTTGGAACTATGGGAGTTATCGCTTGTGCTAGACTTGTCAAATTAATCCTTGATGCCTTTCTTACTCTCATAAAAAAATATAGAACTATATTAGCTGATGGTTTTTTAGTAGTGACAATTAATTAAACACCGGTTTTGCTAGAAGGAAAAAGTTAAACAATTTTTGACTTAACGTTTGTGAGAAAGAACACATAAATTTGACACCAAATTTGATACATTGGTAAAAAAATGGCATAGATATTTATGATGGCTAGCCTATAACAGTCAACATTAACATCAAGCGTCATAAAGTGAACAGTAAGTATACAACTGCTAGTCACAAACTTGACACATTGATAAAAATCGTCAAAGATATTTATGACTGCTAGCCTATAACCGTCAACATTTGACATCAAGCGTCATAAAAGTAATGGTGAGATAGAAATAATGACGGCTTATACGGAAGCCGTCAAGGTAGAAAAAAAATAATCGTCATAAAAAGCCCTTTTTTTAGTAGTGTGTGTTCGAACTCAGGCTACTTCCAAGCCAAAGCTTATTACCATTAAGTTTCAGGAGCACAAAAATTAAATAACAAATAAAGACACTCGATTTTCTAGGGAGTCTACACTAAGTTCATGCACATAACAGGGTCCAAATATACATGTCGACACGACACTTCCTTCCTTATTTTTGCTTCTCGCTTGTATTGCTTAAAAAGTCAAATACACACTAATCCGATTGTCAACCATGCATGTTTATAAAGAGGTTGTCATGACGAGCAATAGAATCGTAAAGTAGGGAGCTGAAAACTCACCCAAAGATCCACAATGAAACTGCAAAAAGCATTGTACCCACCATCACCCATTCATTCTTTGTCACAAGACCCATCTGCTCTAGTTTCAAAGCTGCTACAGCATGGGCATTTAGAGTTTCTTCAGTTTCAAGTGGAAAAAACTTATATAGGATATATGGATTAGCTAAAAGAGAAACAGAGAAACAAATGCAGGTAAGCTTTCAGCCTTGAACAAAGTAACCCATGGACTCCCAATTTTGACCCCAAGTTCCTTGGCTAGCTTGAGGCGCAACAAGTTATTAGCTGCAGCAGATAGGAATACGCTAAACATGTAATATGCAACAAGTTATTAGCTGCAGCAGTCAAGACACCACTAGATGAAATTATTCGTACACAATATGCTAGACATGCATTAGTAGCTAATCACTGCTCACATAATCACATTACCTTAAGTTTGCATATTGAAAATAAAAACACACACACCACACACACCCAACAGAACAAGATTGACAAATATAAAACCACAACAGGGTAGGTATCTTGACTCTAGACCAGCTACTGCACTAATCTGAGATGTTTGGTCTAAAGATAAACCGTTAAACCATTTTTTCACAATTCTTTGAAAGATTAAGAGGTGGGTCAGTTAGTAAAATCTTACATTCTGTTACATCTATATATATATATAATCTTTCACAATAAAAGAGTGTCAGGACCAATGAAAGGATTTACTTTTAGTTCATTGAAACATGCATGATCCCAAACATGGCCCATATCATCCCAATTCTGAACAATCCCATTATTAAAAAGATCATGTTAATTTAGTAGTACTACCAAATGACGTTATGTTAATTTTGGAATAAATTCATTTATTTATGTATCCTAAATTCAACAACTTCACAATTCATGGTCACTTCATCACATTTTGATTAAACTAGCATTCAAATAACCAAATACATTTACTGAATAACTCGGAAGAACAAAAACTATTGAGCGCAAATAGGTTTCATGTTTTAACATGCTATGAGAATATCAATATCTAACCGTAAAACACCATCACAAGGGACACCCAAAAAATACATAAAAAAACACACTTTCACCTAAAACTTGACCAATCAAACACATAAAACCTCCAAAACAAGCAATTTCACCACTAATCAAAACCAAAAGCAAACATTTTGATCAAACTGCCCTTACAAAAATGAAACTATCTAATTCATCAAAGTAATAAACACTAACCATATCAAAAAAAAATTATTATTATTACCCCGGTGCCATTGTCGTAGACGATTACATTTTTGTTGTCTCTCCGAAATTTCTCCGATCTATAGCAAAATTTGAAGCGAAAATAAGAAACCTAAAAATTTAAGAAATTTGCACAACCCTTGACTAGAAATTGGGGTTCTAACAAAAACGAAAATTGACGAGAGAGAGAGTGTGTGTGGGTTTCCAAAACTTGAGAGAGAGAAATGAAGCTCTTGCAGATTTTGAGAGAGATTTGAAGCTCTTACTATCAAACACTCAAACCACTACCACCAAAGATTTACTGTCAGAGCCCTCGCACCAAATCCTCACTTTCTTCTTATACTAGGGTTAGTGAAAGAAAGAAATAATGGGCGGGGTAGTCAAATATTCACGAAATGTTGAGCGCGAAAAAGACAAGTGAATCACTTTCTCTCTGAAAATCATCTACGATGGTCACCGAACTGGAAAAGCACACAATGTCTAGTCTCTGATTTGGGACGAAAACTAATGTCGTTCAGTCAACCAAAGTAATCCTAAGTCAACCTAAAAAAGCAGTACGACGGGGTTCAAACAATTTAAGACGGCAATTATTGTTCCTAATTAGAGACGGGGTATATAGTTCCAAGAGTGTGTCCTAATTCTTAAATTCTGGTGTAGTGACTCTGGTGTAGTCAAAGCCTACAACTAATGCATGTGGGGCAAAAAGATAACAATGACACTTACCACGATAAGTATAAGAGGTTCCAATAATAATGACAACTTATATGACTTTTCCTTTATGTATCATTCAACAATATTTCACAACAAATTGGATTACACAATGTCCCAAGTTAACATTAAACATAACGTAATATTATAGTACCTTCAGTGGTGTCCCACGAAACGCCTCCGACGAAGATTACCAATAGAATGCTAATATTACCCCTTTAACAGTTTTCTTCACTTCACTCATCAGATGATGTCTAGCAGCAACTTCAAAAGCCCCTACTCCCTGGACAATAAAAGAAATATTTTTTTTCATGGTTCAGTAATAGTAGATAGCTAGAACAGAAACAAGAACTAAAAATTGAAGTAGAAAGAGTAAAAACGGAGTTATGGATCATCACTGACAAATAGTACACACAAAAACAGCAGAGAAGGAAATATATAGAAGAAGGAAACAAGATAAATGCTTACAGGGAACAGGTCAAAAGGGAATTAAATTATCCCAAAGATCTGAGGAAGCTTGTTAAAATAAATAAAAGCAATCAAAATGAAAAAGATTTATTTATTATTTAAAAAATGAATCCGGCTTTCAAGTGTTTTTCAATGCAAAAAAAACAGCACGAAGAAAATGTAGAAGAACAAAACATGGTTATTGCTTCCAGGGAACAAGTAAAGAAAGCTTGTTAAAGAAATAAATAAATAAAAAGTAACCAAAACTAAAAATATTTACTTTTTCATTTCAATAAATGTGTTTGCTCTAGTGTTATTCAGTGCAAAAAAACAGTAAATAATAAAATGTGCAGAAGAATAAAACATGATCATTGCTTCCGGGAACGAGTCAAAGGGTATTGAAATATCCGTAAGAACCGAGGTAAAGGAAGTTTTGTTAATTAATAATAACCAACACAAAAGCAAACATTTTTATGTGCAATTCTGCGCAATTCAGCGGTGAAATAGAATAATAAAAAATAAAAAAAACTCTTGTAGAATTTGAACAAAAAAAGTGACATTTATTTTCTCGCTTCAAAGTAAATAAAACTGAGCAAATAAGTTTAAAAAATGGTAAAAATGAAAGATTATACCTAGGCATGATACCATCGGGTTGGATTCCATGTTCGAGACAATAGAGTTCCCAACATGAGTTACCAACTTGAATCCCGGCCTGACCAATATGAATACTAATTATTTCTCTCATTTTCTGCTTTTCAAATCTACGTTCTTTTTTACAAAGAAAGAAACTAGATATGGAAAAATAAGTAGAAAATTTGTATGGATTCAAGGATTTGAAGAGAGAGAAGTAAAAATTTGAGAAGTGCGAGATCTCTTTTAGGGCAAGAGAGAAAAGAAAGTTATGTTTTATATTTAGACCGAAATAATAGAGCTGTCATTTTTTTTTGTTTCCCTCTTTCGCGAAATTTTAATTTGTAACACTTATCGAACGATTTTTAAGCGTTAGCAATTAATTTATGAAATTCACCCAAATAAACCAACGCTTTACAACATTGCCAACGTTTATTTAACGTTGGCAACTTGCTAACGGTAAATAACCGTTGCAAAGCAAAAAAGGTGCATGTTGCAAATATCCTATTATGGTGTAGTGTAATCCACCAAGTAAAAGAGGAGAACATTACTAATCAAGAGATAAACAAATAGAATACAATCACTCACAAACTTGAGCATTACAAATCCCACAAACCGATCTCGTATTTATAGAGGTCGTGGGTATCAAATTGGAATCCTATTTAAAATAGGAAACCAAAACCTTAACAGTGTGGTGTAGTGCTAGCTGTGCCTCTTTCCAATATGAATTTGGAAACCTGTATACCAACAATTCTCCATCTCGGTGAAGATTTATCCAAATCTGAGCCGATCAACCGAATAGCAAATCCCTCTTTAATGCACAAATGTCCGAAAGACCAAACAAATAACAAATGTCTCGAAGGACCAAACACGACTGTTGATAATCGTAAAAAGATAGTTTTTACTAATGAATAAAGCGATGAAACTCTAAACGCAAGTAAAACTACAAACTTCACTTATACTAGACTTATCAAAGATATTTGTTTTCTACTCTCGAATCTATTGAAGTAGAGTTGGAATAGAAGATTAGTTCCACTCCTAGTTCTTTAGCATTCAAGTTTTCTACGACTATCAATCCTACCAAAGTCAATGAGAGAATTATGAATTATACTACGATGCAAATTTAACTAACAAGATATGATAACTCAACTACGAAATGCTACGGAATACTAAAGTTTGAATCTAGAATAAGAATTAGGGGGGAATTGAATCCACCTTGAATCCAACTTAAGAAACTAACATAAATTGTTGTAATCCAATTCTTACGTTCTCACGGTAAGAATTGCTCGTTCTAATCCCTAATTATACATATCATTTCTACCAATTCATAACTAGCATGTGAGAAAGTCCACCCATTCTCATGGCGAATCAACTTCCTTCTAGAGTGGAATAGATTCTTACAACGATTCTACGCTACACAATCAAGTTTTCATCAAGACTTCACCAAACCCTTCTAATGGAGATTTAACCTTAATTCATCAAACTATCATTTCCAATTGAATTAAAACTAGACATTATATAAAGATTCTAACTTTACTAAATTCAACTAAACAATAATTGAAATCTAAATTAACAACTAAGAATTTACTAAATAACAAGAATTGAAATTAGATCTAAACAATATTAAATAACAAAATCGAATTTAACAAGAACTAACTATTTTATTTATCTAATCAATGATAGACAATGATTCAAATACTTAATCTAAAACAAGGAATGAAACTAAAACATGAAATGGAAACTAATTAATTAACTAATTCAAAACTTAAAAACTAGATCTAGAACTATAGTTTAATGTCTACTCTAATGGCTACCTTCTAACCTAAACTAAATAATCCTTAAGAGCTAAGTCTTATGTGTGGAAATGGAGGAGACCAGATCCACATTTTTGTGCATGGGCTAAGAGTCCATGTTTTGGGCCGGAAAATCGAGCCCAAAGCCCAATTTCTTCAGTCCATAGGGCCCTTTTCAGCTGGCTTCGACTTCAATAGGCTTTTAGTCCACTTTTTCTCCTCTGATTGGGTCAAGGTTTAGACTATTGGAAATCTCTTTCCGAGCCGGTCGTTTTGACATAAGGTACGCCCGATTCCGAGGTCTGAGTCCAAAGATACGATCTTTGAAAGTTCTGCTGACTTTTG
This sequence comes from Coptis chinensis, assembly GCF_015680905.1. Classification (NCBI taxonomy): domain Eukaryota; kingdom Viridiplantae; phylum Streptophyta; class Magnoliopsida; order Ranunculales; family Ranunculaceae; genus Coptis; species Coptis chinensis. The sequence continues at coordinate 27,262,522 of NC_141462.1, forward strand.
TGTGCTGTTTCTGCCCGTCTTGGCCTTTAATCCTAGAACTTCTTAGCAACCAACCATTTGCTCCTTTATATCACCAAAGTGGTACATTTCTGCATATAATTGAGTTCCATGCCTGAAATAGATAAAAGTACGTAATTAGCATTAACTCTTATTTATTACTCGCATAATTGGTCTAAAAGCATTATTATTAAGGGGTTAAAACTACAGTTTTGGGCTCTTATCAAACCACCCCCAAACAACATTTTGCTTGTCCTCAAGCAAATATGAGAAATTATCATAAGTGACCAAAAATGGAGTTCTAACTAATCTCGTTTTGCCGAGTGTGATTTTTCCAGTGAAGGTACTCACAAACTTCATCTATACTACAACGACTCAGAAATAAAACTATTGTTTCCTTATCTATGTCTCAATTATCTATACATCTCACTAGCAATGAATACAGAATAATCAAGTCGAAACCTAAGCTAATATATGCATAATAATCTATCATCTACGAATAAACATATATACAATGAGTAATACTATGAGATGAACTAGTAGGTCCATTTTTGAAAACTCGGAATAGCGTCCTTAAGTAGGTCCTCACATTAATGTCAAGACAAAAACCACTCTAATTTTTCCGCTCAAGTTTTGCTACTCCCAAATGCAGTGGGCACACTTTACCTTACAATCTCAATGAAACACAAGGAAGCCGTAGTCGATCAAACACATCTGCCACTTACTATCACACTAACATATTCCTAATTGAGCTAGAGGTCTTTATTAGGTGTTGCGGTGATTAGGAGATGGTTTAAGAAGGAAGGAAATGGATATTCAAAGAGGACAAGTCTGAGATAATAGAGTCTTCATATTATGTAACTAGAGAAAACCTTATTCTTTACTTTTTATTCTACACTTTGTTTCCATCCTTAGCCATATTTTTTTTTCTTTTTTTTTGGCTTTTGACTCTTTGATTCTATTTTTAGAGTTCTAACTCTTTATTATTATTTTTTTTTATTTGGATGAAAACTTACTTTTGAAGCGACTAACGAATTCTTGATTTCAAAGGTTCTTCTCTTTTCTATTCTTCATCTCTATTCTCAAAGTTATTCAAAGAATTTGGGTAGGTTGATTTTTTATTTTGTTTTGTTTTGTAACAGGGTAAAGGATTTGTGGTTTATGAAAGGCTAAAGAAAGGCTCAGAGGGGCTTACTAGCGAAAAAAATAATTCATAGGTTGGAATTTCTGGCTATATCGATCCAAAGAGGGCCTAAATTCTTGCTTAGGATATGGTATAGTAATCAAGCAAGTGGACGTGTGATTTCTCTATCCGGATTTTATTTCTTCCTTGTGTCATTTCTCAAATGTTCACTCATATAAGGCTTTAGGCTATATTCTCACAGGATTTGTAGAATAAGTACTCTAGCTTAGATTTCAGAACTTACTACCAACAATCATAGATACTCATGTAACATATTTATAGATAGATGCAAAGATTATTACCTGCATATTAGCCTAAGTTTCTAAAAACTATTCTAATGCAAAAGCTACGTGAGACTTCTAGATTATTGCGAGCATAGAGAAAGAAAACAATACCAATATTCCTAAATGTATAACATACTTTTTATTTATATATATATTTTTTTTTAAATTTTTTGAATTTTTTTAACTAGAAAACAAGTGCATATTATACATATCTATATCCTAACAGATGCCTTAATTACACGTGTTTCTATGCCCCCCCCCCAAACAAAAAAATGCTTTGTCCTCAAAGTATTTAAATAACTAGGGTAAAGAAATACTATTGAAACGCGTGAAATTCTGGAGCATCTGCAAAATAAGGTTAAACATACTAATATAGAAAAAAAAAACTGATGCAACTCTATAAGAGTTCCACCCGTTATGGGGTTAATGAGAAATAGATTGCTTGGGACATAAGCAGACACTAACTGAAATAAAAACTAACCTTAACTCCCATTTAAGCATTTTCCTCCTCATCCTTAATGAAGAAATGAAGTTCCTTCGCATCCTGCCATGCCATGGTGATTTGCCAGGCTTCACGCCACTTATCGTCTACTATAGCTAACCTGTCAAGCGCCACTTGGTCGGATGGGGTGTAAGGCGCAACCTGATGAGGTTGTATCCTCCACCCTTGCCAAGTCATTGCACGGAATGATCGTATAATAGAATTGGTGGGTCTCACAATGTCGACCCAACCCAATCCATGAAACAGGCACAAAAAAAAGGAAAGAAACATAGCATTATACGGCAAATTAAAACAGGCATAAAAAGGCACTCATTCCTCTTGGTATGGGCTTGGGCTAAACTAGACATTAAGGTCTGGGGAATATCATAGAGTGTACGTCCCTCAGCTAAAGCAAGGAAAATATCACAAGTTTCGTCATTCACAGAAGAATAACGTCATTCCCCTCTAATGTTTAGCATAATCCAAAACATAATAGTGCCCACGTTCATAGACAGGCTACCAAGGGTGACGTTATAATCTCTTTGGTCCTCTATCCTAAACATTCCTGCCCCGTAATGCTCATGCAAATCATTATAGTTATACATGTACATATTATCTACCAAATAGGCCCATGAGTAGAATACAAATCAAAGTAAGCAAATAAGGTACGATGTCACCAAGCGTAGTGATAGAACATATATATTACTTAGCCCTATATGCACGTGAGTAAATTTAATTAATGTTTTTTTTGGTAACTGAGTAAATCTAGCTAATATTAAAAGCCTATGTTAGAAAGATTGACATATATATGGTACTGGATCGCCAGATTAATTCCCTTTTTCCTCTTTTCTGTATTATATATGTCGTCATCTCCTTAGATTTCTTCAGATATGTAAATCCACAACTGTTTTAGAGGTTGAGTTTTCTAACTAAAGCACAAAAAGAAAATAAATAAAGGAATCTCTTCATTACACAAATTATTAGTGTCTTAATTCTAACACATTCAAACTCTATAAAACAAATCACTAGTTTTCAAACCCGTACTACGAACAGGTGTCATTATATTAAATTATTCTAAAAAATATTAACAACAATTCATAGTTATGAGATATGAAAATTATATTAATCACTTGTTCAAATTTCTTGCACCACTCTCTATCAAAAGAAAACACCAAACCTTGGTAAAACCCATCGATTTATTTTTGTTGTTATGTTTAATAATAGAAGTTTAATTGAAATTTTGTGAGGATGTCCAATGTAGCGAAGATGATATTGAAAATACTTAAATAGCAAGACATTCCCAATCATAATAAAATAATTATAATAAACACTACTTAAAATGCAAAACTATACTTGTCGAGATATTATATTCTCCCTATATATAATACAACTATGTTTCGAGGTTAGTTCAATGCATTTGCATCAAATTTCCGATTTTACGTTAATTATTCTTTGAGGCTAGTTTAATGTAGTTGGATCTAGTTTCCGATTTTCTATTAATTATTCTTTGAGGTTAATTCAATGTAGTTGTATCAAGTTAGTTTCTGATTTCCGTTAATTATTCTTTTAGGTTAGTTCAGTACAGTTGCACAAAGTTTACGATTTCCCGTTAGTTATTCATTAAGGTTAATTCAATACAGTTCCATCTAGTTTTCAATGTTTCATTAATTACTCTTTGAGATTAGTTAATTGCATTTGCATCAAGGTTCCAATTTCCCATTAATTACTCTTTGAGGTTAGTTTAATACATCTTCATCCAGTTTCTGATTTCTTGTTAATTATTTTTCGAAGTTAGTTCTCATCTAGCTTCCAATTTTCGGTTATTTATGCTTTGAGGGTAGTTCGATGTAGTTACATCCAGTTTTCGATTTCTAGTTAACTATTCTTTGAGGTTATTTCAATGCATTTGCATCCAGTTTATGATTTTCCGTTAAATATTGCATCCAATTTCTGATTTCCCGGCCTGTTAGTTAATATATGATTTTAGTTTAATGCAGTTGCATCCAGTTTCCGATTTTCCATTAATTATTCTTTGAGGTTAGTTCAATGTAGTTGCATCCAATTTCTGATTTCCCGTTAATTGTTTTTTGAGGTTAGTTTAATGCATTTGCAGCAAGTTTTCGATTTTCCGTTAATTATTTTTGAAGGTTTGTTCAATGCAGTTGCATCAAATTTATGATTTCCCATTAATTATTCTTTGAAGTTAGTTCAGTGCATTTGCATCCATTTTTTGATGTTTCTATATTTGTTAATTAGTCTTTAGATTAGTTCATTGCATTTGCATCCAGTTTCCGATTTCTCATTAATAACTCTTTGAGGTTAGTTCAATACATCTACATCTAGTTTATGATTTTTGATTATTTATGCTTTGAGATTAGTTTGATGCAATTTCATCCGATTTCTGATTTCCTGTTAACTATTCTTTTAGGTTATTTCAATGCATTTGCATCTAGTTTCTAATTTTCCGTCAATTATTCTATGAGGTTAGTTCAATGCAGTTGCATTTGGTTTTTGATTTTCTGTTAATTATATTTTGAGGTTAGTTCACTGCATTTGCATCCAGTTTCTGATTTACCATTAATTATTATTTGAGGTTTGTTTGATACATTTTTGCATACCGTTTCCGATTTCCCATTAAATATTTTTCAATGATTTGCATTCAATTTCTAATTTCCCATTATTAATTATTATCTGGCGTTAGTTTAATGCAGTTGCATCCAGTTTCCGATTTCTAGTTAATTACTTTTTGAGTTTAGTTTATTGCATTAGCATAAAATTTTCGATTTCCCGTTAATTACTTTTTTAGCTCAGTTCAATGTATTTGAATCCAGTTTTTGATTTCCTTTTAATTATCCAATGTGGTGTGTAATATCAACTTTCTACTTATCCATCTGTAGTATCCTTGCAAACATAACATAAAAATAAATTATGCTTGATTTACTATATGAGATCATTAAAGATTATCCAGTTCCCGATTTCCCGTTAATTACTCTTTAAATTATATACCTGACTCACTATGTGGGATCTTCAAAGAGTATCTATGAACGGGTCCTATCATATTAATTATTCTGAAAAATATATGCAACTATATATGCATAACTATTATATACAACTATTATATTGATCACTCATCTAAATTTCTTATAACATGAAAACCCCATGTACTCTCTAAAAAAAAATAACTCACCATTGATAAAACCCTTCAACTTCATTTGTTGTTTAATAATAGAAGTTTAATTGAAGTTTTGTGAGATTGTCTAATAAGACGAAGTTCATATTGAAACTACTTGAATAACAAGGTGTTCCCAATTATACGAAAAAAAATAAGATAAACACCATTTTAAATGCAAAATTATAATTATCAAGATATTCCCACAACATATAACACAATTATATTTTGAGGTTTAGTTCAATGCATTTGCATCCAGTTTCTGATTTTCTATTATTTATTTTTTGAGGTTAGTTCAATACAGTTGCATCCAGTTTTCGATTTCTTGTTAATTATTCTTTACAGTTAGTTTAATGCATTTGCATCCAATTTTTAATTTCCTACTAATTATTCTTCGAGCTTAGTTCAATGCATTTGCATCCAATTTCCGATTTTTTGTTAATTATTTTTTGAGATTAGTTTAATACATTTGCATCCAGTTTCCGATTTCTCGTTTATTATTCGATGAGGTTGCATTTGCATCTAGTTTCTGATTTCCCGTTAATTATTACTTGAGGTTAGTTCAATGAATTTGCATCCAGTTTTCGATTTTGCGTTAATTATTTCTTGAGGTTAGTTCAGTGCATTTGCATCTAATTTATTTTTTGAAATTAGTTCAGTGTAGTTGCATCCGGTTTTCGATTTCCCATTAATTATTTTTAAAGATTAGTTTTACACATTTGCATCATGTTTCCAATTTATAGTTTTTTTTAAGGTTAGTTCAATATAGTTGCATCCAGTTTTCGATTTCCTGTTAATTTAATCTCTGAGGGTTAGTTCAATGCATTTGCATCCAGCATCCATTTTTCGATTTTCCGACAATTATTTTTTGATGTTAGTTCGATGTATTTGCATCCAAGTTTTGATTTCCCGTTAATTATTTTTTGAGATTAGTTTAATGCAGTTGTATCAATATTCCGATTGTCTATTAATTAATTTTTAAGATTAGTTTAATGCTTGCATATGCATCTAATTTCCAATTTCCCGTTAAATATTATTTGAGGTTAGTTCGATACATTTGCATTTAGTTTTCTGTTTCTCGTTAATTGTTCTTTGACGCTAGTTCCATGCAGTATTAAATATATTTTAAAATATTTGTCATTATTGGTTGTTTTTTTTTTTTTTCATTTTCTATTATATATTTTGTGATGTTATTTTTTGTATAATTTAATTTTCCACATGTAATTTGTTTTGGTTTAGTTTGGTATATAATTTATTTAAGCTTACCGTCCACTTTAACTAAATCAATAGTTATATAATTTATTTAAGTCAACGTCCGTTTTAACTGAATCTCATTATTCCGCTAAAATTGGAAATTATAAAATTCATAAATTTAATTAGAATATGTCGTAATTATTGTGGCCTGTGGTTTTTGAAATCCTTAACTATGATTAAATATCTAAATCCCACAGTGGATGACACCTCAAATTGATCCAACTTTATTTGTTAGGCCCATATATATATATAGTGCATATAATACAATTTTATTTGTTTTGGGTGTACACTATTACTTATTTTATGATTAGTTTATTTTTTTTCCTTTTTCCCCAATCACATGTGTTGTTAACAAATGCATAAATTAAATGTTCAAGTAACTCAATTCATTTTTTTCTTTCTTCTTTCATAGTTTCATTATTATTTTCTAGAAAGAAACTTTGTTATGTTAAACTTCACCTGAGATTAGTGTGGAAACTATTCTTTGTGGCGTAAGGGTTTTAGGAAAATCATTTTTGGTTGAAAATATTGTTTTTTGCAATTTAGATCTCCCCCCCGTAATTAGCTATATTGTTTAGGAAAAGTTGGAGACTTTGTAAAACTCTAGATGAGATTGTTTCTTTATTTATATCTCACATTTTCATAATTAGTAATAGAGTATTAGAGTTTACAAAAAACTGAAATTTTTGCTCCAAAAAATAGATTAATGAGGGTATAACTAATATATATATATATTTGGAATTCATTTTTTTTTCGTAATTAGTATTAGAGTTTACAAAAAGTTGGAGACTCTGTGAAGCCTTGAAAAATAGAGCCAATAGAGTATAACTATAATATATATCTAAAGACAATAAACAAAGGACAACATAAACCCAAAACATAATACCCATAACAAAACGAAAATTGTCCATTATTTTCAAGCAGAATAAAATTTAAGCGAGAAAGATTGAAATGACAGATCCGATAATCGAAATTTCCAGGTAAACTGAAATTGTTGGAAGAAAAGATTGGGTGAAATTTGTCCATTTAAACAAAAAACAATAGAAATCCAACATAGAAAAATAAGAACTTCTAGCGGATAGCAAAAAAAATTCAAAGTCAAGAGATACTGAAAGCGACTGAAGGAGATTTTGGTGAGAGCCAATAATCAGAATTGGAGGAACAGCTAGTGTAATTTCTAAATTGAAAATGTGAAATGAGAAAATAAGATGGGGGAAAGGGTATAGACGTCTTTTGAAGGCATAAATCACGGATAAAATCGTCTAACACACGCAAATAATAAGGGTAAAATGATTCAGAAAAAATATCAAGAGTCGCACTTAAAAAATATATTAAAATACTATTACAGTACTAGTACGTAGTATGGTATAGGGGGCATGGGGCAATGTCGAGATTCTAGCCCAAGCCTAAAACATTTAAAGCCTTTCAAGTTATTAGGGTAGGGGCTAGCCCGACCCTAAACATTTAAAGCCTTTCAGTTATTAGGGCCGGGCCAGCCCGGCCCTAAAGTCCCCATAGGGCCGGGTCATAAGTCTAAATTTCAAGCCCTGACCCTACCCTAAGCCCTCTTTAACAGTTTAGGGCCGGGTCGGGCTGGGCCTATATATTTTCTTCTTTTTACTGCATCCGTTTTAAAACTCATTTATATTACAAAAAAAATTCAAAGATTTGCAAACTCAAAGTCCCACCACTTTGAAATTTGAATAACAACCAATCTAGTAATAATTCTTGACAAGTCCAACAATTTAAAATGCATATCCACAATCTAATAAACTGAAGTACATAGAGACTCATATTTATATTTCAAAATTACGCTTAAAATGCACAAGACACATTTTGGAATGAGCTTTCACCGACATAAATCCGTTATTTCAGACTCAAATCTCACCAAAATTACATTTAACATTGAAGAACACAAAGACAAATAAGAGTATGGAATGAGTTTTACTTGGACGTCAACCTATTTTTCATTAGGCTAGTGCCCAGTGCTCATTATTGTTCTTGGCGACTAGGTTAGACGGGGAGTTGTGACGTGTACGTGAGTTGTGAGATAGAAACAATTAGGTTTACAAGTTTTTATTATATAAAACAAGTTATTAGAAGTACTCATACGGTAAGTAATAAATTACAAAGGACAGTGTTATTTTAATTGAAAATATGTAACAAGGAGTTGGATAGTTTTAGTTGTGTATTTTATAGTGAAATTATAACTAGGGCTTGGTTAGGGCTTAATTAGGGTCGAGCCTATGTTTCAGAATCTTAGCTCTGATCCTGCCTTAGAAGGCATTAGGGCCGGATCGGCCCTATCCTAAACTCTGTGAGGGCTTTAATTATAAGGGTTTTATAGGACTTAGAGTCGGATCGGTCAGGGCCGGGTTAGTGACGTTAGGGCTAAATTCCCACCCCTAATACGTAGGTGGGGGTAGCCGGAATTTTTAAAATAGTTAAGATGATAATGAATTTTATTTTCACGCACGCATGAGTTAAGTGCAACGTATGTTTCAGAGATGATCGTGACTTTGTTTTACCTTTAAAAAAATCATGTCCATTTGCAGCGTTCAGTCCTTGATTTCTTTCGTTGCGGCTTTAATAATTAGTACCAAGACCAAATCATGTCTTAATTACTGTGTTTCAAATTAATATCTTGACAGGCAACATGGCCCAACGAAGTACATGCATAGTATGAACAAAAAGACAAATACTGTAGAACTGTACCATCCAAATGCAATAAGCCTTAATTTGTGGAGCTTGTTTAGTATACAAGTTGATAAAAATTATAAGATAACCTCTAACTTAACGTAATTAAATAGTCTATTCCAAGTATAACAAGCACACCCTAGTGACTAGCAAAAAAATCTATTTAGACTCCCTCACGTAACATGAACTCCATATCTTACGTGATATCCAAATTATCTGACATCCAAATTATCTAACGCAAAAAAAACTAATAACTCCATAGGAACTAATAACTCCATATCTTATGCGAAAAATCTAATAACTCCATACAAACTCCATATCGTACATGACATCCAAATTATTTCTCTTTCCAATAATAAAAAAAATAAATATAGAAATAAAAAAATAACTAATAACAAATTTACCTAATTAAATAATTAACACCCGAAATAGTAACAAATAAATAACAAAAATCTTGTCTATATTTTCACAAACAAATTAAAAAAAAAAAAAAAAAAAAAAAAAAAAACACAACCAACGCCCTAAAAAAAGTTAGGTACTCAAAAAATTCACTTTCGTCATTCTCAATCCCCCTCACTATCTTTACTGTCACAAAATTTTATTTTTTTATCACTTTAGTTTACATTAATTTTGAGTGGAGAAAAAAAAATCTATATAATTATCTATCTATTGATTTAAACAAATGTTTGGATGATTATGCCAATTTTATTTTTTTTGGGAGTTAAGTTTTTTTTTTTTTTTTTTTTTTTTTTGGTTGAATTGTTTGTGGAAATATAGGCAAGTTTTTTTTATTAATTTGTTATTTTGGTTGTACTTATTTAATTAGGTATGTTATTTAGTATTAATTTATTTATATGTTTGATTTTTGAATTTTGGAAAGAGATTAGGATTTTGATGCCACATAGGAAATGGAGTCCCAAAGGAGTTATTGAGAGAGTCTGAGTAGAACTACTCAGTGACTAGACGCCAAGAAAGAAATGTTTATCCATATTTTTTTTTGTGTATTTGTTAATTAAGGTATTCTTTATTGAGCGCTTCTACTCAAAGTAGGAGTGTAAAAAAAAACCGTTGACCCATCATTCGGTAGGATACCCGGTCTTCACCCGCCACCCAAACCCGCACCGACCCAAAAACAGATCCGCCCCGCCCCGCCACCGTTTTTACGCGGTCGGGCTATAGGTGTAGGTTCTATGCTCAAACCCGACCCGCACCGTGTCAAAAGCCGTTGACCCAACCCCGTTGACCCGCATAATTTCAAAACTCTAACTCTAATATTTTTGTATTTTGTTTATATTTTCTTTTAACTTTTGTAGAAATTTGGGAGATATGAACACAAACTTATGAGTTCAACATCAATTTCAAATATTCAAGTTTGAACATTGGGCAAATATCAAAAGTTCAAATTCAACTTTCGAATTTTGGAGAAGATGAATCATTCATCCTTGTATTAATTTCGAATTATTTTAGTTTATATTTTATTATTTTGTACCATAGATCTTCGCTTTCATCTTCATTTTATCATGCTATGGAAAATAATCAATTTATAAATAAATCACGAGAAAGAAGTTTCAAATTTGCAGATATGGTTTTGGATTCAAGTTTAAGTTTTTTTTTTTTTTTTTTTTTTTTTATTGATTGATTCCATTTTTTTCTCTATATTGTGAATTGGAAATATATTACTTGCAGAATTATAAAGTTTTTTTTAGGTGAAATTGGGATAAAATGATAATTTCCACCCGACCCGGATGACCACCAAAACCCCCATATAATTTGACCCAACATCTTTGGGTGATGATTAAGACATGACACTTCAACCCGCCCCGTAAGAGACCACTGGATTTGTATCCCTTAGACCCGCCTGCCCCACCCCATTACTATTTGACCCGCGGTTGACCCGACCCGCCCCGTATTACACCCCTAACTCAGACTCCTTCTATAACTCTCTTGAGACTCTATTTCCTATGTGGCATCCAAATCCCACTTTCTCTTTCCAAAAATAAAAAAACAAACATAGAAACAAAATAATAACTAATGACTTGCCTAATTAAATAACTAAAACCATAAATAGTAATAAATAAATAAAAAAACTTACCAATATTTTTACAAACAAGAAAAAAAAAAAAAAAAAAAAAAAAAAAAAAAAAAAGAAAGAAAGAATCAATCTTTCTTAACGCAAAAAAAAAACCAACAACAACAACAACTTGAATAAGATTAATTAATTTTCTTTTCTAGTGCATCTTCATATTCAAAACATTCATCTTCCATCGTATTTCTTTATACGTTTGTTTGTTCAAGTCAATAGATAGAGAACATACAATTTTTTTTTTCTCTATTCAAAACTAATATAAACTAAAGTGATAAAAAGTAGAACTTTGTAACAAGAAAGACAGAGAGGATTGATAATGAATAAGGTGAATTTTTTGGGTGTTGGGTATTTTTTGGGCTTTGATTTTTTCTTTATTTTTTTGTTTGATGAAATATATGTAAGTTTTTTGTTATTTATTTGTTACTGTATTGAGTTTTAGCTAATTAATTGGGTAAGTTATTAGTTATTTAATTGTTTTTATTTTTGTTTTTTGATTTTTGGAGAGATAAATATAATTTGGATGCCACCTAAGATATGGAGTCCATAGAAAATGATTAAGGGAGTCTAAATAGAGGGTGATCTTGGACACACCCATAAAAGCACTCCCATATCCCATAACTAACTTAAGTTTTTGTTATACCCCAATAGCAGTCTTAATCCAATAATATCTCTCAAATTAATTTGGGATATTTCTAATAGGGGTAAAATGATTAAAAAAATAATAATAACAACATGCTTTTTGGGTATTCGTTCTTTTGAAAGAAGAAATCAATAACACTTTTTTATTTAGAAAGAATAAAAATATGAACACATTTTTTTCCAGTTACAAGTAAAGAACGTAAAGTATATAGGATTTAGTATGGAGTCCCACGATGTATATTAAATAAATGACTTGTTTTGTCTTGCGTACATCTAATAAAAAACAGGGTAATTTAGGAATCTAACTGTCTAAAATAATTTTATTTATTTATTTTAAAATTGAGATACGGGAGTGTTTTTATGGGTGTGTCCAAGATCACCCCTAAATAGATTTTTTGTTCTTTATTTTTTATTTTGCTGGGTTTAATTAAGGTATTCAGTTATAAGTTTCACTGTATTTAGACTTTAGAGGAAATTTAGTATCTATGCATAAAAACAACATATATTCACCATATATCACCGCCTTTCCGAAATTTTGAACCTTGACGACATCAATTCTGGCACATGAGCACGATCGCTTGAGCTTCAACATAAGATTTTCTATCCCAAAAAATCTTTTGGATAAACACCAAGCAGTCTCTGCCACCTCGTGCCATTGTGTCGTATTGGCAAAGAGATTACAGAAACAGGGCCAGCCCTGTATTAAACATAGGAACCTTCATAATGCTTCTCTTCCAACTCCCCCTGGTATATATTGTAGTCAGTATCTGAAGAAAAAAATTGTTTGATCTTTAATGGTCTGACCTTTCCTAAATCCTAAAGAAAGCTTGAGAAACGGAGACATGAAGAATACCACAACAACACACTCGTACCAACATTTCAATGAACATCACTGCATGTTTCACTAACAAGTTCCCACAACCATTCTACAACTAATAAAGCCCTCTAAAGAAATGTTGAAGTGTTGAACCTGAGCTAGAACCAACAGAAAGCCAGTGTTTTAGTTATATGGACCCTGGTTATACCACCATATGCAAGTAAAGACCCTACTTTGGAACTGAGAACCATCATGAAATACGTCTTAATAATGGCGATTTATCTGGCTGACATAAAAATCAAAATAAGGCCAATTCATCATAAATATACACTGGTTACAACACAATGTAGTCCCAATATACATCAACACTGCCTTCTAAACATCACTCGCGTAAGCGCAATCAAAGAGAACTTTTAGGACGTCAAGAATAATCCGGAGTATATCACTTTCACCATGGTTTTATTCCTCTCCGTCCACAGTGTCCAAATGATCGCCTTAAAGATGAACTGATAACCACATTGCCATGGGGGAGAGTGGAATATAAGATAGGAGGAGCACAAGCTTGAAAAAAGCAAGAAAGAAAGATCTCCAAAATACCAGCCGAAACCGGGTCAAAGTATACTGTTCACAAATCCTTCTACCTCAAGATAGAAGTAGATGCTCCAAATGATGATTTGCGCCCCTCTCAAGGTCAAAGTGAACCTACTGTGGGACGGTGATGATTAGCTAGCTTCTCTACTCGAGACGATTTGAAGGAATCCAGCACCGAGGTTCTCTCTCATTTGTAAATAGGCTTATACTGCCTTTAGTGTTTTGTCTAATTTGTGGGAGGTATATTCCTGGCGATCGGACATAATGGAATGCAGTTGCCATTATGGCGACATTGCGAACTTTCTAATGTTAGCACTCCACACCTTCTCATTTTATTATTTCAATAACAATCCAAATTTTCCTGGAATACATCAGCACCTACACATAATGTCGTAATATTATGTTCATAAAATTTACGGTTACGGGCCTATTAAACCTAAGCTACAGCTCACAAGGAAAAATAATGATTTTCTAAATAAGAATGAAATTTTTTGAATAAAATGAGAAAACAACAAAGCAGACTCAAACGGTGTACACTACAGGACTAGTTCAAAAAACCTGCCTGTTGAACATTTAGTAAGTAAAGAAGAAAAATACAGTACAACTATTTAGTTCTAGAGAAAAACATAGAGACAGTAAAAATTCTTATCAACCTTGCTAAATTAACCAGTCCAATCTCAAGGCTGGTTTCATAAAGTTCTAGAGAAATGCAGAACAAGATCCTGGAAATTCCCTTTAAATAAATGTAAGGAACACTTTTAGTTTCTCATAATGAGAAAATCTGCAAGATATGAACCTACTAGAGTACAAATATATTCATGAAACTCATAAAATTTGAGTTCAAGAATATACAAGGGGGATGCTTATAAACATCCTACGGACATGGACTTTCGTTTTGATATTCACTCACACTAGGAAGAGCATGAAATAGAAGACTAACGAAAAACGAGCTATGCACTTTGTTTCTCTCCCATGTCACTATTTTATTAATTTTTCTCACAATACAATAATGCAAATGATAATTGCCTATCTACAGGACAACAAAATTTAAAATTTGGGCAAAACACAAGTAGAACTGATCAGTATGATTATTACTTACCTCATGAAGAAAAAGGCAATTGTGTAGATGGCTAGATGCTCCAGAACAAGATTCGCACCAAAGGATGTATCAGGCATTTAGGCCTGATTAATTGCCTTCCTAAGAGGAGCATTCCAACAAGGAAGGTGTCTCAACAATCACTTGATATGTAAATCATGAGATCTTCAACCAGACTTGCAAGTTTCAGTTGATTATTCTTGAGATCGCCTGTTACAAAAAGGATAAGATGTAAGCTATCTTCATGTTAACCATGTCTAAGGTCAATGAACACTTTGGATGTTTAACCTGCTATTTCAGGAGTCAGATTATTCAATCAACTGTTGTGGTCTTGCCATCACTACACAATTGCCATTATACATGCTGTATGAGGTTGTATCTTCGTACCACCATATCAATGATGAAGAGGAACTTTTATCATTGTAAGAAATGTGTTGTGAATATATGACTGCGGAAACAACGTTACCCACAACAAACGGATCAATCCAACACAAGGATCGATCCTTCTCAATAGACAAGACTTCAACACCCTCCAAGCAATATCCCAACACTTCTCAATATCAAATAACAAGTATATAAAGTAAGACAAATTAATATAAAAGAAGAACAAACCACAAGACGAGATATATCGTGGTTTGGCAATTTGCCTACTTCCACACTGCGAGTTTCAAGCTTTACTAGATGTCCGGAGTAACAGATTACAAATCTCTCAATTTACTCACAAAGAATAAATACTCAACTCACAAAGAATTGCTCTCTTATAATCTCTCTCTTTCTTGGTTTTGGAAAAGTTAGGTTTTCCAAAAAACTGATTTTGTTTTTATACCAAAAAACCAAAATCGCTGGATTCTTGAATGCCCACAAAGCCCACAAAAGGGACTCGAGAGCGCTGGGTCCTTCTGGCCTTGGAGCGCTCGAGCGCGTGAAGCGAGAGAAAAAACTTGTTTTTCTCTACATTCTCCACCTCGGTGAGGTTTTAACACATAAAACCAAGCCGAACACATCCAAAGAAGATCACATCCGGAGGAACACCTCCGGCCAAAGGAAGACTCGCGAATAAGCCGCCGAAGGGCTATGCCCACGGGGCTCTTTCAAACATGTAGGATTTGGAGCAAGTCCAAACGGTGTTGGAACTTAACTCCGTAACAACTTTCACAAGATATCGCCAGGATTGTCATGGGTGTCTACTTTCTCAAGTGCTACATCACCATCCTCAACGACATCCCGTATAAAGTGATAATGGACATCAATATGCTTGGTCCGACCATGATGAACTTGGTTCTTCGCCAAATGAATAGCACTCGACTATCACAATACACAAAGAACACCGTTTCGCTTCAATACCCAAATCATCTAGAAGACCTCGAAGCCATAGTGCCTCTTTCATCGCCTCGCCCACTACCATATACTCTGCCTCGGTAGTAGATAGAGCAATCAGAGCTGTAGCATAGACCTCCAACTAACCGTGCACCATGCATCATAAACACATAACCGTAGTCGTCGATCGTCGTCTATCTAGATCACCTGCATAATCAGAATCCACAAACCCACTGACATAACAAGTGCCTCCACCATAAGCTAATCCCACATCCAAGGTACCCTTCAAGTACCTTAGTACCCATTTCACTGCCTCCCAATGCTGCTTCCCAGGATTTGCCATATACCTGCTGACAACACTAACTGCCTGTGAAATGTCTGGGCGTGTGCACACCATAGCATACATCAAACTGCCCACGGCACTTGCATAAGGAACATTTGCCATATGCTTTTATTCCTCCACCGAACTAGGAGAGAACTTAGCTGAAAGCCTAAAATGCCCAGCTAAAGGTGTAGAAACCGACTTTGCATTCTCCATACCAAATCGAGAAATTACTTTCTGAATGTATTTCTTCTGAGATACAACTATCCATCGATTCTTCCTATCTCTGTCAATCTCTATGCCCAATATCTTCTTGGCTCCACCTAAGTCTTTCATCTCAAACTCAGAGCTAAGTTGAGATTTCAACTTGTCTATCTCCACCATGCTTTTGGAAGCAATAAGCATGTCATCCACATAAAGCAGGAGATAGATGAAGTCATTACCACGAAGCCTTCTAAAGTAGACACAGCAGTCATACTTACTTCGGGTGTACTTATGTTGCATCATGAACGTGTCAAAGCGCTTGTACCATTGCCTGGGTGATTGCTTTTAACCCGCATATTGACCGATTCAATTTGCATACATAATCTTCTTTTCAAGAACGACAAACCCTTCGGGTTGTCTCATATAGATCTCTTCTTCCAAGTCCCCATGCAAGAAAGCAGTTTTCACATCAAGTTGCTCTAACTCCAAGTTGAAGTAAACAACTAAACTCAATAAACACACGAATGGGACGTATGTTTGACCACCGGGAAAATACCTCATTGTAGTCGACTCATTCCTTCTGTGAAAAACCCTTTGCTACCACTCTTGCCTTGTACCCGAGATTGTCGGACTCGGGAAGGACCTCTTTCTTTCGAACACCCATTTTTGCCGATAGTCCTTTTGCCCTTTGGCAATAAAACTAGGTCCCATGTGTGATTTTTATCAAGAGATTCCATTTCGCTTTGCATAGCTACCAACCAATCTCAGAATGAGCATCTCTAATGGCTTCCTTGAAGCTATCGGCTCATCATCTTCAATATTCAGTGCATATGCCACTAAATCCACGACCATAGTGTTTCATCGGCTTTTTCGTGCCCATACTTGTGCACTTCTTTAACTTGTCTCGTGGACTAGGGTCAGCCACTACAAGTTCGCGGATGCTCTTGCTTCTTCTTCCTATTCTGTTGTGTGGTTCCATGATTTGGTACCTCATCATGATCTAACCGGTCATCTGGCCGCATCGGACAACTCAAACTCAAGAGCTTGAACTTCTATGGACTCACCATTCTCGCCCGCCTACTTCCGACTTCTTCAAAGATAACACGGAAGTCTCATCAAAGGTAACATCTCTGGCGACCCAGAACTTGTGGTCTTCTAGACACCACAATCTATATCCCTTTACCCCATTTTGCGGCCTAAGAATATGGCCTTCTTAGCTCTAGGATCTAGCTTCTTCGTCCCTCACATGGTAGTAAGTTTGTCGATCCAAACACTCATAAAATACTATAATCGGTGGGTTACCCGACCACACCTCATAAGGTGTCCCGCAATCTATAGTTGGTAATCGGTGACCTATTGTATAGGTAACACGCCATGGACTTTGATTCGCCAATACTCTTTTGCCTAGACCGGCATTAGACAATAAACATTTTGCTCTTTCAAGCAAAGTTCTATTCATCCTCTCTGCCATTCCATTCTGCTGTGGCGTGCCCTTGACTGTCTAGTGTCTGGCAATTCCCTGTTGCGCACAGAACTCTTGGAAAGGTCCATAGGTATACTCAGTACCATTGTCAGACCGTAATGTCTTTACCTTCCTATCTGTGCGATTCTCAACCCTTGCCTTCCACTTCTTAAATGTCTCAAACACTTCATCTTTCGATTTCATCATATACACCCACACATAGCGAGTATGATCATCAATGAATGAGACATAATAGCGGTTACCTCCCTTGGAAGCCACCCGGAGGTCCCCAAACATCCGTATGTACATAGTCAAGGATGCTGTTGTCGTGTGCTTGCTTGACTTGAACTTGACTCTGATCGCTTCCCATAGGACGCAATGCTCACAGAACCCCATACTTGGCTTCTTCAAGTTCTTCAAGAACCCTCGCTTGCACAACTCAGACAAACCCTTTTCACTCATATGCCCTAAACGCATATGCCATATCTTAGTGCACTCAGAATCATTACTACATGCACCCACTACTACATCGCCTATCACCGTACTACCTATCAGAGTATACAAGGTTCCATATTTTTGACCCTTCATAACAACTAAAGAGCCATTAACAATATGTAGGACTCCACCTTCGCCCACAAACTTGTGGCCTTTGGAGTCCAAGGTACCAAGAGAAATAAGACTTTTCTTTAGCTCAGGAACATGTCTCACATCGGTTAAAGTCCTCACTACACCATCATACATCTTGACCCGTATAGTTCCAATTTCTACCGTCTTACAAGCAACGTCATTACCCATTAAAACGGAACCACCATCAATGCTCTCATAAGAAGTAAACTACTTTCTATTTGGGCACATATGATAGGAACATCCAGAATCAAGAATCCACCTTTCGGTCATATAGTCTTGTGTGGACACACGAGACGGTGAACTCATCCTCTTTGAGCCTGAAGCATAATTTGCCTCAATTTTGCCTTACCTTTCTTGACCACCATCTCTTGTTCTCTTTCTTCGGGTGAGGACAATTACTTGCGTAATGTCCCTTTTCATTGCAATTGTAGCACTGTACATGTTTTAAAGGCTTCTTTGACTTGGACCTAGAATTCTCATTACTTGAATAATTATGTTCATATGAATTTCCTCTTGCCACTAGCCCCTGACCTGCATCAATGCTATTCTCTACACGTGTCTTCTTCATCAACTCATAAGAAAGAAGTGCACTCTGAACTTCGTCAAGATCGACGACTTCTCTGTTCATGAATGTAGTCATTAGATGCTTATAGCTTTCTGGCAAGGAGAATATTAAACATGCCGCTTGATCCTCATCATCCATCTTCATACCAACATTCAAATAATCCGCTAGACGTCGACGGAACTCACTAACGTGCTCTTGCATCGTTGAACCATCGACCATCATGTACCGATAAAGACGCTTCTTAAGGTACATCTTGTTTGTCATGCTCTTGGTCATATACATAGACTCTAGTTTGAGCCAAATACCGGCAGCGGTATTTTCTCCCATCACACTATACATGACCTCATTAGCAAGACATAACCGGATTGATGAACAAGCCTGAAGATCGAACTCTTCCCAATCATCATTACTCATACTCGCCGCCTTAGATTTAATCCCCTTTAAAGCCTTGTGCAAACCTTGTTGGATGAGGATGTCCTTTACTTGGACTTGCCAAATCCCAAAGTTATTCTTCCCATTAAACTTCTCTACTTCAAACCTTGCGTTTGACATCTTGGGAGCCATCTTTCAAGTTACACACAATAACCCAAAAAATTTCACCTCGGAATTTAATCGAACACTTTGTCTACACAAATTTCGAGCACTAAACTCAAAATCCTAGGTCGTATACCTAAGCTCGATACCAATTGTTGTGAATATATGACTGCGGAAACAACGTTACCCACAACAAACGGATCAATCCAACACAAGGATCGATCCTTCTCAATAGACAAGACTTCAACACCCTCCAAGCAATATCCCAACACTTCTCAATATCAAATAACAAGTATATAAAGTAAGACAAATTAATATAAAAGAAGAACAAACCACAAGACGAGATATATCGTGGTTCGGCAATTTGCTTACTTCCACACTGCGAGTTCCAAGCTTTACTAGATGTCCGGAGTAACAGATTACAAGTCTCTCAATTTACTCACAAAGAATAAATACTCAACTCACAAAGAATTGCTCTCTTATAATCTCTCTCTTTCTTGGTTTTGGAAAAGTTAGGTTTTCCAAAAAACTGATTTTGTTTTTATACCAAAAAACCAAAATCGCTGATTCTTAATAGTGAAGCCCACAAAAGGACTGGAGCGCTGGGCGCGCCTTCTTCTCCGGGTGGCGTAAAACACTGGACCATGAGTGCTGGTCGCCCTTACTCTCGAAAGCCCGGCGCTCACGAGCGATGAAAACGAGAGAAAAAACTCGTTTTTCTCTACAAAATGCTTATTATACTTATTATTATTTATTATAAGTTTAAGAATGCAGCCATAAAAAGCATACATCATCGTACCACCATATCGTTTGAGTGTACGCTCAAACGGCTTGGCCATATCATTTGAGACAGAGCTCTCTATTTTTTCCATGAAATAGTCTGATCATGTCGTTTGGTATCACATGCAAGTGGTATGGCTAGGTCGTTTAGGGCTTCTATGGGGCGACATGGGGGAGTCGTTTGGACTAAATAATTGAGAAGTTCTAAACCAAGGAAATTCCTGATTAACCAATGATTAGCCCGATTAACTAATAAAAATTGATTACATAAACATCAATTATACTTTTCTTATACATAAACACTGAATATTTTTCTTATAATACAAATCATTAATCAACCATAAATGTACAATAATTTATTTAAACAATGATCTACAAAATTGAATTAGTAATAATAATCAATTATCAACACATCCCAATTGAATTAGCAAAATTGAAATCCGATTTAAAAAATTGGGTTAGGAACAACACAATTAGTTGCACCAACACAATTATATGCACTATGCACTATTTATCTGTTATGGCATAGTATCTATATAATAACTAAGTTAAAACATATAATCAAACATGCCAAAATCTAAAAAAATGTAATCAAACATGCTAAAATCTAAAATAAGAATTTGTTTTATATCTAAACTTGTTATTTTTTTTTTTTTTTTTAATTGTGAATCATAAACTAGTTTGGGGTTTGGGGTTTGGGGTTTGGGGTTTAAGGTTTAGGGTTCAGGGTTTACAAATTTTGTACCAACATATTTTACTCAATTATTCAAAATAATAATTTGTTTTATATCTAAACTTATTATTTTTCATTTTTTTTTTCAATTGTGAATCATAAACTAGTTTAGGGTTCAGGGTTTACAAATTTCGTACCAACATATTTCACTCAATTATTCAAAATAAAATTTTATTTTATATCTAAACTTGTTATTTTTTATTTTTTTTTTTCAAATTGTGAATCATAAACTAGTTTGGGGGTTTGGGGTTTGGGGGTTAGGGTTTAAGGTTCAAGATTTACAAATTTCGTACCAATATATTTCATTTAATTATTCGAAATAATAATTTGTTTTATATTTAAACTTGTTAGTTTCCATTTTCTTTTTCAAATTGTGAATCATAAACTAGTTTGGGGTTTGGGGTTTAGGGTTCAGAGTTTACAAATTTAATACCGACATAAAAAAATTTTAATTTCAAACATATTTCACTCAATTATTTCAAATCTAAAATAATAATTTTTTTATATCTAAACTTGTTATTTTCTAAAAAAAGAATCAATTGTGAATAATAAACTAGTTTAAGGTTTATGGTTTACAAACATATTTCACTCAATTATTTGAAATATATCAAAATTTCAAATATATCTACATAGAATACTCAAGTTTCTTATTTACTCCATACTTTTTTTTTCATACTCAATCAAATACTCAAGTTTCTCATTTACTCCTTACTATTTTCATTTAAAATCCTAAATGGAACACGAAGATGAAGAAGAAGCATTTGAAGTAATGCTTGAGGTGCAACAACAAATTAGAGAAGGAGAAAATAGAAGAAATATTGAAGGTGAAGAACAACCAATAGAAAGTGAAGAAGTGGCAAAAAATGTTAAAGGTGAAGGTAAAGGTGAAGAAGTTGAAGAAATAGAAGATGTGACTAGTCGAGCAAATGAGATGCCGAGAAATCATCGACGACAAAGATAACCAAACCTAAATAATGAGGTAACACTTGATTAGAATGAATACAAAACACTTGATTGATTGAATGAATGAATGAATCTACAAGAGAGCATTGATTAGAATGAATACAAAACACTTGATTGATTAAATGAATGCAAAACACCCGAATGAATGAATCAACAACATTTAGAACCCGAGCCCAAACGACACCTCTGGGTTGTTTGGGGACTCTAGCAACCAACATGGTTGGGTCGTATGAGACAGAGTTCTCTGTTTTTTCATGAAATAATCTGAGCTGGTCGTTTTACCTTTGAACCAAACGATCTGAACTGGTCGTTTGACCTTTGAACCAAACAGTCTGAGATGGTCGTTTGAAACAGAGTTCGCTATTTTTTCAAGAAACGATATGAGCTAGTCGTTTGGGAATTCAAAGGAACGATGTGGCTGGGTCGTTTGAGCATTCAAGGGGACGACATGACTGGGTCGTTTAGACAAAAAAAAAAAAAATCATTTTGTTTTTACAACACTTTCATATCCAAAAAACAAACAAATTCCACTTTCAAAACATCAAATTCATATACCAAACATCAAATTCAGCTACACTTTTAAATTCATTTAAAACATCAAATTCCACTTCAAACCATCAAATTCATATACAACAAATTCAATTCGAATATATCAAATTCTACTTCAAAACATCAAATTAGATTCCAACACATCAAATTCATTTCCACATCAAATTCAAATCGAATACATCAAATTCCACTTCAAAATACATCAAATTCAAAAATACATAAATTACATCAAAATTAGAAGCCGCATTCAAAAATCAATTATGATAACTGTACCGCCCACCACTGTACTTGCACCTAGTCAAGTTGTACGCCTCCTCGAACGAGGACCTTGCTTCTTCGAAAATATTATTCTCTCTTTAGCAATTGACTCGTTTCATTGATGACATTGTTATGTCGAAATAAGAATGCAAAATAATTATTAATTACCGTTTTAAAAGACCGTAACCAAAACACAATTAGAAAATTACAATACTCACAATCGGTGAATAAGTGGAAAGTGACTGCAAAGAGAAATGGATAGGAAGCCGCTCGGGATTTACCAATCGAATGTGAGAATACCTCACATACTACTCCATATAGTTTGGATGACACTCCCATGGATAAGTACAGATGGGTCCTCGACTGTTAGGTTGGATCACGTGATTCTGCCACGACTCCCAATATACAAGCCCAACAGTTGTCAATATCTATTTCACTTCATACCCGCGTCCGGCTACAGTCCTGGTCGTGTAATTTGGTGTTGGAGGAGCTGCGGGTATAAATTGCACATGACCCAACTTATGCATGACCCTTGCAACGACATAAATCTCCATAACATCAAAAAAGCATATCACTCCTTAAAAAAAAGGCAATGTCATCGACTGGGCGTATAGCTCTGACATTATCGTATGAACGCCAATCAATCTTAAACAAAATAAAATGTGTCATTAATCACATACTCAAATAATCAGTTACTAAAAAAAAATGAAACAAATTGAAATACTTACATTGAACACCGTCATATCATCAATTATCGCTCGATAATACTGCAATGCATGACATGGGTTCTCATAGTGCACAACGCTAACTATGTGTCTAAGAACACGCAACCTAGCCAACTTATACTCCAAGTTTGGGATTGGCCTGAATAACGGGAAGTACTCATAGATCCACTCCTAGATATATACACACACAGTTAACATACTAATAGAATAATATAATTAACATTAAAAAGAATCTGCAAAATATTTAAGTTTTACCTGTAGAAGAGTCAGGAAGCCCGAAACACCTTCCACCTTCATACACATGGCAGTCATAAGTGCTCTATACAGAAAGGCCAAAATTGCTGCACCCCAAACATACTCGTCGATCTCACTGAATTTCAGCAACAACCTCAAATAATAAACAAGCACTCCAGTCCCAGACTTGTCGGTGAAAATGGTACATCCAAAGAAAAACAGTAGATAAGCTCTTACATCCCGCTGTACCTCCACCAAAGTCGACACCTTCTCCTTTACATTCTCATCTTTATCTTTATCGCAAACCTTCCCAGCAAACTAGCTCTGCATGAATTCCAGCCTTACCTTTGAAATGAACAAGCTCACGTCCATCTCTGCTTTAATCACAGGTAGCGAGACACCCAAAGCACAGTGTAGGAGACTCTCCGATTGTTCACGAGTCAACTCCATATTCCCTTGCACTGCTCTGCCTCTAATTGCAACGCCTAGGATTTGGGAGACATCATCCAAAGTCATAATCATCTCCCCAAATGGCATATGGAAGGTGTTGGTCTCTGGATGCCACCTCTCCACAAATGCAGAGACCAACGCCAGATCTTGATGTTTGTAACACCCAAATACCAGATCATAAAACTCAGTCCTCTTAAGCTCATTTTCAAATCTGGGAGATCTTTTGGACTCATTCTTGAGATCCTATTGGCTTAACTTGGATAGATGCATAACACACTTCAACACTGGGCTTCGCCTGAAACAACAAAGACTCAATGAGGAGAAGCAAAAGATTTTGTAATGACAAAGGAAAATCAAGATACTAAGTCTATAATAATACCTTATTTTCCCAAACATCATGAGCTCTGAATAGTCATACAAAAGCTCTGACTCAGTAGGGCCACCACCATATACACCTCGTGTGTACTCCAAATCATTTTTGCATTTTCTCACATAGTCTACCACTGGAAGTGCTTTGACTTTGATCGGTGCTTCAACTTCTATCAATTCTTCCAAATCATCATCCTCCTCATCATCATTGCCATCCTCTTCATCACCCTCCTCATCACCAGACTCTTCCCCATCATCTCTATCCTCACATGAGTCATCCCCATCATTTTTAACTACACTATTCCCACGATCCATTGCTATATTTATTTTTACATCTAAATTTTTATCTACATCATCTAAATCTTTGTCTACATTAATATCACTCTCACTCTCAGTTTCACTATCACTCTCAGTATCTACATTACTCAGAACAACCTCATGTGGTCCCCTCTATGCACTTAGGCCGAGGTGCTCGCTCCCCTTTTTCACTTTTTCTCTCTTTCTACATCACCTACATTAGTATGATCATCATCTGCTTTTTCTATCGCCTCTACAGATAGAAGTCGTTATTTTCGACCCCCTATCTCTCTTCTTCTTAGGCTCAGGCGCGTCACCGTGACCGGAAGAGGAACCGTCGCCACCAAACAACTTCTGTACACCCTTGAATGTAGTTTTCGCTACATTCTTGACATTCTTTGATCGAGGACCCATTGCCCTATAAACAAAAATAAAACAAGTATAAGTTTAATCAAATCGGATAATTCGTATTACAAGTTTTTTCAAAATATGACGTGTCCATGTAACCTAGCTTCAAACACTTGATAAGAGCCCAAAATTGTAGTTTTAACTCCTTAATAATATTGTATTTAGACCAATTATGTTTATAATAAATAAGAGTTAATACTGTTTATGTACTTTTGTATATTTTAGGTTTTTGAGTCAACTATGTGAAAAAATATGTCACTTTTACAAGAGAAAAGAACAAAAATTGGTTGCTAAGAAGTTTTATGGTTAATGCCCAAGTTTCAAGGAGAAAAAGCATTTTTAAAGCTCAGTCAAAGCTGAAAAGTCAAAGTCAATGCGGGTAGAAATAGAGCATAAAAGTCAACAAAAATTTCGTAGGCCATATCTTTGGACTCAAACCTCGAAATGGGGTCTATTATATGTCAAAACGACCGGCTTGAAAAGAGCTTTCTAATGGTCTAAGCTTTGATCCAATCAAAGGAGTAAAAGTGAATGAAAAAGTTGTTGCAGTAATTTTCATCAAATAAACCCTTTTTGGACTTAAGTAATTAGGCTTTTGGCTTGATTTAGGACTTAAGTAATTTTCATCAATTTAAGTTATTTTAATACAAGTATTCATTTAATTATGTCTTCTTCTTATTATTATTTATTCCATGATAGTCTAATGAACCATAACTAAACCTCCATTAGAGAGGTTTAATTGAAGCTTTGATGAAAACTTGATGTGTTAGTATAGAATAGTTGTATTAAATAGTTTCAAATCTAGGGTTTTCTATTTAGCAATAAGTAAAATAAACCTAGACTAGAGGGTAGTTCATTCACCATGAGAATGGGTTTCAACTTTCTTTCATGCTAATTATTAGTTGGCTAGAGATACCATGAATAATTAGGGATAAAAAGACATAACCTTTATGTTAAACCTTTTGTGAAAACATAAAGATTAGGGTTGCAACAAACTCTATATTAGCATGTTAGGAATTAATCAAGGTGGATTTCAAATCTCTCTAATTCTTTCTTCATATTCACATCTTAATATTTATTTGCCCTAGTTTAATTTAGAATATATTCAATATTAGTTTTCACAATATTAGTTATATTTATAATCATTAATCTCATACTGTTTAATTGTTAATCATTAGTAGAATTAGTATTATCTAAGCAATTAAGAGTGGAACGAATTTCTACTCTAGTTTTATTACATGATAATTGAGAATAGAACTTTGATACAAAAAGACATGCAAATTATAGTAAACTTATTCCTAATATAATTAGCTAAGTAGGAGTAAAAGTTTAATTTTCATTCAATCAAATGGCGCCACTGCCATCTTAGTTGTCTTTAAAATTAAATTCCCTTAGTTTTTTTCAATTCTACAAACAACCTAATTCACCCACCCATCCTATTGTTTGAAAGTGTTTCTGTTTCTAACTGTGTTTTCTATTTTCAGAAAATAGGATTTTACTCCTGGCCTCATGGGAAGTCTATTGGAAATTTTTGAAGCTATACACTCGAAGCGCACACGCACTCTGTTTACCCTATATCTGAGCGCACATGCGCCCTGCCTTCCAGTAAGTTTGTCTCGTGTTTTATTCCACTCTTAAGGCCCAGCCCATTAAGAAATCGCGTGGAAGCCTGTTTCTAAAAATATTGATAGAGCGCGCACGCACCCTTGTTACCTTATAATTGAGCGCGCTCGCGCCCCTCTGAAGAAATCCCGATTTACACAGGTTAGTTACATGTCATCTTTTCATTGGAAATAATTGTTGATTCAGTGTTCCAAGCTTCTACAAGACACTGCGGGGCAATCGTCTTTAATCCAAACACAAGTCACCCCTCACGGGGCAATCACCTTGGTAAATCCCAAGGAGGATAGTACCTTTCAAGTCAATGGCCAATGTTTAAAACATTTTCATGAGTTAAGGTCTACAGATATGGAGAATGTCCTTTTACAGGACCCTGTCTATAAGGACTGACCTTTGATGTTTGGTGTACTTTCTTTCAGTTCCATATATATTGGTAAGTGCACCATTAAGGTAATTAAGCCCTCCCTTTGGAGTGTGTGGTTGTAAGTACTAGATCCTAAGTCCACATGTAACGTAATTCATGTTTTCCACTATTGCATGTTTTCTCATTTTTGAGTCGTGTTTCTCTATGGAGTGAATTACGTCCTTATTGCTTTATTGTTTCTTTTAGATAAAACCTTATTCATAAAAAGTTTTAAAAAAAAAAAATTAAACCTTATAAACATTACTCTAGTAAGTCTCGGGAATCTGACTTTAAAAAACCCACATTTTAAAACAAATTTTCTAAACCTTGTTTTCAAAAATTTGTTTGGAGGTGGGGTGTTTGGTATTTCCATTCTTGATCGCTCAACTTTCCATTCTTATTGTTTGTCGTTTAGTCGTACTTTGATTCGGTTTAACACTATCTATGAATTTAGATTTCTTTCGATCACATAACTTATGCCATTTACACATTTTGAGGTGTTTTCCATCTCCTTATGTGCCAACCACGGTTAGATTTAAGTTTTTTTTTTATAGATCATTGGATTACATTTTCTCTGCTGATCATTTTTCATAGCTCATTTGCCAAAATTAGACCGTTAACGAATCGAAAATTTTAGTTTTAAGTTATACGAGGCATAGGACAGGATGTGTATTACGGATTTGTTTTGGCCTTGGCCCGAAAATTAAAACCCTATGAGTTCACGTGCCACGCACGTGACTCTCTATTTTTAAAACCCTACGCGTTTTTCCTCTTCTCTTCCTCGCCTCCACTCAAGAACACCGCCTGAACCAAAGAAAAAAACGAGCGTGCACGCCCTCGTATTCAGGCCAGATTGAGCGTGCCCTTACCTCCACACACCTACCCTTCCAGTTTCAACCAAATTATTTTCTCACTCTCCCACACCTTAACCATCACCATAATTTCCAATTCCATATATCAATAGCTTATAGAACCCCAAAAATCCTTCCAAAACAAGTTTTTTCTAGTGCACAGTTTGCACCTTCTTCGATACCGAAATGCGTATTAGGAAGTGGGAAGGGTTGTGGTATTCTGCTAATGATTTTTATCACACTGATTTGGTACTTGTATTTTACAATAAGAGGGAGGTTGTGAATAGTAGGATTTTTCTAGATGTGAATGGTAGTCGTAAGGAGAACTACAACAGTGTTGGCTGAGGTTACTGGCATTGAGGAAAGAGACATCGTAGTCACCATGCAGGAATCTCAGCTTGGGGGTTTCGGTACTTTGATGACGGAGACGGTGTTGGAAGGACGTTACAATCCTGGGTCGCATTGTGTTCGTCAGTCGTCTCTGAGAAGAAACCAACTGGCAGTGGCTTAGTGGGTTGGAAGGAATATTATTGTCACCACGAAAGTCAGTGACATTAACTTGAGTTGTCTACACATTCTTTGGACCCTTCAGAACATAAGGTATGGGTTTTGCATCCTCGAATTTTTATTAAATGAGATTATAGCAGCTGGTCAACTTAACGCAGCTTTTCCTGCATTGATCACAAAGATTATGTTGTTTTAGGGATGTGTTCCGGAATCTAGTAAGGTTAAGTTGAAGTTGCATGAGAATACACGTATTTATCGAGAGTGTATTCAAAAGGAGTAAAATTTGCCTGAAGTTTTGGCTGCTGAGATGGAATCGGAGGAGGAAAAGGAGGAAGATGCAACCTGTTTTGATGCAGGAGCCTTAGAAAGGGCTACTACGGATATAACCCATTTCTCATTACTTCATCGTGGCCTACAAACTCTCCATAACATGTATGAGACGATTCGAATAGACCAACGTTCTCTTAGTGACCTCTGTGAGGCTATCCAGACTAGGCAAGGCACCATTCTCCGTACCAAGATAAGCTTCAGTCTAATATTGAGGGTTGCTCGGTGATAGTCACGAGAATCTCCAAGCTAACATAGAAACTCTCGCTCGTACTCATACTGAGCGTTGGGAAGCCATGGATATTATTTGGGAACAACAGCACACATTTCAAGATGAAGTTCTACGATGTCTGCCACCTCATGATGGTTCTTCCTCTGCTGACTCCGGAAGGCGTGAGCGTCGTTGATGTAGGTTGGATGGCTCTGGCCCTTTCTCCTCTCGTGGCTAGTTCCTGTGTAGTTTTTTTTAAGAAAATTTCCCTATTTCAGTAGAATTAGTATTCCCAGTTGTGAGTTTAAGTAGTTAATATTGGATTATATAAGTTGATTGTTATTTGAATTTCAAGTTGGCTTAATTTTTGTCTACGCATTCTATCTATTTTTCATGAATCCCACCCTTCCGACTGTATTTTACCATATCCACGTGTTTTTGGAATTAATATTACAATACCTAAGGAATATAGTTTATATGAGCATCCTGCTAATATGGTGTAGCTAGAATTAGCTATTGTTGTTTGGTGCAACCTCAAGGGTTATAAGCATCAAGATTACTATTTTGATTCCATGTTTAAAACCATATAGGTTTGGTGTTGGAATCTACTCTCGACTGTTTCTATTTTGGTTTTAGAAGCCCTTCTATTATTCCATCTCTTTCTTTATCAATTTGGGAACCTTTGTTTAAGAAACTAGTGTTCTATAAATACATGGCACGCAATGTACTTCACTCTGAACCTCTCAAATTCATATCATAAGTCTTGTTCAAAGCGTGCACGCCCTTATATTGCATTAACATAGAGCGCACCCGCACTGTAATTCCAATATTGCAGAATTTTCTTTTTTCAGAAGAGAGTGCGCCCACCCTCTGACATAAGCCATTATGAGCGCGCCCATGCCCTTACTTCAACATACATTTTTTTTTTTTTTTTTTTTTTTTTCTTTCTGCAGTAAATTCCAGGAGTTCAGTAGTGTGCTTGTTTGCTATGAGATCTCCTCAAATCATACCGGAGCAGTCCTTTGAAAAATTGCTCGAGAGTGACACTTATGGGTTATGGTTTCGCAACATGATTGTGCAGTCGGGATGGCAGCCTCCAATGGTAAGTGTCGATGAATCTTATTCTCCTGCACTTACTGCTTATTTCTATGATAATTGTAGGTTCCTTTTATCGACCAGATAGGGAACAAGTGTTCTATGTCACCATTGATGATGAAACAATGGATTTAAGAAAGTTTTTATTAGCCTATGCTATTGGACTTTCTATGCATGCTGCCCAAAACTCATGGGGCTATATGTCTGACAATGTGTACATCTACAATTATGAGAATTTCCATAAGACCTATGGGGCGGGGACTTTTCGTGTAGATGACCAAGGGCAATATAACGTAGCCCTTGGTAGTCTGTCCCTTAATTTAGGCACTATTATGTTCCTTATTATGCTGAATATTTTAGGGGAATGATATTTTTTTTCTATGAATAACGCCACTTATGACGTCTTCCTTGCTCTAGCTAAGAGACGTATATTGTATGACCTTCCCCAGACCTTAGTGTCTAGTTTAGCACGAGCCCATAGTTTGAAACATAAGTACCTTCTTATGCATGTCTTGGTTTTCCGCATAATGCTATGTTTCTTTCCTGAGTTTTGTACCCGTTTCACGGATTGGGTTAGGGTTGACATTATGCGACCCACCAATTACATTGTACGCTCTTTTCGTGCTATGATTTGGCCGAGATAGCGGCTACAACCTAATTGGGTTGCTCCTTACACCCTATCAGACCAAGTGGCGCTTAACAGGTTAGACACTACAAGAAAAACCACTTTCAATAGCATTTATATAATAGCATTAGGAAAATAATGCTATAAACGTTTTTCCAATAGCAATATACCATCCAACATTATCAATTAATTGCGTTTAGGGCTATTTTGCTATCATGTACCCCTTACTATTTTTTTCAGTTGACCCACCTCTGAAATTAAAATCCCCAAATAACCAAATTACAATGGGCGCTTCTTTTTTTGTTTCCCTCTTTATTTCCCCCAAAATCTCTTATAAGAAATAGACGAACATTTCTTCTCTCCTCCATCAGCCACCTTTCTCCACATTTCTTATCTCCTCCATCAGCCACCTTTCTCCACATTTCTTATCTCCTCCATCAGCCACCTTTCACCATCAACAACCATTTGTTCTCCCCATCAAGATATACAAAATTCTTTTTTCCCATTGATTGTTTGTGTTCTTTAAGTCGATTTAATTTTTTGAAGGCAAATTTTAATTGGGTTTAAATTTTTCGTTGGATAAAGTTTTCAAAATTGGAACTTTTTACAGCAATTATAAAACTGCCGATTAAATTTTGAAACTTTTTGGTTAAAATTTATTTTGATAAATTTGTCCCTATATAGAACAAGTGTTATGGTTCAACTCATGTGTATTCATTTCGGGATGTATTGACCAAGGTTTAGTAATGGAATTGTTGAATCAAGGTTTAGTAATAGAATTTTGCTGTGAATTATCCTTGCAGGTTGCTTAGGGATTTTGCTAAAGATTAGTCATATCCTCAAAAGGAGTAAGCTTTACACATGAACTTTCATTCCACTTATTTGAGAGTTACAGATAGATTTATCAAATGTTATGTGTCATGCTATTGTATGCTTTTGCTATATTTTCTTGTTTACTTAGGAACATGTGATGGAAATAATAATACGGTAATGTCTGCTTCATCATATCATGTATGATTATATGTACTTCCTATGCATTGTTTGGGGTTTTGAAGTAAGAGATTTTAAGTGTGAACTTGTTACAAAATGTGTGATGATGTCATGTTAATGACCTTTACTTGTTTTGGTTGCAACCTTATTACTTCCTTTTGTTACTATTGTTAGCTAGTATTCTTTAATTATGGTTGTAACCTTGTTACTTCCTTATTACTTCCTTTTGTTACTACTGTTAGCTAGTATTCTTTAATTTTGTTACTACTGTTAGCTAGTATTCTTTAATCCTGTTGAATTTGAAAAAGAAATATAGTATTAATTTATAATACATTAGCAATATAGCAATATAATGGAATTCGAAAGATTATATTCATGCAACTAAAAATGGTCTTGAATATGACTAAGAAGGTCTTAAATATATATGTGTTTGGGCCTTTGGGGTAAGTAAATGCAAGTAAATACAAGTACACTATGAGCAGGTCCACGAACTAGTGAAATAATAACTAGAAATAATTACACTAGACATTCTCATATTTCCTATTAGAGAAAGTGAAAAGGGGTTCTTTTGAAAATGAAGTGAAAATATGTATAAATCACTTCTGTGTTGGTCATAGCAATTGAATTGTGCATTTAGTTCGTTTAGTGTGGGCATTGTGTGGTGAAAGACCAATATCTGAGAGTTACCCTTTATCTTAATCAAAGTATGTTCACATCACGTACAACGTAAGATAATACTCAAGTAGAACTGCAGCAGCAGAGTGATACATTTTGTTTTAGTTGAGCTCTTTAGTAGCTATGTCTTGTGTGTTTCCATCTACTTGTAAGGCTGAGTCCAATGGCTCCCTATCCCTTTAAAAGTAGTGTTAAAGTCAATAAAGTAGAGCTAAAGTCAACAAAATAGAGCTAAAGTCAACATATTTTACTCTCTATCATTATTTTTCTATGTATATATACAAAGGATTTTACTCTCTATATATAGAGAGTAAAATAGAGATAGAGAGTAGAATCATTTGTATATATAAAGAGGAAATTAATGATAGAGAGTAAAATCTGTTGACTTTAGCTCTACTTTTAAAGGGATAGGGAGCCATTGGACTCAGCCTAAGGCTTGAGCCTGCTGGTTATCTGAACAAAGAACATATAGCAATGGTCGAAAACACAGTTGCTCTAAAAGAACTTCTTCAAAACAATATCGGTTCTACAGCAAGTCTAATCAGTGACAACTCTCATTACATCTAAATCTTAACTTTCCAGCTAACAGACTAATTACACCCTAAGCCCTCCCTTATTAACTACACTTTCTTTTTTGCATAAATTGATTGGCATGAGACTGTGTGTCATAACAATAACCAAAATCATACCACTTAAGTCATTCACATTGCTCTGGGTTGAAAACTTAACTAATTCTGGGTCGAAAACTTCAGCCCAAGGTTTGGGGCCATAGAAACTACCACCAAAGACATAAATTTTGCACCATGTGCCTCGGTATTTGATTTAGCATAGCTGACCGAATACTTGAGAATTATCTAAACACAAGCAACCAAACCATAATGTGTGGTTGTCCATGAATCCTGTAGTCTAAACCATGTCCTCCATCTCGACACACTACATTTACCCGATTCACTCCTAAAAGACTTATTTAGCACCGGACTACTAGTAACAATACTAATTCCATTCTTGTGTATATTGGAAAACCAAGTAACAAAGGCTTGAGGCATTATATGTAATATATAGAGTGAGCCTCATCGAATTCAGTTCTGATATCAAGTATAAGATTACAAAACTATAAAATTCTAAATCTTTATGGGGGTTTTTAGGTTTTGGTCCTCCTAATAATAGAGTAATTAGGCTTTGGTCCAACAATGATCGTTTATTAGGTTTTGGTCCTCCTAACCGTGAGTTGACTTGGTTGACCAACCATGGACGTCCACCCATCTCACATATTTTGCTATTACCCACAATATCCTTCTGAATAACTAAAAAAAAAAATCGAAGGAACACATTTTCTTACACCAAAACTTTCAAATTCATTCAATCACCGTTATTAACCAATCCACCTTTATCTTTCTCTCAGTCATTTCCACAAACATATTGTGATTATTCTTTATTTAATGTATCAAACTTCAGTTCAAAGTCTATGGAGAAGATGTAACCATGGATTTTTCTCCATTTGTATTCAAACTCACATCATTTCATCGAGTTAGAAGGGTTGGGTATTAAAGATGAGAAACTTATTCAGAATGTTGAGATAATTGTGGGTATTTTAAGTAAGTTTGAGAGTAGTGTGCTTCTGAAGCAAAAAGGTAAGCTTGAGAAATGTGGCATACCCTCATCAAGGGAATTGGTTTTAGAGGTTCTTTCTCGAGTTAGGAATGATTGGACGGTGGCATTTACATTTTTCTAATGGGCTGGAAAACAAGAAGGGTATAGTCATTCTGTTCGTGAATACCATTCGATGATGTCTGTACTTGGGAAAATGAGGAAGTTTGGTATAACTTGGAATTTGATTGATGAGATGAGAGGAGGGAAAGTAGGACCATCTTTGGTGAATCCTCAGACACTTTTG
The DNA here is from genome assembly GCF_015680905.1 of Coptis chinensis. Classification (NCBI taxonomy): domain Eukaryota; kingdom Viridiplantae; phylum Streptophyta; class Magnoliopsida; order Ranunculales; family Ranunculaceae; genus Coptis; species Coptis chinensis. The sequence continues at coordinate 27,296,811 of NC_141462.1, forward strand.
ATTATGATAAGGAAATATTGTGCAGTTCATGATGTTGGGAAGGCGATAAATACTTTTTATGTGCACAAACGGTTTAACTTTGAGATTGGTATTAAGGAATTTCAAGACCTCCTTAGTGCTCTCTGTTGGTATAAGAATGTTCAAGATGCTGAACATTTGCTTTTCTGTAATGAGAAGGCTTACCCACTCAACACCAAGAGTTTCAACATCATTCTCAATGGATGGTGTAACATGCTCATTAACTTGGGTAAGGTGAAGAGGTTTTGGAGGTTAATGGGTAAGAAAGGAATTGTATGTGATACTGTCTCGTACTCGAGTATGCATGATTTTTTGCTACTCAAAAGCTAGTAACCTTCATGAAGTTCTCAAGTTATTCAATCGAATGAAGCATTTGGGTGTTTCTCTTGATAGAAAGGTTTACAATGCTGTCATTTATGCATTAGCAAAAGGTAAGCATGTGAAAGAAGCCTTTGATTTAATGAAGACCATGGAAGAGAAGGGTATTGTGGGTAATAGCAAAATATGTGAGATGGGTGGACGCCCAGGGTTGGTCAACCAAGTCAACTCACGGTCAACTCACGGTTAGGAGGACCAAAACCTAATAAACGATCATTGTTGGACCAAAGCCTAATTACTCTATTATTAGGAGGACCAAAACCTAAAAACCCCAATCTTTATGTATGAATCTAGATATGTGTGCTCCCATACTCATTCTAAACATCACAAATAATACCCACCCCAAAAAATCACTGTCATTATCATTCCCTTATCATTTCTCTACTTATTTCAACAAACTAACAACATGGGCACACTTAAAACATACAAAAAACCAAAACAAAAGAACACCATATAACAGTAACTTGGTTTAAGCATGAAACATACATACCAGAGAAGCAGCAGAGCTGAAAGCCTGAAACACCAAGAGGTAGTTTAGAATGTTGAGAAGAAAAGTAGAAATGACTAGTAGTAGTAGTAGTGAAACTGAAGAAAAGGTATAAAGATAATTATTTAGCAGGTCAAATCGACACAAAGCACTCATAGTTACTGTAAAAATGAAGGACATTCGATAGATATGGATTCAAAATGAGAGAGACAAACAGTGAACCTGCACTTCATATACGACTCAAAGTCATATCCCAAAAGTGCATACCACTAGTTTCAAGTAAGCCTTTACAATTGTGGAATCTAGCAATGAAAAAATAAATAAAAAAGAAGGTACCTTTTGATAAATGGATTGTCACAAACAATATTGCCTCCTTTACTTCAACAGCATCGATCAAGATGAGATTATGAGAAAACGGAAAAGGGGTAGAATATGAAGAGATTGCGATAGAATGAAAACCTAGGGTTTTCAATTGCGATTGAAATCAATAATCCCATTAACTAGGGTTTTTAGGATTTTGCTATTACCGTGATTTAGAAATGATATATAATTATTATAAAAATGTTTATGCTCTTGTATTGTAGATGAGGAGTCGAAAGTTTCAGGAAATGAGAGCAAAGCAAGATCTTCCACACACATGCAGCCGACAAGGTTATGCACGCTTGGAGGACAAAATGGTGATTCAATTCACTGTCAATCAATTTGTTAAATCTTTTTTACATCAAGTATCTTACTAAATTAATTTTTTTTTTCTTGTGAAATTAAACTTTTTGTAGAGAAAGGAGAGTTCTAATCCCTCGTTTGTAACTAGAGTTGATGTTTGGTTCAAAGGACACACTAAGAAAAGTGGTGAACCATCAAATGCTCATGTCGCCAAAAAAATGGTAAGTATAAATCGTTATTGTAAGTTTCAGTCTTAGATATTCGGACAACAATCGAGCTAGGCTAAATCTTGGTAGTATAACAAATGAAATTACAGAAAAAGATGCAAGAACTTAGAGATTCATGTAGGTGTGATTCATTTACCAACTCTATGCGAGATGATGTGCTTTCACAAGTACTTGGTCCTGATCGTCATGGCCGTTTAAGAGGAGTGGGATCACTACACCATAACTGCAATTTTGTGACAGAGGCTTTTGAGGCTTTGTGATGCCAAATTGGCATCACAAATTTTGTGATGGCAATTAGGCGTCAATATTCAGTTTTTAGCGTCACAATAAATCAAAAGGTAATTTTTTTTTTAAAGAAAATTCTAAAAAAATTAGTGATGGCATATAGGCGTGAAGTTATAAAGATTTTAGCTAATAAAAAATTGAAACCAACGCATGTGTTCGCATGTGCAGGCGTCAAACTCGAAAGCCATCGGGTTCTTCTCGATCTCAACTCTCTGAAAGAGTGGAACGAGAACCATTTCGTAGTTTCTCCACCCAATTCGCATCAGATTTAGAAACAATCAAGAACCATCTGTGTGAGAACCCCACTCTCTCTCTCTCTCTCTCTCTCTCTCTCTCTCTCTCTCTCTCTCTCTCTCTCTCTCTCTCTCTCTCTCTCTCTCTCTCTCTCTCTCTCTCTCTCTCTCTCTCTCTCTCTCTATCAAAACAGATCATCTAACCCCATCCTCTCCTCTCCTTCTCATATCTTCAAACCCCATTTCTATAGCTCTTGCCATTTCGATGGAGTTTTACTAATTATTTCAACATAAATTAGCTCGATCTATTGAAGAAAACCTGCTTTAACCAAGGTAACAAATAATTTGGGTTTCAATTTTTTGATATTAGGGTTTTGTGTAGGCATAAAAGTTCGGTTATTTATTATTAGTTATGTGAACCATTGGCAGATTGTAAAGCTTCTTTTGTAGCTAGGAGAGGACAAGGAGGAAAGTCCAGGTCTTGCAAGGATGCGGAAGAGATGAGTATTAAAGGTGAATTTGTTATTCAACACGTAAATGTCTTAAATGGTTCTTCTTGTGCTAGTGAAGAAACCGAAAAATCCATACATAGTCTTAATGTTGTGATCCCCCCTGTTAGACTTGATTGATCTGATGTCGGCGTGCATATGTAAAGTAGCGGTAAATTTAGTTTGCTATAGGCTTGTGACCAAGAACAACTGTTTTTTGTTCTTGTCATTGTTACTTTTTAATTCAAGCTATTCATCAACAACACTAGCACCAATAATTGTTACTGGATAATGGTGTTGTGCAATGGTAAACTCTACACACAGTAATTATTTTGATTTATGAAACTGTTCAGCGTTTCATGTTTTCATGTACTATCTATGTCAAACATTATGTTCTCCTGCCGATAACCACTACACTTTGTTGAGCTAAAACATGACTGCATGGTTTTTACTTTTTAGTTATGTGCTTGTTATAAAAATACAATAGTCAGTGTTTAATAAAGAGATAATGTACAAGGAAGTGAGGAACTAGTAATCAGCTTACTGTTTTCTCTTTGTGGCTTGGACTTGTTATGGTGCTAATTGCTTTTTGTTCGTTTTTTATCAGTATTTGAAATGAGATAAATTTGTTTTGGTATATGTTTAGATGTCACTATCTCAAGAAATTGTTGACCACATTGACTTAGGGGATTTTTTTTTTTTTTTTTTTTTTTTGTGACTGAGGGGATTTTGTTGGTTGTCTTCCGTGTAAATAGTTGTTGAATGCTTATCAGTGAATTAATGAATAATTAAGAGTTTTTTGCTGCCTTCACAAAAAGAAAATGTTTTTTGCTGCCCCATTTAATATTAATAAAATCTGAGGGTTTTCAGAAAGGCTATGAGTATGAAACTATGAACACTCTACACTCTATCCATGATCAAAAGTAGGGATCAGAAGAGCATCATGTTCATAATAAGGAAAAAACATCATGTTCATAATTAGGACATTTAAAGCTTTTAGTGTTGACATTTCTTGAAATGCTTATGAGACAAATGCACTTGCAGTCTAACATTCTGTTCTTTCTTGTTTCTCTTTACAGCTTTGCCAACAGCGTCCCTCTTTCTGTTTGTTTACTTCATGGTAAGAATAGATCGTTGCAAAATGAACCTTCATTTAAATGTTATTATCTACCAATTTGCTTTCATTGTAAATCCTCTCTTTGTATGTATGTAATGTTATCAATTTGTGAGTGTAGAACTACGATAGAGAATTGACCACTTACCCCGACTAATCTATGTTGAATTGTGATTGATAGATTTTATTTCATTACAACTTGAGCTCACTTTATAAACAAGTCTTGTGGGAACTTTGTCTTTGATCAATGTAGATGTTTGACCACCTTCGTTTTAACTTGTTAATTATTTTTACAGGGTCGTGTTCAATAGCTTGTTTGGCCTCAGTAGAAGCTTTTGGATGGCAATTGTTACAAGGTTTCTTCTTGGAACCATGAGTGGACTATTGGACTTCTTGGTACAGCGAAGGTACAACTTTTATTTGTTTGAGCGATCGAGCGTGTCTTCTCTCAAGGAAGAAAACCTATCGCATATTGAGTTTATGTGTCCTTGCATCATGCACTATTAATATTTCTTGCTGTTGTTGCTCTAGCCTTAAATTTTACTTATTACATTATGCACTTATCTATCTTCTGTATTGATAGGCTTATGTTTGCGAAGTTTGCCGAGAAGAACATCAAGCTCTTGGATTGTCACTAGTAAGAAACATTTCGATATTATTTGTCATCGTGGATGTAGTTTTTTGCCTCCGAGAATTTAGTGGAACTGAGGATGCTCGCGCCTTGTTGGTTTGGAAGTACATTGGTAGTTTTGTGCCTAAAGTTCTCAAGAAGGCATTGGGATTCTGCACCATTCATGTAAATAACAATGACATCTTCTTCTTTGAATTTAAGTAGCATTTTCATTTTCTGGTTTTTAAGTATATGTTTTTTTACTGGTTTTGAAGGGTTGGGCCAATTAATACAGAATGAAGGAAAGGAAAGTTATGACTCGCGCGCGAAAACTTGGTTAGTGTGTGAGTGTGGTGCCGTAAGCCGGGTGTCTTTGCTGCTTTGGGTTTGCCGCTTTGCTTACTCACTTGGTGCTTGTTGCTGCCATGGACACGCTAGTGCTACTACTTGGTGGTGCTTGCCGCCATCTTTGGTGGTGTTATTCTTCTTTGGTGCCCTTGGTGTTTAGTTCTTCTGCGAAGGGCTAAGTATCAAAAGCTTTTGGTACTTAAGTCATGATGGCTTTTCTTGTCATTTTATAAGTCGTTGTCCACTGGTTCTTTATAAGTGTTAGAACTGGTTCTTTCTAAGTGTAGGCGTGTTAATACAATTGTTGAGTGAAATTTACTATGTGGGACTACGCATGTAGCAGGGTTACAATTATATTGTTTGTTGAGAATACAATGTTATATATATTAAATATTTTTAATACAAGATTTCTTCTTTTATTTGTGTGGTAATCAGATGTAGATGGATGAATGGAAACAATTGTATAGTAGTGATTAGAGCACTTGCAGGTAGTTTCTAAATATATGGCAGCGTGCATTATTATGTTTTTTTTTTTTAAAAACGAAAATATTATTAGTGACACCATAATGTCGTCACAAATTCAAAATACCGTCACAAAATTATTGACGCCAAAATGCCGTCACAAATTCAAAATACCGTCACAAAATTACTGACGCCAAAATGCCGTCACAAAATTACTGACGCCAAAATACAGTCACAAATTACTGACGCCAATATGCCGTCATAAATTTTTGTGACGCAAATTGAGACGCCTAAACTGTGACGCCTATTTGGCGTCACAAATAATATTTGTGACGCCAAATAGGCGTCACAAAAAAGCTGTTTTGGTGTAGTGGATCTGGAGTAACTCCTTCCAGACTAGGAGTTGTATCACAAGACAAGGCATTTGTGACCCAACTACAAGAGGAGCTTGCTTTGGTCAAGAAGGATGTGACTCAGATGAGCAATTTGGTGAATAGTCAAAATGAAATTATAAGAACATTAATGTCTACTTTAAAGGCAAGTGACTGCTCAACACTATACAATAGTTAATTTTGATTGTTTTTCAGTCTATATTTAAAGTTGCATTGTTATTTTTTTCTAGGGTCAATCCGAGCAAGTACAGCAGCCAACTAGTACTCCAACTACTTCGCTTCCACAGGTAAAATGAACGTATATATACTAAATAATTTTTCTTTTCTTTTCTTATGTCAGCATTTATGAATTCTAAAATTCTTGTTTTTTTTTGGGGATGTAGGGTATTTAGGATCAAGGCATGACGAGTGAGCAAGTGATACATACTACCACTCCAACTACTTCACTTCCACGGGTGAGAATTGCATATGAAGAACTGATTATGCTCTTATTAACTTCTGCACACTTAACTGACACTTGTTATGTACATTGTCACATGTTCTCTTTGGTAATAATTTGATATTTGAAGAGTTGTAATTGGTTACAAAATGGTATCAATTAAGGGTGTTTGCTGCTGAATTCAATTTGGTTTGTCATAAAACTTTAACGCTAGCGGTTAATTTGGTTTTCTTAAACCTTGTGGTTTTGGTTGAACACGTACAATATACCGCTAGAAATTTAGACAAAGTGAAACTTGGAAGACACTCAAGTCGCCACTCTAACACAAATTAGGGTTTCAAGCCTTTCCTCAACATCTTTTCTCATCATGATGCCAAACCTGTTGAATAGAAACCTACTGAAAAACCTCCCAAGTTCTACCTGGCGATGACGCGTCAAGAAACCTTTTCGTTAATAAACGCAAACACAAACCCACCAAGCTCAGGGCAAGTATTACCCCTGTAACTGTTTTGATTATTCTAGTTGGAAGGTTTAAGGGGAAGAGAGTTGTTTTTCTCAACCAACTTGCATCTGGCTTGCTTTTTGTTACTGGCGGCCCATTTAAGATCAATGGTGTTCCCTTACGTTGTGTGAACCAATCCTACGTGATTGCGACTTCCACCAAGGTCGACATCACCGGCTTAGATGTTGCTAAATTTGATGAAAAGTATTTTGCCAAGGAAGTTGCAAGGAAGTAGAAGAAAGGAGAGGGCGAGTTTTATGAAGCAGAGAAAGAGGAGAAGAATGTGCTCCCTCAAGGGAAGAAAGATGATAAAAAAAAGTTGTAGATTCATCTTTGATAAAATCTATCGAGTGTACCTGAACTGAAGGCATACCTTGCTGCTAGCTAGATTCTCTCTCAAGTCGGGCATGAAACCACTTGAGCTGGTCTTTTAGAATAGATATCGTCGAGGTGTTAGACCTGAGTTTTGTGCCTAGAGTTTGTCTAATATTCTGCATTGGTATATGTACTGTAGCCATTTCACTGTTGTTAAAGACCTTGATACTTGTTATTTTTATTACATTATGTAATAATTTCTTTTTAAATTAAAAACAAAAAATGAATATGGGTTTTGGTTTCATGATTTCTTTTTCATGGTAAATAGTGGACAGAAGTTAACACATTTTTGTGAGATGCCATCCAGGAATTTACTTTGTTTGTCATATTTAGGTGCCATGTAAAGGGAGTGTGGAAGTGATAGAATCAACTAAGGCTGCAAATACAATTAATCCAATTACTTTTGTACAGGTAAAGTCCATACAAACTATTATTCGTTTATGTAAAGTGTTTCTTGAATACAAGTTTTTTTGTTTCAATTTTTGCGTTGCAAATGTAGCCACTTGGAAGTAAAGGTACCATAGATAGGAGTTGCAAGTTAATGAATTGGTTGGTGCCACATGAGTTAGTTGCTGAAGGGCGTTGGGAGACAAATGATCCTAACGCGAAGGTGCATTGTTTGCCACTTGGAGACAATGCCTCCAAAGTTTGGGTAGATGTGGTTAAGAACTCGGAAGCGCGACTTTGGAGAGAGAGTTCTGAATTGGAAACTGCCGGAGATGCTAGAGGGTCTATAGTTGCATGCCAACAAAGCATGTCATATTTACAGATGAAAGCAATTAAGGTAAACCATTGTTTGATTAATTTTCTATAAAACTTTTTTTGTAGTCGTATTAATTCTTATCTTCTTTCAAGATCGTCAAAACAATTTGTATAAAATAGAATGACCTACTAAGTATGTTATTGATTCCATTGTTGAATGCACAATTGTCTGCATCCAAATAGTTCAGGAACTCCATCTTCATATTAGTTAGTCGATAATAATGATATTGTTATGGCATTATGTCTAAATCATATATATTTACTATGGTCAATCTTTTTGCAAGTGGTAGCAAGCTAGTTAGCTTGTATGCGTGGGTCTCGTGGATGCATATTAGCCTATTTTGGATTGATGTCGATAAGGAGCTAGAAGGAAACCGAGACATTAGCTATAGGCAGCTAACTTTTAATTGTCTTGTTCAAAGAAATTAGGGTTGTTCACAAAAACCGGAAAACCGAAAAACCGAACCGGACCGCACCGAACCGGCCGGTTCGGTCGGTTCCTAACATAGTCGGTTCGGTTATCGGTTTGCAAAAATGAGAACCGACTGACTCCGGTTCGGTTACGGTTTGTAGACTCGGTTAACCGACTTAAACCGAACCGAATATATATTAAACATATTTTACTATTTATAGCCTGTTGAATAGTTGATTAACCAATTTCAGAGTTTAGCACGTGACAACCATTTTAAGTTGGCTTGAATCGATACATTTATTGAGACTTTATTCTCTTATGGACTCACATGTCGCCCATGTGGGACTAAAGTTAATTCCATCTCTATAATCCGCTGGAAGAAGATATTCAGTTGTTTTATGTGAAGGGAAGGATGGAGGTGAAGTGAGGGCTCCTTTACCAATGAAACGAGATATTTTATATGATGATCATATGTTGTATAGAGCTGCAACTCTGTGAGGATGGAATATTCATCAAACGAGCCAAGTTCATTGGTTGCATTTCGAAATTTTAATGAGGAGATGAGACGTCCTGGAGTCTGGGAGACTGGGCAAAGTGCTTAACCTTCAATTGATAATCTTGCATCTCTGTATCGTCCACCTTTTGCATCTCTGCATTTCTGTGACGTGAGAATGATGGTGTTTTATAAGTTTGTCTTAAGCAGTTAAACCTGCTAGAGTACAGGGGAGAATTGTGTTTCATAAAATTTCTTAAAAAAAAAGCTATATGACCCATTGCCATTTAACCTTTGTTGGTCAAGCATGCAGACAAGAGGATGAGTATATTATATTGGTCACAATTCACATTCACCAAAACAAAGCTCACAATTCTAGCTTCTGAGCTAGTTGAACCGTTGAAGAGTTAAACAAAGTGTATTAGCACAAAAGTTTATACTACATCAATAATTGTACAAGCATATGAGCGTAAAAGTCTTGAGCTGGTAAATTTATAGTCCCACATTGCCCAGACTAGAAACAATAATGACATTACAAGTTTATAAATATATGGGCTTGGTTAGTTAATCAAACATTGGGCTTGGGCTTAGTGCAATCAGGCCTTACTTTGGTAAATAATTATTTTTGGATTAACCAAACATTGGGCTTGGGCTTGGTGCAAATCAGGCCTTGCGTTGGTAAATAATTATTTTTGGAGAAATGGCCTAAGCATGGTTTTTAAACCGAACCGAACCGAATTTACGGTTCGGTCTGCACCCGGTTTCTGTGAACCATCGGTTTGTTGACGGTTTTGTTTTTAGGAACCGAGTACTAACGGTTCGGCTCAAGATTTCACCTAAAACCGGACCGAACCGAACCGTGGACACCCCTAAAAGAAATTATTGAGCAAACTTAACTGCTGCACTTTTGTATATTTTGTTTGGGAGATACAGTTGTCTTGGAAGACATGCTTCTCTTTTTTTGGACACATGTACATTTATATATATGAATGAAGTAAGGTGTTAACTTGTTTTTGGTAATTAAACAAATAATGTCTTATATATCTGTTGTCAATATTTTGTGTTACTTAGATGTTTGATTAGTACAATATCAACAACTTTGTAAGTTTTCATGGTGTTTTTACATATTCAAAGTATGGAAACAAAATGATTAATATCTATTAATGTGCATTATAAATAAATTTTAATAAAACCAAATAAAAAAAAATTAAATGATGGCATTTATAACAATGTTGCAATTGAAAGTAAGCATTGGTGGATGTTAACGCAATGAAATAAGAATAGCGGGAACTAAAACACAATTAAAATTGATAGCATTTCACTAAACAACGCTATTAAATACAATAGCGCTAAAGAACAGCCGCTATTAAATATCCTTAGCGTTCACTTCCAACGCTATTAATAAAGATAGCAAAAACGCACAAACGCTATAGAACAATTGCGTTTTTTGGAAAAACGCTATCATCTAAAGGATAGCATGCTAATAGATAGCGTTTGACAAAACGTTATGCCTCTTATTTCATAGCATTTTTTGGAAGCTATCTATGACCTTTTGTGTTGTAGTGAGAAAAGGTAGATGATAAATGGCGTGAGGCCTGGCAGATTATCATGGCTTGGCCAGACGCAAAGCAATCTCACTTCTTTATAGGAGGGGAGGACAACACTTAATACTGGATATAAGGTAAGTTTTACTTTCTGTTAGTGTCTGCTTATGTCACAAGCAATTTAATTTTTGTTATTCCTATAACGGGTGGAACTCATATAGGAGTTGCGTATGTTTTTCTTTACCTATATTAGTAACGCGCTTCCATTAGGGCTGTCAACGGGCCGGACCTGAATAGGACACACCTAGGTCCAGGCCCGGCCCAAATCATATTTGATATTTTGAGTCCAAGCCCGGCCTAGGTCCTATTGGACAAGTTCGGATTCGAGCCAGACCTAGGTCCGTTAGCAATACATGAGAACTGTTATTTTTGTCTAAAATTTAATTAAATTTGTAAGTGGTAAGAATCAAACCCACAACTCTTGTGTGGCAAACACAATACTAACAAATATGGCTTCCAATTTTCTATGTCAACTTTCAGTAAATATAATAGATATATTAATAATATTAAATATAAAACACATAAATTATTATAGATTTCGGACCGGGCCATTATCGGATCGGACATAGGTATGTCCAGACCTGGCCCAATAATCTTATCGGGCTAAATTTAAAGTCTAAGTCCTTATCTTATCGGTTCGGATTCAATCGGGCTTCGGGCTTGTCCCGGCCCATTGACAACCCTAGTTTCCATAGTATTTTTCTATCCTTCTTATTTCTATACTTTGAGGACAAAGCATGTTTTTGTTTGGGGGTGACATAGAAACACGTGGAATTTAAGGCACAATAATATTTCTAAAAACAATATTTAAAAACAATAATATGCACTTTGTTTTCTACTAAAATTTTAAAAAAATAATAAAAAATAAATAAAAAGTATTTATACTATGCACTTAGAAATATTGGTATTGTTTCTTTTTCTATGATGATAGTAGTCTAGAAGTTTCACGTTAGCTCTTAAATTAGAATAGTTTTTAGAAACGTAGGTTAATATGTAGGTAATAGTCATTGCATCTTTCTATAAATATATTGCATGAGCATCTATGTTTGTATTGGCAGTAAGTTTCTGAAACCTAAGCTAAAATACTTATTCTACAAATTCTGTGAGAGTATAGCCTAAAAGCCTTATATGAGTGAAATATCTGAGTAATGACACATGGGAGAAGTAAATTCCGAATAAAGAAATCACACGTCCACTTGCTTGATCACTATACCATTTCCTAAGCGAAAATTTAGGTCATTTTTGGATCGATATAGCCATAAATTCAAACCTATATGAAATTATTTTCTGCTTGTCGCCCCTCTGAGCATTTCTTTAGCTTTTTTCATAAACCACAAATCCTTTACCCTTTTATAAAAACAAAATAAAAATAAAATCAGCCTACCCATTTTAGAAATGAGTCTGAGACGTAGGATGAAATAGAGAAAAGAAAAGAGAAAGACTTGTGGAAAACCAAGAATTTGTTAGTTGTTTCAAATAAGAAAAGAAAAGAAAGTTTTCATCCAAAGAAAATAAAATAATAATAATAAATAAAATAAAAAATTAGAACTTCAAAAACATAATCAAATGAGTCAAAAACCAAAAGAAAAAAAAAATGGCTAAGGATGGAAACAAAGTGTATAAGTAAAGTAAGAACAAGGTTTTCTCTAGTTATATATTTTGAAGATCCTATTATCTCAGACTTGTCCTTTTGAATATCCATTTCCTTTCTTTTTAAACCATCACCTAATCCCCGCAACACCTAATAAAGACATCTAGCTCAATTAGGAATATATTGGTGTGATATTAAGTGGAAGATGTGTTTGATCGACCTCGGCTCTCTTGTACGTCATTGAGATTGTAAGGAAAATTGTGCCCACTGAACACTAGAGTGAGCGAAACTTGAGTGGAAAAATCAGAGTATTTTTGTCTTGACATATTTGTGAGGACCTACTTAAAGACACTATTCCAAAGTTTCATAAATGGATCTGTTATTACATTTCATAACATAGTATATATATATAATATATATATATATATATATATATATATATATATATATATATATATATATATATATATATATATAATTGATTATATGTTATCCATAGATATATATTATATGTTATTACATTTCATCACTAGATATATATTATATGTTTATCCATAGATGATTGATTATTATGCACGTATTAACTTAGGTTTCGAATTGATTATATTCTTTATTCATTGCTAGTGAGATGTATATATATATATATATATATATATATATATATATATATATATATATAATAAAAAGCAATGGTGTGGGGGCTGCAGGGCCTCCATCCAATGGTTATCATTGTCTTTTTTAAGTTGTAACATGGCAAAATAAGCCAATCTCAAAGAGTATGCTCCCTTACGCCCTAACACTCGGATCTACTGGATCTTATTCTTCAAACAAACTATGTATGCCCTATCTTTCCTGCCGCTGTCACTCTGGAGAAAGAAATTCTGGGCAATTGCCTGATGTGTTCTTCCTGGAAATTCTGTTACTATCTATATAATAAGGAAGAGTGGTGCTGGACCCTGCTAGGCGTCCAACACAAAGAACCATCCCACGGTTTGTAGATAACTGAGGCCCATCCGACGGTCTCTATATAACCAGCGCATAAGCCCATCGACAGTCTCAAAGATTTCCTCGATCCCATGCGGGAACGAGAGAATCATCGTCTCTTGAAACCGCCGTGCGTATTAGTGAATGGGGTGTTTTCTTAATTGTTTTGGTGCAAAAAAAGAACGTAGAACAAAAGAGTAATACCCATTTTATGGATCAAGTAAGCTTGCGTTGTTTATTAGTGGTATTTGTCGGTTTTGTTTCTTTTTGAGTTTTGAACATTTTATGGAAATGTTTTGCAGAGAATTGGTTGTAATGAATCGGCCAAAAGAGTGCAACCTTTAGACCAAGTAAGACTTTTTATGGGGTTTTGTCATTTTTTATTCTTTTTGAGGAATCGACAGAGAGAGTGCAATTTTCTTAGCTTGGTTTTGTAATTAGGGTCTTAATTCGGAAATGCTCTTGATTGTAAACTTGTTATGGAAACTTAATTTGAGTTATTTTGTAGAGAACTAATTGTGATGAACCTTTTCATCCCGCTATCTCTTTGAGTCAAGACCTCACAGAACCAGCCCAGAAACACTACTCCTCAAGAGTTAGTAAACTCTATGACACTCATGATGACTGGATATTTGAAGGTAATAAAAGACATCTGATTCATATATATTTTTCCTTCTATGAAACAAAGGCGTTGCCGGATAAGTATTCTTTGAATATTTACAGTTTAGTGTCTTATCATATCGAAATTTTTAGCATAACATAGGTGTATAGTATGCTCAATGCTGATCAATGATCCTGCACCATTTTTATATTAGAAAGAAGACTCACTTTTTATTATTATTATTATTATATTTTTTATAGGAGGCTCTATAACCTTGGGAGCGTTAATTTCTCATGGTGGGTATTCGCAGTAGGATGTTGTCCATTTCGAGGAGAAACCAAAACAAAAGGGGTGGTTGCAAAGAGGAATCAAATTACTGGTCTAATAAATACAATGAAGGTGTTAAGTATATGTTGCGGGCAATGAAAACCGAGTTCAAAGGCGTTAACTATGCCTTCTCGACTCTTTACAATATCGTGCTCAACTTCATTCAAAAAGCACGCTAATTATGGTACAATTTCCTTTGCTCTTCTTTGTTAAGAAGTTAAAAGAGAGTCATAAACGAAGTCTTTCCTCACTTTTCGGGGTTTCCGTTTAACAGGATTTGTTGAAGTGAAAGCGGCTTGTTGTGGACTAGGAAACCTTAATGCCGATGTTCCTTGCATCCCCATATCCGCGATCTTGTCCCAAAAAGGACGGATCATGTGTTCAGGATCTCTTCCATCCAACGAAGCTTAAAACTGTTAAAATCTTTATAGATATCATTTTCGGCCGGTTCTCAACGAGACGTGTCCCCGATAAATGTGAGGCGGCTATTGTGGAATCGAGGTAAAAGGCAAAAACCCGATTGTAGAATCGAGGTAATTTATCCACTCGATTGTTTTTCGGTTTTGTTTAACACCACTACAAAACATTGAAGCATCAAATCATGTTGAAATGTTTTCCGGCGTATCTAATTGTGGCAAAGTATATAACAACATTTGAAATATTTACTTTAGATGATGTTGAAGATGTTCTTTGCTTTTAAGTGTTTGATTCATCGATTGTTTTGCTAAAAATTGAGCTTTTAAAATCTAACTTGCAAAACAATTTACTTTTTTGTCAACTTTGCCGGCTTTGGAGCCCGGTTAGTGTGGAGCTGTCATTTTAATGAGAGTAGCCTGGTCGTGATTGTTCAAGCCTTCTTTTTGTGTCTTCTTTTGCTTTTTGTCGGCGATATTATTATCTATTCTAACCTTCTCCATTTGAAATATGTACATGATGCACTCTTGTGGTCATTCCTCTGTAATTTCAAATTTTGTTTTCAAGTCTTTGACGTGTTTTTTAATGGAAAATGAATGCATTCGATTGCATTTGTAAATACAGTTATCTTCAAATTCTAGAAATATGATTAAAACTTATCTTAGGCATGCATTGCAGTAAATAATATATTTTGTTTCTCCTTCATAGCCAGCATTACTAGTGTTTCCAAAATGGTTGACGTGCCATGGCCGTGTCTTGCGCCTTTGTTTTTCATGTTTTCATTCGATGTCCATCATTGGGTCTCATCTGTAGATCATGTTTCCAGAATCTAAAATCTGGGGCTGAATAACTGGATTTTTTTATTAATGTAAAAACTTAGAACCGGCCCGTGGGATCTCTTCTCTTCTTTTCGCCCGATTTTCTCTCGAACAAACTCTTCTCTTCTTTGAACAAACTCTTGCCTTCCAGCACTTCCACAGCCACTCTTCATCACTCTCTTAACTCCCAGCTGGTCCATACGATCTCATCTCATCTCATCTCCGGCTCCATTTTCACCGCGTGTGCTTCCTTCCTATCCAGCTCCATTCTCTACCTTTATCTCTCCACAGACCAAGCGACTTTCTGGGGTAAGAATTCCTTCAAACTGTTTTTGTTGTTGTTCAAGTCTCGAGCATCCACTTTGTTGTTGTTGTTGTTGTTTGCTCAAATGTTAACTGAAAAAGTTCTTTCCTTGACTCTGAAAAAGTTGTAAAGTTTGATGTTTGATGGGTTGATGAGGTCGTTGACAAAGTTTGATGTTTGATGGGTTGTTAGGAACACTGAAAAAACTTATACGTGAGCTTATAGAGCTTACACCCTTAGTTTAAAAACACTGAAACACTGGGAGTTCTTTGTATTGGTAAAACACATAAAACATTGAGCAAAGTGCTACAGACGTTGCAAAGTGCTACAACCAAGTTGTAAAGTTGTAAAGGTGAACACCTCGAGTGCTTCCGAGTCATTTTTAATACAAATGGACGTGATAATGAACCCACTGCTGTTTTGTTGAAATGTTAGAGTTGAATTTGAACCTTAATACTAAACAATGTCCACATTCACATTGTGTCTGCCAACCTCACCACTGTCCAACTAACTCTCTTAGTTGTCAACTGCCTATATATTCTTCCCAATTTTTTCTCTACATTCCCGTTTCACATTCTCAGAGAAGATAATCTAACTAAACTCTTAAACAAGAAGAAGAAATGGGGTTGGGTATAAAAACAAAGAAAGTATTGTTGTTGGAGGAACTTATAGAGAAAGTGGTGGATGTCTTTTTGTTGATGGAGGTTTAAGCTACACAACTTGAAAAACATGGAACTTCTATTAATGACCCTCTTTGGAGTGCTCTGCTTAATCAAAGATCCTCAACTCATTAAGAAGGTATGGCTTTCTACTCCATTCTTTGATTCTAATTGTTTGACTGAAAATTTAATTTGATCTTAGCCATTATATTCTGTTCATATTTGGAGTTGATGATATGAAATTTTGTTTCTCAATCACGCTCTTACGTATGTGTTTATAAGTGCATTTAGAATATTTGGAGGTCAAAGGTGCAGATATATTAGTAACGTCTTCATATCGAGGTAATTTTAATTACTTCAAACAAGTTTGATCCCTTATGATATGAACGAACAACTAATTTTATTGAGTTTTGAAATATTCAAACTTTGATTTAGTGGCTCAATACTACGATGAGGTTTTGCAGCCAATGTGCTTTGCCCGGGTGGGCAGTAACTTCTGTAGGGTGATTTATTAAGTTAATTAGAATTCGATACATCGTTTTTTGTTGGAAGGTTTGGATGGATAATGTCGAATACTAGAGAAAACGAAGGACCTAATGTTTTCTATATTTTTTTCAAACACAATTAGTATTTTGAAAATAATTTGATTGCACCATTTGGAAAAAATTTGCACTAGAAATTTTGTCTTTGTTAGGCTATATTGGAGTGCTGAGGGAATTGGTCTATGTGGAGTTGTGGACTATGGTGGTGGACTGGTGGCTAATAAGCCATCAAACAATTTAGTTCTTGCCTAAAGTTAATTCGTGACCAAACTACAATCTATGAGTCAAATCTTCAGATGCTTGATAATCAAAGTAACACAAGTTAGTGAAGTTACACTCTTTAGCCAAGGCAATGGAGAGAGTTGGCAAGGAGGGGTGTTATTACTATTGCTGTAAGTTGTTGAAATTAGCCCCATTTCTCTTTCCATCATCCCTTCTCTCAAAACAAGGCACAAAAACTTTTCTGAGAGAAGCTAATGACCCAGCACTTTCTGTAATGGCTAGATTTGAGAAGATGATTGGAGAAGCACAAGATACAATTTGCCAAGCGATTGAGGTGGCGGATGGCGGTGCCAAGTTTAGAAAGGATGTTTGGTCGAGAGCCGGTGGAGGTGGTGGGATTAGTAGAGTTTTACAATAGGGTAGTGTTTGGGAGAAAGCTGGTGTTATTAATGTTTATGTTATTTATGGTGAAATGCCTCCTGAAGCTTATAGAGTTGCTAAGGGCGATGCTTCCCTTCTTTCTTCTTGGCATCATTTCGGTGATTGTGTGCAAATGTAGTTGAATTGAAATAAATATGATAGGACTAGATTTTTATTATAACAAATGCATCAACTGATATGCATTTTCTATCTACTTTTCGGGTTTTGCATCCGAAGAATCTTTTTGCACCGACGTTACATTTTAATTACGCTACTTTGAAACGGATGCTCCTAAAGGTACTCTATTTGCATTGTTATATTATTACTCCAATTTATACTTTCCATGGATATGTGTCAATGAATTCGTTGCTCATATACCAAGGTAAGGTACTTACATTTTCCCCCAATAAAAACCTTAAGTTTGGTACTTAAAATTGTTTTGTTGTTTTTTTTTTCTTTTAGTTTGTAAGGTGTCTAGATCTTGGTTATCCCCAGTTTAAATCTCATTTTTCTTTGGTTGCTTCCAAAGTGTACTCCTTTTAATAGAATCTTAGATCCACACTTCCACTTTGTGAACTTCTTAAATCCACCTTAGAAGTGGCGGGCATTGTCGACTAAGCATTTTGGTGATGGTCAATCTTCTTAGGAATGTGACAATGTCTTATTACCCCATTCAATCAAGGTTGCACGAGCCCATTACATTAGATTCGTGGATGAAGCTATTACTTATGTTGAAGTCTCTTTCTTCCTGCAAGCATCGAGGTGAGAGGTGGGCTAGGGGATATTTTTCGATGACCTTAATAATTATGATCAGGAGATGCTTCTTGGCTTTGCCACAGGTGACTCTTGCAATTATTTAGTTCCTCTGTCCGGATGATGATTTTGTTATTGTGGTGTTCTATCCGCCGGTTCTACATTATAGTGACATATTAATGGAAGAAAAATCACTTGATAAATGTGGAAATTTGGTCACACGGTAGTGGGAGGTCACACGGTAGTGGCTTTCATGGGTAAGGTTTAAATTCAGTTAGTATTCCATTGTCAAACTCAAAATATATATGCTTATATGCTAATGGCAATGGCAATGATCATTATTTGCAGAAGGATATTGTTGGAGTAGGACAAGTGAAAGACAAGTGCTTCGGATTTGTTACAAGTATTTGGAAGCCGTGCTTAGACAAGAGGTTGCGTTTTTCGATTCACAAGAAGCTACTACTTTAGAGATCATCAACAGTATATCCAAGGATACTTCACTCATACAAGAGGTTCTAAGTGAAAAGGTGCTATTATTAATCATCCTCATCTACAACATCATTATATTTATTTAATTTGTTCTATGTCCGTCCATTACAATAATACGACACAATGAGACAACATATGAGTATAAAGAGAATGTGTAAGATTCTTAAAATCTGAGTTCATGGTTAACCATTATATATAGTGTCCATTAGAAATTGTTTTCTTTCTTTCCTCATAACTTAGAAAAAAAAAATTCTTTCTTCATATGGTAAGGTTTCTATGCTTGAGAAGTTATTCGAACAATATAATCGATAAGATTCAACCAGTTTCTGAATCAAACACTCAACTCATTTGGAAAGTTTTTTTAATTGTGCCCACTAGGATGTTTTTTAGTGAAGAGCCAACAAAGGATTCTTCAATTATGCTACCTTTGATGCAAATAATAATAGCAAAAGTCCTTCATTTGATGATGATGAGAAGTAGAGGGACCTTTGGATGCTATTCAAAGATTGCAACAAAACAGTATTAACACACTTCCTAAGAGAAAAAGTTAAAGTTCTTGGAGCCCTCATTTATGTTATAGATTTATATATAGCGAGATAATAGTTGCACACTATTAATTGTTTTTTTTTATCAATCATGTTCTACGGGCTGGCAGCAGACCCATGCCGTATAACATTATGATGGAATTAACAATGAATAAGTAATTTTAGTCACTTCACTATATGATATAATTTAAGGACATTCCCCCATTAATTAAAGCTAATGGAGCATCTGATCTTCTTGTCTTGCAGGTGCCTATATTTTTAATGCACACATCTGTGTTTATGTCAGGACTTGCATTCTCAATTAACTTTTCTTGGAGACTTACCTTAGTAGCCCTTCCTTTGATGATTCTACTAATCATTCCGGGACTGATCTATGGGAAGTACCTGATCTATTTATCTAAGAAATCCTACAAAGAATATAGTAAAGCAAATACCATTGTCGAACAAGCTAAGTTCAATCAAGACTGTCTATTCATTCACCGCAGAGAGGAGGATTGTGGAGAGGTACTCGGTGATATTGGATAGAAACGGTGAAATTTGGGAATCAAGCAAGGGGTTGCAAAAGGGCTAATTTGTTGGGAGCACTCATTTGCAATATGGGCTTTTCTTGCTTGGTATGGAAGTCATTTGGTTATGTATAAAGGAGAAAGTGGGGAAGGATTTATGCATTTGGGATTACCTTTGTCTTGGCGGATTATGCGTAGTTCTATTCCATCATTGAACCTTGCATTTTCATATTTGTTTCTTGGTATGTCCTTTTTAATAAAAATCTAATTATTAGTAGACAATACTGGAGAAAGTGTTATCTATATAGTCATAGCTACTGGTGATGGGTTTAGTAGTTGCATGGAAGAAACATGCCCACATCCCTTTCAAACTCCAGAGGCCAGCCTCGACTTCTAAATCATCAAATGTTTTCACTGAACCAACATCAACGTCTAAATCATAGAATATTGTTTCTAGGTAGCGCTGAAGGCGCGTCAAGTTTGTCAGTGCTGTACGGCACGGGCAAACCCTAGGCAGTATGTATTTGTTAAGGGTGTAGACCTTTTGATAGTTATGGGACTCGGATGTATGTATTTTACTTGTGTTTTCGGTAATGACTTTGTACGAGGTGCTTTGATGATCTGGCATTAGTCGAGACATTCAAATACTTTGGTGTACAAAGTCATAATGTTGAAGTGGTCTCATTTTTGTAAGCCAGTTATTTGACTGCTCTGGCATCTGTCGAGATGGTTAAGTAACTGGATTAACTAATGAGAAATATATGATTGTGATTTTCAGGTTATGACAGGTTTATATTTATGAAATGTCAAAAATACAGAGGAGATGTTGTCAAAATTTTACTATAAAAACCACGTGTTAGGTTTGTAATTGTTTGAGTTTTGGGGCGTTACATATTTGCTTGTTCCAAAACTAGAAAAGAGTCTAGAGGTGAATACAATCGTTCATTGTTTGACTTCTAAATTGTCAATTTCTTCTTCCCTTCAGTATATATAGTATTTCCTACTCACTCTATTTAACGAATTTAAAACAGATAATTACATACTTCTTCGATGAAGTTTCCTCAAGGCTTGGGATTTATGATAATGACCCTGACATTGGAGAATGAGGATAGGGTTTCTGGAAGAGTTATGATTGTCAACAATGTTATCTGTACTTTCGTTATTTTTTTTTGTACTTGCCGTACTTTTGTGGGTGCTCTTTTTGGTACTATTTTGATGTCCTCATTCAAACCACTTGTGGGAGTCTGATTATGTATCTGTTTCTCATATTGTTCTTATTTCATTTGGTTTAATTGGTGTTCTTCTAAGTTTAAGTCCATTTAGATGAATGAGTCTAGAGCATCTGTGCAAATCACTACTAGATTTATTGAATGAGAATTGTCTTTGCAACCTTTTAACATGATCCAAAATATTGGAATGTCATAAAATAATGGGGAGGTTCTATCCAAATTACCCCTTAGGTGGTTCAAGTTAGTGTGATGTCGAGTTTCTCAGCCTAATAACCATTCTTGACCATCAATGGAACAATAGCCAGTATAATAGAATCAAAATGGGAGAGGGGGTGTGTTCAAGTTCAGTGTTTTCTCAGAGTTAAGCGTTGCGGCGACTCATCTCTATCAACATGGGCATACCTAGTATATATATATATATATATATATATATATATATATATATATATATATATATATATATATATATTTATTTATTTATTTATTTATTTATCCATAAATGATTTATTATTATGCACGTATTAGCTTAGGTTTCGAATTGATTATATTCTTTATTCATTGCTAGTGAGATGTATAGATATCTGAGAATAAATAAGGAAACATTAATTTTATTTCTTAGTCGTTGTAGTATAAATGAAGTTTGTGAGTATTTTCTCTGTAAAACTCTCACGAGGCTATAACTCGTCCACTAGGGAAATTCTAGTGGTTTAAGGCCTTATTGCATATGGTCAATGCAATCGCACTCAGCGAAACGAGATTAGTTAGAACTCCATTTTTGGTCACTTATTTTAATTTCTCATATTTGCTTGAGGACATGCAAAATGTTGTTTGGGGGTGGTTTGATAAGAGCCTAAAATTGTAATTTTAACCCTTTAATAATATTATATTTAGACCAATTATGTCTATAATAAATAAGAGTTAGTATTATTTACGTACTTTTGTGCATTTCAGGTCTTGGAGTCAACTATGTGAATAAATATATCACTTTTGCAAGTGAAAAGAGCAAAATTGGTTGCTAAGAAGTTCTATGGTTAAAGCCTAAATTTTAAGGAAAAAAAACTTTTTTTTTTTTAAAGCCCAGTCAAAGCTGAAAAGTCAAAGTTAACGCGGACAGAAATAGAGCATAAAATTCAACAGAACTTCCGCAAGTTGTATCTTTGAACTCACACCTTGGAATAGGGCCTATTATATGTCAAAACGACCGGCTCGGAAAGCGCTTTCTAATGGTTTTGTCCTTGATCCAAACAGAGGAGTAAAAGTGGACGAAAAAGTTGTTGCAGTAATTTCTAATAGAGAAACCCTTTTTGGACTTAAGTAATTAGGTTTTGGGCTTGATTTAGTGGCCCAAAACATAGCTTCAAAGCCTATACACGAAATTGTAAACCTAACCCTCTCCTATATAAAAAGGACTAAGGTAAAACTGTAAAGTTCTCCTACCTCTTCTCTTTAGTCTAAACCTAGTTTATGTTTATTAGCCTAGCCACCATTAATACAATTCAAGTTATTTTAATACAAGTATTCCTTTAATTATGTCTTATTCTTCTCATTATTTATTTCATGGTAGTCTAATAAACCATAACTAAACCTCCATTAGAAGGGTTTGATTGAAGCTTTGATGAAGACTTGATGTATTAGTATATAATAGTTGTATTAAATAGTTTCAAGTCTAAGGTTTTCTATTTAGCAATAAGTAAAATAAACATAGACTAGAAGGTAGTTCATTCACCATGAGAATGGGTTTCAACTTCCTTTCATGCTAATTATTAGTTGGCTAGAAATACCATGAATAGTTAGGGATAAAAAGACCTAACCTTTATATTGAATCTTGTGTGAAAATATAAAGATTAGGGTTGCAACTAACTCTGTACTAGTATGTTAGGGATTAATCAAGGTGGGTTTCAAATCTCCCTAATTCCTTCTTCATATTCACATCTTAATATTTATTTGCCCTAGTTTAATTTAGAATATATTCAATATTAGTTTTTCACCATATTAGTTATATTTAGAATCTTTACTTTTATGCTGTTTAATTGTTAATCATTAGTGGAATTAGTATTATCTAAGCAATTAAGAGTGGAATGAATTCTTACTCTAGTTTTATTACATGATAATTGAGAGTAGAACTTTGATACAAAAAGACATGCAAATTATAGTATACTTCTTCCTAGTATAATTAGCTAAGTAGGAGTAAAAGTTTAATTTTCATTCTATCAACACTCAAATCATTCAAAACAATCCTTCCAAGCACAATTCAAATAACTCAAAAAAATTTATTAACTCATACAACTCATACAAAGAATATTAAAAAATATCAAAAAAAAAAACAAAAAACAAAAAAAACATTCAAACGACCTCACTGGGTCGTTTTGGAAGTGGCCCAAACGACCTACAAACGACCTAGAGAGATCGTTTGAGGCATCTTCAAAACGACCTCACTGGGCGTTTGGAACTTTCTCATATAATACTTCGTTTTGGATTCCAAACAACTTGCATTGTACTCAAATAACAATGAAATAGTAATCAAAATAGCAACCATACTTATTATTCAACAATAGAAACCACAAATTGATAAACTAGAGTTGAATTAAAAAAAAATAAACAAAATGCACTCACAAAAATTGATATTCGAGTCCTTTAAAATTATTGTTTGACACTCCAACTCCAACTCTCAACTCCAACTCTCAACTCCAAACTCTAAACTCCAACTCTCAAACTCAACTCCACAATGTCGCCCAAACTCAATGTCTACAATGAATGTTTGCACACACCGTTTAGAATGCACAAAATCAAGTTTTGGATGTTTTTTGGTTTGCACACAATGCACAAAATCAAGTTTTGGTTTTGGGTTTTTTGTTAGACTCGCGAGAGAGATGACTGGTTAGGAAAGGTTGAGTAACCGGTATGCGTTGAAGGTGTGGGGGTGTATTGGGCTTGATTTGGACTTCGCTGTTGGGCTTGGGCTGGAGGCTGCCCAATCCAATTCATGTGGCGCCCAATACAAGACTCTTAATAAAATTGTCATCTCGTACTTATTTCTCAAACCAAAACCCAAGGGCAAAACCTTGCACTATTTTAAGTGACTCTTAAATAGACAAGTCGACCCGCTCATCACACAACTTCAATGAAAAAAAGGGACCATTAGGTATCTTCACGTACAATGGAAATCTAGAAGTGATTATATATATCCAGTTTATAGATTATCACAAGCTTCTTAGATTAGGAAAATAATAGTAAAAAAAATAAATTGTACCTCATTTTATTGGAATGTCTTTAAGAATTCAAGAAACACTATAGTACTATGAAAATCTTTTAATTATAGATTATACAAGTCCCATTAGGGGTGGGAATTTGGCCCTAATGACCCTAACCCAGCCCTGGCCGACTCGACCCTAAGTCCTATAAAGCCCTCACAACTAAAGCCCTCACAGAGTTTAGGGCAGGGCCGACCCGACCTGACCCTAAGGCCTTCTAGGGCAAGGCTAGGGCTAAGGTTCTGAAACATATGCCCGACCCTAATTCAGCCCTAGTTATAGTTTCACATTTTCACTATAAATACACGTACCATAATTGTCCAATCCTTTGTTAAATATTTTAAATTAAAATAACATTGTCCTTTGTAATTTATCATTTACACCCAAGAGTACTTTCAATAACTTGTTTTATATAACAAAAACTTGTCAACCTATCTAGCAGCCATGAAGAACAATGAACATTAGCCTAATAAAAAAATAAGACTTTATTCCTTTGATTATCAAATCAAAGTCTAGAACTTATTATTCTCAATTTATTTTCTCACTTACTTCTTATAAATTATATTTTTATTCACATCCAAGCCAAGTCTAGAACTAAAGGTTTTTCGGCCCACACCATTAAAGCGAAATCTGAGCGAAATTTGTAACACAGAAACCAAAAAACAACATTTGTCTGAAAAATGGCATTTGTAAAACGAAGAAAATATATAGGCCCTAAAACCCGCCCTAAAGCCTTTAAAGAGGGCTTATGGTAGGGTCAGAGTTTAAGATTTAGACTTGTGACCCGGTCCAACCCGACCCTATGCTGACTTTAGGGCCGGGCTGACCCGACCTTAATATATAAAAGGCTTTTAAATGTTTAGGTCCGGACTAACCCGACCCGGCCCATTGCCCACCCCTAAGTCCCATAATCAATACGAGATTTTAAAAAATGAAAGAAACGAGCGATATGAAAAGCATGAATTGCCCGATAGGCATATAAGACTATATGCACAAGAACAATAGAAAAATACAAATTTGATTTTGATAATCTGTTGATATTATTGAACTCTAGCTGAATATTTGGAATTTATGATGTATACACTCTCCGATACATCGAAACAAATTAAACCACGAACCATAATCTCATACAAGATGAAAAAAGATTTCAGGATTAACTTGTTTGAAGATTCTAATGTGGTTTGGAATGACAATTGGTATATTTATATAGCCCATCCCCATGGGAGAGGTCTTTTTGGGATTAAGGGGTAAAAAATATTTGGGTGACCGCCTCAAAAAAGTGTCACAATTTTTTTTTTTCTATTTTTTCTCATATTTTTTCTCTTCCTCTTCCTTTACCCAAATTCAAACTTTCTTCTTCTACTTTTCTTATATGCTTTCTCTTGCTTCACCCAAATACCAAAAAAAACAAACTCCTACAAATTGAAAATTCAATCCAAGTCTCTTTTTTTTTTTGACGGTAACGTCGGTCGATATTTTGGAGGTATATATTAGTAAAACTGATATTTTGAGAGAAAAAAAAAAAAAAACATACTAAGCGTATAAGCCAAGCCAGTAAGCCAACAGTTTTAGGCCAGTGGTTTTATAAACCAATGGAAAGCCCACTTCTATTAACCAATGACGACCCACACCTATATTTAACATTCAAAAGGCCCACAACAATATCTGAAAATCCACAGATTCATATGCAAATTGCTAAACAAAAACCCACATCCTCGTTTTTCTCCCACTCGTATCTCTCTTTTGCGCACCAATTGTTTGACGATTCTTTTACACCAAGCAAGTCACACATCATCTTAACCAATCAAAACCCTTTCATCTTCAAACCCCTAATTTATTTTCAGTCTAGGGCATATATATATATATATTTTTTTTTTGCTGTATGCTTAGATTGATATAAAACATGAGTTTTTCAAGAATGGGTCGGTCACTTTCGCAATCTGAACGTAGGAGATTTATAAAGGTGAGTTTTTTAAAATACCCTTTTGTTTTTTTGGCGTGTTTGATTGGTTTTGTGTTTTGTTGTGATTAATTTGATGTGTTTTGTGACGCAGAATTGTTTATTAAGTGGTTATGGTGGGAAACCGTCGTCGATAAACGATACCCTTTTGAGATCTCCACTTGTTTATGGTGATTTGAGTGGTGGATTGATTTCTTTAAGGGGTTATTTGACTTCTATTGAAGCTAATAAAGGACTTGTTTCGAAGAAATTGTCGCCGGATTGGGATTTCGTGTTGGGGAATCCTGGAATTCGGAGATATTTTTCTAGTGAAGCTCCTAAGAAGAAAAGTAAGGATAATAACCATTGGGGAATAGTTTATTTTGTTGTTGTATATTCGGTCTTATTGATAGTGATTATCTCTTTGTTGCTGTAATAATTGTAGATTATGAGAACTACTATCCTAAGCAGAAGAAGGAAATGCCTAAAGGGAATAATCAGAAAGCAGAATCCAAAGGTATTATTATTAGTGTAATACTTGCTTCTAACAATATGTGCCTATTTATGTTTTCCTCTGGATTTGTTATCTTGCTGTATTGATATCTATTTATGTTTCCAATGTTGATAGCAGAATGGTTTTGAATTTAGTAGGATGAAAAGTTGAGAAAATGTTTTATTTTTGGGAAGAGTTTATAATGCTTATTCATGGAAACTAAGGCCTTGCTGGAGATGCTTGAATTTACCATTTTCCATAAAGATTTATGAGCTTTTGGACTTCTTCCCAACATATTTTAATTATAAAGGTTACGTTAAAATCAATGTTCTAAAAAGCGCTAGGTGGTAGTGGGGCTGTGGGAGAGAACCTAGTGCTTAGGCCTTCTTGGCGTGGTATATAGTCAAACACACTCATTACAGTTATTGAAGACAACACATCTTAGAAATGTATGTAAGTTATCCAGCCACACATTTACCATCATTCAAGTATTAAAGACAAGCAAAGTTCTCAAAAAAAGGCATAAGAGTTGAAGAAATTGACAGGGGAACTGCCTCAGTTAGAGTTGGCGACTGGACTTGTCCCTAATCATTTCGGGTTGATCCTTCACACAACCCACACGACCTGGTAAGGGTAACTAAACGGGTATAGTTGCGGGTTAGTCTTTTTTTTTGTAGTTGCGGGATAATCAGGTTAACTTCTTGAACCCAAACCCAACCCATTTATATAACGGGTTTGGTGGGTTAAGCCTTAATTGACTGACCTGAATTCAATTTTGGGCAACCCAAACCCATTATTGTTGTGTCGGGGGTGTCAGGTTGTTGGGTTGTGTCCAATACTGCCACCCCTAGACTGTTGAACAGAGACACCGAGAGAGAGAAGGGGCTGAAGAATAGGATATATCTGAGGGCTAAAGTGAAGCACACTCTGTTTTGATATTTTGATCTCTTGTAGTGGCCTTTTTTCTTTTAATTGCTATTGGGATTTACTATCTTTATTCCAAATTTAAATTTTAAGCTGTCTTGTGCCCTTTCTTTTGAACAGGTCATCAGTTTTTTGTATTTTTTTTAGCTGGTCTAGACCGCCTACAGTCCGCTTAGTGCAACTAATCGGCCCGCCTTGACCTGATTAATCCTCTACTGACTGTTGAACTGATTTTGAAGCACCTAGCGGCTAGGAACCGCCTAGGCCGATATTTCAGAACACTGATTAAAATATTTGGAAACACTTGAACTTCAAATGTAATGAAGGATTTTTTTGTTTTAGTAGCTGGGCATCATATTCCAGCTCTGGAATTGTCTTCTTATTATGAAAGGTTAAAACTTGAAATCTAAAGTAGGAAAGTTTTACATATCAGAAAGAAAGGTAGGAAGGTTTTGGCTTTTAGCAGTTAGGTGTCATATTAGAGCTTGGGTTCTTCTATGAATAACCTTCATGTTCTTCCATCAGCTATTTGATCTCAAGATGTTGGTTGTATCTTGAACAAGCACTGAATCTTTTATGGGCATTTTAGTTTTAGTTGAAATTATGTTCACAAGTTTAATGCCTTCATCGCACATATTAACTGACATATGCACATATTGGAAGCTGAGCTTCATTGCATCGTTGTTCGTTCTATTATTCTTAGTTATAAATATCTGGTCTCTGTTTCCTGGAAAAGAAAATAGATGAATCAGTTGAAATTCAGAAGTAAACTTGGGCTTTATCTTGATAAAGATGCTTGCATTTAGGAAATTCAGAATTTTGTGATAGTTATAGTATTATAGGACTCCTGGTGCTACATGTTGGTAGATTGTCAGGGAGGGACTTGATAGAAAAGTAACTGGAGAAATTATATAATTAGTTATTTAAATTGGGGTTGGGGGGAGAGGGGGAGGAGGGGTATTGAAGCTCTTGTTTTAAGCAACACTATTTCATAATAAGGTTACAATAATTTTTCCAATGGGCAATGACATGATTCGTGAAAGGCGTGGTCAACGTAACCTGCCTTCTCTTATTTCGTAGGATTTTATTAGTTTATTGAATGTGAAAGGCGTGGTCAACGTGAAAGGCATTGTTTTGGCTTGGAATTGGTTATTATATTTATTTAATCACAAATGTCAAGTATAGATTATAGATCTGTTTACTTTCTCCAGAGGACCCAAACACTGAAGATCAGGGGAACTTTCAAGAGACTCTGTTCAAGCAGATACAGAACTATATAACTCCTATGTTATTTATTGCATTCGCTCTTTCATCGTTCTCTTTTGGTCCTCGTGACCAAAAGCAGGTTAGTACTGTTCATTTGGTACATTGTCTTTTTCATTTTCTTTGTTTTCCTTTCAGCAGCTGGTGCGGTGGGTAGTGTGCTTATTGAATATGATGTTGGGTCTCTAGAGTCAATATACTTGCCCTATTGTGGTTTTATTTTTGTCAATCTCTCTCTCTCTCTCTCTCTCTCTCTCTCTCTCTCTCTCTCTCTCTGTGTGTGTATTGTCAATATGCAAACCTAAGGTAAATGTGACTATGTGAGCAATGATTAGCTACTAATGTATGTCTATCATACTGTGTACGAAGAAGATTCATCTAGTGGTGTTTTGAGTAGTTGTAGAGGTAGTACAATAAATGTTGTACTCTTTCCATTGACTAAAAGCACTAATCTCAATTCCAAGCCATTGTTAATCTCATGATTTTGGACAGAAACATACATGTTTGGTGAAAGTACTTAGGACGTAGGATATTAGGAACCATTTTCTCATTCTGAAACTCAAAATGAGATAATCTATTATTATAGAATCTCAACTAGCTAAAAAATTGAGAAACAAAAAATGTGGATCTTTTACTTGATATCTAGGTTACATGGACACGGCACTTTTGAAAAAAAATGTGTGTCGACACCGTGTCGACACGGATACACGTGTCGACACCTAAAAACGGCAAAATTCGGCAGATCTAAAAGAGAAGAAGAAAAAATTGAAAACAATAGAAAAAGAAATAAAGAAATAAAGAAAGAAAAGAAGAAGAAGAAGATTAGAAGAAGAGTTAGTGGGTTAACTGTTTTAGCTTTGTCTTATTTATTCCTCTTGACTTTTTGGGTGGTGGCGGCTGAGTTCTTGTTGCAGATCTAGATCTAGGGTTTGTGTTTGAGGTGGATATTGGGTAATGACTAAAAGTCTAACTAAACATTGGACCTGTATGCCTGTTCAAAACTTGGGCTTGTATACAAAACAATTTACTGGGCTTCTCTTACTTGGGCCGTATTTTATGTCTAACTAAACATTGCAAATAGGCTTAATTTTTATTAGGCTTCTCTTATATGGGCTGTGTTTTATGTCTAACTAAACATTGCAAATAGGCTTAATTTTTATTGGGCTTTTCTTACATGGGCCGTGTCCCCGTGTTGATCTCCAACAGCTCGCCGTATCCGACACCCCGTATCCGTGTCGGACACCGACACACGTGCCCGTGTCAATGTAACTTAGCTTGATATGAATTATTTCTTGTTTTGGTAGTTCTCTTTTCATTTTTATTGTGGTCTTCAATTCAAAAACTCATTAGATGTTTGGTGTGTTTTTTTTTATTCAAAGAGGTTTGTCAGAATTATTTTGGAAACAAATTAGTGATTTGGCTTTTCTTAAATTGCCTACCAAATGGGTACAGTATAGTCTTTAATCCTTTAAATTTGGAGGTTATTTACTTTATATTTGAGCAGACCATCTGAAGGTGTCAGTGGTAAAGCCTTGGGAGGTTGGGCTCAAGGTTTTGGGTCCAATTCCCAGCTTCATCAGGAAAAAAAGGGATTTTTAAGGGATAAGCGACTAACAGTTCTAATCATCGAAAGAAAATTATTAGCAGACCATTAGACATGATCTAAGCTCGAAGTTGTAGTTTGCAAGTTGTGGCCTTCTGTGTGAGTTATTTGGACACACCTAGATGTGTGTTAACAACTCAATGTTAACAGTTAACATTCCCTCTCATTGTACCACATACCCCAGTCTTCCACTCAGGGTTGACCACAAAGAATAAGCAAAGAACTACCGAACTTTTCTTTGTGGTTAAACCTAACGTGGGTGAATGTAGTACATGGTCCAGTGAGGGGGACTTTTAGGTTTGTGCACCCTCACACTCAGAGTTTTACTTGTGGTAATAATACTTTTCTGGTATCACTCAAGGTAACAACACACTCTGCAGTCTAGGACACAGTCAGGTTGAACTGTGGGAGAAAATTAGTATTTGTTTCGTGATTCTGATATTTGGTGAACAAAACGCCCAACCTTTTCATTGCTGGATAGAGACTTAGGTTCTTGCCTTTTTACTGGCTGCGAGAGTCCATGGTTCACTTGCATCTTTGTAGGTTTTGTAATTAATTCACCATTTCCATGCCTAACTGGTTTTTATTTTCTTTATTAATTAATTAACTTATTTTCGTTTATAAACTTTTGATCTGTTCAAGATATAACAATTTATTGAAACATTTGTGCTTCACATAATCATAAGCATAAAACCTTTTGATAATTGTTTAAAATCCCAGTTGCCACGTTGAATGTTAGTTCAGCCTTGGAGATGGTTAAGTTCAAAACTTGAAATTTATCTTATCCCAAGCTTGAAATTCATAAACTTGATATTTTTTATTACTATAATAGTTATAATAGTAATAGTAATAATAATATTATTATTATTTGTATTTGTATTTGTATTTTATTATCCCAACCGGTGTGGTTGATGATATATCATATGAGAGGGTGTTCCGTTCTCTGTACTTGCAATTTACTAATAAAATATTGAGTGGTCTGTACTTCTATATTACTACCGTCTCATGCCTTGGGATTTTATGTTGCTGCAGATAAGTTTCCAAGAATTCAAAAACAAGCTTCTGGAACCTGGTTTAGTGGATCACATTGTTATATCTAATAAATCAGTTGCTAAAGTGTATGTCAGGAGCTCCCCTCAGAAAGGCAATCAAACAAATGATGATGTTGTCCAGGGATCTTTGGATGGTATTCCTGCTAGAGGAAACCCTAGTCAATACAAATATTACTTTAATATTGGGAGTGTTGAGTCATTTGAGGAGAAGCTGGAGGAAGCTCAAGAAGCTTTAGGAACTGATCCCCATGATTACGTTCCGGTGACTTATATGTCTGAAATGGTTTGGTACCAAGAATTTATGAGATTTGCACCTACGGTCATGATTATTGCGTTTCTCTTGTATACGGGACGAAAAATGCAAGGAGGGTTTGGTCTGGGTGGTGGTGGTGGAAAAGGAAGGGGCGGTATATTTAATATTGGAAAAGCACATTTTACTAAATTGGATAAGAATGCAAAAAATAAGGTTAGTGTTACGGCTAAACCTATTGCTTCTGGATTTAAATTAGCTTATCTGAATATTCTGTTTACAAATGCTTGCCCTCTTGTCTACTGCTCCCTTCATACAGGTAGAGCAAATATTCTGGTTCTGGAACATTTGTTTAATTTCTGGGCCCACTGTGCGATGCAGTTATTCATAGATGCTTAAATATTGTTTTTGTTGGCCTTCTTCCTTCAGTAAGCTAATAAGAATTGTTATGGTTATCTCATTTATGATGTAGATATATTTCAAAGACGTGGCTGGTTGTGATGAAGCAAAGCAGGAGATAATGGAATTCGTGCACTTTCTTAAGAATCCAAAGAAATATGAGGAATTGGGAGCTAAAATTCCTAAAGGTGCTCTACTAGTAGGCCCTCCTGGCACAGGGAAGACACTTTTAGCAAAAGCGACTGCAGGGGAGTCTGGTGTTCCTTTCCTATCTATATCTGGTTCAGATTTTATGGAGATGTTTGTTGGGGTTGGCCCTTCAAGGGTGAGGAGCTTGTTTACCGAAGCCAGACAATGCGCGCCTAGTATAGTTTTTATTGATGAGATTGATGCAATTGGTAGGGCTCGAGGACGTGGAGGATTCTCAGGTGGCAATGATGAACGTGAAAGCACTCTTAATCAGTTGCTTGTAGAAATGGATGGATTTGGAACCACTGCAGGAGTTGTTGTACTTGCTGGCACTAATAGGCCCGACATTTTAGACAAAGCTTTGTTGAGGCCTGGTCGATTTGATCGTCAAATCACAATTGATAAACCTGACGTTAAAGGACGAGATCAGATATTCCGAATCTATCTGGAAAAATTAAAACTCAATAAGGAGCCATCATATTTCTCTGAGAGGCTTGCTGCCCTAACACCTGGATTTGCTGGAGCTGACATTGCAAATGTTTGCAATGAGGCAGCTTTGATTGCTGCAAGGAATGACTGCCAACTGATTACCATGGATCATTTTGAGTCAGCTATCGATAGAATCATTGGTGGCCTAGAGAAAAAGAACAAGGTGACATATGATCTCTTGCATTAATTTGATTGCTGCCGTCAATTAAGTTATTTTTTGTTTGAGTTTATGGTCACTGTGAAAGCCATGATGCCTCCGCATGGATGCTTTAGCAGTACGACACGCTGTGGCATCCATGTATATTTTAGAAGTTAACATACGTTCTCCTATTTTACTGATTAGCTTGCTTTTGTTTGGCTAAGCAGGTAATTAGCAAGTTGGAACGCCGGACAGTTGCTTACCATGAATCAGGTCATGCTGTTGCTGGCTGGTTTTTGGAACACGCAGAACCCTTGCTTAAGGTAACTATTGTTCCTCGTGGAACTGCAGCATTGGGATTTGCTCAGTATGTTCCTAGTGAAAACCTTTTAATGACCAAAGAGCAGCTTTTCGATATGACCTGCATGACCCTTGGCGGAAGAGCATCTGAACAGGTATGTTTATCCTTATATTCTGGCATCTTCAAGATAAGTAGGAATATCTTGAAGTGAGTGAATACCATGTGTCCTTAAAACCTTAAGAAGATTTTATGATTTTCTATTCTTTTAAGTCTCTAAGCAGCTCCTCGAATTAATTTGCCCATCCTAGATAGTGATTATTTTTGTTTTGTGTAGGTCATGATTGGTAAAATATCGACTGGAGCCCAGAATGACTTGGAGAAAGTGACCAAAATGACCTATGCTCAAGTAGCAGTCTACGGCTTTAGCGAAAAGGTTGGCCTTCTCTCTTTTCCTCAGAGGGATGACGGTTATGAAATGACAAAGCCCTACAGCAGCACAACAGGGAATATTATTGATACAGAAGTAAGAGATTGGGTGAATAAAGCCTATGATCGCACGGTTAAACTAATAGAGGAGCATAAAGAGCATGTGGCTCAAATTGCTGAGCTGTTGCTGGAGAAGGAGGTTTTACACCAAGAGGACATGATTAGAGTACTGGGGGAACGTCCTTGGAAGTCAGATGAGCAGACAAACTATGATAGGTTCAGGGATGGATTTCTTGTGGAAGAGAAGAGTGTAGGGACCACCGAGGTTGAAAATGCGGACGATGAATCGTCACCTCTTGAGCCTGAGCCAGAGGTTGTTCCTACTTAGTAATGCAACAATTTTTGTTTTGTATATGAAATGGGGCTTTTCATCATCCCATGTAGGCATCTGTACAGTTCAGCATGTTTTCCATAAGAGTACAACTGCATAACGTTTGCTGTTGTCATGATTTGATAACTAAGTAATCCCCTCAGTAGAGGATTTTTTTTCTCCCCCAGTATTAATTCCTGTACATGTAGTGTATTTCACGGGGACCAGGTGTCTTTGTAGCAGAAGGGCACGCAGAAAACTTCTTACCGACTACTTTTGTTGTGGGACATGCTTTCTCTGAGTTCTTTCAAACCGTAATCTCTTGGTCTTGAAAACTGAAAAGTATTTTGCTGTTTCCTCGAGTTTTTTCGTTTTCAGTTTTCAGTTTTATTTTTATTTTTATTTATTTCAATTAAACATAATTTCATTAACAAATAGCAAAAAGTTCATACAGTTGGGACTTCACTTGACCATAAGCCATCTGATCAGAAACTACTACACTACTACCTCATTGTTTGATAGTATATTTACATTATATATACTGTACTTGATTCTCATTCAGTTATTTACACCAGCTTGGGCGAGGAATGATGAATCTCTTTTATCCGTGTTTGTCTTGCTTTGCTCCGTGTTGGTTGCTTATTAGATGCTTATGTTTCCAGCTCAGTATCTCGAGTCCCCATAGCGGTTGAAGGACTAACACTAGTCTAGTTTCAAGTTTGCACCGTATGAACCTAACTTTGCTCACTATGAGCAAAGATTCACATTAAGACATGGAAGGACTTGATCCGTGTAGTTGGGACTAGTCTAATAGTCTCATGCATCTCAAATTTGTAAAACTGGTTTGCAGAAAATAATTCAAGTGTGAAAGAAGTCAAAGAACTCAGGTTTCGTGAGCAGTGATGGGCCTAATAGTGGGCTACCACATGAGGCCCACACAAAAAGATTCGTATTTATTTATGTATGAGCTCTGACTCTGTCTCCCTTGATTTCAACTCCTGCATGTTTAATGTATTTATTTATTTATGTATGATGCTCATCCGGCATGTGTAATGTGTTACATAGTCAAGGCAATCCTTATTGTTTGCTGCTGTAAGTGTCGCATCTTTTCTCTTTTGCTTCTTGTTACTGTTCCCATGTTGTGTTTTTGCCTTTTTGGACTCCATTGTGTCGCAATCTGAACTGACAACGTTTTTACCGCTACTTCTCGAATACTTTGGCTGACAACTCAACTCTATGTTTGTTTGTATTTTTCTTCTGAAGTTTCAAATGATATTTATCTTCATGCTCCCAGGGTCATTAACTACGATCCAAATTTACATAATAAGAAGGGAGCAACCTTTTCTTTTTGCTTCTAGTCTTCTTCTATATTGTCTTTCTTCCCCTCCATATAGGCGTGTGTGTATATATATATATATATATATATATATATATATATATATATATATATATATATATATATATATATATATATATATATATTGACATTTTATTTTGACCTACGTTGACATTTTATTTTGACATCCACAACTTACACAATAAACTAAGAGCTGATTTTTGGTAGAAAAGATCTTCCTATTATGAATTGAATCTCCACCAAAATTCGTCTGTTCTGAACAGCTTTTGCATTTGTTTACATCATGGTCTACGGGTGACCCCCACGAATTGTAGTTTGTGGTGTGTTATAACACTGTAGAGATACATTTTAGTCACGACCTTACAATCTCGGAGAATAGAGTTTGTATAAGATGTTTGACTAAACTCAGGTCGGTGTTCTGAGCTGCCTACTATACGTATCCAATTATCTGATGAACTGGAATAAAGTAAGACGTAGTTCATCTTGAGTGATTGAGTTGGTGATGGAGAGAATGTGAGCCTCCTCTCTTGAGAATGGAGATAACGCCTCCTTTTATAAGGGTAGATCCCCCTTTTGTGCTATCTTGATGATTGCTTTTACTCCTTCCGTTACGAAATAATGATCTGTCATTAATGATACTGTTGACTAGCTTGCAGCGGTTACATTTTTAGGTCGTTTGGACGACTTGACCTTAAGTTATATGCACGACCTGCTTGTAGTCTGGACACGTGGTCTGCCATGAGTGGAAGGTACTGACATAGCCCCCTTTCTTTATATCACTGTTTGTAGAATAGTGATGTAAAGAAAGATAATAAAGGAGACTGCGTGTCTTACTTGGTTGAAAATGGAGATTGCTACAAATTGAATTTTTTGTGTTTATAGGCTGGATGTCGTTTGTTGTTTAGAGTTTTGTTAGGAGTTGATGTGGTAGGTCCTACGTCGTAGTGCGCAGATCCTAGCTCGTAGTGCGTAGATCATAGTTCGTAGATTGGATTTGACTAATAATTAACCTTTGAGTGGTAATTACAGTTGAATCAAGCTTAACCCTATCAGAGGCCTTAATTTGATTCGTGGTCTTTCTGGAGGTACCGTGGATTGGATTTGACTGATAATTAGTCTTTGAGTGGTAATTACAATTGAATCAAGCTTAACCTTGGCGTTGGTGTTAAATTAATTTGTACCCCTTTTGGAGGTGTTTTTGTTGATAGTTAGCCTTTTAAGGGCATCACTATGGTTGATAGCTAGTTTAATGGTGGCGTCACTATGGTTGTTTCCCGTTAAGCGTTCTTGATTGCGATCTGACATTGTAGTGCTTGGTTCGAACTTGATCTTTAGCATGGCGTCAAGCTGATTGGTTGATAACTAGCCTTTTGGGGGCGCTATTGTTGTCGTAGATGCCATTTGAGTTTGCTGATTAGTAAGCCTTTTGGGGGCGTTACTATGATTGTAGATGCCAATTTGGTTGGTTGACAGTAAGCCTTTTAGGGGTATTACTATGATTGATAGTTAGCCTTGAGCTGGCGTGCTTATAGTTAGCCCCCAGTTCGTATTAGAAGCAGCCTTTTATGGGTGTTAATATTGTTTAACCCCAGTGTTGGATCTTGGTTGACATGTTTAGATGGCAATAACTTGTCTCAATTCGGAGATGGCTATGGTTAGCCCCTAGTTTAATTGGCTTGCAATAAATTGCAATGGAGTGAGCTTCCATTTTGCAATTTGAGCAACTCACTAGTTTGTAGTATATGCGAACTGTCGATGAGGGAAATGTGTGCTTTGAATTATTATATCTGATTCGGGAACGCTTGAATGCTTCTCGGTTTGGAATTGTTGATTCCTTGATTCGACAAAGTATTGTTTCCACTTTGATTTGTTATTTCAATTGATGATGTATATGCTGACAACTTTTTGTGTGTGGTATAACTCCATGGCGAGCGAGCTTTTTTAGATTGATTGATATCATCGACGCGAGCTTTGCGGTGTGGTCAGTCTGGGACGACCTGGAATATTGATGTTCGTTCAAGCTCTAGTGAACTGATGACAACTTGTGTACAAGCTGAACTAACAATGATTGTGTTCGAGTTGAACTGATAGTTAGAATATTGGTTGCTTCTTCCAGGTTGTAAACCTGCTCTGACCTGACTTGAGAATGACTTGATCTGAGGACAACCTGACTTGATGAAACCCTGAGCTGAGGACGACCTGATCAGAGGATGACCTGACTTGAGGACGACCTGAGCTGATGATGAGCTGATCTGAGGATGAGCTGACTTAAGGACGACCTAACTTGAAGATGACTTGTCCTGAGGAAGACCTGAGCTGAGGACGACCTGATAAGAGGATCAGCTGATATGAGGATGAGCTGACTTGAGGACGACCTGACTTGAGGATGACCTGAGCTGAGGATGACCTGATCAAAGGATGAGTTGATCTGAGGATGACCTGACTTGAGGACGACCTGAGCTGAGGATGAGCTGATTTGAGGTTGAGCTTACTTGAGAATGACCTGAGCTGAAGACGACCTGATATGAGGATGAGTTGATATGAAGATGAGCTGATCTGATGACGACCTGACTTAAAGATGACTTGAGCTGAAGACGATCTGATAAGAGGATGAGCTGGTCTAAGGATGACCTAGCTGAGTGATGTAGGAGGATCTGAGTCAGATGATGCTGAGTTGTCTGATTGCACATTGATGGTACTAAAATATCATGAGTTGGCGGATCAGCACAAAGATGGCAAGTAATCATGATCTTTAGCTAATTGGAGTAAGTTTGGATGCGTTTTGGTATTTTGGCCATAACTTTGGCTACAGTTGTCAG
This sequence comes from Coptis chinensis, assembly GCF_015680905.1. Taxonomy (NCBI): domain Eukaryota; kingdom Viridiplantae; phylum Streptophyta; class Magnoliopsida; order Ranunculales; family Ranunculaceae; genus Coptis; species Coptis chinensis. Next base: position 27,334,771 of record NC_141462.1, read on the forward strand.
AATCATGCGTGCGACCCCAATTCAAAAAGATCTCGGCGGCGCGCACGCTGTCACTCCCTAGATATGCTCCGTGGTGGCCATTTTCAAGGTCAAAATCTACTATTTTCTCTTGTAAAGTCACTTTTTTTGTTTTTGTCCGACTTGAGTTGATGATGCGCTGATCTGATGGACAACCTAGCTGAGGACAATCTGGAGGAGGACGACCTGGCAGATAGAAGGCTGATGGATGACCTGGTGGTGGTCTTTACATGAGATATGGCTGAGGTTTTGATATAGCTCTGTGATGAGTTGTGTTGGTGTGTGCTTCTCCTCATTGATATAGGTCCATAGATTAATATGCTCTAAAAGGTTTGAGATTGGTTGAACCAACACCTTAGTTGACCTGGTAAAGAGCGACCTGTAAGCTGGATTCCTGGATCTGTATTGTCACCGATTCACCGTAAAGGAACATGTGACATGGTGGTAGTTGCAGCCCTCGGGTTGGTACTGGATCGACTACAAGTGATCTGTAAGTATGAAATATATCTTGCAACATAGAAGTGTGCACAGATTATCCGAACTGATCCAAAGATTAAATATTAGTATAAATGAAGGATAGTTGAATGTAGACTTATCTTTTCGAATGCTGACTTTTTGCTTGCTGCCATTGATAGTTGAATGGAAGTATCCTGATTGTTCTTCCATGGTGGTTTTACCAAGTTTCGTGGGCTTAAGAAAATGGTGTGAATGTTTTTTCTCAAAAAAAAGAAAACGGCAGACACCAATGTAGAAGTTATTTTAGTCACGACCTTACAATCTCGGAGAATAGGGTTTGTATAAGATGTTTGATTGAACTCAGGTCGGTGTTCTGAGCTGCCTACGTATCCAATTTTCTGATGAACTGGAATCAAGTCAGACGTAGTTCATTTTGAATGATTGAGTTGGAGATGGAGAGAATGTGAGCCTCATCTCTTGAGAATGGAGAAGACACCTCCTTTTATAGGCGTAGATCCCCCTTTTGCGCTGTCTTGATGATTGCTTTTACTCCTTCCGTTACGAAGTAATGATCTGTCATTAATAATGTTGTTGACTAGCTTGCAGCGATTACATTTCATAGGTCGTTTGGACGACCTGACCTTAAGTCGTATGCACGACCTGCTTGTAGTCTAGACACGTGGTCTGCCACGAGTGATTGAGAGTAGAGGGTACTGACAAACACCCTCTGAGGATCCTCAACAGAAAATGCGTATGATATCACTTGTATTATTTGAGTTTGACCCCTGGATATGTTCTGTTTTAGTTCTTGGGTCCGGTTTGGGTTGAAGATTTCGTAGTTCAGTCTAGTGTCCGCTTATTTTTAATAAGCATCTTTAACGAATGGCTTCTTGTGAGGCAATTGAACACCTTGCTTAACTAGGTTCTACATACTTTGAAGTTTGAACAACACTTTGATATCTAATTAACTTCGAAAAACTCTTTGGGAAATTACATGGAAATAACAGTAAGGAGTGCGTGGTTGAGCACACAATGGTCAGTGGTCGGGGTGCCTATCATACAGAGGAAACATGAAAATGATCATGTAGACCAACTGAAATTACTGAATGTATCGCCTAGCGATGTCATGTTGCTAGCGTTAGGGTAGAAGTTGGGATCTCTAGTCTAACATTCGCAATGTAGAGGCGCAATTGTATTAAACGATTTCTCTAGAACGGGCATGATAATCAACCTTGAGGACATTATATATTTGTCAATTTGCATATAATTTACTGTATTATTGAAGCCAAAATGCATGATAATTATCGACCTTTGGACTTGTAATGATTCATTCATGAGGAACTAACGTGTTAGCTCTATCTGGTGTTATAACAAACTAAGGTTAGATTAGTATTGTCACACCCCAAATTTTCAGAAAATTAAAAATAGGGAATTATCCACACCCTATTCCATCTTCTGAAAATCCAGGATGAAACAAAACCCTAATAACCCATTAACAACCACGATATTAAAATATGAGATCAAATTAAAACCAAACGAACAACTCTTAATGTACAAATTCAAGAATTTACTAAACCACTCTATTACATCTGTTTCAAATCAAAATTTTATATTTCATAAAACTTATACCAGTAAGACTCCAAGAGCGAATCCCAATCAAGCGTCTTCATCCGCTGCATTCCACCATCTATGTTCTCAATAACACACCCACGTTGCAAAACAAAGCAAACATGGGTCAGCAAATTGAATTTGCTGGTATGAGTAGACTAACAACAAAATATATATAATAATCTTTCAAATTAATAAATATAACATTACCAACCATTTCAACTTGGAAGACAATATAGTTCCGTTTTCCAAAACGGCGTGTAGTTTCTTCCCAAGTAAGATTTCAATCCCAATATACATTTCCAAGATAACTCACAACAGAAATACCACTTATTACATACACATATGATAACTTAATTAAATATTGGTTTGATACACATTACCTTTAAGCCAGCACGACGTCTCAGGGTATGATATTTACGTCCCTGCATAAAAGATTAACAGATCCTACCCTCCTGCAAAAACAGAGTTAGACAGCACTATAAAAGGATTTATCTCAGCCAGTCAAATTTTCATTCATAATCAAACCTCATTTAAGATATTGAAGTCTAATTAATACAACATTCAGGGAAAACTACTTATCATACCACCTATATCAAGGGTAGTCATTCACATGACATCATTACGTCATAAAGTTTCCAAGTGCATAACTATATATCTCATACTATTACAAGTCATTAATATTTTCGTAATAACATATCAAGTTATAGTCATTTCACAGTCACATAAAAATCACAATCATTTACTAATATTATTCACAGTCACACCTCACATCCATAACATCACACAATTCATATACTTTTACTTAAAAACCACTCGTCTACTTATGAGAATGGGGAAATATCACACCCAAGGAGTACATTCATCCCTTGTGAGTATCAACTCATACAAACCACGTAAACATTTCTCATAAGAAATCATATACATCATATGCAATAACTCCATCACACGTAAAATCAATATTTTACTTTGCTTATTAATTCTCTCATTGACTCATTTATTAAAAGACACACCCCAATCTTTAGTTCCTACTCCACAATTTGCACTACACACATTTGCCAAATCACACATATCCGTGTGCCTCACTCACACTGAGTACTACTACAAGACATATGTCCCAAGCGGGATATCGCCTCCAGAAAACATACTTTCATCTTATAAACTCGTAACTTGTGAGTCACAGCCATCTCTGGGCTTTCCATACACATAATCACAAAGCCTCCTTTGGGCATAACAAAATATCAGGTCAGTCATGGCACATTCAATGAATACCTTGGGTCATTACCGCCACATTCAAGGAATACCCATCATAATACTAACAGGTCATTCATGGCCCATTCAATGAATACATTAGGTTATTCCCACCACATTCAAGGAATACCCATCATAACACTAACAGGTCATTCATGGCACATTCAATGAATACCTTGGGTCATTTCCGCCACATTCAAGGAATACCCACCTACATTCCCGTACATTCAAGGAATACGACCAACCCGCAAGGCGAGTACCTTAGTTCCTCTCTAGGGCAGTCCAAACTATTGGGTCATTCATGGCATATTCAATGAATACCCGGGTCATTCATGGCACATTCAATGAATACCCATCTATCACATTACATCACAAGTCATAATATCTCATTACCAAATCCTGAGGCGTGGAGAGTTCTAAAGATGTGGGCGACACATTAAAACATTATTATCATTTATAATTATACTAGCATTACTCATGTCAAAACAAACCACACATGCAGAGAGTCATTTTCGCGCGTCAAGACAAATCAAACACTTAAATATCATTGAATGTAAACAAACTTATAATCAAACAAATACATTTTACATAACCACACTCATATACACAATATCGTAAACAAATAGTTTATTAGCCCAAATTCAAGTCCACACACACTAATGTCCAAAACAGATCCACATATACTAAAGTCTATATTCATATACAACTTCTATCTCACACATATATATTTATGTAGTCTCAAAACAACAGTAATTTCTAACACAATCACATAGTTATCACACAAACTAATATATATATATATATATTATAGATATAGTGTAGTGTAGTGATTGCACTTTTGCTCAAAGCTGCCTACGTATCCAAATCTTTCAAGATTGGAATCAAGCCTTCGTAGTTCTTACCAGCCACATAGTCAATGCTATAATTTTTTCTACATTCATCCAAATGACATGTAACTTAAATATTTAGAAACTAGGGTATGTAGACATACTTTTTCATGTAGAACTCGAAGTCCCAACCTCAGCCTATCTAGAAGAAAACTTAAGTTGAAAACGGTAAAAATCCTAATTTTTCAGCAAACTAGATTTCTGACGGACTATCTTCCGAATGACACAACGCTTTCCACAGGTGTCCAAATGCATCAAGGCTTTTTGCGTTGAAAAGCTAACACACAGAACTTACTTTCTTATGTTTTACAAAAATACTCAATCTCATTTTAAATATTCAATAACTAAGCTCGAATACAGTGCACAGAAACTGATTTCTGACGCATTGTTTTCTGCCAGTCAAACTTCCAAACACCATAATTAATTCCACGGGCCTTGGAATGCGATGAGGCCAATTGGAATAGAAAGTAGACTTCCAAATCTTATTTTTTTTTTTTATGTTTTATAAAAATTCTAACTCTCACCCTAACTATTTTAAAACTGGACTTGAACACAGTGCGCAGAAACTGATTTCTGACACATTGTTTTTTTGTCAATCAAACTTCCAGACCTTATATCTATCTCCACATACTTTGGAATGTGACGAGGCCAATTGAGTTGGAAAGAAGACTAAGAAAAATCACTTTTTCATGTTTTGGCAAGAGTTTGAATCTGATCTTAACTATGTGAAAACTCGATTCCAAACCAGTCACAGCCCGGATTTCTGCAATCAGAAAATTCTAACGTGCCAACTTCCGAACACCATAACCATATCCACAAACCTCGGAATGCAACAAGGTTGATTGGGTTAGAAAACAGACTTCCAGACCTTACTTTTTCGTGTTTAGAGGAAAATCTAACTTAAACTCGAAGTATAAAAAAATCAGCTCTAAAACAGGACGTAAATATAAGTGTTCCAGTTTTTAGTTTCATGAAATCAATATATGTATGAACCCAAACAATTAAACCAACTAAGCAATATTCATTAATTCAAATACCATCTCCACCTCAATCCATGTTTCAGTATCACAGGAATCATATATATGTAAAGGCAATTGATATGTGTAAACCCAAAATGTCAAATTTCAAAATCCACAAGAAATTGGTAGAATGATTACTCACGACTTCACCAGCGCCATTCTACCATATAATGTGTCAAAACAAAAGAGACAACATTGAATAAATTCATGGAACGGGATAAAATGTATGTACATCAGTAAATCATTTATACTCATGATCACATATCATTAATTGAAATAGTATTCGGTAAGGTTTGCACCTGTAGCCATCTCATGCATAACATTCATATCAATCATTACCACTTATACAATTCATTACTAGTTCCAAAAGTAGCTATAGTCGAAGCCTTACAAAAGAAATCTAAACTTCTCACATATATAATGAAATACTTCAAAACAACCAATAGCCTATAGAACACCCATGGATACAACAACATACCTACAAATATCTAGATATGGTAGAAGTAAACCTTGAGTCAGTAACTCAGTACGCCATTTATCTCTATTGATCAAATTAATAATTTTTCATCCCAAAATTCTAATTAATAAATTAAGTAAATAACTAAAATAAGTTATATGCTCATCAATCAAATAAGTTGTAAAGAAAAGATTTAGACTACTCATCCCAAAAAACAAGAATTAAGTAAATAACTAAAATAAGTTATATGCTCATCAATCAAATAAGTTGTAAAGAAAAGATTTAGACTACTCTCTCCCTTTTAAAGCACGTCTCTTTTCTTTTTGTTTTCTTTTTCTTTTAAAAAAAAACTCTCCCCCAAAAACAAGAACGAGTGTTTGGTAAAACCAAAACACCCGAAACCCCCATCCTTTATTTCTAGCAACTACTCATCCCACTTCCCACGTTTTTATGATTCTATCTTTATCTTTATCTTTATCTTTTCTTTTTATTATTATTTAATTATATATATATTTAATAAAAATGGGAATGAAAAAATAGGGTTGTTATAAGTATGAACACATTTCAACATCCATATCCCCAGGGCCGGCCCTGAGCAGGTGCCATGTGGGCGACCGCACAGGGCCCCCAATATATAAGGCCCAAAAATAAATTTTTAGTGGAAAAGAATTATTTCACAAATCAAAAGCCCATACCGATAAAAAAACCCAAAAAACCGAAAATTTCACAATAAACAGTCGATTCTCTCATATTCTCTTTTCTCATTAATTATGTTCATAAAAAAAGAAAATAACAATAGATATAATAGATGAGGAGATCTTTTCAATGACTAGATCTCTCTCTTCCTAATTAATAACGTTTTATTTTGGAAAATCACTCCAATTAATTGCTTGAGTTGTCCTCAATTACTGAAATACAAAAAGAATTAGTAAAAAAAAAAACCCCTCATTCACCTTATGACCATCTAGTATCCTCTCATTCTCAATAATTTCTTTCTTTACAATTGTGGATTTGTATTAATTTTCACTTCGATCAATCTCAATTACTTATTCATCTAAATTTTGATTATTTTTCAAGTAAGTTAGAGATTAAAATCAATTTTTCCTTTTCTTAAATATTATTTCAATAACTCAATTTAATTCTAAAGTAATCTAGTCTAATATTATTCACCTAACTTGATTTCTTGAAACGACATGATTGTTTTCCTAATGCATTCATAGCTTATAGAATTTTGTTGATTGTTCCCATTCATCATTACTGATGCAGAAAGAAGTTTTTTAAAATTAAAACTATTGAAATTATACTTTAGATCGACTATGTCACAAGAAAGTCTAAATGGGCTAGCGTTAATATCTATTGAAAATGAATTTTTAAATAAAATTAACTTAAAAAGCTTCATTGATGATTTTGCAACAAAAAATGCGAGAAGGGAAATATTTCGATGATCCAATTTGTATTGATGGAAGACTGGAAGAGGGCCACATTTCGCCGTTTGCACAGGGCCATTGAAAACTCAGGGACGGCCCTGCATATCCCTATCATATAAATTTCGGTTTAGATCCTGATAGCAACCTTGAAAGTTAAAGAAATGAAATGTTTTCAGTTGTTGTTTTTCAATTTATGTCCATCGACATGGTCTTCGCCTGATAATACGGTAAAAGCCTTCATTTAGGGAAGAAACTAGATTCTCCTTCATTGCAAATTATCTCCAATAGTTCCAATGAAAACACAAAAGAAAGGAAAATGCTTGCAATAGGCGAAAACTCACCAACCGTGAGGCCATTGTCAAAAACAGAAAAGAAAAGGTGAGGCCAGATCATCTGGTACTGATTCCTGAAGCCCTGAACCAGGTGGAGAACGCGCGTCCTACCACATAATCAAGCTTATGACCATAACATCATATAGGGTTGGTATGTGAATTGCTAAAAGTTAAGAATTTCAGATGCATCTGTCCAAAGACAAGATATGCATGGATGTTTAAGATCCATTAAACAAAGCCTAGTATCTCTGGAAGTGCTGGCAATTGGGTGGTTGGAAATATTGGTCACGTACATATCATCTTCTCAAACAATGCACCATGATTCTGCACTATATTTCCTACTTCTGTAGTTCTGTTCCAGATAATTGGTGTCCCACATACTATTAATGTTTACGCTGATCTCAATTTTACTAATGAAACAAAAAGATTGACGTTAGCTTGTCTAATGCCCCACACCAAGGATGAGAATAGTAGAGAGATAGGAATCCGTAGGCTATATGGCCTATACAGTGGTGGACATATTCAATGGTTAGCTTGGTCTGTCTCATTCTTATTCGATAAATTTAAGTGGATTAGATTCAATAAGTGCGGTGAACTGGTGATGGTGCCATTAGTTGGTGCAACATATACCAGTTAAATTATTCCTACGTACTAGTAGGAGCGTTTTGGAAAATTATTGGTGTATCTCAAGCAGATTTCTTATCAAAATGTATCAAGTGGTCGGATTATGGAAATGTGTTTTACATATATTATTGGACAAATGATTTTGGTCACATCATTTACAATATCCGTATTGTTAATTTTTGCCTAGTCAAAGTCAAATGTAATGTAGCCTTCTAATGGCAAAACCAAAAGGGCAAGTATGCAAAAGGGGGGGAAAAAAGAGAAAGATCGAGTTCGTTTGAGCTGGTAAATTTGTGAGGTCAAGTGCCTCACAGAGTAGGAGAAGTGCATTCGGCAAATACAGTTATGTGGAATGACTGTTACTTAATGGAAATAACATATTTGAGTCACACGCAATGTCCTTAGTATAACTTGGTCTTATTCTGAATTGGAGCAAAATAACAATTAACGTACAGGGGAACCAGGCCACGGAAAAAAGAACACATTGCGGTGACATTGTTGATGTGCTAAGGTATTTTGCCTTTTGCATTTGGAGATATGATATGCTGTTAAAAGTTAAAACTTATAAAAACAAATATCTTGAGCACCTTTCCAGTTTCCTTCCACCATGTAAGGCAATTGTTTATTCAAACATCAGAGAAATACATTATATATCTTTCCTTCGTTTGTAGTGTTTTGTTGTTACCCCTTCTTGAGTTGTTAATGGCAAGTTATATTAAAGTGTACTTATTTGGCAAATGATGAGTACATGTACGGTGGGAGAGCAGTCTTTAGGTGCAAACTTGTTGGAGGTATTGAAAATTATGAATGAGTTAACAAAGCAAGTGCTTCAATATTGAGTTTTGCAGTCATACATTTTAAATTTGGTTCATGACCAAGATGAAGTATTTCCTTTTTTCCTTTTTAATACACAAAATAATTGAAAGAAGCCACGTAAAATAAAGTTGGCAAAATGAACAATTAGCCTCTAATGAAAGAAGCAATATATAAAGTTATGAGACTCCTAATATGTCAGAGGACCGGAGTTGCTTGAGGTCGAGGGTGCCTGCCTACATGGATGGCAACCCAAAGTTTTGGGAAAACTATACGCGCTATGTTAGTTATTTGCTAGAAAAATGGCCAAAAACTAAAAGGATTCGCACCCTAAGATTTTTACAAAAATTCTATTACCGCACCCCCTAGTTCAATCACGATTTGCATATACTCTTGCTCCCCTAGACGGTAAATCCTGGTCTCGTCTCTATCTGTCTATAACATAAACTCAGGAAGATATCTCAAGACCGAAGAGATGCACCTGTAAACTTGACTTATTCGTAATTTCATAATTGCCACTATTTTCATCAAATCAATAATAAAGATTGAGATTTTTTTTTGTCACATAAAAAAACTTGGTCAATCTCAAATAAAGATTGAGGTTTGGCGAAAAATTAAAATAAAGATTGTGATTAGCTGTTAACAAATTTGGTAAATTGATTGGATTGTTGAATAATGAAGCGCCATTATATATGGGGAACATAACTCGGAATTTCTGAAAGAAGTAGAGTGACAATGACAACAATTGATCTGAGAAGGTTGCTTTTTGTGATTCCCACGTACAAATTTATCCTTATTCATTTATTTCGTTTGTCTTCTCCATTGCCGCATTACATCTGCTAAAAGATAATCTTTTGGATTTCACTTTTCACCGGTTGATTAGAATTATCAATATCATTTATATCAAGAAACAAAATATCAAATTCCGAAAATATATCGTGTATCTCAAAAAACGAGATTATATCGGAGATATTGGAGATATCTATTTTTTTTGTTGACCAATCAAAATTTTATTTTGTATATCGATATATTAGAAATATTATCGATTATATCATAAATATCATTGATTATATCGGGAATATTGTTGACATATTAATAAAAATCGGTCAAAGTCAACAAAATCAACAATTTATATCGGACATATCGGTCAATATATATCGATATATATCAGAAATTACAATATATATTGGTAAAAATAAGATTCAATATTCGATCGAGATATATTGAATATTTCCATCTCGTGTATCCAAAAAATGAGATATATCGGCAATATTTGGAAACTTAATTTAGATTAGAAAGAAAATCATAAATATGTAATATATGTTAACGAGAAGTATATTCTAAGGAGATGCCCCTAGGTTGCTGCCCTCTAAATGACAAAAAAAAATGCCTAAGGAATCTCAAAATTAAAGTGCAACCATGTTAGATTTTCTATAGTTTTGAGACGGGATAGGAGATAAATATAAAAATGAAAACTAAGAATCTTTGCAACTAAATGTGCCTAACACATGACGTAACTCAATTTTAGGAAGGATAATTGCTTGAATCGGTCATGATAAATATATATTGTTCTCCAACCGGCTACGCTTTTCAATTTTGACCAATTCAACGGGTTTTTTTACCCTTTTGCCCTTTCCTTACAACACTCTCTTTCCTCCTGTCACACTCTCTTTCCTCTGTAACACTCTCTCTCTCCTCTTGTACTTCTGATGTGACATACACAGTAATATTTATCCGTTAGATTCTCTTAGCGATACGTACTAGCGATTAATAATCGTTGGATTTCAACCCAGAAAAAATGAAAACGGACTTCAGCTATTGTGGGAATAAGGAACCAGCAACTTATGGATCTACTATCAGCAATTTTTTGTTGTTTTTGTTGTACGGACATAAAACAATGTTGAGATTTTTGTGCCAAACTATAAAGTTTTTACAAACATGCAAAGCTTCCAGTTTTTTTACTTCATCTTCTTGATTATCCTCTCCTTCGTGATTTTGGTAAGATTTTTCATGGAGGACAAGAACACAAATCTTGATAATAGATTTTTCTAAGATTCATCTTCTTAATTATCCTCTCCTTCTACGGTTTTCATTGTTTATTGGTATATTTTGAACTTTGGTTTGTTGTCTTCAGTGTTGGCTTGTTTCTAGGTCGTCTTGGATTTGTTTTTACGTAGTAGTGTATAAAGTTTTTTAAGGTTCCATGGTTGTGTTTACTATTTCCATGTTGATTTTGTTCTTGTTGCATGGAGTGAAGAAGTATGTAGCAGGTGAGGTGAAATTGAGAGTGTTTGATGTGTATATTTCCTTAGAAGGATTCATGTGTCTTGTGGAAGGTTTGTCCAAGCACATGAAATTGAGTTTTTATGTGATGCACTTGATGAACAAGTCCCTTTCTAGATCGATGAAAAAATTGGCTACTTGAATATGATTCAAAAGCAGAAGAAGACAACTGTGTAGTCATTGTGGTGAGCTTGGATTGCCTTTTCAGTCGCGGTTCTGCCAGGTTTTAGCAATGAAGACTGTATGGATGCCACCATAAGCTACACTTACATGTACCATCAGCAACTTGGGTTTCTTTGGAAATCCCACTTCCACTTCACAGATTACCTTATGGAGTTTTGGAAGTATGTTTCACTGTATAGGTTTGGGCATGAATCGATGTAATGGTATTTTGTGGTTTGTGAAACGGCCGATTCATTGTGCTTGAGTGTCAGCACAGTAACTGTTAATGTTTATATGTTTTGTTTGTGAATATATCAGGGGTACCCTTATATCAGTGTTGTTGTTTATAAGGAGATAATGAGAAAGAAATCTGTATGGAAACTCAATAAGAAAATATGTATTTAGTATTCACAAAACTGGGTTGGACGGGCCATTCTAAACGGAGGTAACCGGCAACGTACTATGTATGATACATCAGCAACTGAAGCCATATACAAGAACACAATTAAGTCTATCAGGTTGACTTTAATATACACCTATAACTTATGTACAAAATAGTTTTATTCAATAACAAGTTAAACAAAAGTTAACTTTGATAAGTTTATCCAATATCAAGTAAAGCAAAAGTGTAGCATTTAATAATACATATTGAAGTTGAGAAGTAGTAACTAGCATCTCAGTGCCATATTTCACCATTATTCCCACCCAACTCAGTTACAAGTTTGTCCATTGTTCAATATTTAAAAAGTTTTCTTATACAAATAGCCAAAATGTTTCGGAAGTCCCACCCTTTATAAAATGACCAGAATCAGAAGTTGATGATGGTTGGTACATAAGAATATGTATGTACTTAGATAAACTGGTGTGATGAAGAATCTAGTTTGGACAGGCAAAACTTTGCCACGTGTTAGGAACGATACGATAGCATTAATTATTCGTCGAATAGTTGAAGAAATGATGGTTTTTTAACCTTTAACCGGCACGTGTCGGTATAGTAGTAATATATGTGATCGAGCTATAAAGACTGTTCAGTGTTCATTTTCGGACCAAAAAAACCGCCCAAATTGAAAACCCTTGAATCCCTAATTTTCTGACCATTTCCAATCTTTCAAAAATGAGAAAGCTTAATTTGACTGTTCGTATGTCACTCGATAAAATGCATAAATTGTTCTAGAAAATCACTACTGCAGAGAAAAAAGATTTTGAGAAGTCTTGCTTCGGGAAGTTTTTAAGCATTAACGAGAGAATGCACACCACTTGTCACAACCCAAATTTCCAGACAATATTTAAAACAATGATATTCAATCATCTGGAAACCCGGGGTGCAACAAAACCCAATACCCTGTTATCAAACACGATATAAAAAAAACTGAAATCAAAAGAAAACTAAAAAGAACAACCCTTCATCACATTATTAAACTACAAAGAAACTAACCAACTCTATTACATCTGTCTCAAAACAAAACCGTACACTTCAGAAAAATTTAAACCAGAAGACAACAAGAGCAACTCCAAATCACGTGTCTTCATCCACTACACTCCACCATCTATGTTTCCAAGAACACACCCACATTGCAAAACAAAACAAACATAGGTCAGCAAATTGAATTTGCTGGTATGAGTAAGACTAAATATAAAATAGCAATACGTTCATATCTTTCGAATAAAGAAATATACTATTCAATCATTTTAACTTGGAAGATAAGTTAGTTATGTAATCTCAAAACGGCATGCAGTTTCTTCCCAAGTAAAATTTCAACCCCCAATATACATTTCCAAGAAATCTCAGATAACAGTATTCATCATGCTTAATTTCCAAAATAACTCACAATATAATTTCCACTTACATTCAACTTATTACATACACATATGATAACTTATTTAAATATGAGTTTGATACACTTTACCTTTAAGCCAGCACGTCGTCTTAGGGTAGGACAACGTCTCTGCATAAAAAGTTAATAAGTCCTACTCTCCTGCAAAACAAAGTTAGATTTCCCAAACGTAATCATTTATAGTATACATCTATTTTACTCTCACTGCAACCATCATAGGTATATATAATCTGGCATAATATATCGCCAATATTAACTAGCATTCATATCACACCATATCCATCATATCACGCTAACTATATTCGCATTCCTTCATAAGAAATTATATGCATCATATCATAATATATCACCACTAGGGAGTACATTCATCTCTCGTTAGTATCAACTCACACAAACCACGTATACATTTCCTTGTAAGAAATCATGTACATCATAATACATAAATATTCATATGCAATAACTCAGTCAAATGTAAAATCAATGTTTTACTTTAATATCACTCGTCTACTTATAAGAAAGAGGAAAAAGTCACAACCAGGGAGTACATTCATCCTTCGTGAGTATCAACTCACACAAACCACATAAACATTTCTCATAAGAAATCATATATATCATATGCAATAGCTCCATCACACGTAAAATCAATATTTTACTTTGCTTATTAATTATCTCATTGACTCATTTATTAAAAGACACAGCCCAACCTTTAGTTCCTACTCCACGATTTGCACTACACACATTTGCCAAATCACACATATCCATGTGCCTCACTCACACCGAGTATCACTACAAGAAATATGTCCCAAGCGGGGATATCGCCTCCAGGAAACATATTTTCATCTTGTAAACTCACAACTTGTGAGTCACAGCCATCTCTGGGCTTTCCATACACATAATCACAAAGCCTCCTTTGGGCATAACAAAATATCAGTCATTCATGGCACATTTAATGAATATCTTGGGTCATTCCCGCCACATTCAAGGAATACCCATCATAATACTAACAAGTCATTCATGGAACATTCAATGAATACCTTAGGTCATTTCCGCCACATTCAAGGAATACCTATCATAACACTAACAGGTCATTCATGGCACATTCAATGAATACATTGGATCATTTCCGCCACATTCAAGGAATACCCACCTACATTCCCGTACATTCAAGGAATACAGTCAACCCGCAAGGCAAATGCATTAGTTTCTCTCTAAGGCGGCTTTTCACATGATATCATTAGTCATAAACATTTATTTTCTTTTCTTTTCATCAAAGAGGCGTGGAGAGATGTGGGCGACACATTAAATTTTCACCGGACACTTTTACACCGGATTTTTAACACTCAAGAGTTCTCATTTATTATAATATTTTCATTACAAAACAAACATCGTCTCAAACAATAGAATCATTACTAAATATTCCAAACACAATAACTAATCAACTCACCTCATTATCAATTTTATAAATCATAAATATCAAAAGGTTCAATAAGGAATAACGTATTAGTTAAATGTCTCGTGAATACATTTTAAACAACCACAATCACGTACACCATTAAGTACTAACCTTGTACACATATAGTTATCACAATAACTAATAACTAATATATAATATATAATATAGTATAGTGTAGTGGCTGTACTTTTGCTCAAAGCTGCCTACGTATCCAAATCTTTCAAGATTGGAATCAAGCCTACGTATTTCTTATCAGCTACATAGTCAATGCTATAGTTTTTCCTACATTCATCCAAATCACATGTAACCTAATTATTTAGAAACTAAGGTATGTAGATATACTTTTTCATGTAGAACTTGAAGTCCCAATCTCAGCCCATCTAGAAGAAAATTTAGGTCGAAAACGGTAAAAATCCTAATATTCAGCAAACTAGATTTTTGATGGACTATCTTCCAAATGACAACTCTTTCCACAGGTATCCAAACGCATCAAGATTTTTTGTGTTGAAAATCTGACACACAGAAATTACTTTCTTATGTTTTACAAAAATACCCAATCTCATTCTAAATGTGCCAAAACTAGGCTCGAACAAAGTGCGAAGAAACGGATTTCTGACGCACTGTTTTCTGCCAGTCAAACTTCCAAACATCATAATTAATTCCACGGTACTTCGAATGTGATGAGGCCAATTGGAATAGAAAGCAGACTTCCAGATCTTACTCTTTTATGTTTTATAAAAATACTAACTCTCAACGTAACTATTTTAAAACTGGACTTGAACACGGTGCGCAGAAACTGATTTTTGACGCACTGTTTTCTGTCAACCAAACTTCCAAGCATTATATCTACCACCACAGACCTCGGAATATGACAAGGCCAATTGAGTTAGAAAGAAGACTTATAAAATTCACATTTTCATGTTTTACAAACACTCTAACTCTCCCCCTAGCTTTATGTAATTTGTGATCAAACCCTATGCAGAAAATTGTTTTCTGACGAATAGAATTTCTGACGCATAGAATTGTCGAGGTCATATCTTTTTTGTCACTCATCCAAATTAAGTGAGGCTCACTGAATCGGATAAATGACTCTCTAAGGTTTCATTAGGTTTTAGTTTCCCACAAATCTACAAAGTATAGTGTCCTATACACTTCCTACAATGCAACATATTCAGAATATGTGCACAAACAGTTATCATATATTGAAGTCAGTTTTCATAATCTTAAACACGAGTATGAACTTGAGTCAAAGTATGAAGTTGTACCTCTGTAAGTCTAGATTCTAATGGTTTTGGAATCAACACAAAAGAGTAAATATTTTATTTTATATGATTTTATTACTGCTGACTGCTCAGTTTCAGTCCCAGTTTCTGCGTCAGACTTCAACTTAAATTTCAGTATGCAAAACGACTAGATATGAAATTTTACAAAACAGGATAATTGTAGATATGCGTGTCTACAGTAGACAGGCGTTGGATTCATATCAAAAAGATCAAAAACCAATTTTCTATGCTTAAATTACTATGAATAGTTCTGAAATTCTGAAAATCAAAACCCTATAACATGAATCCAATGACTTCATATCATTCAAAATAGTTGCAGGCGTATATAATACTACCAATCAATCAATAAACACATGGTTTACTCACTACCATATACAAGTACTCCTGAACACAACAACACCTATATATCAAAGCTAAACTTTTGGTGTCAGTAACTCAATATACCGAAAGTCTCTGATTAAACAAATAATTTCGATCTCAAAGTTCTATATCATTATAGAGAATTAAATACACAACTAATCTAAACCATAGTAATAAATCAATTATATGAAAATAAGGTTTAGACTACTCACCCGAAATTGAATTTGCAAAAGAATACCCATATATGCTTCTTTTTCTCCAATCCCTTTTCTTCTTCTTCCCCTTCTTTTTATTTCTTTCAATCAAAAATATTCTTTTTAATGGAGGCTAGGGTTTTGTTTTTGAATAATGAGATTTTTATAGAGCAAATTCGTAGGTATTGTTTATTCAATGTTTTAAGTCTGTTTAAGTTAACCTATGGGTCTAAAAACACCCAATGTCCATACTTATATCAATGGGTACATTTTAACAATGTTTTCAGGCCCAAAAATGATTCTAAAATACCCACACAAGTTCTAACAAACAATTCAAATAAAAACAATTTTGAAAAATCAACAACAACCAAACAAATTCTAAAATAAGCTAAACTTCATAATATAATAATTATTTTCAATTCAAGTAATGTAATCTATGTTATTTAAAATAGGTAAACTTTGCTACCTAATCGATAAGAAGGATTTGGTGTTTTAAAAAAGTGGTGTTGCTCTTATAATGGGTCTTAGTGTGAAGCCGGTTTCTAATTCATTCTACACGACAGACATCAAGATCCCATCCCAATTTCGTGCAAGGTTTTTTAAAGGAACCACAGTTTCTAAAACATAAATATTAGAAGCTAGAAACTTGGCAAAATCAAATGTTGGTGAAAAAAGTCAGAATGATGTGTTTAGGCTGAATATGTTGTATATACTGTTGTAGGTTATGCTTCCAGGATATGCTAGGACGATTGATTGGAGGTATATTGAACTGGTCGAGAATTTAAATGAATTTGACAGCTTTCCTTGGGGCACACCTCTGTTTGAAATGTTGGAAGAGTCTTTGGAAGACATGTCTAACCTGGTGAGTGTTGGAAAATATTCTTTCGCAGTTTATAGTTGTTTAATTTGTTTTGTTATTTGGGTATATCTTCACATCCCATCTTTTGGGGCTCGGAGACAAGTTGATGGTAGGTTCCCAAGAATACTAGATTGGGTAGACTTGTCTTCAAGAAACGTACATCTAGAGACTTATAAGAAAAAGATTCAATTTTTTAAGGGGAAGGCAGTGGTGTTGGAAAGTCTAGATCTGTCTGAAGGAGAACTAAATGAAGAAGTAATAAAGGATGCTTTGGCACAACAGCTCATGCAAAGTGGTGCAGCAGTTTCAGGGAAATACAATAATGAGGAATTGTTTCAAAGACAGGCAAAAGTAATTAAATGCCTTGTAAGTAACTTGTTTTCTTAACTATGTTCAACAATGTTGCATGTTGAATCCCAGAATGATAATATATGGGTAACCAGTTTTTGACATTTGAAGTACTCATATAATCTTAT
Organism: Coptis chinensis; assembly: GCF_015680905.1. Classification (NCBI taxonomy): domain Eukaryota; kingdom Viridiplantae; phylum Streptophyta; class Magnoliopsida; order Ranunculales; family Ranunculaceae; genus Coptis; species Coptis chinensis. The sequence goes on from NC_141462.1 coordinate 27,352,568, forward strand.
AATGTTATAGAAGTTGTAATATGATATGGGTACCCTATTATACATTTTTGAATTGGAATTGCAAATGTTGTTATATAAAGCACTGATAATGTGTTGTTATGGAACTGCATGTTTCAGTATTTTTTCATATATGAAGAAGTAATATGTTACAATACCATGATTGATATATTGTTAACCCATATATGTTAGCAACAATGTATCTGTTGTGGTTTACAAATAGTGAAGTGGGATCTTAATTATAATCTTTGTTATGTGCTCTGATTAATCTAAAACAGGTTACTAAGGAGATTAGGAATGTTGGGGATATACTCCAAAGTGAAATAAGGACTGGCATGGAAACAATAATTCAAGAGATTGTTCATGGTAGGTTGAAAGGTGGTATGGAAAGTTCAGAGGTTGAGGCTGTGAAAGGGAGGCCTAGAACAAGGAGTAGAATAAGGAGTAGAAGTTTAGAGGTTGAGGTTATGAAAAAAGCTAGAACTAGAAGCCCAAAGAAGCCAAGCAATGTAGGTGTTGATGTTATACTGAAAACACCAACAAGGTCTTCCCAGAAAAAGTCTTCCCATAAAAAGGTTCACTTAGAACCTAAGAAAGGGAGTTCATCTGCTTCTAAGAAAGTTACCTTTGAGGTTTCTCCTAATACCTCATATCAAAGAAAAAGAGCATTGGACAAGGATCAAAGGCTTGAAGTTCTGAGAGATACTTCAATACCTACTCAGTATGAAATAAAGAAAAGGAAAGTGGTCAAAGTTTGTGGTACCCGAGTTCAGCCATCAAGGGCAAACAAAGTTGAGGCTATAAATGCTAGTGATAAGAGCCCAAAACTGTAGTTTCAACCCCTTAACAATATTGCTTTTTGACCAATTATGTGATTAATAAGTAAGAGTTAGTACTGTTATTGTGTTCTTATGTATTTCAGGCATTGGAGTTGAATATGTACAGAAATGCGCCCCTTTTTGCGAGATAATGGAGCAAGGGTTGGTTGCTAAGAAGTTCTATGATTAAAGGCCAAGATTCAAGGAGAAAAGGCCTTTTTAAATCCCGGTCAAAGCTGAAAAGTCAAAGTCAACGCGGGCAGAAATAGCGCACAAAAGTCAGTAGAACTTCCAAAGGTCGTATCTTTGGACCCAGACCTCGGAATTGGGCCTACCTTATGTCAAAACGAACGGCTCGGAACGATCTTTCTAATAGTTTAAGCTTTGACCCAATCAGAGGAGCAAAAGTGGATGAAAAGACTATTGAAGTTATTTCCAGCTGAAAACCCCCTTGTGGACTGAAGTAATGAGGTTTTGGGCTCGATTTTTCAGCCCAAAACATGGCTCCTCAGCCCATGCACGAAATTGTTGATCTGGTCTCCTCCATATGAAGAGACAAAGACTTAGCTCTTAAGCTACTTAGTTTTTACTTAGTCAATTATCTAATAGTTAGTTTTGAACTAGTTATTTTTCATAGATTTAGTTTTTAGAACAAGAAATTAGTTTGTAGAATCAATAACTTATTGTTTATCTAGTGAATTATCAATAAATTAGTTAGAACAGTAAATTTAGTTTTTGGAATCTATTACTTAGTTCATTTCATTTAGTTTGTCTTAAATTGATAATTAGTTATTCATCATCTTAGTTTTAAATTCAGTTTTAATTCATTTTGAATCATTATTATTATTGTTCAATTAGATTAATAGAGTTTAATACTTATTCAATAATGACTCGTGCTTATGGTTCTTGTGTTAGAAATGATAGTGTAATGATTCAAGGCTAAAACCTCCATTAGAGGGGTTTGAGAAAGCCTTGATAAAACTTGATTTCGATTAGCGTAGAAATTGTCATAGTAATATATTCCATTCTAGAAAGTAATTGGTTCTCCATGAGAATGGGTTTGATTGCTTCACATGCTGATTGTTAGTTGGTAGAGATCACCATATGAATTATTAGGGATTAGATAGACCCAATTGTTATGCGAAAACATTTCAATTCAGATTACGAAAATTCTTCGTTAGTTAATTAAATTGAATCAAGGTGGAATCAAATTCCCCTAATTCCTCCCCATATTGTCAAGTTAGTATTTTCCTAGTTTGATTTATATCATATTGATTGTTGATTCACCATCGTAGTCAAAAATCAATTCCATTACTCTCACGACTTTGTTAGCTCACACGAACTAGGAAACGTTACATTCTAAACGAACTAGGAGTGGAACGAATTCTCTACTCTAAACGTATTGCATTGATAACGAGAGTAGAATCTTTGATATATAAGCAAGAAAATAGTTCTAGTTTTATTTACATTTGAGTTTCATCGCTTATTCGTAGGTAAAACTATCATTTTACCTTTTATCAGCTAGTAAGAGGCAAAACTTGAAGAAAAAATATCAAATCAGTGAGAGAACAAGGGAACGAGAGATGAAACTTAAGGAAGCTGAGACACCCAAATAGAGAAGAAAGTTGATCCATGCTAAGTCAGATGAAGATGAAGATGTTGAACAACAACAAATAGGGCAAAATGATTCGGAGTCAATTGCTGCAAATGCTTTGCAAGATATTAGTGAGGCCATACCAAAAGGGACATACCAAGAACATAGTGTGGAGCTGGAGGAAGACCTGGTGGGGGTACAGACTACTATAGTACCTTATGCTAAATCTGCAATGCTTGACCGCATGTTCCCTTTTACTCTCCTTTGGCTTCTGCTTTAGTGCTTCCTCCTGGTGATCTTGATGGAAAAGCAGTCCTGAATAGAGAAATGGAAAAAATCTGTTTTGCTTCACTATTGGCTGGAAGTGCAGAGCTCCTGACATAACTGAATTGCCAGCCCTATCACCATCAGAAGGAGCAAGCACTGAACATGTTGTGGCATTTGTAGATGATGATCAGAACACTGTGGGTCAGCATGATGCTGCTGATTTGGAGAAACCTAATGTGGTACTCATTCACACTCAAATGGAGATGGAGATGGAAATGGATAAGAAAACTGAAGAGAGTGGCCGTAAAAGAAGGAAGAGGGAAAAAAATTAAACTGGGAAAAGAAAGTACTGGTTTATGGGAAGAGAAAATGGGAAATGAATATGACTTATTAATCAAGGTTGCTCTATCATCAACCTTTTACAAGAAAACAACTACCACAAGTGAGGTAAATGTTGTCAATTATTACTGGAAAAAGTTCAGTAGGAAGATGGATCAACAGAGCTCTCCAGATATGAGAGTTTTTGGGTACGATCAAGTTATTTCAGTGCATAATTTTCATTCGTTACATGGAAGACAGTGGGTGGATGGTGAGGTAATGAATCTACCATTAGAAATTTGCTCTACAACTATCAACAACTTGGTATTAACGTGCAAAGTAAACTACTATAGAAAGTTAATTGTTACTAATTATTATATAATTCTTTTCTAGGTTCTCAGCTTATATGTCAAGTTATTGATAAGGTGGTATAAGAAACACTGTAAGAAACATGTCATTCCAGAAGAGGAAATGTATACTGTTGTGGAGGATGTTTACTTTGCTGTAAGTTCTATATACTTTAATACTAAGTTTATGTTGAATCTTACTCACTATTCTGCCTTAAGTTTGATAAGCTTCATCATCACTTTGTGGATGTAGAAATTCATCATAAGAGAGTATGGGATATTCAAGAAAAAACTACAAGACCCAAGTTTTCGAGCTGCAAGTCCAGAGAAGAGAGTGGCTAATGGTTTGTACCATACAGATGAAATTGTTAAAGAGTATTTGGACTCCTTTGAAGGAAGGGTTAGAAATCAACCGCACCCAGTACAGGGGAGTAATTGTACCTCTTCAAGTTCATGGTAGTCACTGGATTGTTGATGTCTTTAACTTTAAAGAGATGAAAGTGTGCACCTATGATTCTCTTGGTGGAAACCAAATTTCTGATGAACAACTAGCTTTGGAGATAATGATTCCTTATATGCTCAGGTGTGTTGATCCAAGCTCCACTGTTGATTTGAACACATCATGGGCTCGTGAATTTGTTAGTGTCACACAACAACTAGATTTTAACAGTTGTGGGTTATATTGTCTTGCCTTTATTGATAGTCTTCTTAGAGGTGTTCCTGAGAGGGTAAACCATATTGACATGCAACCACCTAGAATGTGGCTGAAGATTGGATTGGACATTATATTGTCGTGTGGATTAAATCCAAAAGAAGTGGCTAAGAAGAGAAAATAATTTGAAGATAGGTTGACAGAAAGAAGTCCACAAGCAGATAACCAAGTTGACCGAAGCAAGGAAGTAGCAGTTACTGAGAAAGAGGCACTAAAGCAAGTTGACATTGGCATAGAGGTACAGAGTGAAGCAGATTCAGCTGGAATTGACAAAGAGCCCAAGGATGCTGAAGCAGCTACTCATAACCAAGTGGACATTGACCAATGCTAATAGAGTCAAGTGAACAAGGATGTTGAAGTTGGAAGTGACCAAGTGAACAAGGATGTTGAAGCTACTACTGAGAACCAAGTGAACAAGGATGTTGAACCTGCTACTGAGAACCAAGTGGAGATTGACCAATGCCAACAAAGTCAAGCAGATGCAGCTGGAAGTGACCAAGTGAATGAGGATGCTGACCAAGTGAACAAGGATGCTGAAGTTGCTACTAAGAACCAAATCGCCATTGACCAAGATGAAGAGAGTCATGATGATGTAGCTGGAAGTTAGGTACAGCTAAAGGATGCAGAAAATAACAAAGATAAGAATGGTGAAGATGGGTCTGCTGACCAGCAGGAGAACATAACTGAAGACAAGAACTAGGGGATATGGAAATGTTGACTCATTTTCATATGTTTCTTATTATTTTGGAACTTATGTGTCTCATTTTGCAGTGCTTCGTTTTGATAAACATAATATTTTGATGTCAATGGTTTGTTTAGACAACGTCTCTCATTTTCAAGTTACAATCCTAAGTGTTTCAATTGTGGTAATTTTACAACAAAATAACTTACATAGTCATTGAAAGGCCAATACCATTATATTGATTCCCAACTTACATAGTCATTGAAAACAACAAAATACCATTACATTGATTCCCAACTTACATAGTCATTGAAACCAACAAAATACCATGCCATTACATTGATTCCCAACTTACATAGTCATTGAAACCAACAAAATACCATTACATTGATTCCCAACTTACATAGTCATTGAAAACAATAAAATATCATTACATTGATTCCCAACTTACATAGTCATTGAAAACAACAAAATACCATTACATTGATTCCCAAATAACTTACATAATCATTGAAAGGCTAATGAAAATCCAAATAACATTACAAGTGTAGTTGCTTACAGTACTTCTATATATCGCTGATTGTTGACTCAATTGAAGTCTTCGTTGGTAAAATTAGTCGGAACCCTAGCTAAAAAGTCAATCCAAGCAGCATCATCTGTTGCATTAGGGCGGGTTGCTCTGTTGTGTCCAAGGGCACCATAATGGATGCACCTTCTCCTTTGCACTGGCACACCCTCCCCTTTAGAACGTTTCCCTCTTCTTTTTGGGGCTGCGCCAGCATTACCTCATCTGTGGGAGGACGAACCATGATGTTGTAACTTCCCCAATGCCACTGTTCTTTGCCCTTCAACGGTGTCCAATTCTCTTGATAGGTATCCATCATCGTTTCCTTTGAGTAGCACGGTAGGCAGAAGTCATATACACAGAACCAACCATTGTCAATGGCCTTCATCGCATGGCTGCAAGGAATACCAACTTATTGAAAAAAACCACATGTACAACATTTATTTAGTAAGTCAACTGTATCCGTGCGCCCTACGCTGGTAAACGAGTATACGTACTCACTAGCCCTTATTGTAGTGAACGACCGACTAATATAACTAGAGGAAATGATTACATCCTCAGCAGATTTCATCAGCTTTGTCTTCAACTTCAAAGCCATGACCCGATAGTCATAAAAGTACCTCATAATGTTCATTCGAATACCATTTAGCAAAGATGTAATTGGCATAGCTCGCTCAGGCATAATCATCTTATTCCAACTCTCGATATGATTTGTATAACAAATTCCATACCTTCTCATTTCAGCATAGGCAAATGACCATTGTTCCTTAGGAATCTTTATTATTTTTGTGTAACCTTTACTATCACTACACCAAATGCGACACATGATTCTCACAAAGTCAGCTTTATCATAAGTTTTTACTGCGGCATTAACTCTCCCTTTGGTGTCTTCTTTGCTGACATTGTTAGAAATATGTTGTGCACAAAAGCAATGGTACACATTTGGAAAGACTTTTGACATGGCCTGGAGAATGCTTGTATGCCTATATGATAATAGAACAAACTTATCTATAGGACCAACTACAACATCTTTGAGTTTCTAAATAAACCAATCCCAATGTTCATTGTTCTTTTTTGGGACTACACCAACTGCAATTGGAAAGCAATGACTATCTCCATCAACAAAAAGAGCAGTTAGGCTGACAGACTTGTATCTACCCTTCATGAAAGTTCCATCGATCATAATCAACGGACGAAGGCACCTTTCAGAAAATTTTAACGGTTATGCCATAGCTCACAAACAAACGCTCAAACCTGTGCTCGCTTGTTGTTATTATATCAGTGTGGCAATCTGGATCAATTTTCTTCAGTTCTTTAAAATAAATTGGCAACATCTGGTATGATTGACTGAAATTGCCCCTTATCTACATCGAAACAAAATACACCAGCTGAAGTTACATATGCCTAACAGTTACTTATTTAGTCGCTGATAGTTACACGTCATTTAGCTTTCCTAACACCATGACAAATATAAGTTAATCGAAAAGATGGTAAATGTCCTTCATAACATACTCTAAAGAATAATTTGGTCTACAAATAGATGTTCTTCATAGTATACCCTAAAAAAATAATTGTACTAAGACTTTACATATTGCTACTAGTTCGCCTCATAGTTGCTGACAGTTACAATAGTACTCTGACCTTTTCTAACGTAATTTTTCTGGCCTTCCACGCAACTTTATATGTCACATCAGTTAGTTGTACATGTTTCACCTCCAACTGTAGGTTCTTTACAGTCAGTTCTTCATTGTTCTTAAGCTTGGACATAACAATTTCTGAAACCCACTTTGCGTCTGCTTGTGAATTTTTTGAAATAGCCTTATCTTGTGCACAAGTGTGTGCATCTCTAAAAGTTATAAACACCTACATATCAGACCCAGTTGCAGGTTTTGCATACAAATGAAATGGACAGTTAGTTGCCTTACACTTCATTACCAACTTTTTGGAGGTAATATTACAACGACGTAAATCAAACATGTGTGCAATTGCATAAGATTTCATGTATTTCACAAGATAATCTCGAGTGGTGTAATGCTGACCTACTTTAGGGGGTACAAACTTCAACCCCTCATTACAAGGATTTACAACCTCACTTTGGTTCGTAGGGATTTTTGGACTATGAGAACCACACAAAAGATCATATCCTTGACGTAGGTCTTCGAAATTCAGATATTTAGCACCAAAAACCCTAGCATCAACCATTCCCTCCAATTCAAAATCAATCTCACCTTCCCCGCCATCATCATTCATTGTCGTCATAGGTGTGTCCCCCCACAAATACTCTTGACTTCGGTTCGGAGTCGACCATATATCACCATCATCACAATCGTATTCTTCAACTTGATCATCATCTTCATCGTCATCATCATCATCTTCTACTACCACAACTTCACCCGCAACAACATCTTCATATTCATTTTGAAATTCAACATCCTCATTACTTCGAGAACTACTGATTATGTTTTCTTGAGGAATGTCAGTTGTATCAACTAAATCATTTAGTATTTGAACTTCATCTTCATTTTGAAATTCAACCTCCTCATTACTTCTAGGACTAGCACTTATGTATTCTTCAGGAATGTCAGCTATATCTCCATATGGATTTTGCGAATCAAACTCTTCATAGTCTGGTTGATCAGCATCTTCAACACCAGTGGGATCATCCTCTACATTACAATAGGCCAACCATTAGTGCTCGGACTATCAGCAACTCAAACTATAATTATCCCCTGTAATGTTTATACTGCTCACCTTCAATGACAATTACAAGAGGTATCCTTCCGTCTTTTGATTTGCAACTACCAACTGCACTTGAGCTTCCCTTTGGGAACAAATCTAAAATGGTTACTAAATTTGAGTAATTTAACAAGGATATATCAGTAACTAACATATTTACAGGTGTACTATAAGTTAGCCATCCCTCACCTGCCATGACCTTTTTGAACGTCTCCAAGCTGTGTGGGACATTTTCAACGACGTTTTTATTTTCCACATCTTGCAATTGACGAGTCACAGTTGAAGGTTGTTCTAGCGGACTGTCTGGGGAACACATCGTTTATAACCATCAGCAACCAAACTATTTACTGAAACTAAGAATAACTAAAATAAAATTAGTGATTTACCTATTGGTTCGTCCACAAGTTTAAATTGATTGAAAGAATATTTCTGTCGAGCTAACACTTTTTCTTTCAAAAAATATTGTTTTCTTGGAGAATCAGTTATTGAAATTTCTTCATTGAGTTTCTTCTTCATACAATGTTCTCCACCACTTGATCCAGGACATGCACTCTTTGGTAGAGAAGATTTAAACAGCTCACTACAAACTTGTTTCTTCTTTATACTAGGAATTTCATAACTCGATCCAGGACTTGCACTTCTAACCATTTCTTGTTTAAATAGCTTACTACTAACCGGTTTATTCTGCACTTTAGGTTGTCTGGCCACCACCTTTTCCAGGAGTAACACTATCTATTTTAAACAGCTCAGTACGAACTTTTTTGTTCTTCACATTAGGTTGTCCAGGACTTGATCTTTTAACTTGTCCTGCTCCCATACTACATGGTGTGATGACGATTGCTTCATTGATAACCCAAACTTTCATTGCTTTCGTTGGAGTCTTCTTCTGCTTCTTAATCATGTTCAAGTAGTCGGTTTCTTCATCGATTCTACAAGGGGACTTGTTCATCAAATACCTAACAGGAAAAACCCAATCTCATGTGCGATGACACAGCTTCAACAAGACACATGAATCCTTCAAAGGGAGTATCCACATCAAACACTCTCAATTTCACCTCACCCCCTAGATACTTCATCACACCATGCTTATCAAATTTCATCTCGCCATCATAATAAATAAGCATATCGAATGAACCTACAAAAATACAAAGTTAGCACAATAAAAAGTAGGAGCTTTTAATAAAACGACAATAAAATTCTTTCATTTATTGTTCTACATTTATGACATTGTATAAATACCATAACTATGACAACAAAATCAACATAAAAATGGTAAACAACCATGAAAACCTTATAAAAAAAACACTCACACTTCTACGTAAAACCACAAAGAAGCAAACCAAAACATAAACCTACGTAGAAACAAGGGTAGAAACAAACCAACATTAAAGACAACTAAACAAACATCAAAACTGACCATTATTGAGGTTTGAAAAATCCTTAGAAAAATCAAAAAAGAGAAGACAGAGTAGAGGAACAAAAAAGAAGAACCCAGAGAAAAAAGTGTAGTTTTGGAGCTTTGTAAAAAAATTTGAGGTTGGCACAAATAACGAGGTAAATATTGTCTCGTCTTTGAATTACAACCAAAAATTGCTGATAGTAAATCTATAAGTTGTTGGTTCCTGATTCCGACAATAGCTAAAGTCCGTTTTCATTTTTGTTGGGTTGAAATCCAACGGTCATTAATCGCTAGTACGTATCGCTAAGAGAATCTAACGGATAAATATTATTGTGCATGTCACATCAGAAGTACAAGAGAGAGTGTGTTGAAGTAGAGAGAGAGTGTGGCAGGAAGAAAGAGAGTATTATAAGAAATAGCAAAAGGGTCGAAAATCCGTTAAATTGGTCAAAATTGAAATGACGTGACCGGTTGGAGAAGAATATGTATTTATTATAGCCGATTCAATCAATTACCCTTTTAGGAAATGAGCTACATACCAAATTGCATTTGGGGCACGTAAGATATCAAACTCAACAGTTGTTAAGCACCATGAACCTAACTTTGTTCATAATACTAAGCAATGATTCATATAAAGACATCCAATCTATTAGCTGGAGAGACTTGGGACCCCGTGTAGTTGGGCTAAGTCTTATTCATCTGGAATTAGTAGAACAAGTGCTTCCTGCCTTCCTGCAGAAAATAATTCAAGTGTGACCGAAAGTTTTCACGTTTTCAATGGTAGGAGTGCTATAGGACTACATTACAAATAGTGTGACAACTGGGTTTCCTAGAAATGACTTTCGAGAGGAAAAATAATTGTTCTTGGTGACAAAATTTTCTGGCGAGTGGCGATAGAGTAATAACCGAATTAGAAAGAAAAAAAGCTATTGATGTAACGATGTGTCCAAAGTAAAGAGACCCGTCAGTATTGGATAGATAAGCCAAATGTTTTTGGACCACATCTGACTATTGGACACATAGCTAGCCGTGTAGTGGTGTAGATCTAATCAAATTCTGCTGCAAGGTTTTGAAACTTCGTCATCACACATGATGCTCATGAGCTCATATATATAGAATAATCACGACGTAAAACACTTGGTATTTGATATGCTGTATGCAGTCTCTTGAGTCTGGAGTCTGGAGTCTGGAACTCTTGAACATTGTACATCAATGTCCACTATACGTTTCTATTGAGGCCTTTGAGCTGTAAACCGTTAACAGTAAACTTTGATATTTCTACATACCAATAAGATTCATACCAATAATAATACATACAGAACAGAACTGCAGTATATTAATGGTCTTTGACTCTTTGCAAATCTTTTCATCCTTGGTTGTATGGTAAAATTTATGTGCAAACATTTGATCTTTATATTGGACATGGATTAAAGATGACAATTTGACTTTAACTAACGTTCATAATGTAGAGATTTTATTATTTTACACGCTAAAACACCTCTAAAGCATTGGATCTGACGAATTGAAGCAAATGGAGACTATAAGGAACTTTTAAACTTTTAAACGTTTTGACTTAAAATATAATAAGCACAGTGAACGGTCATTAGTATTTCTCTAGATTAAGGTCCTAATCTTTGGCCATTTAGGGAGTTAACTAATAGTACTCGAATTAGAAAATTAGTATGAATAATTGAGAGAAGATTTGTTCAATGAAAAGAGTTAGAAATGTTTCTTTCATTTAGGTAGCCACCTTCCTATTTTTTAAGGTGGTTCTGAATGGGAAAGGAGGACCCAACAAATGTCACCTGAATTTCTTCATTGCGGCCATTTCATCAAATTCTGTGTTTCGTTGGTCCAATATTTTCATTTCATTGGTGACTCACAGAGTCACGGGTCCAATAATTTTCGCCTAATTATATTTTTGTTCTACATTTAATATGAACTGATTGTATGTTTCTACACTAATCAAACTAAAATTATGTTATGGTTGGTTCCATTCGCGTCGGCCAGAGACCAACCAATAATAAGGTTTATAAAAATATAATTCATACGTTGTCATGACACTTTAATGTAATGCAAATCATACTTGACTACGACACCAATTGAGTACTGATCAATTGATCATAGCTCCCATACCAGGTAGATCCACAAAACAATCTTTGCCCAAATTCTACTTTTCATAGATCAAAAACCAAAATACACGATATGTCGGTATAAGAAAAGTATTTGGGCACCGAAGTATATGTAACTCCAACACACATTTGCACTAGGGCTGGAAATGGTACGGGATGCGACCCAAATCCAACCATATCCGAATCCATTTTAACGGATATGATTTCTATGTTTGTGACTAGAATCCGACCCGAATATCCGAAAACCCGAATCATTTTAACAAGATTTATATTTTGATGCCTAACAATTAATTTATATCTTATATTTATATATGAAAATCATTAAAACAGTGTATTTTTTTGTGTTTTTTAATGAATATGGATATCTGAAATCCGACCCGAATCCAGATGGATCCAAATATGGTAAAGAATTTTGAGTGAGAATTCGACCCGAACCCGCTCCATTTCCAGTCCTAATGTGCATAGAGAAAAAAATGTAACAAGATGATTGGGAAAAAAAAAATTAAAATAAAAAATATAAAAATAAAGAAAGAAATAAAGATATCAAGGCGATCCAGAAACTCCTAAATATTTGAGTGACATAAATTGTTACTTAATTACAAAACATATAATTAGCATTCGTTCTTAGGTCCTAATTGCTTGTGCAGTTGTGCTTATTGTCAGTTTTACACTTTTACTTTTGTAGAGTACTAAGAAATACAAGAAAAAAGATAGATAGCTCTCACCATAGTATAAAATATCAGGATATGGGTATTTATCGATCTCTGATTTATAGATATGTATCGTGGATATATCTCCTTCTTTGGGGATATTTGACATTGTTTCACATGCAAATATCGTAGATATATCTAAAATATCGACAAATATCATAGATATTGTAGATATTTCTTAATATATCATGATACATTATTTATATTTATTTGAAATATAATGGTAAATATTAAATAAAATTGTTATATATATAAAATATCGTCAAATATCTCCAAATATCTCTAAATATTGCAAATATCAAAAATATCGTTGAAATATCACCGATATTTACAGTCGTATATAGTTCTGAACATATCGGAATATTTATATATCTTTTTCTAAAATCTAAATAGATATCGACAAATATCACGATATATCGAAATATATTTTGTACTATGGTTCTCACAAGGCTTCAGATGGCCTGGGAATAAAACTAATTAGAATACAGCTTTGTTGGTCCAAGAGGTGGAATAAGAATATGGCTTGCATGTTTTAAGCGTTACAAATTGACCACTTGTATGATAAACTAACAGAAAATGAGATAAGAGAATGTATTCAGTGGTGAAGGTGGAATATGAAAGTCCAATAGGATGGGCAGTGTACATGGACGGGAATATCCAGGAAGTACGAATACTTGTTTGACAGCTCTAAAGAAATCCTAAAAGTGGCATCATATGGTCCACCATCTTCTCTTCCTCTCAAGTCTTAATCAACACAGTACATAACTACATATACATGTAATTGTCTGATTATAAGAGCAAATTTCAACTAATTATGTTTTGTTTTACAGTTTTCTTGCTTTACCCCCCCCCCCCCTCCAACAATTTAGGCCAATTAATTTGACTATTCCAGTGTTTTCATCTAGAGGTTTACTCTCCAAGATCACACCACATTCAAGTCAACTGTTATCTTTTTTTGGTGATATATGTAAAAAACTTTGTTGCGGCTTTCAATTTTTTAATAGTTTTTTAACTTCCCCATAAATTTAGGCTAATTAGCTTTATCCTCCAAGTTCTTTTATCTAGAGCTTTACCCCCCTAGTTCTTTCATTTAGAGGTTTACTCCTGTAAGACCACAACACATCCAAGTCAGTGAGTTTGATTTGTAGTAGTTTTTGGTCAATACAAATGAAAAAACTACTAATGCCCTTTTAGGTATAATTACATAAATATTATGTGACTTTGGCAAATACAAAATTCAAATTCAAATCATCTAGGACACATGTCATGATCTTGTGAACTCTATCCGACAGTCATACACCACTCTAAGGGTGTGTATGTCATTTGATAAGGATTGGTATATAACAAAATATATAAAATATATAATTTATTTTTTTTATTTTTTATTGTATAAAATATTATATAAAATCATAAACTAATAATATAAAATTGTAATAACAAAATAATAATATAAAATATATATATTTATACTAGTTTTTATAGTGGTAAAATGAATTATTCAAAGCAAATAAAATTTTAATTAATTTTAATTTTTGGATCGGATATTATCCGATATCCGATTCGGATATCCAAAATCGAATTCGGATAATTTTTTAATTTTAAATTCGGATTAGGATCTGAGGTTAGGATATCGATTATAAATTTTTCGGATTCGGATCTGACCATATCGAATCTGAACCTATCCGTTTGCACCCCTAGATGGTAGTGATGGTGTATAGTCGTCGGATAGAGTTCACAAGATCGTGACATGTGTCCTAGATGATTTGAATTTGAATTTTGTATTTGCCAAAGTCATAGGGTATTTATGTAATTATACCTAAAAAAGGGCATTAGAGTCTTTTCATTTGTATTGACCAAAAACACTACGGTCAAACTTAGTTGACTTGGATGTGTTATGGTCTTAGGGGGGTAAACCTCTAAATGAAAAACTAGGAGGAGGTAAAAAACTAATTGATCTAAGTTCGGGGGTAAACCTCTAGATAAACCCCTGGGGGATAAAGAACTTGGGGATAAAGCTTTAGAAAACTATAAAAGGACAAAAAGGGCAAATGAAGTCTTTTACATATATTGAAAAATAGATAATTGATGACTCGAGATGTGATCTTGGGGGGAGGGTAAACCTGGGAGAGGGAGCTAATTGGCCTAAAAAGCTAAAAAATTGTTTGTTTTATTGATTTCTTACTATACTACTAGCTAGGGGTGGGCAATGGGCCGGGTCGGGCTAGTCCGGCCCTAAACATTTAAAAGCCCTTTAGATATTAAGGTCGGGTAGGCCAAAAGGCCCTAAAAAAAGTCAAAGATAGATGGTCGGGGATTGGGGTCGGGGTCATAAGTCTAAATCTCAAGCCCTGACCCTACCATAAGCCCTCTTTAAAGGTTTTAGGGTTGGGTTTTAGGGCAAAGCCTATATATTTTCTTCGTTTTACAAATGTCATTTTTCAGACAAAGGTTGTTTTTTTGTTTCTATGTTACAAAATACATTTATGTATTTCACTTTTAATGGTGTGGACGGAAACCTTTAGTTCTAGACTTGGCTTGGATATGAATAAAAATATAATTTATAAGAAGTAAGTGGGAAAATAAATTGAGAATAATAAGTTCTAGACTTTGATTTGATAATCAAAATAATAAAATCTTATTTTTTTATTAGGCTAGTGCTCATTGTTCTTTATGGCTAGGTAGATTGACAAGTTTTTGTTATATAAGACAAGTTATTAGAAGTACCTTTGGGTGTAACTGATAAATTATAAAAGACAATGTTATTTTAATTTAAAATATTTAACAAAGAGGACAATTATGGTACTTGTATTTATAGTGAAAATGTAAAACTATAACTAGAGTTTGGTTAGGGCTGAATTAGGGTCGAGCCTATGTTTCAGAACCTTAGCCCTAATCCTGCCCTAGAAGGCCTTAGGGTCGGGTTGGTCATGCCTAAACTCTGTGAGGGCTTTAGTTGTGAGGGCTTTATAGGGCTTAGGGTCGGGTCGGTCAGGGCCGGGTTAGGGTCGTTAGGGCCAAATTCCCAACCCTACTACTAGCACATGGTCCCCATGTTTTAAGAGATGATTTGTGGGGTTAACGAGTATTAATCCTCTCTAGATGAGCCAATCAGGATTTCTCTCTTTCTCCTTCTCCTCTAGATTGGAAATTAGGATATGTCTTTTTTTTTTTTTTTTTTTTTTGAAGGGACATAACTTAATTTCCCATCTGGTAGGAGAAAATCCTAATTGGCTCATCTAGTGGGAGGTAATACTCGTTAACCCTGGTTGATGCGAATCATCTCAGTATTAGCACACTTACTAAAATAACCACATCAATTTGTATGAAACTACGAATGTAACACTGTATTCCGCGTCAACTTGGATCCTATGCGTCATAAGACTCGTAACCATATCCGAACCTAAAATTTATCTCTTAATAAAAATCCTCTTCAATCTTGGTACATTACAGCCTATCAAGATTATTAATGGCCACAACAAATATTACAATTATTAGAAATGTAATGCATATCAGGATGAAATCGGATGGAGAGATGTATTCAAGTCCAAGATGCCAAAGTATATCCATTTCATCACCTAAAATTGGATCTAAACTAAATGTCAGACTGCAAGTATGTTCACCACGTCTCTCTACCATGGATACAAATTTTTAAGGAGCTAGTGTTTTTATCCAAAAAAATCCTTTTAACAGTAATTGCAAAATACCTATAGTAATCTTAATGCACCACAAATATGCAACTTGAATTTGTAGTAATGACTTCTAAAGGATACTCTAGGAATAAAGAAAATTAGGCTTCACCATGAGAGTCGGTGTATGGAGTCACGTTTTTTGTTAAAAAACTCATGGTCTGTAATCTGTATTAGATTAGTAATAATCTAATGGTTTTGGAACAGAAGTAGAATTAGTTTAATAGCAAGGTGAGTGGAAAGCAAGCAACGGTTTGCCTATTTAAATCACTCTCCACCCCGCTTATTCTTCCCCCTCCTCCTCTTGCAATATCACATTTCCTTCTTTGCTTCTACAGACACCATATTCTATTCTTCTTTATTGAGATCTTCCTTTCTCCATCGCCAACATCTTCAGTGCTTCCCATAGTCTGTTCTTCTATCCTTCTATCAATTTTTTCCATCAGGTTGGTTCCCTTTTCTTCAATTCTTTTTCGCCTGTTCTAATTTCCCCCTAGATTGTGCATTAGAGAATTTTTTATTTTGGATGATCATGACTTTATCTTTGCTTGTTCTAATCTTCGAATAATATGTAAATCTTAAAAAAAATATATGGAAGACTTCATTGCTGAAAAGATTAATTCCATACCTTTGAACTCTGACAGGTTCTTAATTTATACTAAGAACTTTATAATTACCATTTCACATATGCTGCATCTGTCCTGTTAAACAGAGTTGTATGAATGAAAATCTCAACTTAATAAAAATGTTAAACGAACTTGTTGGAAGTATATTCATTGAGTACTCACGTTCAAAAAAATTCGTTCAAAGAAAACACGGTATACTGACTTTAGTGTTAACAATGCTAGTCAATATAATGTATGAGGGAGTACAGGGCTTCAATTAGATAACAAGCCATGTAAGAAATTTTGCACTTTTAACAAGTGAAGTTGCATGTGTACTTACTTTTGATTACTTCTTGTTTTCCATTCTAGTTTCCCTAGATGAATATGGATTTCGAGGACAGATACCGACAGATACAGGCTCTGAGGCCTAGATATGACTGCCTTCTCTTAGGTAAATTTAGTATTCAGAAGCTTTGGATTATTAATCTGGATTACGTTTAAGAGATTCCTAATAGACACTTTATTTAAACTTGCAGATCTAGATGATACACTTTATCCTATGAGCTCTGGTTTGGCCGCAGAATGTGGGAAGAACATCAAAGGCAGGCATTCATGCCGATCTTTTACATCTTTTGCATATTAGTGTTTGTTCTCTTTTTTTTAACTTTTTCCATTCACGGATTTACAGAATATATGGTTCAAAAGCTTGGCATTGAGCAGAGCAAAATCCCTGAGTTGTCCAATCTATTATACAAGAACTATGGGACAACAATGGCTGGTCTTAGGGTATGGGCCTAATTTTTCCTTTGCACTAAGTTTTGCTTGACAAAATAAGTTTACATTCACTTTGGTTCTCTGTTTTAATATATGTTTTCATCTCTACAGGCCATCGGATATGATTTTGATTACGATGACTACCACAGGTACCATATTTAATTCTCTTTCCTCCTTTAACTGTGCCTATTTGTTACGGATGAGACATGACATTCATCTTTTCTTTAACAGTTTTGTTCATGGGAGATTACCTTATGAGAACTTAAAACCTGATCCTGTTCTGAGAAGTCTTTTACTGAGCTTGCCCATTCGGAAAGTCGTAAGTTCTATAATAACTAAAGCATGTAGATAGGCTTGAATATGATTCAGTCGTAGAAAATGATGTTGTCTGATTACCATGTTCTCTCTGTCATAGATATTCACAAACGCGGATAAGATCCATGCAGCGAAAGCTCTTGGCAGACTTGGATTGGAGGACTGTTTTGAAGGGATTATATGCTTCGAGACGTTAAACCCTGTCCATAAGAACACTCTTTCTGAAGATGAGGATGACTTTGAGCTTGAAGGGTTCAGACAAATTACTCCAAGCAGGACAGAACCTTTTGACATTATTGAGTATTTCTCTAGGCCTAATGCTGGGGCCGCGCTTCCCAGAACACCAATTGTCTGCAAACCTTCTGAAACTGCCATTGAACGAGCTCTTAAGATAGCCAATATTGACCCTCAGAGAACAGTAAGATATCTAAACTTTTCCTAGAAGAGTACCTGCTGAAGAGAGATGCATCTTGAATTCTTTCTTTTGGAATCTAGCAATTACTTAGAAGTTTAAAATTCCTTTTTTCAGTTGTTCTTCGAAGACAGTGTCCGCAACATACAAGCTGGAAAACGCGTGGGTCTCCACACTGTCCTTGTAAGTTATTTAAATATTATTGATGGTGCTTTCAGTCATTGTCTGTTTGAAGGAATTTTTTGTGAACCTGCTAAAATATTTGTACCCAACTTGAAAAATATGCAGGTGGGCACTTCTTACAGAACTAAAGGTGCAGATTTTGCATTAGAAAGCATTCACAACATAAGAGAAGCAATACCAGAACTATGGGAATCTGATGACAATGCAGAGAAACTTAGGTACTCTGGAAAGATCGCGATGGAGACTCCTGTGACAGCTTAGTTTATTTGTCGTCTAACTTTTGTAATCTCATCTAGAAAAGCTTGGTTTATGTAAAGCTAGAAGTTTTTAATATAACCATCAATCAATAAAGGCAGTTAATTGTTTAATGTTGCGTAGTTAAACCACTCATTGATCTATTTTCACACTAAACGATCATTTTAAATTCCTCAGCTTGTTTTTGTCTCATCCAAGATGGTCTTTGTCAACTTGTCAACTTATACTACAAATAAGGCAATTCTTCGGATGTGTGCGTGTGCTTCTCATGTTGTATTTGTTTATGGGTGTTTGACTGTTAAATCTTTGTCATCCCTTCAATAAATAATAACATAGAAGATGAAATGCAATTTACTTTTGTTTTTTAAGTGTGGATGATCCAGTATCTGAATTACGCACTCTTATGTACCCCGAACATAATCCCTCCTCATTCACAGGTGTTTTTGATAGATAGATGACATAACAACAGTGTTTTGATCATTAATCAAGTGAAGTATAAGGTTGAGTTGCATCACATGGCCAGTACACCTATTATAGGAAATCAATGTAACTTAAACAATGAACTGTCTATAATATTCGCTATAATAATGTCAGACAAACATACTGGTATATTAGATTAAAAAAAAAAGGATGGTGAAAACTGGATTGGCTGCAAAGGATGGTGAAAACAAGGAGAAGATGAAAAGGAAACAAATATCAAATACATAAATACCAACAGCTATAAGAATAGAAGTAGGAAATCTCTCAAGAAGCACATGAATTTCGCTTTGGGATTCATATATAGAAGTGAGTAAGTGACTGAACCATAAAAGTAAGAAATTCAACCCTAAATAATCTCTATGATGAGTACTTCACTAGAAAAAAAGTAGTAAGTAATCTCCAAACTTATTGCGTAAATAACCTCAGAGCAACCTCCACTTGAGGTAGAGAGTAACCTTGTACTGGATTTGTTATTCTAGTGAGGCTGACTTCACCAAGTATCAGTCGTATTGCTACTATTTGAATGCTATCAGAAGTGGGCTGATAGACCCAATTGAGGGTAAAGATGAGATTATTTGGACTCCAGAACTGACAGGCCTCTACACTAGTAAGACAGCGTATCAAGTTATTAGAAATAGACGCAGTATGCTCTCGGTCTGATATCATTTGACCCAATTGGCTTTCTCAGAATACTCTTTTATCACTTGGCTTGCAGTTCAAGAAGAATTTCTCCCTAAGATAACCTGATATAGTTCTCCTTCATGAAACTAACTGGTGTAATGTGTATTTGGGAATATGGTGTACTGCAGATTACACCGAGGACCCAGCAACATCTTACCCGAGGTAAATCACTTTACACTGATCCACCCTCACATTTGTTCCCCTAGGATTAGTCTAGTATATAGCATACCAAACAATGGTTCTGGTATATAGTCAAGTATAGCAGAAGACCAGTTTGTTAAGTTAGACTCATATTCCTGAACTGTCATTTCTCGGTAACTGTGGGGCAAAACATTCTCCAATTGTGTGAAATTAGAAGACAGGTCTATAGAGCAGATACGGAGTGGAATGGATCTCTGGATCACTTAAAAGGAAATGGTTTTTAGGGTGATTGATCAAGCTTGCGTGCAACACTTGTAACCTTGGAATGAAAGAAACGCCAAAGTTTTTAGAGGAGAAAAGAAAACTAAGTAACAAGTCATTTCTAGAGCCCAGGTCAAGAAGAAGAATATTGTCGACAACAACAAAAACAAAGCTATGGTGGAAAGCATATATAAATCCCTCACATCTTACATTTTCCATCTGGGATATACCTTCAGATAGGGATGATATTGGTGGGACTTTGAGGGGTCATTTGGGCATGCCAACATGTGCTTTTTGTGCAGGATCGTCGTATACTCGTATAGTCCTATTACAGCTATTGCTTCATTACACATTGTATCTAGCAAGTCTTCATCCAAACAATCAGCATTATATGCTTCTTGAGTCCTTTTCCTGAGCAAACACACACTATAAGAGATAATGATGCTTCAGGAATGATGAATACTGGAAGGTGAACTCCATCTAGCCATATAAAATGGTAAGGCTCTGCGTGGTCCCAGCTTGGTTATTCAAAAACCTATTCAGGCGATCCTAAATTTTTAAAGAAAGGTTATATAAGGATATTTTTATTACTGATATCTTGGTCAAGTTTTTGTCTTACAGTACGGACATTTGATTCCCTAGGACTCTAGGAGTATAATCATTAACTAACACTGATCTCATGTATGCGCCATTCGGTTCTTTAAACACACTTTTCTTTAGACATATCCTTTAGATTTGACAATGAGTCCCTAGTCGTGCACATAAAATAGACAAGACAGCAAAATAGCATGATTGCCTAAAAAATAAGAAACTATGAGGAGGAGCAAACTTTTACTAGCCATATCTAATTTTGCATAACTAAACAGGCAGCTATTCCTAGTATAATTTACAAAAGGAATATCATTTATTGAGAACAAAGCCCACATATTTTGCAGGTGGTATGTGGTTTTTCTGCTTACTTAAAGAAGGAGAACAGAAGATGAAACAAAAGGAGGGACGAGGTGAATCACCTAAGAGGGGGGTTGGTGCTTTAACCCTAGTTCACTCTTTTCTATCTCAATCCTAGTGCACTCTTTTCTATCTCAAAAATCCAGAAAGAATTAATGATAAATTAAAACAAAGATCACCTCCTAAGTGAGTATCCTTTACCTGTGAATGCTTGGAACTTTGGCTCCTCTTTCTTTTGAGGCTCAGGATTGGTGTCCTTTGCAATGACCTACATACAAAGAAATAAAAGAACTTCATCAACTAAACAACTGCCTGCAAATTAATTCATTGTAGGTCCAATTACGTATTGGCATATAATACTAGAAGGCATACCTTTTTTGCTTTTTTTGGAGGCTGATCCGCATCGGAACCAAATACAAGTTTCCCTGAATGCTTACGAGAGGAAAGGCTTGGCCCATTGGTAAGCTCTGGCTGGTGTGATTTGACTATTGGTGAAGTTGGTGCTGATAGTGTAGAAGGTTGTCCGTCCAAGCGTCTTGCACCACCTGTGAATGCAACAAACTTGGGATCTTCCTTGGGACCCTCTTCTACTGGCAGTGCCTTCTTCAAGGGACCAGAGGACACAACTGCTGGCTTTACAGGTTCTATGTAATCAAGAGGAGGTGCAAAGTCCACTTCACAGTCTGTCTCGATAATACTTACTGCATTGGACGGTTTTGTTTCTACAATATCTATGATATATTTCTTATTGTTATATGGCACCAAGATAGTATCCCCAATGGTCAAACAAGAGAAGTTCCTCAATGCCGTCTCCAGTCTGTAGGAAAATAGTAAGTTCACTATATATGAGTACATGGACACATCTCATTAAAGATAAAGCTTTTGCTAGAAAAGCAAGATAAAAATTGTAGCACTAACAAGGCTTTTGGGTTAGAGATATCTAAGAAATCTTTAGTGTGAGGCTGCAACTTGACATATGTTCCTTTTGGTAAAGTGGCATTCTTGATGTGCACAATATCTCCTCCTTGTAAGTGCATATTCTCCATCATCTGAATTCAAGAGAAAATTAAGTCAAGCAACCAAGTCATCATTAAAGCACAGATTGAGTAAGAGAGCTTTGTTACCATAAAAAAAAAGTAGAGCGCTTTGCAACACATACCCAGTTAGGCAAATAGACTACGCCCTCATCAGCTGTAAATTCCATCACACCGCAATGAGAAGTTCGTTCAGCAGCAGGATTATGGAGTTCAAACATCATGGGGTAATCAATGTGCAAAGTAGCTGTAAAGGATTCGTTTTAGTATCTTAATTAAAACCAGAAGGA
This sequence comes from Coptis chinensis, assembly GCF_015680905.1. Classification (NCBI taxonomy): domain Eukaryota; kingdom Viridiplantae; phylum Streptophyta; class Magnoliopsida; order Ranunculales; family Ranunculaceae; genus Coptis; species Coptis chinensis. Next base: position 27,374,910 of record NC_141462.1, read on the forward strand.
GGGAATCAGGGATGCAGAGAAAAGATCCTCGTAAATAATAAGTAATAGGGAAAGAAAAGGTTTATGATGAAGTAGCCTCTTACCTAAACAATGGAGAGCAGAAGGAGGCATTATAACTGACAGGAACAAGAACAGTGGCAAATAAAATCAGTAACAATCTGGAATCAGGAAATATTAGACAGTGATGCAAAACTAGAACTTTATAAAGACAATGTGCATACTTTTATCGCCCTTTTCTAGATGTGGCTGCAAAAAAGGAAAACACACCGAAACTAATCAATTCAATGAAAAATAATAGCATATACAATCTAAATGACCTTTATGCCTTATTGCTAATAAAATGAATAACAAAGTGCCCCTATACAGAACCTACACCATACAAAGGTGAGATCAGTTTTAAGAACTTAGACGTCCACAATAAAACTAAATCTAAGTGGGAGGGACTATGTTTGATCTATCAAAAGTATTAGTAATCGAACCTTTTCTATATAAAATACAGGGTAACAACGGTAAGCTTTATCGAATGACAAGGGTTCATTATCATAATAATCAGCTTCATAATCCTGCAGACATTAACAATAGCAACAACAACAACAACAACAACAACAACAACAACAACAACAACAGAGAAGAGATTGTTAGTAAAGTTCTTAAGTCATTTGTTACTTTATAGTATAATTCATTAGTGGATCTGAGAATGTATCAATTATCCACCCCTTGAGCATAGAGTTGACGAAGTATGGGGCGAATGGCACTCACGAAATTAAAATTGCAAATTAATAGATTAATATTTCCGTGCTTAAAGTGGCTAACTGTTGAATCTATTAGGCAAGGAAAACCCAAGTAGTGCCATACACATTACATAAAAAACAGTGACAACTAAGCGTCGAAAACGAATACAAAGCTTGCAAACATACCATGTTTACAAGGTGCAACAATGTAAACCCGCGTTGATTAATCACCAGGAAACTTGTGAGCTTCTTCTGCACCCTATAACAAGAACACCAACAAAACAGTACGTAAATGCCATAAACACAAGCACAAAGAGAAAACAACAATGGCAAACTAATTTCCATACCTTAGATGACTGCAGAAACTTCAAGATTGAAAGAGTACGTAAAAGAGTTGTTTCTACTTTCTAGGCTGACCTTCTATTTCTTAGGTGGCGTTTTACAATTTCTCGTTGTGTTATATACTTATTACTAGCTTGTAGTTATGACAGGCTTTTTTGAAAATATTTAGATTTTTTTTTAGAAAATTAGGACTCCGTTTTTTTCAATTGGGAGAGAGATTATGTTTTAATAGGAAAATAATTCTCGTTTTAATTAGATATGCTAGATTTTCCCTTCTCAATAGGGGTGAAATTCCCATTTTAATAGGAGAATGATTTCGGCTTTAATTAGAAGTGTTAGAATTTGTTTTAATAGGAGAGGAATTCCCGTTATAATAGGAGAGGAATTATCGTTGTAAAAAAAGATTCCCGTTTTTCAAATAAGAGAGAAATTCCCGTTTTAATAGGAGATGATGTGGAATTTTAATAGAGCTCGAAAAATACCCCTTGTGAGAGCTTTAATATTAAGACTAGCTTGTAGGCCCGTGCATACGCACCGGCTCTTTTGAAAATATTTTAATTTTTTTTAGAAAATTGGAACTACCGTTTTAGTTGCTAACCCGTTTTAATTTTCTAATAAATTGTTTTAATTAAATTTTAAAACCCGGTTTTTTTTTCAATTGCGAGAGAGATCATGTTTTAATAAGAGAATAATTCTCGTTTTAATTAGATATGCTAGATTTTTCTTTTTTAATAGAAGAGGAATTCCCATTTTAATAGGAGAATTATTACCGCTTTAATTAGAAGTACTAGAATTTGTTTTAATAAGAAAGAAATTCTCGTTATAATAGGAGAAGAATTCTTGTTTTAAAAGGAGATGACGTGGAATTTTAATAGAGCTCGAAAAATACTCCTATATGAGTTTTAATATTAAGATATAGATATAGATATGCCCCAATGATTTCAGGTGTTGGGCTTGGACTAGGAGGGGGGAAGTGAATCTTAATGGGCCAGCGATGTGACAATATTACAATCCAAAAGGGTATTCACAAGAGGCAATTGAGGGTCCACTTTTCGCACCAACGTGTATTTGGGCTTTGGCTCTGTTTAATAGCCTACTATAGTACTACAAACATTTTTGTGGTAGACTTTTTCCAGTAAGGGCATCTCCAATGGAAGGTGTAAACCGTATAGAGTGTAAAGTTTACATTCCAAATGTCAAAAAAACTCTTTCCAATGGGGGTGGTATACCGTAGATAATAAAGTATTAGTTGATAGAGGAGGTGGGGAATTCCCCATCTCGATATCAGTTGATAAATAGCTCAAGCGACACTTTAACCAACGTCTGAGCAAAAAAAATTTCAAACGTCACTTTAAGTAACGTCCCTTTATAATTCTAAAGTAATTTTTTAACTCGAACGTCTCTTAAACGTCACTTTAAGTGACATCCCAGTTTAAAATTCAATTTTTTTTGCACTCTCCGTTAGGGAGTATAGAGTGTGGATATTTATAGGCTATACAATAGTATGCAATTAGAGTTGTAAAATCCTAATGGCACTTATGTGGAGCCTAGGTGGAGGTGTAATTTTACACCCCCTATTGGAGATGCCATGAAAGAGTGTTAGATAGGGAGAAGTTTTAGTTGGGAAAGGGCCATTTCACCATTTGGCATTGCTTAAAAACAGTTTTATGGTGTTTTAACACTCTACTTTATAAGATTGGCACCCCTTTGACCAATTCCAAGGTATTGGCACCTCTCCATTAATTACATAAAAAAACACTCAAGGCAAGAAGTTGTTGTGAGATCGCACAATCCACGGCATCGGGTTGCCGCGAGATCCCATATCCCACGGAAGGTTGTTGTCGTGAGTCTTTTTTTGTTTTAATTTTTTTTTTAATAGCCACCGTAAAAAAAGTTAGTTGCCGCGAAATGGTTATGGTCACTAAAATTGAGTCTTTGTTTGTGTTAATTATCAAAACTCTTCTTCATTAATTTGATCACAAGTTTTTTTTATAGCATATAAAAATATTTGCCGCAAGATGGTTGTGTTCACTAAAATGGAGTCTTTGCTTGTGTTACTCATCAAAACTCTTCTTCATTAATTTGATCACAATATTTTTTTATAGCATATGAAAATATTTGCCGCGAGATAGCAAAATTATGCCTTAGTTATACATTTTTTTTTTCATGGTTTTGGTATTGTTCTTAGAATGTATAAAGAAGCTCTAAAGAAGAAAATGAGGTGCTATTTGGATTTTACAACTCTAATTGCATACTATTGTATAGCCTATAAATATCCACACTCTATACTCCCTAACGGAGAGTGTAAAAAAAATTGAATTTTAAACTGGGATGTTACTTAAAGTGACGTTTAAGAGACGTCCGAGTTAAAAAAATTACTTTAAAATTATAAAGGGACGTTACTTAAAGTGACGTTTGAAATTGTTTTTGCTCAGACGTTGGTTAAAGTGTCGCTTGAGCTATTTATCAACTGATAGCGAGATGGGGAATTCCCCACCTCCTCTATCAATCCACGGCATCGGGTTGCCGCGAGATCCCATATCCCACGGAAGGTTGTTGTCGTGGGTCTTTTTTTGTTTTAATTTTTTTTTTAATAGCCACCGTAAAAAAAGTTAGTTGCCGCGAAATGGTTATGGTCACTAAAATTGAGTCTTTGTTTGTGTTAATTATCAAAACTCTTCTTCATTAATTTGATCACAAGCTTTTTTTATAGCATATGAAAATATTTGCCGCAAGATGGTTGTGTTCACTAAAATGGAGTCTTTGCTTGTGTTACTTATCAAAACTCTTCTTCATTAATTTGATCACAAGTTTTTTTTATAGCATATGAAAATATTTGCCGCGAGATAGCAAAATTATGCCTTAGTTATACATTTTTTTTTCATGGTTTTGGTATTGTTCTTAGAGTGTATAAAGAAGCTCTAAAGAAGAAAATGAGGTATCCATATGTCATGTGTGTTCAATACGCAAAATTTGAGGTGAAAAAAAAAACAAAAAACACAAAAAAATTCCGCGGTAGCTCCCTGCCGTGGGATATGGGATCTCGCGGCAACCCGATGTCGTGGATTGTGCAATCTCGCGGCAACTGCCTACCATGGGATATGAGATCTTGCGGCAACCTGATACCGTAGAACTATCGGGCATGTAGGGCGTAAAAGAACACATAAGGAATAACCATTAATTATTGTTCTACTTTTTGCCAAAGGGGTGCCAATCCCATAAACTGGGGTGTCAATACTGCGCCCCTTTTAAAAGCATATATTTTATTGCAATGTTGTTTGGGATTGTTTTAAAAAAAAAAAAAGTATAAAGAGCTTAAAACACCATTTTGATTTTTCTATCCACTTTTAAAAAATTCAGATAAATGCCCTTTCTTTACTAATGCATCCAATCCAAGCGAACAAAAACATCCTTTTAAAGTAGTTATTTTAACTTGTTTTTCGAAATATACTTTATTTTAAAATTAGTAATGATACACGGATTCAGTGGCGAAGCCAGAAATTTACCTCACCTGGGGCACCCACTGACTCATATGCTAATAATTTTCTAATTTTAAGCAAGGACTAGTGTACAACACACAATTTTATTTCGCAAAAAGACTACCATTATAGTATACCAAAAAAAAGCTAAAGTTGTCAAAATACATTTCGCTCTTTTGAACACTAACAATTTTAAAAATGAGAGTTATAAATTCCCTTTACGATCCGCATCCTAGAAACGTTTCAAGATTGCCTCATTGCTGATGTTATCAAAAATATCTTTTTCTATATATGTCACCAGACAATCATTCAACCACTCATCTGCCATTCGATTCCTTAGACGATTCTTCACTATGCCCATAACTGAAAATGATCTCTCAACTGTAGCAATAGAAACCGATAGTATCAGTGAGAGCTTTATAAGTCTATAAACCAAGTTATAAATAATATTTTTTTCCCAACTCAACCATTTTTCTAGCCAAACTACTAATTCCTTTAAGTGTTCTAAATGCATAATTGGATATCATATCAATCTCATAAATCTCTATTTGAAGGACTATACGTGTCATAGCCCGAATTTCTAAACAATTACAAAGGGAATATTTAAAATATAAATATCCCAAACATCACTATGTTCAGTTGTCTAAAACCTAGACTATGACGGGGTGGATACAACACATACAAACACCGAAAACCCATATCATAAAAGAATCAACTGAAAATAAATAATCCCAATATTTGTCCACCATCACTTTATTAATAGGTTATCTTCCGTCCAAAAAAACATCAAACAAAACTCTAAGAATAAAAAGTTCTCAATAGCCCTAAACCTATCCTAATAGACCTAATCTTAGTCAAGTCAAAGGTCAAACTTGGTCAACTAGTCAAAGTAAAACCTAGTCAACTAGTCAAAGTGTTGACTGGTCAACAACAGTCAAACTGCCAAGGGTCAACGGCAGTCAACTAGTTCGAAACTCATCTAAGCAAAAACCCAAAGACTAAGTCCCAAAAGTCTTTAGCCTTTCCCAATCCCAACTTAAATAAACTTAAGCCCACATGTTCATATCTAAAAAACAACTCAATCCCACAAGTCTTATTTCAGCCTAAGCCCAACTAAAAGAAACAGAATCGCTGGAGTACTAGATCGTAGTCTCCTTCTTCTTCCTCAACAGCTCACCACCTCCACCGATCAACCACCATCAACCACCATCCTTAGTCCACTCTAAACCCATCGGTTTTAATCCTCACTAAAAACCCAATCTTTTGACAAAACTAAAACCCAATTCCATCACTCCTCATAAATCTATCTCGACGCCATTAATGACCACCTGAGCTACTTTAACAGCACTCAAACAAACAACCAAACCCCACCGAAATAGTTTGGTTTTGACACCCAACAAAAACCCAAACCACAAAACTAAAAAAAAAAACAACCAAACGACATAATCAACAACCTATATGATCATCCAAACAGTTCAACAGTCCAACAAAACATCTACACTTAATATATCAACCATTAACAATTTAGAACCATTCAAATGATAATAGGTAGTAGATAAACAATACAAATCAATTAATATTCGACAGTACGAACAACAGTATGTATTCCAAATTTGGCCGCATATAGAATGAGCATATATAATGAGCACAGAATGAGCAGAAGAATAAATGAGTAGAAAAACTTATATCTTTGTCAGTAAACTTTAAAATAGGCGTAAGAATGAATGTTCAGTGAAAGATGTATTATCTACTCACCCGTGATACGCTCATGTTATCAGTAGATCTTCAGCAAAAAGCCTCATTTTTCCTCTACGCGTAAAACTTTTTTTTTTCTTCTCTGTGTAAAACTCTCTCTGTGTAAAAAAAAACTCCCTGTGTAAACTATTCTATGTGTTCTTTTTTGTTTTAAAACCCCCGAAAATAGGGAAAAGGGTTTATCCTCTTTACCCACGGGGTTTCCGATCACTAACTAATATTTATTCTATTTTTGTTTTATTTTATCTATTCTTATTATTCTTATTATTTATTGTACTAGGAAAATAAAAAAAAAAATGGGGTGTTATAATATTATACACACCTTAAAAGGATCTCGTCCTGAGATTCAAGGTAGAGTGTCAGAGAAAAGCTCAGGATGCATCTGTTTTACTTTATCTTCAAGTTCCCAAGTCACGTCGTTTTCCCTTTCACTCCATTGCACTTTCACTAAGTTTACAATCCTCCTCCTAAGGTGTTTCACATCTTTATCTACTATCGTGATAGACCTCAATGTAAAAGTTACATCATCGTTCAACTCTAGCTCTGCTGGCTGAACAACTTGGGTAGGATCTTTCACACATTTTCATAGCATAGACACGTGGAAGATATCATGAATCATCGCCAAGTTAGGTGGCAAAGCAAGACGATACGCCAAACTACCAATGGATGTTACTATCTCATATGGTCCAATATACCGTGGACTTAACTTTCCTTTCATGCCAAGCCTCATAACTCCTCTCATAGGGGAAACCTTCAAAAACACAAAATCACCTACAGAAAACTCAACCCATTTTCTCTTCAAGTATGCATAACTTTTCTGCCTACTTTGTGTTGTCTTAATCCTTTCTCTAATGACTCCAATCTGTTCAAATGTCTCTCTCACTATCTCAGGCCCAAGTAATACTCCATCTTCCACTTCTGCCCAACAAGCAGGTGATCGACATGGACACCCATACAAAGCCTCAAAGGGTGCCATACCGATGCTCGACTGGAAACTGTTATTATATGAAAACTCCACCAAAGGCAAATGCTCCTCCCATCCTTCACCAAAATCCATTACACAAGACTGTAACATATCTTCTAATATCTTATTTACCCTCTCCATCTATCCATCTGTCTGAGGATGATAAGCAGTACTCATCGCCAAACTAGTACCCATAGCATGCTGAAAACTCTTCCAAAACTCGGAAGTAAACAAAGGATCTCGATTTGAAACAATGCTCACTGGAATCCCATGTAACCTGACCACTTCCTGAATGTACAAGGAAACCAACTTATCTGTATTTCTACGCATGTCATTACCTCTCCGAGACTTAGGCAAGCCATGAATAAAATCCATAGAAATGTGCTCCCATTTCCAAATTGGTGTCTCTAATGGTTGCAATAATCCAGAAGGCCTCTAATGTTCTGCCTTAACCTGCTGACAAGTTAAACACTGAGAAATATATTCTCCGACATCACTTTTCATCCCTTCCTACCAAAAGGTCATCTTCAAGTCATTGTACATCTTCGTTCCTCCAAGATGAATTGTAAACCGAGAACGATGAGCTTCATATAATATCTCCTTCTTTAACTCTGCATCATCTGGTACACACAATCTCCCATGAAATCTTAATCCTCCCTCATAATCAACTGCCCAATCAGATGGACAATCATCTAAAATATCAATGACCAGATCATCTAACCGACTCAAAAGAAATGGGTCTCTATGCTGCATGGCAATCACTCTAGTGAAAATCACCAGCCTAACCTCCAAACTGCATATATACCCTTCATCTATACCTGGTGTAGTCCGGACATCATAAGTTGCTATAGTCTCCAAACTCTTCCACTCTTGCACCATAAGAGTGGTCAAAACACAATACAATCGACTAAGTGCATCAATAACTACATTGCCCTTGCCTGGGTGATACTTGATAAGCACCAAACTGTATTATAAAACCCTGTAGAGACGTAATATTTCAGTTAATTTTGTGCTTAATAATCATGAAATAATCATATTTTCGTGTTTTTGCAGGTTGAAGCAACCAACGTAAAAATGATGTTAAAGCCAGTATTTAAGCACGGAATAGGAAGTATACATAAAGCTTCTGATTAAGCCATGTGAAGCCCAACAAATTTGGACTAAAGCCCAAAGACTCAAACTGTCACACCCCGAATTTAAACAAAAATCAGAAAAACATATTTGTTCCCGACTCTTCGATTTTCGAGGTGTGATGCACTCTCCACTTCCAAAAAACCTATCATCTATTTAATTACGCGGATAATTAAAAACCAATAAAAATTTTAAAATAAACAAAAGTCCTCTTCATTACCAAAAACTCACAAATATGATTAAATTACATATCTCCTTTCAACAACTCTTTAATTATAATTACAACGGAAAATACAAATCAACATTGTCTTAATTAAAATCTATTGCACCTCAAGGGAAAACAATACATATCCTAAAATGAGACACTAACGCGAACCACAGGCAACAATCCACCTTCTTCAACACTAATCCTGTCAAGACTTATCAACTTGGTTCATTTAATGAACACACCCGATAAGCAAACATGCAAATCGGGTCAGCATTATAAACAATGCTGGTATGAGTAGCCCTAAAATACAAATCATACTTATACATATACATACACAATCAATAAAGCAGTTAGTTCCTCCACCGAGGTGCCTTAACTTCCAACGACTAATACAACATTCTTATTTACAATAATTAAGGCAGGTAGTTCCTCCACTGAAGTGTCTTAGCTCCAAACCATACTAGATCAACTGTATCTAATAATAAAATAACAAAACTAAAACTTACTATATACTTACACTGGTGTAAGCCTAATCACAGAGTGGGTTACACCTGTATAAATAATCAATTCAACCCACCCTTCTACAAAACCATTGGGAATGCAACATAACTTACAATAAATCATCTATTACTGATTTAAAGTACACTTTGATATATCATCACAATTATTGTTTAGAGTTTCCTCAAGTGTCTCTAGAATCACGTCGTCTCTATGTCTTACCTAGTTTCCCTGGCTACCACAATCGCTCCCCAACGCCGAACATGTACATCCACATGCCTCCCCTCACATAATGAACCAATCCGTACGTAGTTACCCTAAGCGGGATATCGCATATCAGGTAACCCTCACACAGAAGCCATTATGTGAGTAATGCCACTATTCAACATAAAAATATCGCGCGTCTCGTTCTAATTTTTGCAAACGAAATAATCAAACCACTATTCGGCTACGCCAGAAGGGCCATTCAGATTCACTGAAACGCCAGGAGGGCCAATCATATCACATACGCCCATCACAAGGGCCAAATCACATGAGTTGTGGTAGCTAGGTTCTAGGATTTTCGTTACGTAATTTATTCAGGTGTCATACATTTATATCTCATAATTATTTCACTATATCACGTGCATGTCAAATATATTATTGTATTAAGCCACAATCCGTGGAAAATATCCACAAATATTATACTATCTCATAGTAGCATCTCCCAGATATAAAGATTGAGCGTTTATACATTTATTTCTCAAAGATATTGCATTTCATAAGATATCATTTAACATAATGTCACAATTGCTCCAAACTTACCGCATAACATTTTTATAGCGTTTTAGGAATATTATGTCTCCTAAAATTCTCAATCTCGTCACGTGTCAAAAATACACAATATCAACGTCAAATCTGTCTTAGATAATGACAACCCAGTTTATACAAGCTTCCACAACATTCTAATCTATAAAATTTAATATATCAAAATGTAATACAATAAGCAGTCAACAGTTAAAGGGTTAATTGGTCAACAGGTCAAGCCCAACAGTCAACAGTTCTAAACTGGTGTTCCTCTAAACAGGTCCTAACCCAAACCCATGTTTAAAACAGTTCAACCTATTGTCCTAATCCAATTAAACAAGACAAATCCCTAAAACCAAGGCCCAAAACCAAAGCCCAAAAGTTTAAACACTTAAAGACTCACCTTGACCCATTTTAAGTCAAATGGGTCGGCCCAAAATAAAAATAGAAATTGGCCCAAACCAAAAACAGAAATGAAATTAAATTGGCCCAAAGCTTTAATTGGTTCAGCCCACAGAACTTAAACTAAACCGGCCCAAAGAAAACTAATGTAGTCCGACCCAAAAACAAAATAGAAACTGGCCCAACCAACCAAACAGAAACAGTATCATCTTCCTCCCTCACCAGTAGGTAGCAACTCCCTCCACCACTAGCCACCACGAGTCTCCGCTCGTCCGGCACTCCAAACTAACCGAAACAGTTCGGTTTTGAACTCCCAGAAAAACCCCATCTTTTGATACCCTCAAAACCCGATTCCCCTCACATCCAAAACTCGATCCCGATCGAATCGCGCCGCCATTAACAACCCTTCAAAGCTCCGAACAACACCCAATCTCCAGCACTCCATCACACCACTACCACCAAACATAAACAACCCACAACCACCACATTATAAACATTATCAAGGTTCAAAATAATAAACAGTACCGATTTCTATGGGCTGGCGCCTCCATCAACGCCTGTTCAAAGCTTCAACAACACCCCAAACCATATACAACAACCCAACCATCAAACCCTTAACCCCCGACATCAACCAACAGATTCAAAACAAAAAAAAGTTCAAACAAAAAGGCAAGACGATTTCTTTATCTTGGGCTCGCGAAGCCATTAACGGGCCCAATCAAGCTTCGACAATTAAATGTCAATTTCAGATTTTTAACAGAGTTTAACAATACAACAGGACGCCAAATAATAACAGGAGAATGAGCAGTAAAATTAGACAGAAACCTTAGACAGAGAAATATATCTGTATACACTGATACACGTAAAACTATAGGTTCGGTGAAAAAGCAAAATAACCACTAACATTAATTAAAACTCCACGAATCCCTCATAGTCTGAATCGTTATGCTCCCACTCTCTAGCAAGCAAGTTTTTTTTTTTTTTTTCGCCTCCATTTTATTTTATTTTTATCCAAAAACCCTATTCTCTGGAAAAATATGAATATATATTTCTGGGTTTGAAACCTAAGCCCAACACAAACTCGGGCCTAGAAATCAGGCCCACATATCCCAAATCCAATCCAACAAATTTTAAAAAAACTTAATTAATTAATAAATAAATACATATTACAAATACGGGCGTTATACAAACAAGACATAATCAAGTCAGAAACGGGATTACGTGCACAGAAATAGCAAACTTTCGAAGCTCATATCTCTTGAACCAGGACTCCGAATTCGACAAGTGAGCTGCTCAGACGATCAATGCGACGAACTCTACGCTAAGGCGGAAAGTTGTAAAAATGCCAAAAGACCGGCCCGCCACTGGACACAGCTACGTGGACCCACTATACAGGCCCGCAAGATTTGATGAGTCATCATGTAAGTCAAGACAAATGTGCAAATAATTGGCACAAAGTAGACACCTTGCATGCAATTAATGGAGTTAGATGGAATTAGGTGCTAATAATGAAAAAAATGTAAGGTATCAAAATAGTTTTAGTTTGGAGATAAAATGGAAGTTGATGAAGGGGGGTGTTTCACGTGGGATCAAGAGGAGAAAGCTCTCATATGTATGGGGGGTGTGATTTTTAATATTTCCTTTTTCCTTTTCAATTGCTTGTCTTGTCTTTAGTTTTTAGTTTTTTTTTATTGTTAAAAGCTTGTAATAGTTTTAATGAGGAACATGCTTAGTTCTTAAATAAAACTTCATCATTTCCTTAGGTAAATCAGTTTTATTTAGTATTCTTTTCTTCTTTCTCTCTCTCATTAGCATATATAACTTGAAGTTTTCAAATAAATCCAAGGATTATGAGCTAAAACCCTCCAAGGGGGAGGGTTAAGGATGCTCATGTGAGGATTAGTGTATATTTTAGGAATTTAGACTCACTATGTAGAAGTTAGGGTTTTCTTTGACATCCCGTCACAAAATGACGGAGTCCGACCAAAAGTAGAGCCTGGAACTTTAGTCTAACTCGCACACGCAACCCATTTCACGCCTTGGCTAGTCACGCGAGCGAGACTTGGAGAATTCAGAATTCTATGCTTATCCGGCCGGTGAAAAATGAGACTAGGTGTTGGAATGATATTTCAAAGATGAAATATCATTTTTACCCAACATGCTAGCATGTTATGTTTAGAGATAAACATATGGTGCTAGGGATCAAGACTCAAGTCCGCTTTGGGTTTCCTACGAACCAAAAACGGATTAGAGAAGTTGTGATCGATTTGGTGTCCTAAGAATATGTACTAATATTTGCATGAGTGTGATTGACCCTTTTCCCATCTTCTATCTCTTTTATTATATATTCTCATAAACATCAAATAATTTCAACTTAATGATTGTAGGAAGTAGTTTGTAAGAAAAAAAAACCATATCATTGTAAAAATCCTTCTCACTCAGTTCTCCAAAGTGTTAGATTTCAGTTTTGATTACATAGATTCTTGTCTTAGGAGTTGGAACGAAACCCTTACTCGAGTATACCAACTAAAACACATGAGTAAGGAAATATGAGTTTTAGCACGTAGTAAGTAAAGTTCTAAAAATACTGAATAGTGCTAATATCAATACTGAATCTCGAAGTCATAACTACTTATGAATTCCATCCATCTCTGTTGTCTCATGTTCAACTCTTTCTGTGAATGATACTTCAAACTCTTGTGATCTATGTAAAGCTCGAACTTATCACTATATAATATTGCCTCCACACCTTTAAAGCAAATATAGTGGAGTAGATAAGTTAATTCCAAGTCATGGATGGATTTTCTAATCTAGCTAGTCGTTTTTAAGTCTATGACAAGCATTTCTGAATGGAATTACGGTCTTGCAACTACCCACAAGATGCAACTAGTAAATCCGATAAATCTGTAAAACCACTAGTTTTTGCTTGATAAGGAGTTAGTCGGGATTACTAGAAATTAAGTAGAAGTCAACCTATATTTCAATTCTAATTATACATGGCATTTCTACCAATTATTATTAGTCCACATAAACTAATCATTTCTTCCTGGAACCGATTCTAATGATGTCGGAATCAAGCTTTCATCAAGGCTTCAAAACAACCCCCTCTAATGGAGGTTTAACTTGAATCATAAATCTTTGATTTAATTAAATCTAAACATAACCATAAAGAAACTCTTTATTTAATTAAACAATAATGGGTGGTTAATTTTGTTTCCATTCTAAGGACATGAATTGAAACCTTCTCGGTAATCCCCTGACAAGATATCAAATGGATAAAGAATACTATTTTTCTTCCCAAAAAGGCAAAGGTTTAATCTAATAAAGGACTTTAAACTAATTAAAGAAAACAATTAAATCTATCATGAAGCTATTTTAATGGCTACTTCTATTCTCTAAACGTCTACAGGCCTCGTCCACTTCAGCTCCTTCTCCACCACAGAGTTTCGTTTTTAAGGTAGCCAAAAGGGGTCCGAGTCTTCATTAGTTGCATTATCTTCAAATGTATTTTTTATGTTCTTATGTGTTTTGTGAATACACTAAAATATCATCAATGAAAACAATCACAAATTTATCCAAATGGGGCTGAAAAAACGATTCACGAGGTCCATAGAAAAAATTTGGTTTTGAGGTGCATTCATCAACTTAAAAGACATCAAAAAACTCATACAAACCATAACGAACTTTCTAAATGTAGTCAAAGGAATACTGTTTCTCTTCAACACCCATCCGATAATAACTAGTCTTTAAATCAAACTTTGAAAATACACCTTAGCCCCTTTTCGGTCAATCCGACAAATCGTCAATCCTAGGAAGCGGATACTTATTTTTTATAGTCACAAGGTTCAAATGTTTCCAAAATCAATACACATTCTCAAGGTATCATCCTCTTTGAAACAAAAATAGCGGTTCACCCATGGTGAGTTGCTTTCAAATTGATATGAACACGGTCATACACACCTTAAAAATTCAGACCCAAATATACAAAAAAAATATAGTTAAGCCAAAAACAAAATCATTAAAACTTAAACTTTTACCCTTCTGCGGTAATTACTTGACTTGTACTTTCATTTCCTCCAATAGCTTGGCAGTCAACACGTAAGCTAACTTTTGAATGCGGTCCACGGTAACAAGTCATATGACGAAACTCCCTCTTGGGTGGCAACCACAGAATCTCTAGAAAAACATCTTCAAGTCTCAAAAGATATCTTTTCAGAAGATTCCGTGGTTGCCACCCAAAAAAGGAGGTGGAGTTTTAAGATAAACTTGTTACCGTGGACTCCACACTCAGCCAAAGTTGGCTTTAGGTGTCAGCCTAAGCTATTGGAGGAAATGAAAGTACAAGTCGAAGAATTACTCAGGAAGAGGTAAGAGTTTAAGTTTTAGTGATTTTGTTTTTGTCTTAACCATATCTTTTGAGTATATGGGTCTGAATCTTTTAAGGTGTGTATGACCAGGTTCATACGACCGAGCAACTCACCATGGGGTGCGCCTGCTATTTTTGTTTCAAAAAAGAATGGTACCTTGAGAATGTGTATTGATTTCAGGGATTTGAACCTTGTGACTATAAAAAATAAGTACACGCTTCCTAGGATTGACGATTTGTTGGATCAATTGAAAAGGGCTAAGGTATTTTCAAAGTTTGATTTAAGGAGTGGTTATTATTAGATGGGAGTTGAAGAGAAGAGTATTCCTTTGACTACATTTAGAACTTGGTATGGTTTGTATGAGTTTTCTGTGTTGCCTTTTGGGTTGACGAATGCACCTGCATTCTTTATGGACCTTATGAATCGTATTTTCTGGCCTTATTTGGATAAATTTGTGGTTGTTTTCATTGATGATATTTTAGTGTATTTACAAAACACAGAAGAACATAAAATGTGTTTGAAGATAGTGATGCAGACGTTTAGAGAACAGAAGTTGTATGCTAAGTTTAGCAAGTGCCATTTTTGAGAAGAAGAAATTTGTTTCTTAGGACATGTGATATCTAGTGAGGGGATTGTTGTAAACCCTGAGAAGGTTGCTATAGTGAAAGAATGCAAACAACCAACCACTGTTACAGAGATTAGGAGTTTCTTGGGGTTAGCTGGATATTATCGGAGATTTATTGAGAAGTTCTCACTTATTGCAGCTCCACTCACGAAGTTAACTAGGAAGGATGTAAAGTTTATGTGGACTAATGATTGTGAGAAGGCTTTCTTAGAATTGAAACAGAGGTTGACAACAGCTCCAATTCTAGTAATCTCGACTACAGTCGAAAAACTAGTGGTTTTTACAGATGCTAGTGGAACTGGTTTGGGTTGTGTGTTAATGCAACACCAGAAGGTGGTGTTGTATGCTTCACGACAGTTGAAGATACACGAGAGACGTTATCCTACTCATGACTTGGAGTTAGCGGTAATGGTTTTTGCTTTGAAGGTGTGGAGGCATTATTTATATGGTGAGAAATTCAAGCTTTACACAGATCACAAGGGTTTCAAGTATCTTTATTCATGGAAAGAGTTGAACATGAGACAACATAGATGGATGGAATTCATAAGTAGTTATGACTTCGAGATTCAATATCACCGAGGCAAGGGCAATGTAGTTGTTGATGAACTTAGTCGATTGCCTTATGTTTTGACCACTCTTATGGTGCAAAAGTGGAAGAGTTTGGAGACTATAGTAGCTTATGACGTCAGGACTAAACCAGGTACAGATGAAGGGTATATATGCAGTTTGGAGGTTAGGCCGGTGATTTTCAGTAGAGTGATTGCCATGCAACACAGAGACCCATTTCTTTTGGGTAGGTTAGATGATCTGGTCATTGATATTTTAGATGATTGTCCATCTGATTGGGCAGTTGATTCTGAGGGAGGATTAAGATTTCATGGGAGATTGTGTGTACCAGATGATGCAGAGTTAAAGAAGAAGATATTATATGAAGCTCATCATTCTCGGTTTACAATTCATCTTGGAGGAACGAAGATGTACCATGACTTGAAGAGGACCTTTTGGTGAGAAGGGATGAAAAGAGATATCGGAGAATATATTTCTTAGTGTTTAACTTGTCAGCAGGTTAAGGCAGAACATCAGAGGCCTTCTGGATTATTGCAACCATTAGAGACACCGATGTGGAAATGGAAGCACATTTGTATGGATTTTATTGATGGCTTGCCTAAGTCTCGGAGAGGTAATGAATCTATTTGAGTTATTGTTGATCATTTAGCGAAGTCTGCTCATTTCATTCCAATTGACGTGCGTAGAAATACATATAAGTTGGTTTTCTTGTACATTCGGGAAGTGGTTAGGTTACATGGGATTCCAGTGAGTATTGTTTCAGATCGAGATCCTTTGTTCACTTCCGAGTTTTGGAAGAGTTTTCAGCGTGCTATGTGTACTAATTTGGCGATGAGTACTACTTATCATCCTCAGACAGATGGACAAACGGAGAGGGTGAATCAGATATTAGAATATATGTTACGATCTTGCATAATGGATTTTGGTGGAGGTTGGGAGGAGCATTTGCCTTTGGTGGAGTTTGCATGCATATAATAATAGTTTCCAATCGAGCATCGGTATGGCACCCTTTGAGGCTTTGTATGGGCGTCCATGTCTATCACCTGCTTGTTGGGCAGACGTGGGAGATCGAGTATTACTTGGGCCTGAGATAGTGAGAGAGACATCTGAACATATTAGAGTCACTAGAGAAATGATTAAGACAGCACAAAGTAGGCAGAAAAGTTATGCAAATTTGAAGAGGAAACGGGTTGAGTTTTCTATAGGCGATTTTGTGTTTTTGAAGGTTTCCCCTATGAGAGGAGTTATGAGGTTTGGTATGAAAGGAAAGTTAAGTCCACGGTATATTGGACCATATGAGATAGTAGCATCCGTTGGTAGTTTGGCGTACCGTCTTGCCTTGCCGCCTAACTTAGCGATGATTCATGATGTCTTCCACGTGTCTATGCTACGGAAATGTGTGAAATATCCTACCAAGATTTTTCAGCCAGCAGAGCTAGAGTTGAACGATGATGTAACTTTTACAGTGAGGCCTATCACGGTAGTAGATAGCGATGTGAAATACCTTAGGAGGAGGATTGTAAACTTAGTGAAAGTGTAGTGGAGTGAAAGGGAAAATGATGTGACTTGGGAACTTGAAGATAAAGTAAGACAGATGCATCCTGAGCTTTTCTCTGACACTCTACCTTGAATCTCGGGGCGAGATCCTTTTAAGGTGTATATATTATAACACCCCATTTTTTTGTTTTTATTTATATTTTCCTAGTACAATAATAATAATAATAATAATAATAATAATAAGAATAAGAATAAGAATAAGAATAGATAAAACAAAAATAGGATAAATATTAGTCAAGGATAGGAAAACCCCGTAGGTAGAGAGATAAACCTTCATCCCTATTTTTTACCTACAGAGGAGTTCACACGGAGAGAGTTTATCTTTTCACAGAAGAAAAAAAAAAAAAAAAAATGAGGTTTGCACATAAAGGAGAAGAGAGGATTTTTGTTGGAAATCTATTGATAGATAGCTGATAGCAGGAGCATATCACGGGTGAGTAGATAATACATCTTTCACTGAACATGCATGCTTACGCCTGTTTACTGACAAAGATATAAGTTTTTATGCTCATTTATTCTTCTACTCATTATGTGCTCATTTTATATTCTTTATGCTCATTCTATATGCGGCAAAATTTGGAATACATACTATTGTTCATACTGTCAAATATTTATTTAATTTGTATGGTTTATCCACTGTTCTTTTAATTCATTCGAATGGTTCTAAATTGTTAATGGTTGATATATTAAGTGTAGAGGTTTTGTGGGACTGTTGAATTGTTGGAATGATCATATAGGTTGTGGATTATGTCGTTTGGTTGGTTTGTTTCGAGTTTTGTTGTTTGAGTGCTGTTGAAGCTTTGAAAGGCAGTAATGGCATTAAAATGCGATTTGTGAGGAATAGGGATTCGAGTTTTGACTATAACATAGTGTAAAGTCCTGAATTCTTATTAAGGGTAAATTAGTAAATGACACGTGAAACCTAGAGATGATTAGGTACGTGGCCAGTCAGATAGACGTTTAGCCTGACGTAACGTAAATTGATTTAACACCGACTGAGAAACCAAGTTAGTTAAGGAAAAACCACTTGAAAAATTCTAAGGTTTCATATCACTGATTACTTATAATATACGAAGATCGAAAAAGAAGATAAATAATAAGTGATAAAATAATTCGATACATAGTAAATTCGTGTACGCATAACTAAATACTTGCATAGTCAATACGAGTCTATCGCTTGTAAACTCAGAAACTTGAGACAGGTTAAGTCATTTGACGATAACTTCGCAATTATTGTATAACGTGCACAAACTTAGACGTTACACGCGAGAGCTTGTGATCAAGCCCTTGCTTGATAATAGATAACAAGGTAAGGGTAGGATGGTCTTATTACCTAACCCTTAGCTAATACGCATAGAAATCGCACCAAACCAATTCATACCCAATTTTTCTTCTTCCTCTCCATTTCACCAACCACTTAGAACCCTAGGAGAGAGAAAACCAAAGCTGCCCAATTTCCATTAATTCAATCCTAAAGTTTTAACACCCAATCCTTAAAACACTAAACTCAAGTGTGAGGATTCAAAATTCCTTGGAATTGCGTCGTACCAAGGTAAAAGGTGAGTTTAATTTCTTCCCAAATAGCTAGATTAGACTCAAATTCGATGGATTTGATGTATTGATGGAAATAATTGAATTGGGGGTGATGTATTTCGGCAGTAGCTGTTGGAGAAGATAGAGTTGAGTGAAATTGGTAGAGAAGAAAGGTAAGGAGCTATATTTTACTAGCTTGGTAAGAATTATTATATATTCATTCTATTTTAGAGAAGTTTATGTTAGTTCTATACTTTGTTTAAGATCATGTTGATTAATGATTGAATGAGAAAGAACACACACTTAGTTATTACTAAATTTAATGTGAATTGAGGGTGTGGAATTTGTTGGTAGTTGGAGTTGAGAAAAAAAAACTTAATAGTTAGTGGAAGTGATATGATTGGTGTGGGCATAAAGGCATGCAGAGACCTGTCAGAGGAATAGTGTTAGAAATGGCCTGTAACAACTGGTAACCATAGTTAGAGGAAAAGTTACCGGAAACACAAATTCTTAGCATCGAGATTTCTTCTCAGCTTACATTAGATAAGAATTACTCATTAGTTTTATAAATTCTAATAACCTACATATATATATATATATATATATATATATATATATATATATATATATATATATATATATATATATATATATATATATATATGATGTTATAGGAATTAAATACGAGTGGATTCGGTTAAGTGGGACTTGAGGAGAAATGGAGCTTGCTAAGGTAGGAACTTACATACCAATATCTAGCATGCTTATTTTCATGCATGATTTGATTGGTTTAAATTGGTAAAAGATAGTTGCTTATCAACCATGCATATATATGTGATATTCATGTTTTGCATTCGTATTTTTCCTCGATAAAAACTAGATATATAGATAGCTTTTGGGTGAAAAATGAGTTTTGTGAAATCTAGGTAGTGGGGATTGTTTTCTTTCGTTAAAAGAGCAAAACTGGTTTTGGGAAGGGCTCTCATCTCTTGTCTCAGTAAGGAGACAAAGAGATGGATTTTGTAATGTGGGTAAGAATTACCCGGGTGTTTGTAACTATGTGTGAGGTTCTGGATTGTTCCATGAATATAGTTCATTGTTATTTTCTATGATTCGTCGTTTGGGAATCATAGGTTGTCATTTACTATGACTGGCCCGTTTGGGAGTCATAGGTTGTATTTAATCGATTGTTGAAAATCCAGGAACTCACACATACAGAACCAACAGTTTGAAAGGAAAACTAAATATGTATTTATAGTATTTGAAAATAACCGGTAATATGAGTATATATTACTATGCTTATCACGAGGGGATTTAGAAAAGAAATTGTGAATTCCTATAAAGAAGGAATTGTTGTCGCATTTCTGGAGACAACAGTTCATTCTAGGATTTACAACTGTGGTGTACACCTTTCGAGGTGGTGGGCCATCTTTAAAGGGATGCATCACAGGATGTAGTCCGGGAATTCCTTTTCTACTTTTCTAGATAACCATGCTTGTACATGTCACGTTGTATGGTGCTTAGCTTGTGTAAGGTCACATGTTACCTCAATGAGGTTTAGACGTGAGGAGTGAGAGTTTAGTCCACTCCTGGACATGTGTCAGGATCCTAAGCAGTCTGTAGTCATCGAACGGTTGACCACAGTAAGTTAGGTGACAGCCCGTATGGTGGTCGTGGTCATAGGGCCCACCTGAGCCCTAAAAGCTTTAGGTTTTGTGTGTAAGATCACAACAACTGCATTTCAGCTTCCTGCCGGTAAAATCAGGAAAACAACGGTGCATGGTTCACACTGGAAAGTACTGAACCGAGATATGCCTAAGACTGGGGCTGAGTACCAGTCGTACCCTCACCATTCTAATAGGATGCAGCGGCCACAATATATTAGTTGTATGATGATTGTGAAAAATCTATTTTGAGTATTAAAGAAGCATGCCGATATGATTTATGCTAGTTAGTGATTTATTATATAGTCACGATATTTTGATTATTATTATGGAAATCCTGCATATTTTAAATGTTTTGCTATAAATAGACTATTTATTGGTTATGTGCGTTTCTACTGGGCATAGTTGTTTTGCTCATCCTACATTAACATTTCAGACGAACCAGTTGCGGAGGAGATTTTCCCTACCACTAGTGATGATGGTTATGGGGATTTGGGTGGTTTCCCCTATGCTTGACGAGGGACAGAGTCAAGTTATTTTGTTGTATATAGAGAGTCTAGTTCATTTTTGGTTGTATATAAAGAGCCAGTTCATTTTGATGTAATAATCGATATATTTGGGTAACGGTTCTCACTTAAACAATTTTGTAGATATACAGATATATCCCTGTCGTATCTAAAGTTAAGAGTAATATATATATGGTTGTTGGAAGGGTGAATTATGCGATTTCCAGGTTATGACAGGTTTTAGTATACGAAACGTCGATAAAACAAAGGAAACTCCGCAGAAATTTTAATAAAATTTGGAAAGCGTAACGCCTCGTGATTCATCTCCACGTCCTCGGGATGTGTGGTGGGTCAGGGGCGTGACACATATTGTTGGGTTTTTGTTGGAGGATGATGGGTAGATGTTGGTTGTTTATATGGGTGTTGTTGAAGCTCCCAAAGTTTGTTAATGGCGTCAAAAGCGATTTTGGAGTAGTGAGAGATTCGAGTTTTGATTATACTAATAGGTTGGGCTTTTGAGGGGGAACAAAAACAAACCGTTTCATGGTCTTTGGTGGTCTCGTTGTGGTCGATGATTCAACGGAGATGAGCTGATGAGATGAGGAAGAAGAAGGGGACTACCTCCAGCGATTATGCTTTTTTTTTTGGCTTGGGCTTGGGCCGAAATAAGGCATGTGGGCTTAATTTATTTTAGTTGGGCTTGGGAAAGGTTAAAGATTTTTGGGCCTTAGTCTTTGGATTTGTTTAGATGAGTTTAGGACTGGTTGACTGCTGTTGACCAGGGTTGACTTTGACTAGTTGACCAAGTTTGACCTTTGACTTGGCTAGGATTAGGTCTAGGACTATTAGCGTGCTTGGCTTTAGGCTAAGACTTTTTTATATATACGTGTGTATGTGTATTAACTATTATGTAAAATTTCATTGTTACTATAACTCTTTTATGATATACGACGTTATAACACTTAGACATCGATATAATTAATAACGTATAAACAATAATACACAAATCAAGATACTCCTCCTTGCTCTAAAAGAATATATGCAATAAAGTTCAATAATGTTCTCAATAAATTTACCACACCCTTTTAGAACTCTCCACGTCTCAAGTTTTGGAAATGAGATTTTATGACTGGTGATGTCATGTGATAGGTGGGTAGGTGGGCATTTATTAAATGTGTCATAAATGGTCCGTTAGTGTTATAAATGGGTATTCATTGACTGTGCCATGAATGACCTGTGTATTCATTGAATGTGCCATGAATGACCCGTTAGTGATATGATATGTATTCCTTGAATGTGGCGGGAATGACCTAAGATATTAATTGAATGTGCCATGAATGACCTGAGTTTTTATGCCCAAAGAAGCTGTGAAATTTGTGTATGAAATCCCAGAGATGGCTATGATATCGTGGTATTCGGTGAGAGAGAGGCACACATGAATGTGTGATTTGGCAAATGTATGGAGTGCAAATCATGGATTAGGTACTAAAGGGTGGGTGTATAAGAAAAGTAATCGATTAATTAATAAGAGAAATTGATTTGATTGTGCGGGTGTGCTTTGACTTGCATTTGAATACTTATAAAATATCTACATATGTTTATTTAGAATTTCTAACTTCCGTTTGCAGGAGGGTAGGACTTAATTTGTGCAGGGACGCTGTCCTACCCTTATACAGAAGTGGATATCGGTAAGATTTAATTCAATTACTAAGTTATTAAAATGAGTTATTATAATGAGTTAATAGAATGGAAGTCTTGCTTTGGAAGAAACTATGCCGGTTGAAATGACGAAACTACCTGTCTTCCAAGCTGAGAATGGTTAAGTTATGGGTACATATAAAGTGTTTGTTTGGATAATTAAAGTCTGGAAATGTTTTATGTTGTTAGTCTACTCATACCAGCAAATTCCATTTTGCTGACCCATGTTTGTTTTGTTTTGGCAACGTGGGTGTGTTCTTAGGAACATAAGTGGAAGGCAGTGGAACCACGGCGTGTGATTTGGATTCTTTCCTAGAGCAGTCCGTTAGTTCTTTCATTAGGTCTGATTCTTATTGGAAGGATGTAATAACGTAGTTTACACTTTCAGTATGACATAAGAATATGGTAGTGAGGATTTTTATTCTTAGAGTTTGTTTGATGTTTTTTTGGGACGGAAGATAGACTATTAATAAAGTGATGGCGGATAAATATTGGGATTATTTATTTAAAGTTGGTTCTTCTATGATATGGTTTTTAAGGTGTTTGTATGTATTGTATCCACCCCGTCATAGCCTGGGTTTTAGACAATTGAACATAGTGATGTTTGAAATATTTATATTTCAAATATCCACTTTGTAATTGTTTAGAAATTTGGGCAGTGACAAATAGGCAGTAGATAAACCATACAAATCAATTAATATTCGACAGTATGAACAACAGTATGTATTCCAAATTCGGCCGCATATAGAATGAGCACAGAATGAGCAAAAGAATAAATGAGTAGAAAAACTTATATCTTTATCAATAAACTTAAAAACAGGCGTAAGAATGCATGTTCAGTGAAAGATGTATTATCTACTTACCCGTGATACGCTCCTGTTATTAGTAGATATCAAGCAAAAGCCTCTTTTTCCCTCCATGCGTAAAACTATTCTCTGTGTAAAACTCCCTCTGTATAAAAAAACTCCCAGTGTAAACTCCTATGTAAACTCTTCTGTGTTCTTTTTTGTTTTAAAACCCCTGAAAACAGGGAAGAGGGTTTATCCTCTTTACCCACGGGTTTCCTATCCTTAACTAATATTTATTCTATTTTTGTTTTATTTTATATATTATTATTATTATTATTATTATTATTATTTATTGTACTAGGAAAATATAAAAAAAAATGGGGTGTTATAATATGCTCTTGCTCGGAGAAATCAGCAGGATAAAATTCAGTAAGACGAATCAACTTGTTAGTATCAAACGCACCAAACAAATCATTGGGGTTTAAGCAAGCCATATAAAGAAGCAACTCCGTATTCACCTTATCAAAACGGTTATCAAGCTTAACACGTTGTTTATCGATACAACCATAAAATAATCCAACCTGATAATAATGTAAATTAGTTGCATACTCTGCTTTTCTTCGGGATCTTCCTCGATGAACAAACTTAGCATCCATTTGAGGCATATCTATACTATGTTTTGTACAAAATGTAGAAACCTCGCCTAGTAGTGAATCCCAACTACATTCCCTCATTTTCTGCAAACGCTCCTTGCATACTTTTACTAATATAAAGTTGAAACATTCACTATTTTTTTTTTTTTTGTTGCAATGCTTTTGAAAGATCATTAGTGATTCCCAATAGATTCTTCATCAAATGCAAGATGAAAATGAACTCAAACGAGTGCATCAAATCTAATAAAGCTTGTGCTTCTCCTTTTTTATCTAAACTTGAGCTCTCTTCTATCACTTCATCAAGAACTTCAACCACGGAGGGAAATATAACAGTGAAATTAACTAATGTACTATAATGTGATCCCCAACGTGTGTAGCTAGGTCTTTTAACACCAAGCTCTTGATTTAGTCCTTTACCGCTTGATAGTTCACCATTTTTAAGTTGCTCAAACACTCTAGCAGCTTCTTTCTTTCGAAAGTTGTCCTTACGCTTGCAAGAGACCCCAACAACATTCACCACATTGCTAATAGAGGTGAAAAATGAAGCAATCTCTTTGATATCTTTTGTGACATGGACAAGCGCCAACTGAAGTTGATGTGCAAAACAATGTACATAGATTTCAGACTTGTTCTCATTCAAAATGAGCGCTTTTAACCCATTGAACTACCCTTGCATATTACTAGCCCCATCATACCCTTGACCACGCAGTCTTAGACACTCAATCCATGCATGCCGAAGAATTTTTCAAGCGATGTCTTGAGTGAAGCTGATATAGTATCAGGGACATGCATCATGCCTACAAACCGCTCTATCACACAACCTTTCTTGTCAACATATCGCAAACAAATAGCCATTTGCTCCTTAATCGACGTATCACGAGCTTCGTCAATCAAAACGGCAAATAATTCTTCACCAAGGTCTTTCATAATAGCATTAACAGTTTCAACAGCAGTTGCATTTACTAAAGCCTTCTGAATATCAAGTGATGTCAATTTGAGATTTTTCGTAGCATTGTTAAGAGCAACAATGTCAACAACTTTATTGTGAAAAGCTAAGAATATTAAAAGCTCAAGGACACTTCCTTTGTTTTTAGAGCTTTCAGATTCATCATGACCACGAAAAGCTAATCCTTGACGCAAAAGAAATCGGATAACATCAAGAGATTGAAGCAGTTAAATGAAGTGATAGTTAATCCGTTCTTGGTCCGAATGCTTGACAATTAAGTTCTTGATGTTTTGGTCTTGCTTCATTAGATTCTCACTTTTCATACACGCTTCGTTATGAGCACTATTATGGTTCCCAACATGATCTTCAATCCTTCTGCAATTTTTCTAACTCCTAAACCCACCATTGATGAAAGCATCCCTATTATCTCCAGACTCTCGCCTCCACAAATAACAGTGTAAGCAAAAATAGCATCCGTGTGAATGCTATACTCCAACCAATTTCCATACATAGTGAAAAAGCTAGTCTTTCTTGAAACGCCGAACCTTATTTCCATCTTGTGTTGGTGGATAGTGAGCTTGAAATAGTTGACTAGGCCCTCTTAGCAAGTACACCCTTCTAACAGCTTCTTGATCCTTTGGATGATAATCATAAACTTTAGGTCATAAACCAGGATCGGATTCAAGATTCGACACATCAACCTCAATACAAGTTAGATTTATCTTTTCGATCTAGCTAGGCTCCATCTCCACTTTCTCATTGTTATGAATATTTTGAATAGGAGCCACTGGATTAGACACATCTTCATGATTCCTTTTTTGAAACAAACTATCGATTCTCTAATTTTTCATTATTGAAATAAAAAAAAAATAAACAAACGTCTACTAAGATAGAGAGAGATACCACTGTAGAAAATCAAAAATGGATAATGAAAATTGAAGAAAAGAAGCTTTGAATAAGTGTAGTAGTAGCAGGAGGCCGGCTAGCAGCACCTAGTTTGAATTTTTGAAATCAAAATGTTGAAAAATGAAAACCCCATTTTTTTTAATCTGTACGAGGAGGTAAGAAAGTGAGAAACCTTTTTTATTTTATGTCCAGTTCAATTGGTTGGGCTTGGGTGTTTTGTTCTCACTCACACAACCACACTACTTGATTAATGATTTATTATATTATAAAAAGTCAAGGTGTTGGACTATTGGGATTAGCCTACAGTGATTAAGTGATGCACTGATACTAGGGGTGGGAATTTGGCCCTAACGACCCTAACCGACCCGACCCTAACCGACCCGACCCTAAGCCCTATAAAGCCCTCACAACTAAAGCCCTCACAGAGTTTAGGACAGGGCCGACCCGACCCTAAGGCCTTTAGAGGCGAGGGGCTAGGGCTAAGGTTAAGGAAAAACATAGGCCCGACCCTAATTCAGCCCTAACCAAGCCCTAGTTATAGTTTTATATTTTCACTATAAATACAAGTACCATAATTATCCAACTCTTTGTTAAATATTTTAAATTAAAATAACATTGTCCTTTGTATTTTATCACTTACACCCAAATGTACTTCCAATAACTTGTCTTATATAACAAAAACTTGTCAACCTATCTAGCAGTCATGAAGAACAATGAGCACTAGCCTAATAAAAAATACGACTTTATTCTTTTGATCATCAAATCAAAGTCTAGAACTTATTATTTTCAATTTATTTTCCCACTTACTTCTTATAAATTATATTTTTATTCACATCCAGTCTAGAACTAAAGGTTTCTGTCTACACCATTAAAGCGAAATACATAACAGACATTTGTAACATAGAAACCAAAAAAACAACCTTTGTTTGAAAAATGGCATTTGTAAAACAAAAAAAATATATAGGCCCGGTCCTAAAACTCGACCCTAAAGCCTTTAAAAAGGGCTTAGGATAGGGTCAAGGCTTGAGATTTAGACTTGTGACTCGGCCCGACCCGATTCTATGATGACTTTAGGGTCGGGCTGACCCAACCTTAATATCTAAAGGGCCTTTAAATGTTTAGGGCCGGGCTAGCCCGACCCGGCCAATTGCCCACCCCTAACTGATACATAGTTTTTTTTTTTGGACAATTTCACCTGGGGCACATGCCCCATGTCACTACAACGTGGCTCCGCCACTGCACATATTTATAATTTGATCTACTTAACCAACTTACTAATAATAACTATTGATTTATATCGAGACACGGTGTCTGTGTGTAATTCAATGCAAACTAACGTTATCTAAATAGTGAGTCGCAATAGTAGGTCTAAAAATTAGGTCCGTATAGCACTGCTCTTTTAAAAATTAAGAGATGCATGGATCCCAATTTTTTTTTCATTTTTTGAATGTTTTCTTTCCCATAGCTAAACTATCCCACACAATTGATGTGTCCCACCTGATTTACTGACCTAATTGATTTGTTCCACCAGTCTAGATTGAGGATTGTTCAATCCACAACGGGCTCGACTCGAACCGGACCAAGTATGTCCAGGCCTCGCCCACTTACACTTTTGCTATGTGCCCATGATAGCATGTCGAGTCAGCATTCCACCCTCTCGAAAACTTTACTCTTCTTACAAAATTTAGATCCCTTTTGAAACTCTGAAACCAAAACCAAAAAAATTGTAATGCATTTTGAATTACTTGAAGGTAATACTCCTCTCCTCTTCATTTACAAATCTTGGATTATTTATTGCTTCAATTCGTTAAGGATTTTTTTTCTTCATATTTTTACTGCGAGTAATTGTAGTTTATTTATGACATGTTTCCTTTGATTCTTCAAATAATCTCGTCACAAAGAAATGACAGGTGCCAGAGGCACCATAGAATAGAACCCCAACTTGTCCACCGAATTTATAGGATTTAAATAGTTTCAATGTGTAGTACTAGTGGGGTAAATATTATAGCAAAAAAATATGGATTGTAATGTAATGAGTTTAATGACTATGCAGTCAAAAGCGAGCGTAGGTGCTAGGGACTACTGGAAAGCCTACCCAGGCGATGTCTAGCTGATATAGGTTCATCTAGGCTTAGGCGTTCTTCTAGGGATAGGCTCAGCAAAGGGCACAATATAACAAACACGAGCCTATAATATTAGTTAAAGTTTTTTATTCGGTTCACTCTTTCACTTTTTTACATGGACATGCCCTATTTTAAAAAATCTGGGTCGGATACATATCGGACACACATTGTATGTGCTATACTTCAATATCCAAACATTCGCCATGTCCGACTCTTCATATCTGTGTCGGATATGGACACACCTGTCAGTGTCAATGTAACTTAGCCTTTTTCCATCCAAACACCTCTCCAACCATTCCCAATGCTGTTGTGCCTTGGAAATAATTACAGTCAAATATTAATAGATTGAAGGTCTCTTGCGACCTTGAGGAAATTGTGTCTCAGGGTCTTCTATAATTAATTCCATAACCAAAAAGAGGAAAGTATGCCTCGAGGGCATTTCCCCAATGCCACTCAGCTAAGATTTGTACCACCCGCAAGCTTGATTTGCCATCTGCATAGTGGCATTACCTGGAGTGTAGTGATCGTGGATGATCAAACTCCACACAACTCTAACAGTTTCCCATTTGGGGATGGGTCTGCATTTGAGAACTGGGTTGCTTTTTGTCTCAACCTAAAAAGTGAAACTGGAGCTGTGGATAGCTTTATTTCATGATGTCAATGATTTTATTTGTTACCCTCACATCTAGTACGTAGTTTTGTACTTATGATTTTGCATTATTACTTAATTATATTTGTATATTAATAGGTCTCATGCATCACAATATATTTTTTTTTGTATGATTACAATTGTATGAAAGATCAAGAGACAGTATAGTACTAACAGATAGGAGGCATGAGCCAGTCGATCGCCTAGGCTCAGAGGTTATGCCCCTAGGGTTTAGGCTAGACGCTGGAGCCTAGCCATCGCCACCTGTGACTGCATAATGTACAACCTATTGTTATAGATGGTCAAGGTAATGAAGATGTTGGTGAACCCCCTCTGCATGTTCCACCTATAGTGCCACCACCAGTCCAACAGCTACCTGTCGTGCGCCCCCAAGGGCCACAAGATCCGATTTTTCAGCCAAGGTTAAACCCTAATGGCCAAAATCGAGAGCTACCAATGCAAGAGGCAGCTAGAGGTGTGCGTCTTCCTCCACAAGGGTGTGAGATTCCGCGTGTTAATCAGGTTCGAGGCAGAGGTCGTGGTTACCAACGTCCTGTGCAGCGCTGGGTTGATGGTGATAGGAATTTTTGGGAACAACCCATTTCTCGCAATGCAAGGCAAGAGAATGGGGGTCGGTCTCCATCTCCTCCTTCTTCTCTTTCTACTGACCGAAGTGGTCGTAGGGCAGACTGTGAACCTAATCGCCAGGCAGGTGATTTTGAAAGGTATGACCATTTTAATTATTTGGATGAAGATCATGGTGTTCAGAATATTGATAATGGGGTTGTTGATGTTAATCGTTTCCTTTGAATGTTGGAGAGGAGTCAGGCAGGTGATATTAAAATCGATGTGCCTACGTTTGATGGTAAACTTGATCCTGACAAGTTTATTGATTGGCTTAATCAAATTGAAAAGGCCTTTGATTATAAAAACTTATATGATGGAAAGAAGGTTAAATTAGCAGCCACTAAGTTGAAGGGTTATGCTTTGGTGTGGTGGGATGAATTAAATATGCGGAGGGTTAATCAAGGTTATAGGAATGTTTGCACTTGGGCTAGTATGCGCCGAGAGTTATATGCACATTTTGTTCCTAAACAGTGCCAACAAGATTTGTTCATTCGTCTATAGAATTTGAAACAACAGTTGTTTTCGGTTCAAGAATATACTGAGCAGTTTCAGTTGTTGTGTACTCGTGCTGGGTTGGTTGAAACTGATGAATAGAGGGTGGGTCGTTATTTGAATGGCCTGCGCAAGTCAATTCGTGAAGCACTTAACATGTTTGAGATTGAGGACATGGCTACCGCGTTTAAGTATGCATTGCATGCTGAAATAGTGTTTTCACCTAGTACGACTTCTTCACCTTATACTGGTTCTGCGAGTGTAGTTACAGTTTTGCAAGTGTAGTTTCAGCTGCTACTCCTGTGTCGGCTGCTGGGACATAGTGCTGCTAGAAAGTGCTTTGAATGTGGCATTATGGGTCACATTGTTGCCGAGTGTCCTAATAAGAAGAAGCGCCCTGTTTTATTAGCTGAAGGTGAAGATGAGGTCGAAGATGTTGTTTGCCAAGCCACCTGATCTTGTCCTAGATTTCCAGCATGAAGCTTTGTCAGTGTTTCCAGCTTCAGACGCTCCACTGCTATAGCTTGTGGACAAGCTTCGTCAACATGGGGAGAGTGATGTAGAACATTTGTCAAGTCTGTCAGTGTCATAGGCGTGCGCCTATGTTCTCTCTACAATTTATGGGCGTGAGCCCTTTAGTTGAGTCCAAGCCCATGGTTCGAGTCCATTAGTTAGTTGTGGCATATGTCATGTTACTATTGGTTTATGCTTTCTAGGTTTAGTTTAAATAAGAGTTTGTAATTAGGGTTCCTCAGTGTTGAAGTTTATGTGATTGAGAGATTCAATAAAAGAGTGATTTTTGGTCTTCTTTAAATTGTGTTTCAATTAAAGTGTAGATTCTATTAAACTGAAGCTTCCGCCAGTCAGAACTATATTAGTTCTTGTTGCGACAGATGTAGCAGGGTGTGGGATTGATATGCCCATGTTATAAACTGTGATATGGCTGGGACTGATCTTCTCGTCTCTCCTCAGAGTTGTATCATACAACTATTCATACAGTTGAAGCCTATGTTGTCATGAGCCAAAAGTTTTTTGACAAGAAGTTGTTTATGGTATGGCATGACAGTCTTAGTCATCCAAGATCAACAACGATATGACATATCATCAAGAACACAAAGGGTCATCCACTGAAGAACTAGGAAGTTTCTTTAAAATATGTTTTTGGCTTCAGATGTTTGAAGTTATATAGAGATACTCTGTCTCATTTTCAGTTGTAGTCTCAATGTGGTATCCATTAAGAGGAATGTCTTTGAATCTTGGTATATTTCTTCTAGATCTAGCTAAATAAAGGGCTTCTGGTAAGCTTAGTTCCTCCAGGTAATTCAATGTTGGCTCTGCCAGAGCCTTCAATCATATTTGTAGGACCAGATATGGTGTGGACATTGGCTTTAATCAATGTCAAGTTTGTTGTTTGAGAAATACTTCTTTTCTCAAAGGACTGTATGTGTAGTCGCATAATTTGCTAAACACGTGTCTTTTTTGCTATTTTCTAAAAGAAGTGAATCATACGTGTGCTATACATAGGGGTGGTAACCGACGAAGAGAAAAGTGTTATTTTCCATTAAATTTTACATTAAATGTAAATAGTGATCAATAATAATTTACTATTTCCATTTGTAAACTATAATGCATACCTTCAATAATTGAGAAATCATCTCGAGTTTGAGACTTTCATTTTATAGTTTCATCACTTTATCAGCATGATTTGTTTCTAACACTTCAGCTTTTAGTTTTGCTCATCGTCTTCAGAAAGAAATTTTGATTATCATAAACCTTCCTTTTACCAAAGCTGTATTTCTAGTGATCATAATCCTTTGGTGGATCATCTCTGTGTTTAATTTGATTAATCACGGTGGACATTACAAAGTTGAGAAATGAATCAGTAGCATTTACTTTCTGCTGGTTTAGTATCAGAATTATCATTTGCACATGTAATCATCAATTTTGAAGAAGAATGCAGCACAGTATGCACACTATTGATTTAAGTTGATTTCACATGAAAATTTAATTCGGTTGTCAAGCTTTACGAATTCAATATACTTGCTGAATTTCAGATGGCTATGCTTAATATAAAATTGAGATACTTTGATTAATTTTCCAACTTGGGCTTAATTAGTCAGAGGCAACTTTCTGATTTGCATTTTGACAGTTCCACAATGACTATCATTCTTGAAGGAAGTTGCTCAAGCTCTATTTTAGAGCCAAACGACCATTGTTCTTTTGGTTTTTTCAGGTATACTTACTGTTTTATTGCCATTCTTTAGTGCGGTGGCACCTTTGAGGCAGGTTGTTGGCCGCTGCTTACGTTTGCGTAACTTACTTTTTATTTGTTGCAGCCATTATTACTTTTGATACCGGGAAAAGAGATGGACCTTGTGTGTATGCTGTAGCATATAGAGACTATGATAGAAAAGCAACTCAAGCAGTCCATAATGATATGAAACAATTTAAAGTTTACAGGAGTGATATCCATGTTTAAGGTAACTAGCTTGGAGTTAGAAAAGCATAAATAAAGTAGGGTAAAAAACAAACATAATCCAAATCTTCGATAGTTAGAATATCTCTTGCATCTAAAGTAACTTTATGAAGCCATTTGGTGTTTCATCACTTAGGCTTCATTACAAATATACAGCTAAATTTTGAAGTGCATATGCAGCTACACGTACAATAGAAATTTGGAAGATAAAAGATATAAATAAAGGATAAGGTGTATGATCTCAATTATTGTTTGGCTTATGCTCCAACATTTTTTTTTTCAGGACATATATTACTTTGAGACCCTTGAATGATTGTGTCGTTCCCATTCTTGAGGATCTTCGAAAGGTGATTGCCACATATTAATTATTTTCAGTAAGCCCAGGGAGATATGAATGAGCAACAAATTGTTAAAACTGTCATTGAAGCGGGCGAAGAAGATGGTATTGCACTCAAATTTTCTTTATCTCCTTCCTTGGTTTTGGTTCAGATTTGCATCTATATTCCACAAATGGCAATGCTTAACATGACTAAGTATGAAAAAATGAATGTAACGATGATTATGGTTTTAGATACCGTGCAAACTTGGATGATATATAGCCGTTTGGATCAACAATTCCATGCCTTCTTATTCTTCAATAGCTAAATAGAAAATTTGAATTCATTAAGACTCTACTGTACCATTATTTACACATTAATTGCTTTAGGCTTATGTATCTCACTGCCTCTCACAGATTTCATTACCAATATTAGTCTGAAGTGCTGCTGCAACTTGGTGGACACTTCCAAACTGCTGAAGGTCTTCCAGGTTCTTCTATTTTACAAAATGTATTATACTTTTGTGATCTACATTAGAGAGAATCACTTGATTCTTAGCATCATTGTTGAGTTGAATATCAATGGCTGCATAAGACTGCGTATGTAGAAATCAAGTGAATGGTTGGTTCTTTCTTGCAACAATCTCTTGGTATAGAGAAAATAATACTCTCACTGCATATATAGTTGTTTGAATTCAAGAACTACCCTACAATTCTAGAGATCTCTGATTATAAGGAAAGACTTAAACTCCCTTTTTCCACCAAACCTATTTGATGGAACCTTTAATATAGGGTACCCTTGGAGCTGTTGCAATGCAGCAATAAAGCTGGACTATACATATGTGGCTGGGGTGGGGAAAAGTGTAATAACCATTGCCTATTTTTTTCTGCACGCAAGTAAGGATATATTATAAAGAAAAGAATCTTACATCAAGAGTGTTGTTGTTACATGGCTGTTAAAGCAAAATACTACAAGCAGATGCTGGTCGAATCTATAGTATGTCTTGAAAGGACATTCAGTAGCTGGGACGAAGTCAGGCCTAGTAGTTCTCCATAGGCAGTCTCCTGTACTCATGAGCGCACCCTTTTTTGTTGTAGAGTCGGCTCCAAAGTTTGCTTCTCTTAGAGTACGAGTGATCCACCATTGTTCCATCTGTAATGTTGCTTTCTGCCATCGTGCTTTCATAGTCCAAGGTAGAGTCCCACCTTTAACCGCCAGAATCACAGCCATAGAATCACTCTCAATCCACAACTTATTCCATCCTTTGTCTACTGCCATTTCCATAGCCAGTAGTACTATGACTGTGCATTCAGCCTCAAAGTTTGTAACAACACCTAGTCCATGCACTAGTATTCCCAAAAGTTCAACTTGTGACTTTGTGAGTCCTGAAAATGACACCCGCGCCTCCAACACTTGGGTTACCAATAGAAGAGCCGTCAGTGTTGGCTTTCACTATTTCTCAGTCAGGTGGAATCCAAGAAACTTCTATAATTCAATTTGCTGGTTTGATTCTTCCTTTGAGGTTCAGTTGAGCGAGAAGAGCCAAGTCCTCGACTGTCTTGAGCATAGTACCTTTTGCCACTACCTATTGTATTCCCAAGGACGTGAATTTGGATTAACATGGAATGAGAATATATGGTGGAGTTGTTTATGGAAAATATAATAGAATGAACAAAAATATAGTAGACTAAAGAACTTTTGGAGTGTTTGCACTTTTATAGACTAAAATGGATGTTGTGCTTTAAAAATGTTGAAAAAATCACATATGATCTTTTCGAAATACAAAGTTCTGATTACCAGGGTTTGAGTTCCAGATTTGAGTATGGGTGTGCGGTGTGCCTCATTCATAAGTTATTCTTTTCTTGCAGGTTGCAAGAGGAACTGAAATCGCACGTCCAGCATGATATGATATTACCATGCATGTATGACAGTTTGGCGACTTGATATATTTTTTTGATTGGCAAGCATGTTTTAAATGAGATTAGTAACTCTTTGATGTTGGCGGGGCTTGAGCCCAAACCTTTGGTATTAGGGTTGTTTTCGGTCTGGTTTTTACCAATTTCTATAGAAACCGTAGATTGAATTGATATTCTCGGTTTTCTAAAAATCTAAATTGAAACTGAGCCAAATTTGAACAAAAACCGAGATGAAACCGAATCGAATATTCAGTTCGGTTGTTGGTTTGGGGCTTGCCATTAGGGCTTTCTATCAAACTTCAAATTGAAGCCTATATGGGCTTATTGATCACCAACCAAGTGAATTTTAATAAATATATTAAATAGTATTATCGTATTGGTGCCAACCAAGTGAATTTTAATAAATATATTAAATAGTATTATCGTATTGGTGCCAATTTAGGTATGTTGACAAGCTGTAACTCCAATCACAAGAAACAAATTTAGTGCTCAATAATATTAACCATTTAGCCAAAAAAAAAATAGTAAAAAAAAACCTCTAAAATTTCTATATATATCTAGCACTTGGTTTGGTTCGATTTATATCGGTTAACCAAATTTCTAAACCAAAAACCGGACCTAACCAGTCAATTATGCCTTTATATTCAAATTGAGGAAGTAAAAAATTGTCAATTTTACCCGGTTCGGTTTTTCGATTTCCTAGTTTTTTAGAACAATCCTATCATCACCCGAAAGTTTAACCAACTTTGTTAGTTGGCGACTTGATATGATATGTCAAGCTTACAAACGTTAGTTTGGCAATGATTTAAACTATTGTTCTATAAAGAAGAAGTGCTATTGTGACTTTATATGTGATTTGCAATTGTTCTTTTTTAAGCAAAAGGGTGTTAGCTACGAAGCAAACAATATGTGTGTTATTTGACTGTTATGTTATATTCTCTTTTCTAGGCAGTTGCCTTTCTATTCTTCTTGCAACATCTATTTTAGGAAGAAGATATGCATCCAAAATTGGCCTGACTACTTGAGGAGCTCCTTAGGATACAGTAAAATTGTATTATCATAATGCAGAAAAAAAAGATAATTTACTTAGACACCTTGAGAACAATCTACTGCAATATGGCGTGCACTGGTGCGTAGCATAGCTTGCACCCTAGTTGAGAGTTGAGACCAATAGCTGAAGGTCATACTTCAAAGGAAACTGCCTAGTTCTGAAAAATGGCAAACAGAATCAGATGCTAATATGTTGGTAACTACTGTAATTTGGAGAAGTTTGTGTAATAGAAGAGCAAATTGACAGATCCTAGTAATCTTGCCGTGCTTTCACTGCTTTGTAAGTACGACTGATGTCTCCGGTTTCAAGCTGATGCACGAGACTAGAGAGTGACCCCCTCGAGTTGAATTCTTACCAAGCCTATTCACATTAAATATTATATTATTAGAGTATTGGTCAACAAAGAGCATGGACAGTTATTTCTGTGTTTGAACTTGAGCATCACTCTTAAGTCTACTCTGGTCAAAAAGAGACCACTCCATAGACAAGAAATGACTGAATGGAGAAGTGTGTACCTCTTTTAAATTCTTTAACAGATGCGGACAGTACTCAAACTGGACAAGTTCAGTGTACCATTCTCAAAAGTATCACTGCAAGAAATTAAACAAAACACCTAAAAGGAAATATAGAAGGCAGATAGTAGACAGTATTGCCCACTTTGGATTGAAGCAATTCAGGAGAAACAAAGGCCATTGCACCTTGCCACATTGGTCGTAATTATAACAGATGACTGAACGCCCAATGGAAAATTTTGAGTGTAAATGACTCTGTGGATGTTGATTGTTTCGGTGTTTAGTTTGGGAAAATACATGTAATTCATCTAGATTCTAGAGTCAAGACCTAAGCTTAATCATTGAACAATAAGCTCATAGATTTTGGATAATGAGTATGTAAGTATGTAACCTGGAAAATACATTTCCAATCTAAAAGTTTTCATTATATGCCATGCATGAACAAAAAAAAAGGTTTTCATTGAAATTATAATTTTTATGTAAGAGATCGCAAGCCTCATACGACCATAGATTGATACTTCTGCCGTCCTATATAATATATATATATATATATATATATATATAGAAAGAGAGGGAGACTAATCTAAACTTGTTTGTAATATCCCATACAAAACTTGGTCAACAAGTAGTTGGTAAAATAGTAGAACTGGGAGCGACTCTAGAGGACAAATCGGCCGAAAGAGGAATTCTAAAAGACATGTTATTTTTGTAATCACTCACAAGGACCGGGTGGATGAAAGTTCAAGTTTACCCTTGACGCAAAATAAGAACGGCTCAGATAGATAAAAGGTCAAATATACCCCTGAAGAAAAAAAAAATAAATGGTCCCAACCCCAACTGAAACAACCCGGTTATGAACATTGATTGTTCATACCCACAATAGGTATGAACAACCATCCATGTATGAACAATAACTATGAACATTGATTGTTCATACCCCCAATTATGAACATTAGCTATAAACAATGAGTGTTCATACTTATTTGAGTTATGAACAAGCATTGTTCATACCTATACATGTATAAATATTGATTGTCCATACCCACAATAGGTATGAACATTGATTGTTCATACCTACCCATGCTGAACATCAGCTATAAACATTGGTTGTGGCTATGAAAACATGAGCCCAAAACAGATATGAACAATAACTGTTTATACCCCAAATTATGAACATTAGCTAAGAACAATAGGTACGAACAAAACAGATATGAATAATAAATGTTCACATCCAAATCAAATATGAACACGGATTGTTCATACCTACTTGTTCATACATACTTTAGGTATGAACAATCCGTGTTCATACCCAAAAAAAATATGAACCCAAAACAGATATGAACATTGATTGTTCATACCCAAAACATATATGAACAATAAATATTTATACCCAAAACAGACATGAATATTAATTGTTCATACCCAAAACATATATGAATAATAAATGTTCATACCCAAAATATATATGAACATTGATTGTTCATACCTACTTAAAAAAAACATGAACCAAAAACAGATATGAACATTGATTGTTCATACCCCAAATTATGAACATTAGCTATGAACAATAGGTATGATTATTGTTCATACCTACTTAAAAAAAACATGAACCAAAAACAGATATGAACATTGATTGTTCATACCCCAAATTATGAACATTAGCTATGAACAATAGGTATGATTATTGTTCAAAAATTATGAACATTAGCTATGAGGTATGAACAAAACAGATATGAACAATAAATGTTCACACCCAAAACAGATATGAACATTGATTGTTCATACCTTCTTTAGGTATGAACAATCCGTGTTCATACCTAAAAAAAACATGAACCCAAAACAGATATGAACATTGATTGTTCATACCCAAAGCATATATGAACATTGATTATTCATACCTACTTAAAAAAACATAAACCAAAAACAGATATGAACATTGATTGTTCATACCCCAAAACATATATGAACAATAAATGTTCATACCCAAAACATATATGAACATTATTTGTTCATACCCAAAACAGATATGAAAAATACGTGTTCATACCAACAAAAAAATATGAACCCAAAGCAGATATGAACAATAAATGTTTATACCCAAAACAGATTTGAACAATACGTGTTCATACTTAAAGTACGTGTTCATACTTAAAGTAGGTATGAACAATACGTGTTCAACAGTAAAAAATGAACAATCATTGTTTGATTAATATTAAAATTTTAGAGGATCTTGGTGGAATCGAACCACCATCACCTTTGGATATCTCCAAAGTGCTCGCCCATTTGAGCTAAAGATCCACCAGGGTTTAATTAAAAAAATATATATATGATAATGGTGTGATATTTCATCTTCAATGTCTTTGATTTTTTGGATAATGGTTGTCATCTTTGTTCAACTTCTTTAAAATAACTGAAGCTTCGCACAACTTCGTCTATTTCTCGACTTTGGTTTTAGGTTTTTTCTCTCGTAATTTCGTTTGATTAAAACAGGAAAGGGATTTTGGGTTTTATCTCTCATAATTTCGTTTGATTAAAATAGGGAAGGGATTCGATTTGTAGTTTGATGAGGTGCGTCATGAATCAAAAAGTCAGGTCAATTGGAGAAGAAAGGGGTTTTAGATTTTCTCACTCGTAATTTTGTTTATTAATAGGAAAGGGTAAAAGTGGTATTTAAGAAATATAAAATAAACCGGGCCAACTTATTTTGTCCTTGAGGGTTATTAAAATCAAGAAATTGGTCCATGAGTTATTTCATTGATAAAAATGGTTTTGTGAGTCATTATCACAAAATACTGTCCTCTACAGTTGTTTTGAATTGAAAATTGGGCCTTCGGCCCAATTTCTTGATAGTAGAAATAGTTTGGGACTGTTAAGTGTAAACTGGTCAAGATTAATACAAAATGGTGAAGGATTGCAAACACAAATTCTGGCATTTTCGGGAGTCAAAGAACAAAAGGTTTTATAGATATATTAACCACTAAAATTGAATTGGCTGCAAGATCGATCTTTCTACTCTAAGCGTTATACATAATTGTAACCATAATACAAAATATCAGGATATGGGTATTTATCGATATTCAATTTCTGGATATGTATCGTGGATATATGTCCCTCTTTAGGGATATTTGACATTGTTTCACATGCAAATATCGTTGATATATCCAAAATATCGACAAATATCGTGGATATTGTAGATATTTTTTGATATATCATGATACATTATTTATATTTATTTGAAATATAATAGTAAATATTAAATAAAATTGTTATATACACAAAATATTACAAAATATCCCCAAATATCACAAATATCGT
Source organism: Coptis chinensis (assembly GCF_015680905.1). NCBI lineage: Eukaryota > Viridiplantae > Streptophyta > Magnoliopsida > Ranunculales > Ranunculaceae > Coptis > Coptis chinensis. The sequence continues at coordinate 27,414,494 of NC_141462.1, forward strand.
AAATCTTGTCGAAATATCGCCAATATTTACAGTCGTATATATTTCTAAACATATCGTGATATTTATATATCTTTCTCTAAAATATGGATAGATATTTCCAAATATCGCAATATATCAAGATGTTTTGTACTATGATTGTAACATCTCAATTTCACAAGCTGTCCAGATTCACGGCTAAAGAAGTGATTACACTTTAAGGGGTCTTTGTAACGGAGTAAGGGAACATTTTTTGTTAGGTTTATTCCATAATCCCGACCTACTCATGAAGACGATAATTCAGTCAATAGGAAGTCCCCCAATGTGAAGTCAAACATAACTCATTAATCCCCTGATCAGCCTACAGTTATAGATAGTCTCCATTATCCTTCACCATATTCTTTCGGTGACCCACTTTATGTTTTCAATTAGTCAAATGAACTTGAGAAGGAAGAAATGATTTGATTATTATATTTTAAAGTTTACAGATCGGACGCAAGTCTGCTTACGGGCTCTCGAGGGAATTGGTATTCCATTATTAATTTTGATGTATATTCAATGGTTCAATGCAACCATCCGCAAATTCGACTTTGTTGAGATTGCTTGATGATTATACAAGTACTGGTTTCTATGAGAAAATAATAGAGTCAATATGGTTGTTAGGTTTTTGGCAATTTTTAAACTCGATTTCCAAGTATTATAAAATACCATTTATGAGGGAAAAAATATGCCAAAATGTTGGCATGTGCTGATTTTCTCGCAATTTGAGACTCTTAGGCTAAGTTCAATGGCACCAAACCACACGAACATAGTATATGGCACCAAACCACACGAGCATAGTATATGGACCAATGATTTTTGGCGTAATTTGAAATAGTAACTCATTCTAGCCGTTCTTAGTAATGGTGAATGTAAAAAACAAATTTTTTTTTTGCTGGCCGCCACTTACAAAGATGTGAAGAATTTTAGTATTAAATCCCCTACTTCTTTTGCCCTTTCTCCCAACTCCCTTTCTTTATCACCAAAGAATATGTAAAAAATATAAAAGATTATAGATAAAAAGATAATTGGACAATTTAATTTTTTTAAATCAAATTTAGTCAACACATTTTCTAGTGGCTTTTAATAGTGGTTTGTGTGAAATGTTTTCCCTTTTACCGCCACTCATACTGATATGCTATCTTATTAAAATTGGTGGTATAGATAGGTAAAATAATAGCTATAGCGTTGGCGAGACAATGTTTTTATGCACTATTAGATCTCAATTTTCCTCATATTTGGTGGGATGGCGCACTATTAGACTTAGCCTTAGTATTATCCCTACATGATTCTCAACATCTTCCAACTGCTCATTTTGACTTTGATTATGAGCAAATCCAAATTAGATACTTAATGAATCGCCCTATGATTTGAATTTATATCATAACATTATGTTGTCATCTTGTCATCTAGTTACCCAAAAAAAAAACATTAAGTGTATGACCCCCTTAAATAAAGAGGCAAAGTAGTACAGTTTACATCCATAAGATGGTTATCGGAAAAAAAAAAGAATTACAACCATAAGATAAGACAATATACGAAACTTACTAGTGTATTGCTGCAGTTTACATTAATTCTTTGCTTAATGCCCAAGAAATTCATTAACTGAGTAATAATATATACTTCACTATATAAAATTGATGACAAGAGATATCATTGACATGGATTAGATACAACGCACACTGATGCAAATATATATTCAAACTATCAACAGATTCAGAGTTTCAGACTATTTGGAAGATTATTAAAACAAGAACCACTTTTGATAAATTAATCAGTCAAATGAAATCAAACATATAATAGCAATATTCGAATGAACCACCGAACAAGCTGGTGGACGGGTTCATCTTCTAGAAGTAGTGTACGTCTTGGAAAATTGATTGAGACAGACTTCACGAATGGTCGCGTTCAATGTACAATCACTGTTTTCTAGTTCTCTACTACTAGTGAACGAAAAAGAAAAAAAGGACCCACCTACTATTAGTGAACAAAAAAAATGAAAAGATTAGAGAAAGGGACCCGCGTTTACCAGGTTGAGAGTAGACACTTGAGATCAAGGCCAAATATTTTGAAAGTCTATCGGACCTAAAAACCAATATATATTGGTATATATCATAGACAAGTATGCAAACTGAGCTACACATCAGTTGTTCAATCTTCAAACCGGTCTTTCAAAATTGATAGGTAGCATGGTTTCAATGGATTCTGTGGAATTGAGGGGGGAATAAAAAGGGATGGATTCTGATTGAGGGCTAAAAAACAAAAGGGGCTAATTGAAAAAGAGGGGGAGGGGTGGTTTCTAAATTATTAATAAAAGGAGAGCTGATTATAATTTCAGTTAGGGACAAAAAAAAATGAAAAGATTAGAGAAAGGGACCCGCGTTTACTAGGTTGAGAGTAGAGACTTGAGATCAAGGCCAAATATTTTGAAAGTCTATCGGACCTAAAAACCAATATATATTGGTATATATCATAGACAAGTATGCAAACTGAGCTACACATCAGTTGTTCAATCTTCAAACCGGTCTTTCAAAATTGATAGGTAGCATAGTTTCAATGGATTCTGATTGAGTGGAATAAAAAACAGTGGGGGGCTAATTGAAAAAGGTGGGGAGAGGGGGTGGTTTCTAAATTATTAATAAAAGGGGAGCTGGTTATAATTTCAGTGAGGGAGGTACTTCTCAATTAGATAAATAGAGAGATTAAAATTTGCCTGTTCGATGGTGAGAGTTAGTTCCGGAAAGCCCGACTATCATATAGTGTAAAGATTTATATTTTTTTGTTGACCAGTTAAAAAATTTGGTTTGTATACCAATATATTGGAAATACCATAAATTATATAAAAAAATTATTGATATATTAAAAAAAATTAGTCAAAATCAACTATTTATATCGGATATATCATATATATTGATCGATATATATCAATATATTAGAAAATATCATATACAAAATGTGTCAATATATTCATCCGATATATCACAATATATTTATATCAAATATCTAAAAAACAGAGATCTATCGGTAATATTTTGGTAGGTGATATTTTGGTTCTTGCTTAGGCTAGAGAGGGTTTGGGACTGTTCTCTCAGTTTTAATTTGTCATGGCTGCATAGCTTTTCTTGACCAGTTTCATCATCCTTCTCCTTAGTGAGTATCTAGTCTCTTGACCACATAAAGAAGAAAGGGAGTATCCAGTCTCTTGAACACATAAAGAAGAAAGGACAAGATATGATTCTGGATAGGGCCAAAAACTCCAGCATTTGCTTTCCTCTATCTCCATCTTTTCTTATGAAGGTAGTTGTCATACAATGAGGCATGCATTGATGTTGAATTGTTGGTTTATGATTTGGATTTATTACGACGTACATTAATTAGTGAATGCCCTTGTGGAAAATCTTACCTCAGGAAGATAATGAGGAAAATTTAAACTAAAGCCAAATAATATGAGATAGCGTAAACGACAGATAGCTAGAAGAGAGCATAAATGTGTGCATAATTTGGTTTTTAGCTTGTTTTTTAGGTTCTTATTAGCTTATGCATTATGTCACTCTTGATTCGTACCAGCAATAAGTAAGAGTTTCTTAACTGTCACCATATTTCCAGATATTCCGTATGATTCCAACCGTGTTTAAAACGATTTTCCAATTCATTATTGCTGAATACCACCACGTTGCACGACTCGTAACTTGTATGTCGCACGCCTCTTATCCGCAAGTATGATTATGACACATCGACCATTCATGCTAAAGAGTGAATTTGTAGACACTACAAACAGCAGTTTCTCATTGGTCCAAACCATTTTCGGGTACATAAACAGTTTTTTTGGGCACCAACGCCACACTTGCTCTCTTGTGGACAGTAAATAGTAGCATGTCCACAAAGTTATTCCGTTCATGCTATTTCATGTCAATTAGTTACGTTGCCTCCAAGCACTAGAGAATTTTACATGATTTGGGTGATTTTAGTTGGTGTCATACACTCATACGTTATCGAAACAAAAGTTGGTGCCATAAAATGTAAAAGTTGGTGTCAAAAGTCTTAACACTAGGTAAACATAACCAGTTAAAATCGGTTTTCTAAGAACTAATTGGTCCAAGAGTGATATGATTATCGGTTAATCAATTATTTAATCGGTTATATCATATATATATATTTGATACTTTCAAAATATCTATATCTTAATATTAAAGCTCCCGCAAGGGGTATTTTCCGAGCTCTATTAAAATTCCACGTCATCTCCTATTAAAACGAGAATTTATTTCCTATTTAAAAAACGGGAATTTCTCTTCTATTATAACGAGAATTCTTCTCATATTAAAACAAATTCTAACACTTTTAATTAAAGCGGGAATCCTTCTCCTATTAAAATGAGAATTCCTCCCCTATTGAAAATTAAGTTTAAAATCTAACAGATCTAATTAAAACGGGAATCATTCTCCTATTAAAACATAATCTCTCTCCCAATTGAAAAAAGCAGGTTTTAAAACTTAATTTAAAAACAATTTGTTATAAAATTAAAAATAGTTAGCGACTAAAATGGTAGTCCCAATTTTTTTTAAAAATATAAATGTTTTCAAAAGATTCCACAAGGGGTATTTTTAGAGCTCTATTAAAATTCCACGCCATCTCCTATTAAAGCGAGAATTTCTCTCATATTTGAAAAGCGATAATCTTTTTTTTATAACGGGGAATTATTATCCTATTATAACGAGAAATTCCTTTTCTATTAAACAAATTCTAAAGACTTCTAATTAAATCGAAATCATTCTCCTATTAAAATGGGAATTCCTCCACCATTGAAAAGGGAAAATCTAGCATATCTAATTAAAATATGAATTATTTTTTTATTAAAACAAAGATCTCTCTCCCAATTGAAAAAACGGTTTTTTTAAAACTTAATTAAAACAATTTGTTGGAAAATTAAAACGGATTAGCGACTAAAACCGAAGTCCCAATTTTCTAAAAAAAATCTAAATATTTTCAAAAGAGCCAGTGCGTATGCACGGGCATACAAGTTAGTATAATAGTATAATCATATCAAATATTTTTAAATAGTTATCCGAAATACAACAAAAAATATCAAATTATCATAATCACATCTAACTAATTAACTCAATTTAAATCCCCTATTGTTTAAATATTTAAATGAATAAAGGGAAAGAGAAGCGGTAATATATATTATAGGGGTTAATTAGACTAAGAGCTATAGGCGGTGGTAGTATACTCTTCAAATTTTGAAGAAAAATTTTGGAAAATCTGGTCGCAAATTTCGACCAACTCTAGGTGGTCGTAAATTCCATTAGCAAAAAACAACTCACGCGATATTATCACAGTCACGTGACAATTGGAGTGTCACATATACAATTCCAAAACAACCCATGTGACATTAGAAATGGTGCACAGCCATTCAAAAAAAAAAAACGCGACATTAGAGGGTGGCAAGCAACAATTACCACTAGCTGTGGTAACTTGGTCAAAGTAAAAAAATTGGGGCTGACATTACCAATGCCAAATCCAAGATCCAAATTCCAAATTGCCAAACAAGAATCTTCGCGAACGAGCGGTGATGTGACCGAATTTGAGGCAACCTAGAGTTGGAATTTCGGGAAATTCCGAAGTATTTCTTCAAATTTGAAGATTTTGACAGATTATACTACTACTTAGAGATGCTCTAAACCCCTCAAAATATGTACCAATTTAGATTAAACCCCCTATTATTTAAATTATTAGACTTAAATACCCATTCTGATTGATGTTTCACTTAATTCCAGAATTGCCCCTATTATTTTTTTTCCTTGATTACTCTCCTACTCCATTTTTGCTAACATTACCACCATATTTATACAAAATTATAACTCGAGTACCAAGAATTTGAAACAATACCTACTTGGTAAATTGTTCAAACTATATTGTAACCCTTTGAGCTCTCTTGGAACAGAAGATTTTAATTTTTAATCAAAACTCACTCAATCCAATTTGTTTTAATTTGGACTAATAATCAGAGAAATTAAGTATTTAGAGGTTGAAATTGAGTATCATTGGGTTTACTTAAGGTTTGGTACGTTATTTGGGTTGTGATGGATTGTGTTGGAGTTGGGCCATTGGAGAGGACGAGTGATTGGGGGAAGATGAAAATGTCAAATATAATAAGGGTAGTTTTGGAATTAAGTGAAATAACAACCATAATTAGTATTAAAGTCTAATGATTTAAACAATAGGGGGTTTAATCTAAACGGGTACAAACTTTAGGGGGTACGATTTAGTCTAATTAACCCATATTAGAGAGATAATACAATAATTTGTATATTTAACTTTCGTTAAGGAGGGAAAAAAAAGTAAACTCTTAGCTTTGTGTGTTGATTAGGTTCTAATATTATTAATACGATTTAATAATCCAATTCATTAATTTTACGTATTTTTTTGGGTGGGGAACCGATATTTTAAGTAATTTTTTTTCTCTGTTTAGCAAGAAATCGGTCATCTTGGCCGATTAATCGGTCAGTTCGGTGATTAAATCAGTTCGGTAAAAAAAGTTGAAAATTTAGTTAAAACTAATTGGTTTACAAGCGGATTCACGATTAATCGGTCGAAATGACCGGTATTGATAGTATAGAGGTAAACACGAAAATTGGACTCCATATTTAATTAACAAAAATGTTTTAAAAGTTGATTTCATTATCCAAAACCACCCCTCGATTCGCCCTTTTGTCCATTCGATTTTACTTGCATAAGGATGGGCAGTATTGGATTCCATGAATATACATAATGAAATCCTAATATATATATATATATATATATAACAATAATAATAACAATGCAAGCTAACAATGCAAGCGTATTTTAATTTTTTTAATTTCAAATTCTAGATGTAATGGTGTTAAAAAATGTGAGCATTATGACTTTATGAGAAGGGGGGACTAAGTAAGTATGTACTTATGTCTTAATAGTTCTTGTCATACCTCCCCTTTTGTAATGCTTTTTAATTTAGGGTGATCTTGGACACACCCATAAAAATACTCCCATACCCCATAACTAACATAAATTTTTGACATACCCTAATATGATACTTCTTTCTGTCAAACATAAGAAGTGGAATGACACTTGGATGACCTCGTCAATTCCTAAGGAGAATCCAATGGTTTGGGACTGAAGATTTTGAACTGTAGAGTTAATTACCCTCAATATCTAATAACAAGCAAACATAGCTAGCGCACTGAAGAGCACACCCAACTCCCTCCTTGAGAGAGGCCATGCAGAGAAGGCCAAGACCATGTTGCAGAAAGTCCGAGGTACATTTCAAACATGATGTACGGCTAAAATTATAAAGCCATAGGTAGAAGTTGCTTCTGTGTAGGATCACCTGAGTAAGACATAATGTCTTCATTTGTACATGTAAAGATTATTTTGAGTTAATACAAAGTAAAAAAAAAATTCACTATTTCTGACATACTTTTGAACATTTTTTCAGACTTTGGTTGGACATACTTTTTTCAGACTTTCTAAAATGCATAGATAAAACTTGAGTTCTAGTCTGCAACACCTAACAAAAAGGCCTGCAAACAACCCAACTATTTCCAGACTTTCTAAAATGCATAGATAAAACTTGTTTGCCACTGCATAAAAATCACAAAAGCCAACACAAAAAACTGAAAGGATATGCAAAATATTATCCATCAAAACAGATATTCCATTATTATTGTCCTATATGTTCTACAACTATTTTATTTTTCTATCCAACAACTAAAACTAATCTGGATAAACATATTGTAGGTTCTGCATATTGATTGGAACCGATCTAGCCCACCTACCCAATTTTCCTTTCAGAATAGTTTCCCACACTACTACTTCTGGCCATATAACAGACTGCCAATCTCGCCAAACTGGAGGTAGTGGAGCAATATCCTTGAGCACAACTGGCACAAAATGTCCTCTGTTTATGTGGAAAATTGCGATTATCCGGAACATTTCTTCTGGACCTGTCCTCAACGGAAAGTATATGACACCTAATTGCCGCGGCGCTATGGTGACAAAAACTGAAATTAAAATCACTTGCAACTAAGGAACCCATGTCCAGAAGATCAAGCCATTCTTTCTCATTCATTGTAGAAGACTTGGTACACTCTAAGTTTCTTTTGTGGTTTTCAAACCCGTCATTACTATACAACTTTATATAGTAATCTGCATACTGCATCAACTCTTCCAGCATAATACCCCTTACTGTTCGCCATGCTAAATCATCTGTATATCCTAGCAGTGTAGCTATGGATCTATAACCACAATGCCCATCCGGGGTACCTCAGCCAAATCTTTAATCATATCGCAGATCAAAGGATTAAAGTCACGTAAAATATTTCCCCACTTATGCTCGATTTCCATATTTTTTAGAATTATCTCTGACCTAGTATTTTTTTTTCTGCTTCTCTTCATGTTCTCTTTGGCCTTGTTAATGAGTTCTTGAAAGCTAAACGAGTCAAGGTCAGGCAATCCACTCACTTTAGGATGAACATCTTCATTTAAATCAGATAGTCCGCACATGTTGGTTAAAGAATTGGGACATGCAGCTGCTTCACCAATGTTAGAATGAACATTTTGGTCGTTGCTTGTGCCTTGAGCAATATTTGTATCACCTTGTTCTTCAAAAAAGAAATGAGTATGAGACAAGTTAAAATGTTACTCAAAAGTGAAATAAGACCAATCCAACAAAAAAAAACAACAAACTGAGATATACATTATTACTACAGAACTCTCAAACTAAACTACATAAAACAAGCTGCTATGATTGCCATTTAGAACTGAAACACCCATATATAGAAGTTATTCTGATCATTCAAAACAAACTCTTATTATATAACACGCAAAAAAGGCATGAAACAAGGAGGAAAATAGAGACTTGAACAAACATACGTGTCAGCAAAAGAGAACCTTTCTGAAAAACAAGTCCTAAAATTTGCCTTTCAACGGAAGAAGTATCATTCTTCCTCAAAGCATTTTGGGTGAGCCTGTAAATAAGCCTCCAACACTTTATAAGAGTTCAATAAGAAAGTAATAAACCCCAAAGCAGCTACAGTGCGCTACAAACAACCACATGACCCCTTTATCTTTTCTCCCACTTTCACCCAATCCACAAACAAATAATCTGCTACAATCAACCCATCGATATGACATACCTTTCTTATTTCTATTTCTCTTTTTTGAAGTCCCCAATGTTGTGCTTGTGCTCTTTTTTTTTTAAGTTTGCTCATGTACAACCTGCTTAACATCTTACTAAACCTGGGCATTACAATAGACATAATTTAACAAACTCAAATCAAGAACAAACAATGCTTTCACCCAAGTCCAACATATAATTTGTTTTTATTTACCTTCGTTCCTATCCCAGTCAACAAGTTTTTCTTGAACCTTTGCTATCCACAAGTCAGTGATGCCCGGGTAGGCTAGACTGTGGTAACCTAATATAACTGGTGGCAAGGGAGCATCATCACTAAGTCTAAGCGGCACATAATGTATGCCGTTATTTATATGAGCAACTGAGATAATGAGAGTATGCTCCAAGTCTGGTGGAGTTCTCAAAGGAAGGTAAGTTAACGCTTGCTTTGGCACTAGGGTAACAAACACACAATTATAAGCACAAGCAGTTAACCAACCCATGTCAGGAAGTTCAAACCACTCAGTCGGGTTCATCAACATAGACTTTGTACACTGTAAATTTCAAATTAGGTGTTCAAAAATGGTGAATCCAATCCATTCAATGTATTCTTATGCATATTCCATCAACTTGACCAACAACCTCTTCCTCACGGTAAACCATCCAGTCTCGTCACCATAGTTCAATAATCTTGCTATGGACCTGTATCCACAGTGTCCATCCCTAAAGACATCCTCACATGAAACAATAAAGTTGCTAAGTAATGGATTCAAATCTTCTAGCAAATATGTTTTAGCTGGCTTCTTAGGTGGTTGGCCTCTTTTTTTAGGTACTTTTTCAATTGCTTGCGTTTCTCCCTGGTTCTTACGTGGTCTGCCTTTCTTCTTCGGAACTTGTTCACTTGTTTTTTTCTCCTCTTGCGTCTGTGCATACTCAAAAGCAGATGGTTTTCTTCTTGTATCATTCTGATCTTGAGTTGATGCTTTCACATGTTTCTTTGAAATTGATGGTCTACCTTTGACATTGAGTTTTTCTTGAGGCTCTTGCATGTGTGTAGTCTTTGGATCAACAAGCTCTAAACATTTCTTTGTCAACACTAGTTTTTGGTGTTCTAGTAAGCAGTTGAACTTCTTCTTAATTCCTTCCACCTCAGGTAAAATGTCCAGCGACCCTCTTGGAAGTTCCATTGGCTCAAAATCAAGTTGCCGCCAATGACAATCTATGAACCTCAAGGGTATGTAACCATCACCAAGATTTACCATATGTACCAACTCATGAGCACATGGAAGACCACAAGTACGCCTCAAAATACACCCACATTATTTTTCATAAATGCCCACTTTGTTTGAACGTACAAGCTCTTTCGACAACATATCAATTGCCTCCCTAGAGATAAATCCTCTAATCTCACTATATGCCTTGTCTCGACAATAATGACGCATAATGTTGCGACTAATATTAAATAAAGCATGTATACTATTGAGCTAATTTTCAAGGAGGTTATCAATCACATCCCAATTTTGGTACAAATTGCCGCGAACTCCTCAAATTTCTCTTCAAAGATGAATGTTGGGATTCTACTCTATTGCTGGTATGAGTGCCAAAGTGCATCACTAAATCAACCCAAGCCGCCACAAATTATTCCTTGTACTTGTTCAACAACTCTTCGACGTACTGTACCACACGTGTTATATGTGCATATTCATTTCTAAACACAACCAAATTTTCATGATAGACATATTTAGTAGGTAAACTGAATAAATCACAAACCATTTCGTAGAACTTTTTAAACTCATTGTTTTCTTCAAAAGATTTTTTATAGTTAGTAATCACATTGGTCTGAATATGCCAACGACAAATGAGGTGTTTGGCCATGGGAAATGCACACGCCACAGCATTCATCAATGCCAAGTCTCTGTCAGTCATAATGACTTTCACACTAGATGTCCTACCTTCCAAAACACTGTATAACATTTCCAAAGCCCAAACAAAGTTATCTTCCTTCTCTGAATCTAAATATGCAAAAGCAATAGCAAACGTCTTCATTGTAGACGCAAACCCAACAATTTCTAGCAATGGCAGATTGTGAAGATTAGTCATGTAGGTACAATCAATAATCAACACTTTCGGAAAACACTTGACCAACTTAATTGATCTCGAATAAGCAAAAAAAATATCATTGCACTCTCCTGTAATCAGGTTCTCTCTATGAGACTCATAATAATCGTGATCGTCTAACATCTTCAATAATTATTACATCTGTGATCTCCCTTGCAATTTTGTAAGATGATGTTTCGCTCAAAAATTGTAGATAGTACTTAGGGTTGACAAATTCTCTAGGTTGTCTTTCCTTTTCAAAGCACTCAAAATTTCTCTTGGTTTAACGCCAGCCTCAGACATCTCGATCACAATCATTTCTTCATCTCGTGTTAGCCTTCCCACAAAAGAATGGCATGTAAGATCTTCAGCAAGACGGTGATTATGAGTTCCACAAACTATTACCACTTACCATCCCCCTTGATTACGTTGATAACCCTTCAACTTAAATGAACACTTGCACTTTTTCGTTCCTGTCTGTTGAGGGAGTTTCATGGATAGCTTGTATCGATCTATCTTCTTTGGTTTTTGAGGTTTAAAAACACCACCTCTCTCACAAGTTAAAAGCACCCTAGGTCTTCGGTCACTTTCAACGCTATCTGACTTTGCAATGATAACCACAAAACCAATTTCTCTCCTTACCTCTCTGCACCAATCAACAAGGTCTTTTCAATTTTCAAATACATGTAATCATTTTGTTATAGATTGTATTACATCACCATTCGGAAAAACGATATACTAAATTTATAAAAGTGTCTTCAAGTTTTTATTGTTGCAGTTGTAAATGCGTCGGTTGTATCCGGACAAACAAAATTAAAGTTTTTCTGCCGGGCTTTCTTGCTCTTCATTTTCTGACTCATAATTCAGTTGAAGCAAAGACAATACATTTGGAGATGCACTACTAATAGGATGAGGCTGTTCAAAGTAAAATTTTATCAAAAAAAAAAAAAAAAAATGGTTTAGGTTTCTTATACTCAGTATGCACCCAAAAAAAATAGCACTTTGTTTAATATTGCAAACAAACTCACATTTTTGTTTGGTGTTTGTATCTGTTCATTGTAGTAATCCAAAATATAATAGTCTTCTACGTTCTCCCATTCGTCAAAATTTGATTTTGAATTTTTTTTCTTCATCCTCATTCGGTTGGTATTCATCCTCATTACTTTGTTATGATTGATTCAAATCAAAAGTGGGTGTTTGCATGTTTATTGATGAGATAAAAGAATAAGAGATTATTAGAGAAGAAGAAGAAAAAAAAACGCGGTCTTTTTCTTCTACAACTAAATCACGTAGAGTAAATGACTTGTTTTAGTTAATAAATATGTTGGGTACGCCTAATAAAAAAGAAGGGTAATTTAGAAAGCTAAATATATTTAAAATCATTTTATTTATTTATTTTAAAGTTGGGGTACGGAAATGTTTTGTTGGGTATGTCCAAGATCACCCTTAATTTAAACCCCCTTTATTTTTTTGGAATAGAATTTGTAGGGGCATTTCCTGCTATTATCTGAATGACACTTGGTTGGGAAATACTCAAAGACTACACACCCTTAGAATGAGACAAAGACCATCATATCCATTCTGAGGATGAGTGAACTCAGGCATATCACGTGACTTTGGTGGCATGTGCCTGTCATGTGATGAACCGCCTCTGACTAAGAGTGGTCTCCAAGTCATTAGGAACTAATATAGACAATTTTTGAACTGAATTAAAGGAAACATAATAAGGCAGTTCTCGATGATAAAGAAGGAATCTTGGAAGCATATCTTGAAGATTACCTCCTATGGATAACCTTTTATCTAGAAAAGGGTTATCACAACTAAGGAGGAAACTCACATCATATAAGATGTTGTCCATATTCATACTCCTAAATAAAGTGGATTCATAATAGGAAAGCAGAATCCTGAGAATGGAAGGAACTCGCTTCAGGCGAGATAAACCCTAAGATTACACTCCCTCAGAATGAGATGAGGACCATCGGATCAGTTCTAAGGATGAGTGGACTCGTGCAAATCACCACATAACTTTAGTGGCGTGTGCATATAACGTGATGAACTACCCCTGAGTAAAAGCGTTCTCCAAGTCGTTAGGAACTGATATAGACAGTTCTTGAACTGAAGGAAACATAAAAGGGTGGTTCTCGATGGTAAGGAAGGTAAGCAATCTTAGAAACATATCTTAAGGATTGCCTCCTATGGATAACCTTCTATCTAGAGAAGAGTTATCACAACTAAGGAGGAAACTCACATCAGAGAAGATGTTGTCCATATTTAGCCTCCTAAATAGAGTGTATTCCTTATAGGAAATCATAGTCCTAAGAATGGAAAGAACTTGCTTGAGACGAGATAAACCCTAACCCTAAGACTCCTAACTCTCTAATATAAAAATGAGATAAATAATCCACCTCCATGAACTACGCATTTAGGGTTTGATTCTTCTAGCACATAAGAGATACCGTAGGCAGCCACATATTGGTTCAACCCTGATTCCATTATCATCTCTTCTCTTTCTTCGATCACCAGAGCTTTCAAGCCCTACATCACACGGTCCAGTAAGGGATTGTGGGATATTCAGAAAATCCCCCACAAAATTTTACTCGCACAATTGACCACTTAACAAAAAAATAATAATATATGCACACTATCACAAATTCGTTGAACGGCTTTTGTGTTTAACAAGCCCTATGTTTTGATTATCTCAAAAAATAAAAATAAATAAGACACATGTTTAATACCCTACGCATTAAGACACAGAGAATAATTTTCCACAATTTGTCTCATCAAGGGTGCTGGAACTAAATCATTTAACTCAAGAATTTGTGGGGATAGGGTGTTAAGTTGGACACCATTGCAGGCTCTTTTCCTATTAATGGTGGGATGGAGGGTTACCCACTTTGGTTTGAATACTTGAAAAATTAGTCTAATACATTGTTAGCAACTCAGGATATAGCAAAAATTCGGTACGGGAATAATTCAAGAATTATTCGGCGACTCAAAAACACGGTACGGTCAAAAATTCGCAATACTGCAATTATGCGGTGTTTAATTAATACATGTTTTAAACGTTTTGTTGCAAAAATTCGAAAGTAAAAAATTCGTGATATTATGTTAGTAAATATTAAGAATAGTTGTTATTTTTTACAACATAACAAACATATCCAAGCAATTTAGCTACAAAAACATTGAAACCAATTGAATGGTCTACATAGGTACCTTCATTTATTTGTTCTTGGATTGAAATTACAGTTCAAACTTCAAAATACACACACCATGACATGACAATTTAAATATTGTTCAAAAAGTATAAAAGCAAAGTTTTTGGATTAATTTATCACTAAGAATGTAAGAGTGGGGAACTTAAAGTAAGAGTGAGGATATAAAATACATAAAAAATAACAAAAACACAACTGAATTTTCATTTTTTTTTAGCCGAATTTTTGAAAAATTCACCAAAAACCAAATTATTCGTTTCAAAGCAAAAAATCTCGAATTATTCCAAATCTTTGAAACATTCGGAAGTATTATACGTATTGTATTTTAAAAATTCGATTCGCGAATAATTCGGCGAATTACTAACAAGGGTCTAATATCATTATCAGTATATAATAATAAATTAATAACTAATTATATTTGAAAGGTTATACATTTTCAAATGAAGATACAACCATTTCACTTGTAATATAGAGCTAAGGGTTTTCGTCTCTCAAGAGACAGCTACAGCCTCGGGGTCAAGCTCTGGAAAATCCAACCTAGTCCTACACTTCTCACCACCACTCACTATCTGAGCAACAAATATCCTCTACTGACATCGGACCAGAAGTTGTCCCCTACAAACCTTATAATTACTTCCAGTTTTCTTTTCTAACCCTCTATTTACTTGATTATTGTGCAGGTTCATCCACACAGGATCTTAAGAATTTTGATGTACTAGCTTCTACTACATAGACCTATCTGATAAGTAGTAGCTGCATAGACCTATTTGCTGTCACTGAAGATGGATCACAATATAGAAGAGCTTTCAGACTCTTTTGCACAAGATTTTAGCATTAAAAAAAACCCCAAAAAGAAACCATGATCCGGAAAGAAACATTACAAAAGAACCACCAACAATGGAACTTCAACCTTGTTGGCAGAGTTAATATAGACACTCCCCAAAACACAAAAGTGATTCTAACGGCAATCCGATCTTAACTAAAACGCCACCGAGGCATGAATATCCTCGTCATAGAAGACAATCTCTTTGTCTTAAGCTTTCCTAGCTATACAGAGAGGCAAAGAATTCTGGTCTCACAACCAATCCATGTTCTTGGTCACCTTTTCCTGATCAAAGAATTCCATGCTCAGCTAATTCCGAAGGAAGTTGCTCTTAATACTGTTCCACTATGGTTTCACTTCA
Organism: Coptis chinensis; assembly: GCF_015680905.1. Lineage (NCBI taxonomy): Eukaryota > Viridiplantae > Streptophyta > Magnoliopsida > Ranunculales > Ranunculaceae > Coptis > Coptis chinensis. The sequence goes on from NC_141462.1 coordinate 27,430,150, forward strand.
AAATTTTGCACTTCAATCATTACGACCAACAAGTGATGGCTGATATAGCATCGAATGCTGGTACTGTTATAGAAATTTATCCTAAAGATGGCTTCCCTTACAAAACAGTGGGTTACAGGATGCAAATCGAGATTGATGTTAATTCCAATCATACCAGGTACAGAAGCTGCAACCTTGCATGGTGAATATGTTAATGTCACATTGGTTCCTGAAAACTTGCCATATCCTTTCTGTTCAAAGTGTAGAAGGATTGGGCATAGGGTTATTAATTGCAAAAACCAACCTTTCAAAATACCCAACACAATACTCGCAGTACTATCAAACCCCATCACACCACCCACATCCAACCATACCACCAATCCAACACCAGTCAATACCCCCACTCATCATGGGGACTTCAGGGATTTTGAAATGCTTAGTGTTGTTGTTTCGATAGCCCCCGTCAACTGTAACCCTTACAGAAATTGTGGAAGATGATATAGACGTGGACAAACATGACACCACAAAAGAGACGAGTGATCCAGGATCTCCTGTGGAACATGAGGTAAACGTGGAACAACACAGCACCACAAAAATGATACATGCAGGAGGTACTCCCAACCTCACAACACAAATATCTTCAACACTTGGTTTACAAGGGTCTAACAGCACTCTCCCAAAACCAGTTGGGCTTTTTGCTACTAATATGGAAGTGAACATACCATCTATATCCCAAGATACACTTACTTATCAACTCCATAACCAAACCAACCCAAGCCCAATTCCCAGCCCACCTCTTAATTCCCCAAATCCTAACCCACATAACTCCAACTCATCCCCATCTCTCCCTGGCCAATCATCCCCAAACACAGACGCTCTTCAAGACACTTTTCAATCGGCTGAACCACCGAACCATGCAAACTCCTTTTCATTTATAGCCGTCCTAAGCTCTCCACCGCAAATCGTTCCAAATATTGACAACATTAACAATACCATTTCACTCAACCCACTATCCATCACCAACCCATCAACCATTACTCCACTATCATCATCTATATTGGGACCTAATCTAGTCCATCCCCAAAACAGTCCAACCACTGGTCCTCTAACCCAAGAAGCAATACGCACCCCAATCCATCGTCCACATCGCATTAGGCCTCAACCACCGCTTCACGTTAATCCAACAACCAATCATGAATGACCAGGGAAACGATTGTTACCACATGACCGAGCCATAGTGGAGAAAAAAGCAAGATTCACCGAATCATCATCCAGCCTCACTTCCATCAATCAACCACCTCCACCAGAGCAACCACTATATAGTAACAATACCAATCCACATACTTTCATACAAGATCACAACTTCACAAGTGCAAGTCTAAATCAATTTCTCAATTCACCCTTTGTTGCCAACTATGTCTCAGCTCAAAATGTGTTGCAAACCACTAACATGAGCATTGTCACACCAAGTATCCATCAGCATGACTGTTTTGCTCCTACTAGATCACCTAACTTTTATATAAATTCTGGGTCACTTGGAATGACCACTGGTATAGTTGCACTGGACTATGGGCATTTGGGGCCAGATACCTCAATCATTCCAAATAACTACACTATGGGAACAACTCCAAATATAACTGGCAATCCTTACTATCAGCAAACTGCTGCCCAAAATGCTCATGAAATCATTGCACACGAGGCACACGGTATACAGAATCCAGCACATTCTCAAGCAACAAATAACTACTACCAACATGGCTCTCGGGTTCTTAGGCACGACCACTTTAACCAGAGCGATATCAGCAATGTTCTTACTGGTCTAGAAGAAGTTAGTACAGCTCTTTCTTCGGAATTTCTTGTGTGGATGAACACTACTATTCGACAAGGAAATACTGAGGTACAATCACAACCTACCTTTTCCAGATTTCGTACATATTCTCGTTATTTGCATTTACACAACTGTCGCGGTTTGGCGGCTATACCAAAACAACCCCACGATCATTATGAAAATTCTCTCCTGGAACTATAGAGGCAGCGGGGGTGCCTTTACAATTAACAAACTAATTGACCTTACTTCAACCCACAACCCAGATATCATTTTTCTATCAGAAACAAAATTCCCCCAGGCACACATACTCTTCCTCAAATCCAAATTAAACTACCCCAACTCAAATATAGTAGACCCAATAGGTAGGGCTGGTAGTGGGTCGGGTAAAAACCGATACCCGATCCGGTCCGAACCAATAAAAGCAGGTCTAGGACAGATAGTTATCATATTGGACCGGTTCTGGGTCTTGAAAATAAGAACCGGACTTTTATTGGATTGGTTCTGGATTAAGTATGTACCGAACCGTTATGGGCCTAATCCAATTAAATTTTTTAGTCTTATTCTTCCTAATTTTCCTCCACCATATATTTCTATTACCTTATACAACATTACAATATTTAAAGTTCTAAAATAAGATATGCAAAATATATATGTAATATTACGATATTTTTTTACATAATAAAAAGATGGTTTCTATCTAAAGAAAAATCCTCTTTTACAAATTTGGATTTCAAATCATTCATTATGCCTTTTTGATTTGTGTACCTTGTTTTTGTGTTTAGCAAAAAAAAAATTATTTAATATTTATATAACGAAAATTAGGATCCAATTATTAAAAACTCGGTTCACCGGGTTGAAATTGAGCTTATTGGTTCGGAACGGATCGGATCCGGAATAAAAAAAAAGTTTTCGGTTCGGTTCTAGTTCTCTAACTCAAATATTCATTTGGGTTGGGTCCGGTTATGGGTCTGTATTGTTGAAAAGCGGATTGGTTTTGGATTTGCCTATATCCAGACAGATCCAACCCATTGCCAGCCCTACCAATAGGTACAACAGGAGGCTTATGCTTTTTTTGGAAAGATAATATACATCTCCGGCCCATTTTTAAAGGAAAATACATGATTGCTATGATGGTCACTTCTGACCCATATGGACATCCCTAGATTCTCTCTTGCTTCTATGGAAGTCCATACCCGAATCTTAAATGTCATAGCTGGGAATTCCTTCACACTGTTTCAGATGACTACGCCTCCCTCTTGGGTTAACATAGGAGATCTAAACATGATTCTGGATAAATCTGAAAAACGAAGGGGTGATCCTTACACCCCAAATGAGAGTGTCATAGCTAACAACCTAATCCAAGAAGCTGGTCTCATTGACATAGGATTCTCTGGTAACCTTTTCACTTGGTGGAATAAACAAGTCGGACTAGGTTCTGTCAAAAAACGTTTGGATCGCAGTCTTGCTAATGCTGAATGGCTACTCATATTCCCTGAAGTTAATCTCATCCACATCTCTACCATCTCATCTGATCATACAACCATCCTCTTAGACACTCTACCCAAAACTCATAGTCTTTCTCGTCCCTTCCATTTTCAGGCAATGTGGATTAGTGATGACACCTACCCTGAGGTGATCTATTCTACGTGGCGCCCATCCCACTTCACCAACCCTGCCTCTCACTTAGGTTTCAATCTCAACAAAACAAAAAAAGCTCTAAAAATATGGAATAAAAATCATTTTGGGAATATCTTCACAACAAAAGAAACTCTCAAAAAAGATATTTAGAATGCACAAAACTTGAACCCTACTCCTGTTTCGATCCTTAATCTTAAAAGCCTCCACTCACAACTAGATGAAAACTATAAATGTGAAGAAATTCATTGGAAACAAAAATCTAGTAATCAAATTGTTAAAGAAGGTGACCGTAACACTCGTTACTTTCATATGAAAACTGTATACAGGCGGAAACGTAATAGGATTGATTGGCTAGCTAAAAGATGAAACAGGCACCTGGGTTTTGGGTAGAACTGATTTAGAACACCTTCTTGAGAAACACTTCTCAAATATTCTAGAAACCGTCCACCTTGAATAGCTTGACCTCTCGTACTTGTCCCATCAGTCGATTACTGATGAAGACAACTTGTCCTTGACCAACTGCCCTGATGACAATGAGATCCGGGCTGCTGTCTTCAACATTGGGGATATGAAAGCACCTGGTCCTGACGGCTTCCCAAGTCTTTTCTACCACCACTCTTGGGACATCGTAGAGTCTGACATTTGTAAATTAGTTAAGGATTTTTTCATCAACAATATCTCTCTTGCATCCATTAACTCCACCAACATTGTTCTCATTCCCAAAATTCAGCACCCAACTACCCCGTCTCACTTTCGTCCCATTAGTCTCTATAATGTTTCCTACAAGATAATAACTAAAATCTTGGCGGCCAGACTAAAACCCATTCTTCAAACTATCATCTCCCCACTACATAGCGATTTCCTCCCTCAACGTCAAATTACTGATAATATCATCATTGCTCATGAGCTCTTGCATACCATGAAACATAAACAGGCCATTAAATTAGACATGTCCAAAGCCTTTGATCGAATCGAATGGGATCCATTACTTAAGATTATGAATAACTTGTGGTTTAATAGCAAATGGATATCTCTGATTTCTAATTGCATCAAAACCACAAATTATTCTATCCTTCTTAATGGCTCTCCATTCGGTTTTTTCAAACCCTCCAGAGGACTAAGGCAGGGTGACCCCATGTCACCTCTCCTCTTTATTCTCTGCATGGAGGTTCTTACTCGCCTCTTAAATGTCAAACAAGAACAAGGTAAGTTGCATGGCATCCATGCAGCTCGTCATAGCCCTGAAATATCTCACCTTCTGTTTGCAGATAACAGTTTCCTGTTCTGTCGGGATACAACTCAAGAGGCAACTGAGTTAATGGACACCCTGGATGAGTTTTCTAAAATCACAGGCAAACAATAAATTTTGAAAAATCAGGTGTCCATTTTAGTGATAATCTCAATCATGCCCACAAATATTCAATCCGTCGTATTCTTGGCATGAACATAATCTCCTCTTCAGATAAGTATCTTGGTTGCCCTCTTTTCTTGGGTAAGACAAAAATGCAAATGTTTGATTCCCTTATTCCTAAGGTTGAATCAAGGATTGATGGATGGAAAAGTAAACTTTTTTCTCAAGCAGGCAAAACTGTTTTAATTAAATCTATCACTTCAGCCATTCCTACGTACCAAATGGCATGCTTCTTAATCCCAAAAACAATTGTAAAAAATTGTGATTCTCTGCAAAGAGACTTCTAGTGGGGGGAAAGGGAAAAATGATGATACAAACAATCAAAACCATGGTCTTTATCTTAAAAGCTGGAAATTTAATTTGCAAAACTAAATGTAACGGGGGATTAGGCATTAGAAAATTCGAAAAAAATGCAAACTTGGCTATGATTTCAAAATTAGTTTGGCGTCTAATAAAAGAGCCCAACTCTCTATGGGCTACAGTTCTGAAAGCAAAGTATTTTCCTAATGTAGATGCTCTGCACTCTAACTCTAAGCAAGGATCATCCTAGATATGGAAAAGTGTTACAACTGGTCTGAATATTGTAAAAAACAACTCCATTTGGAGAGTTGGTAATGGATCCAATATCTCCATCTGGGACGATAATTGGATACCAGGTCTGCCTCCCACCATTAGGGAAGATGCTACTAACATCCACCTTCCAACCTCCTTCGTTCAAGACCTCATTCATCCCTCCCAAGCAACTTGGAATACCCCCCTCATTCATACTCTCTTTGATGTGCACACTACTCAACAAATCACTACCATTCATTTAAGTCAACATGACTTAATTGATAAGCTACAATGGTTTCTCACAAATAAGGGAGTCTTTATAACCCGCTCAATTTATAAAAACTCTCAGATTATGATCCTCCACTCCATGTTCACGACCCCATTGTCCCTAAGATTTGGCACGTGAAAAGCTCACCAAGAGCTCTCAACTTCACTTGGAAATGCTATCAAGATTTCACACCGACAAGAGCAAAAATCAGCACTCACATAACCATCCCTACCACATCTTGTCCCATCTGTAACTACCACAACGATACTCTTCATCATATGCTTCTCGAAGGCCCTTTCACGAGAGCATGTTGGTATGCCTCCAAGTGGAGTTTCCAACTTGATCGAGTGCGTCACCTGAGTCCTCAAACTTGGATAAGAATTTGGCTTTCCCCTTCAAAAAATTGGGGCTTCTGCCTAGATGCGTGGAGTACCTTCTGTGTTGATATCACCTGGCTAATATGGAAAGAAAGATGCAAAGCTGCTTTTGAAAAAAAGATTCCTAACATCGCCCGCATAATGCAGATAGCTAAATCAACTCAAGCGTCTAAAAGTCTAACTACACATCATACCATATCCCTTCCGGTTCAATCACCACCACTTACACAGCATACTACCAGCCCATTGTGGCAACCACCTAAACCACCTTTCCTTAAAATGAATATAGAGGCTTCATTCATTATCCAAACACTCTCATTTGGTATAGGCTTTATTATGCGCGACTCTCACAGAAATGTCTTAGCAGCAGGTACTTGGACAGGACATGCCACTACCGTAGAGGAGGCTGAATGCCGAGGGGTTCTTTTGGCCACCCAGTGGGCCTTAGAACGACAACTCACTCACCTAGAGTTGGAGATCGATGATCAAGCAATTTCAGTAGAATGGGTTACCCGATCATCATCAGATCTCTCGCAACTAATTTTGTATATTTTGATATTATCTTTTGTAGCCGTAACATAAATGGCATAGCAAACTTACTTTCAAAGAAAGCAGTAGTTCTAGGAGAATCATTCCTCTAGGAAGATTCCCTCCCTCAATGGCTATTGGATGCCATAGATAAAAATAGGACATCCATAACCATATGTACAGGTTCAGTCTACTGACTTTATATATATATCGTTGATTACCAAAAAAAAAAAACTAATTATATTTGATGTGATAACTCTTATTAAAGAGACTTGATTGGAGGTTTGTTTGTACATAGTACATTGGTCCAATTTTTTGTTTGAATTGAATAATCAACTAGGGGCTGCAATGCTTACATGTATGCTTGACTTTTTTTTTTGGTAAAGATGTATGCTTGACTTGTATACAAACTTGCTCCCTAAGTATATGAATTAGAGCAAAAACTGATCGGTGTGTTACAAAAATCAAATCAACTGGCTTACTTCTATTTTGTCAAACAGGATTTTACATTTGATTCTAAATGCATTTTAGAGGGCTCATTTCTTTGGGTGAAATTACGCTTACAGAGTTAACTAATGCCTAATGGGCAACGGATTTACGGATCAAATGTCAATCTTCCACGTGGCACTCCATTTCAGTTGTAGACTTGTAGGTCATAACCGTCATACACACAAACACAAACACAAACACAAACACGTTTTTTTTTTTTTTTTTTTTTTTTTTTTTTTTATGTAAACCTCAAACTTTTATTAATTAAACCAAACGAAATTTACATATACCCAATACATCATAAAGGACTTGCATATTTACAACCATTGGCGCCTGATGCCACCATACAGACGAAAATGATGGAAGGAAAGACAAATCTCCAACAGGCCCATTTGAGAAGTGTACATTTGATGGCCCCAACAATCGGAAATTCTTTACTTGAGCAGCAGCATGTGAGGCTAGAGCGTCTACAACACCATTTGCTTCGTGATAACACCAACTGAAGTGCACTTCTTGAAATTTACTCAGCACAAGCTTAATCTGAGTAACAATTCGACATCTAAATTATGTACATCTAAAATTAGGGGTGCTCAGGGGTCAGTTCTTGCCGGTTTCGGTTTCAGTTCTATTTTTAACGGTTCCTACTGGGTTCAGGTCTTTCAGTTCTATATATTTGGAAAACCCGGACTCATACCCATTAATTAAGTCGGTTCCAGTTTGGGTTTCGGTTCTTTCTCGGGTTATACATTATTATTGCTAAAATTACTTCTTTACTTATGTAATCGATATTAAAGTTGGTTTTTAGTGCAATAATAATATTTGCCACTGATATTTTTTGTACTTTCAAAGGAAGTAATAGTCTTAAATTCAATAGTTTTTCAAAGTTTTCTAAAAACCTTAAGTATATCTAATAAATTATACGTACACGTGTATTTTGTGAACACGTGTACATTATATTATACTACTATACCTACATGCGTTATATATAGAATAAATTCATATATCACAATTATATCGTTAGTTAGCTTTGCACGTATTTATCATACCATATATACACATAATATATCAAGCACGTACCCGTATTAGTTTATATATAGTGTATTAGCTAATTCATAGCTAGTATATGTGTGAACGTTGACATTATTATTAACATTTATAATACACGTGTTTAATGTAATATTATAAAACATGCATTTAATAACACACATTAATTATTATTCTATATATATTTAGTAAAATTTTACACCTAACAAACAAAAACTATATATTATAATGTTTTGATTTGTCTTTATTTAGTGTAATATAATACTAAACTTTATATATCAAAATTATAATAATCGGTTACGGTTTCGGTTCGGATACCCATCGGTTTTTTACTATTCGGTTTTAACGATTTCGGTTCTTTATCGGTATCGGTTCTTGAAGACCCACTTTTAATGAGTCTAACATTTTAACCTAGAACTGCTATAAACGGTTCCGATTCCGGTTCGGTTTCTGATAATTGGGTACCCATACACACTCCTATTTAAAATTATATAATAAATAATTTTTTTTATGGTGAAATATATAGGAAACCATTTTATATTTTGTATGAATAATAACTTATAAAATAACTGTACTCCATAGACATCATTTTCGTTCGAACTTTGAAGCACCAAAATTTTGATGAATATATCGGATCTCAAAAAGTTTAGACAAAATATAGATTGTACTGGCACAAGGCACATTTATATCAAAAACTTCCAAAAAGTCTCAGAATTTGTCTAAATTAAATTTAGGGATTTTAACTGACAATATATGTTCTTAAATTTGAAAAGGAGACCATGCAAAAGATAAATGAAAAACAATGCTTAATATTTGATATTAACCTTATTATTTTAAACCAAGCTGCAAGCTAAATTTGGTGGTGATGTGCATATGAAATGTTGTTAGATTTTGAGTGTTTATCGCATTTTCTTTTCATTGCTTGGGATAAGCAGATAAACTTCAATTCATCTAACAAAATTTGCTATATATATATACCAAAAGACTTATATAGTGTTTCCATATGCGCAAGTTTGCTACACCGGTAAGTCTATATATTGTAAGGGGCATCTTATCAAGCATGTGATGTGCACGCAGTCCACACACAATGACTCCGCCAACTTAGATACAAGCGCGCACTCGCTCACTCGTCAAGATCAGTTCAATATCGATGACTCGTCACTCGACTTCATCTCGTGACATCATCACCTGCCACTCTTATCATTGCTATCATTAGCATCAGGCTGGTCTTACTCACTGCAACACTCAAATTATTGCCATAATCACATCCTTAACCACACTCTTTCTATATCAGCTCAAACAATATAATACCTTAGAACCACCACACATGCAGCTTGTGAGGACGTGTCACTCATCCTAACAACACACTTGCCAATACCACCGCACGTGTCCTACCAATTATTTACTTACAACACCTATAAAAGCCAACCCCAAAACTACGTTGGCTTGATTCCAGTCTCACCCCTAAGGTGATTGATACGTAGGTATCTTCTTACTCATGAAGAACATCCATTACCATCTACCAAAACACTCCATTTTCTAAAGCTAAGTCATTAACACTTGGTGTAATGTCCTGTTAATCCCTTAGGATAAAAATAGACATTTACATTTGGTGCCGCCTGTGGGGATCGAACCCACGACCACGTGGTTTGACATTCCCACGATAAACTGTCATACGGGTTTGATACTTCCCATAGTACAAAATATCAGGATATGGGTATTTATCCATACTTAATTTCTCAATATGTATCGTGGATATATCCCTCTCTTTGGGGATATTTGACATTGTTTCACATGCAAATATCGTGGATATATCCAAAATATCGACAAATATCTTGGATATTGTGGATATTTTTTGATATATCATGATATATTATTTATATTTATTTGAAATATAATGATAAATATTAAATAAAATTGTTACATACCCCAAATATCGCAAAATATCATTGAAATATCGCTGATATTTGCAGTTGTATATATCTATGAACGTACCGTGATATTTATGTATCTTTCTTTGAAATCTCGATAGATATCGACAAATATCGTGATATATCACGATATTTTGTATTATGATACTCCCTACAAACTATCATACGGGTTTGATACTCCCCATAAACTGTCATACGAATTTGACATTCCCCTAAACTATCATATTGGTTCGACACTCTCCCAAGCTGTTATCTCATCTTCAAGCACTTACTCGACCTAAGAACTTTATTGAGACGGTCTACAAAGCGCTTCAACCACTAGTTCGCTTGCAAAAGAGCATCATTGTGTACTAGCCCAAGAGTGACTCCTCTACCAGTTCATTGACCTCAACTCATTGAAAAATGATAGGTCCAACAACGACTCAAACTCCTTCATAAGTGGCACATAACATCTACATATGTTAAACCCAACAACATCTCACTCTCAAGCGCTCACTCAACCTTAACGAGCTCCGTCGAAGACGATCCAAACAACGTAGCATCCTCGTATACTCACACATATACGACTCTATTATCAGTCTGCTACTATACAATAAGTCTAACAATGACTTCTCTAGAACTTCAATAACATCTGATAAGCACCCAAAAGTGTATTATGAAACCCCGTTGAGACATATAAATTTGGTTAACTATATGTTTAATAATCATGAAATAAATATGTTTTCATACTTTTGCAGGTATTCGCAGTAAACATGGAAATATGGTTTAAACTTGCAATAAAGCACGAGGAATGACATATATATGAATTCTTCCAAATCCGCACAGAAGCATCAAACTTTCGAAGCTCCTACCTCTTGAACCAGGACTCCGAATGCGACAAGTGAGATGCTCAGACAATCAGGGCGATGAACTCTACGCATAGGCGGGAAGTTGTAAAATTGCCCAAAGACCGGACCGCCACTGGACTGCACATAGGACCCACTATACGGGCCCACAAGATTGGATGAGTCATCAATCATGGAGCATGTCAAGATAAAAATGACAAATTATTGGTGCAAAGTTGACACCTTGCATATAATTAATTAGATTAGGTGTTAATAGTGAAAAAAGGCAAGGTGTCACTTTGTTTTAATGTGGTGGATAAAAATGAAGTAAATGTGGTTTGATGTTTCACATGGGAGGAAATGAGATGTCTCACAAATGAAGAAGAAAACAAAACAAGGGGAGGGACACTCCATTTACTCCATTGACTTCTTTTCCTTACCTTGTATTATTTTAGTTCCTTAGTCATTCTTATTATTTAGTTTTAGTTTTTTAAGAAAAGCTTGTAATAGTTTTTAATGGAGGAAACCTTAGTTTTCTTCTAGAAAATAAAAAGCAAGTGAGTTTAATTATTTTTTCTTCTTCCTCTTTCTTTTTTTTTTGTTATTCTAGTTTGTAATTTCTTGTCCCAAGGATCATGAGCTAACTTCTCTTTTGGGGAGTTAATCCAACTCATGTGAGGGAAAATATTTGTTGTTGGCTTGGTAGGTTGTTAGGAAGAACAACTAGACCTACATCCTGTCCCAAAATGATAGTTGGTGTAGTGTCTAGTTAGGAATCAAAGTAATGAGCTTAGAGATAAGTCATTACTAGGTTCCACTTGCTAGCATGTATGAGCTCTTTAATGAGCCATACATGTTAGGGATCAAGTTTTCTTCCATTAGGGCTTGTCTATGAGTCTATGAAGAATCAAATAAATCTTTTCAAATCAACAACTAAATGTTATCTTCACATGAGGAGGATTAGCTCTCCACCTTTTATTTAGTAATTTGTATTTTGTATTAAGTGCATGATTTCAAATCTTAATGTTTTTCTTTAATGTTTGTGTAGGAAAGAAACCTAGTATTAATATAAACTTACTCACTAGTTCCCTAAGAGTAGCAACCAAGTTGTAGTTGTCCTAACCTTTAGGTTGGTTCGATCCTTACTTCCACTTTACGAACGCGAAAATCGTGAGTAAGGAACTTTGAGTTCGCTTTTGCATCAAATTAGAGAATCAAATCTCTAAATACATAGAAAAAGCTAATATCAAAATGGCGCCCGCCATTCTAAAGACCCAAGGACTCAGATTTTGCAAAACTGGAATTGCTCCAAGGGAAACCCCCACGCCATCCTTTCATATATTTCTTTTTCTTATGTTTTCTTCGTTTTTTTAAATTTCCCACTTTTTTGCTACTGATAAACATTCCGGTTTTGGTTGAACTGACAGGTTCCAAATGCTAGGACCTGGAAACTAGGCTACAACAATCACTAAGCTTACTGTAAAACATTAGGTCTGTTGTGCACGTTTCTTTTATTTGGTGGACTTGTGGGAAGCTTGCAGGTTCCAAATTTTAAATATTTTTGCATGCTTCACATGTATGTAGTTATTATGTTGTAGTTAATGGACTATATTTTGCGTATTAGGTTAGTAATATGCATGAATCATGTGAATACGCCTGTGAATATATATATGCGGTTAACTGGCCATGAATTACATATTAATGTATATATACATACAAATGGAACTATTTTGCATGGTTATCTATCTATCTATATATATATATCTAAGTCACATGTTTAGCATATATATTACCGAATGAGTGATTATTTGCATGTTAGCATCTATAACTTAGAAGTTATACATAGTAATTAGGATGTGTTTTGGTATTTTGGCCGTAACTTTGGCTACGGTTCTCTGAATCACGCGTGTGAGCTCAATTCGGAAAAATCTCGACGGCGCGCACGCTGTCTCCACCGGTGGAGGTCATTTTCGAGGTCAAAATCAACTATTTTCCCCTCCAAAATCATCATTTTAGAAAATAGTGTTGTTTAATAAATCGATTTTGTCAAGAAAGAGGAGAACATTCCAATGAGGGTTAAAATCTGAGTTAGGTAAGTTGTTTCTAAACCCTACGGGGTAAAGCTGCTCTCTATATGACACTCGCTAATCTCAATGAGTATTGTCTAAATCGAATTATTATGCAATACAAGAGTCGATTTTAGTTTATGTATAATACTTTGCATGTTTAGTTTTGTCGATTATTATCAGCAGATGTATACTATATTAAGATGCTAATGTATTTAGATAATGCATGAGTGATTCAAATTTGCCTGTTACTGTTGATATACGTTTACGTAATATCGATTTACAAATTAGCGTACATATATGTATTACTGATGTATATTTGCCTGTACGTATGGAAGTATTTATGGATGACACAAGCTTGCCTATTCGTATAGCTATACGTATGAGTATAGTATCTTAACATGCTACTGCACCTAGTATTGTATGAGTAGATCGTATTTGCATGTTTGTATTTTAACCCTTGCATAAATCTTAAAAATAATAATAATAATTATAATTATTATTATTAAAAACAAATTAAATTAAAATTAATACCGCCTTTGCATAAATTTTAATTCCATAAATCTTAATCATATTCCAATGGTGTCTAGGAAACTTGAAAGATTAAGGTTACTTAATTAGAACCGCTTTTGCACGGAAAGCCTCCCTCATATCTCTCTTGTGACCGGTTGTTGGTTTATGCACACGTATTCCTAGCTTCATCGCTACGTTAGCAGAAACAAATTTTAGGCATATGTTGTTCAACTCTAATGCTTAAGATAATAATAAAATTCGAGTCCAACTAAATTCCTTCCGTAAGTTAGATTTAATTTTATGCTTGCATGAGATTAAGGTCTGGTTCCACTAAAGAAATTGAACATACCTATCGCTATTGAAAAAAATACGATAAGCAATTGCGTAAGTTCTCACCTAAAAATTGTTCTTCTTCGCTAATTACCTTCAAAGACGATCCTTCGCCGCCATCAACTTCCGACATTATGGCCGATGATCCTCCACTGCCAGAGAAGCCCCTCTCGGACTTCTATATCGCATTACAGAAGAACCTTCTTCCCGTGATCAAACTTGAGGACATTGTCGGTGATTTTCGTATCCCACCAAACGTTTTCAGTTTGTTACCTATATATCATGGTTTGGAGCACGAAAAACCTTACAATCATCTTCGTAGGCTTCAACAAGTGGCAACAACATTTCACCATCCAGCAGTCTCTAAGGAACAACTCTTGCTTCGACTGTTTCCATTCACTTTAGCGGAAAAAGCGTCAATTTGGCTAGCAGGACAACAGCCACAGTCCATAGACACATGGAATAAACTAGTTCAAGCTTTCATGCTTCAGTTTTACACTCAGAAAAAAACAACTGAAATGCTTCAGAAAATTCAATTCTTTCGTCAAAATCCTCATGAATCCTTTACAGAAGCATGAAGTTGTTTTACTGATCTTCTGTTAGAATGTCCTCATCACCAACTGGACAAAGCTGTCCTTGTTCGTTCATTCTTTAATGGTCTTTCTGATCATCAAAAAGAAACTCTTGATATAATGAACGGCGGTTGCTTCATGGACAAAGGAGCTACTGAAGCTTATACTTTTCTTGAAAAACAAGCGAAAAAAGGTACACACTGGGGTAACACTGAGTCGTCTAGGTCATCAAAGGACAATGTTACAAAGGCCACATCTATTTTTGAGGTAAAACCCGATCCCGAAATAAAAAATTTGATAGAATCCCTAACTAAAAAAGTAGATGCCCTTGCAGTTCAAGTAAACGATCAACTACCAAAACCAGTCATGAACGTTGACACCGCCCCATGTGTCCTTTGTCTTAGTTCTGACCATCCTGATGCATATTGTCCCTTGTTATATGCTTTCCCTACTCAACCATCGGAGGAGGCATGTGCATTCAACATTCCCAATGCACCGTGGAGACAACATCCGAATTTCGCTTGGCGCCAAAATAACCAACAAATGGGGGCTCCTCCAGGTTTCGCTAATCCACCTGTTCGACCTACCAACAATTTTATTCCATACCGCCAAGGAAATAATCAACAATACCAACAAGGTCAATTTCAAAATAATTCCAATGCTAACTATCAAACCAACCGCAGCCTTGTTCCAGCTAATCCAGATCCCAACTATAATCAACAACTTCTCAGCAATAGTCGTGAACTACTACCTGTTGCACAACCTGCGCAACCAGTTTTGGA
Source organism: Coptis chinensis (assembly GCF_015680905.1). NCBI lineage: Eukaryota > Viridiplantae > Streptophyta > Magnoliopsida > Ranunculales > Ranunculaceae > Coptis > Coptis chinensis. The sequence continues at coordinate 27,445,282 of NC_141462.1, forward strand.
TAGGACAAACGAGACTTTCTTAGCTTACATGAACCAACAGTCTCAAATTTTAACGTCTATCCAACAATCACTTCAACAATTGGCGCAAGAAAAGAGTCAGAAAGGCGTGTTTCCTAGACAAGCAGTTCCAAACCCTAAACCAGCAAACACAGCCTTTGAACTTACTAATGCACCTGGTACAAGCACCTCCAATCAAGGTAAGGTGCATGCAATCACTACTCTATGATCTGGAAAAATGGTAGACAATCAAATACGTATGCCAGATGATCAACCAAAGGAAACCGAAGGTTCCAATGAATCTATTTCTAATAATGAACCTACGGACGATTCACCAAATCAAACAAAGTCAACATCTCAGAATTTAGGAAATAAGCAAGAAGACCCCTTTTCCAAATTCCGTCCTAAGGCACCGTTTCCTGCACGCTTGTCAAAGAATAAACCTGATGAGAATTTTGCTGAAATTCGAGAGACTTTTAAAAATTTGACGATCAACTTACCTTTTCTCGATGCCTTAAAACTATTACCAAAACATGCAAAATTTCTGAAGGATATGTGCACCACAAAAAGGAGAACTAATGTTCCTCAATAAGCGTTCCTCACCGAACAGTTTCCATCCATCACAGAACACAATGGTATAGTCAAATATAAAGACCCTGGTAGACCAACGGTTCCATGCACCTTAGGTGATAAATATACGGCTACTGCACTACTAGACCTAGGAGCTAGTGTGAACTTACTTCCATATTACTTATTTAAACAACTAGGTCTTCATGAGCTCAAACCTACCACCATGACTCTACAGTTAGCCGATCGTTCCATAAAGTATCCAAAAGGAATTGTGGAAAATGTCCTCGTAAAAGTCCAAGACTTCTTCTATCCTGTAGACTTTGTTATTTTGGATACAAAAGTTGCATGTGATTCCATTCCTATCATCTTAGGACGTCCATTCCTAGCAACTGCTAATGCTCTTATTAACTGTAGGGATGGTTCAATGACCATGTCCTTCGAAATCTATCGGTAGAGGTAAATGTGTTCAAATTGATGAAACAAATTCAGAGCCCGACATTGATGGTGAGGTGAACAGGGGTTGACAACATTCGAAGAGTATTTAACAAACTCGTTTCGAAGATGAAGTGTACCAATTTCTTTCCTTTAGCTTAATCCGAAGTTTGAGGACGATGATTATACACAAGAAGTAAATGAGTTATTAGAGTCAATACCATTATTTGACCCTACGATCGTGATATCCAAGAACTTGGATGAACATCAATTTTTATTGCATGGATGATGACTTTCCTCAAGAATCTTTAATACCCACTCCACCCACCCCCGATTTAAAACCTCTTCCTTCGAATTAAAATACGCATGCCTTTAATCCAAATGGTCGTCACCCGGTTATCATTTCTTCACAATTAAGCGATGATCGGGGAAGCTCGTTTAATTAATGTCATTCAACAACATCGTCTCGCTATTGGATGGTCCCTCCGACATTAAAGGCATTGCACCTACTGTGTGCACCCATCGCATACACCTTGAAGAAAATGCTAAGACGTCGCGTGAACCGCAGCGTCGCCTAAACCCTACAATGAAAGATGTGGTACGAGACGAAGTTTTAAAATTACTCGATGCAGGTATTATTTACCCTATCTCTGATAGTGTTTGGGTGAGTGCAATACACGTTGTTCCCAAGAAATCTAGCAATACAGTTGTGAAAAATGATAAAGATGAATGCATTTCCGCTCGTATTCCAGTGAAATGGCGAATATGCATTAACTATCGCAAACTTAATGCCGTCACTCATAAGGATCACTTTCCACTCCCATTCATCGATCAGATGCTCGAACGTTTAGCCGGTCAGGCATATTACTGTTTTCTTTATGGTTATTCAGGTTATTTTCAGATAGTCATAGACCCTGCTGATCAAGACAAGACCACGTTCACCTATCTATTTGGTACATTTGCATATAAACGAATGCCTTTCGGCCTTTGCAATGCACCTGGTACTTTCCAACGCTGCATGCTTCACATTTTCAGTGATATGGTTGAACGTTTTATGGAAGTGTTCATGGACGACTTCTCCATATATGGAGATTCTTTCGATAGTTGTGTATCAAATCTTGAAAAAGTCTTTATACGTTGTGAAGAGAAAAACCTTGTTCTTAATTGGGAAAAATGTCATTTCATGGTTACAAAAGGAATAGTTTTAGGACATATCGTTTCAAAGGACGGAATCAAAGTCAACAAAGCTAAGATAGAAAAAATTGCTCACTTCCTATACCAAAATCAGTTCAAGACATTCGCGCATTTTTAGGACACGCAGGTTTCTATAGGAGATTTATTAAAGATTTCTCAAAGGTTGCTCGACATTTAACCAATCTCCTGCTTAAAGATGTCGTTTTTTATTTCAGTTTCAATTGCAAACAAGCCTTTGAAATTTTAAAAACCGCATTAACTACCGCTCCCATAATTCAACCACCTGATTGGTCTAAACCTTTTGAATTAATATCTGACGCGAGCGACTATGCTATTGGAGCTGTACTAGGGCAACGCCGAGAAGATAAGCCAGTTGTCATTTACTATGCGAGTAAAACCCTTAATGAAGCTCAACGTAACTATACCACCACTGAGAAAGAGTTTCTCGCCGTTGTATATGCTTTGGATAAGTTTCGTCCTTACCTAGTGGGTTCTCCAACTATTGTCTACACTGACCATGCGACACTTTGTTATCTATTAGCGAAAAAAGATGCAAAACAAAGGTTGATCCGATGGATTCTCCTTTTGCAAGAGTTTGCTCTAGAAATTAGAGATAAAAAAGGTTGTGAAAATGTGGTTGCAGACCATTTATCACGACTTGTCAGTGATGTTGATACTAATACCGAACCTATCTGTGATTCCTTTCCAGATGAACACTTGTACTCTATTTTTTCGTCCCCTTGGTACGCTGACATAGTAAATTACTTAGTTACCGAAGAAGTCCCTTCATCTTGGTCTCGTAATGACCGGAAAAAGTTCTTCTCCACTGTGAAATTTTATTTCTGGGATGATCCCTACCACTTCAAGTATTATTTAGACCAACTAATCCGCCGTTGCATCCCTGATTGGGAACACAATGATGTGTTATCCTTCTGTCATGAACAATCTTGTGGTGGTCATTTTAGTGGTAAGAAAACTGCGGCCAAGGTCCTACAATGTGGATTCTATTGGCCAACTCTGTTTAGAGATGCACATGAGCATTGCAAAGCATGCAATTGCTTCCAGCAGCTAGGACGCATTACTCAACGAAATATGATGCCCTTAAATCCCATTTTAATTGTTGAAATCTTTTATGTATGGGGCATCGACTTCATGGGTCCATTTCCAAATTCACATGGCTTCCTATACATTCTAGTAGCAGTTGACTATGTATCAAAATGGATTGAGGCATTGGTATGTCGTGCTAACGATAATAAAATAGTCGTTTTGTTCGTAAAAGAAAATATTTTCTCTCGATTTGGTGTTCCAAAAGCTATAATTAGTGATGGGGGAAAACATTTCTGCAATCAAATTTTTGAATCTTTAGTAAAAAAATATGGAGTCATGCACAAAGTGGCAACTCCGTATCATCCTCAAACCAGTGGTCAAGTAGAAGTCTCTAATAGAGAGATCAAATCCATTTTGGAAAAAACGGTCAATCCATCTAGAAAAGACTGGTCTCTACGATTATCTGATGCCTTGTGGGCGTACAAAATAGCTTTTAAGACACCTATAGGGATGTCTCCTTATCACCTCGTTTTTGGAAAACCTTGTCATCTGCCGGTTGAACTTGAACACCGTGCTCTATGGGCCATCAAAAGCCTCAATTATAATACTAACACGGCAGGCGCGAAGAGAAAATTGTAGTTAAATGAGCTTGAGGAAATTCGAATTGATGCCTATGATCTCTCGAATCCTATAAAGCCAACATGAAAAAAGAGTGCATGACAAGCACATATTGAGAAAAGAATTCAAAGTGGGTCAAAAAGTTTTGTTGTACAAATCAAGATTACACATTTTTCCAGGAAAATTAAAGACTAGATGGTCTGGTCCTTTCACCGTCTATGCTGTCACCCCTTATGGGGCTATTTCTTTGAAAAACGTAAATGATGACAGCGAATTTCAAGTAAATGGCCAACGCCTTAAACATTATCATGAGTTGCGCTCTCCAGATGTCGAAGAGACTCTTCTCAATAACCCAGTCTACATAGACTAATAGATTCGATGGTGTACTTCTTTCCATGTGTTTAAACAGAGAAAGTACGCCATTTGGGTAGCCGGGCCCTCTTCTATTTTCTTTTCTTTAAATCCCTAGAGTGTGTGGTTGCAACCGCCAGAACCATAGTCCATAAAAACTCTACTTCAGAACTGAGTATAAATGTCTTCTGATAATTGAGCAAACGTGCCTCCTGGAAAACAATGGGTACCAAAAATTTCAACTCCTTCTTTCTCCTCCCTTTTCTATTCTCTTCCTCGCGAACTCCAACTCATCATTTGGTCCAAATCTCACCCATCTCGAATAGGTAATGGTCGTAGTACTTTTGCTCGAAAAGGCGGAAAAAAAGGGGGTGGTGTATAAACCGGTCAAACTCCTTTCGTCTGTGTCTTGATCTTCTATCCGAGATGAGCCGGTATAAGGTATATTATTATCGACACCAGCTCAGATAAACTTAAATCGTTGTCCCGTTGTTCCCACGGGGTTGGGGATTCGCCTTGAGGATCGACGTTAAAAGACTCACATTCGTCTTGAGGATTTGACGTTAAAAGACTCACATTCGTCTTGAGGATCTAACGTTAAATGACTCAACATGTATATAATCGTTTTTCCCTTAGCACTAAGCATGGTGCCCAAAGAGAGTCGTGATATGCAACATCGGACATTTCCTAGTTCGTGCGGGCAATGGATTCCACCAGGCCAACCCCAATCGGTTTTCTATGTGACTGTATCAAGGGGCGGTTTGAGGCTATACCATATGTACTAAGGGTAATATTATTACTAGACCATTGCACATTGGTCAGGGATGGTACCGTCCTGAACCCTAGGCCCCTATAACATAAAGGTTAAGCCACACCGTTCGGATTGGGTTCGCCTTTGCCGACATGAAAGTTGCCCGAAGTTAAGTTCGTTTGTGATGTGTTGTTTTATTTGGATTTCGGTGTTGTTGACCCGTTCCTTTTCATCTTGTACATTTGTATATAAAAGTGTAAATAAAAATAAAAAAAAAAAAAAAAAAAAAAAATTGAACCTAACCCAAAATCATTGACCCGGCTACAAAAACCCACACGCGGGGCACCCACGCGTCAAACCCTTTCATTTCTTTCCCCTAAAAATCCGGATCTTGGTCTCCCTCACACTCCCCTCGTGCACGCGACTCCACAGCAGTGAATTCAACCCGCACACGCAGGCCAAACTCCACCAAATTGAATCCCCTTCCTCCAGCACCATCTCCTCCAACAATACTAGCTATTTCCACCCTCAAAATATCATCTACACCGCGACAAACAGGTCAGCTCCTCTTGCTGTACTTGTTACTCAGCTTATGTTTAATTTAGGGTTCTAGTCCGCTACTCCTTTCATTCCAACAAGGTCTTTCGAGAATTTCGGAATTTTCGAGACTTGTGTTTTGGACCACTGGGACCCAGTAGCTAGAGATGACATTGAGCGTGATAACGTACCTCCTCCTCCCCTTTCACCACCCGACTGTTTTAATGAGGCTACCATACACCGAATCAACACTCCCATGGAAGCCTTGAAACACATGAACACTAGTATGCGCAGGATGTTTCTTCGTCAGGAAGAGATGATTACTTCCCAAAATGACTTCCAGCAAGAAATGCGCAATCGCCAAGGCCGTTTCCAGAGAATGATGTTGGCAAATCAGCTGCAATTCCAAGATCGATTGCTATAGTCTATAGGCCACATTCCAGACCAGTTAACTCAGCCAGAAGTTCGTCGTGGCCGACGACGTAGAAACCCGGGTTCATCTTCTGCTAACCCGGAGGATTCCTAGTAGCTGTTTATTTCCCTTATGCATTGCATTTTTAGTTTTCTTGTGATAAAAATATTATATATCGGTTGATTTCTCATAATTTTGTATCTCCAGACGGTTTGAATGAGAAATTATTTAAGTTATGCAATTATTGTAATTCCTACTATATTAGTTGTCCCTTGATGCATTGGGCCTACTCTCAAAGCCCAACGGTCAGAACCAAACGGACTGATTCCAACGGTCAGAAATCAAGTTATAAATACAACTCTCTTTTTCCACTTTCACTCATTCCCTTCTCTCCCTCTTCACAAATTCTTTTTCACATATTCTTAATTTCTTGAACATAATGAATCAAATAGAGCGATGGGAAAAGGAGCAACGCGAATAGGCTATCACAGTATTCGTGATAACAGTGTTTATCATTATTCTCCTGTCACTCATGCATAACATGATCCAGAACATCTAGATCTATGTAACCATCTCTTTTTCTGATTTTCATTTTGTATATTAGTATGGTGTGTTAAATAATTCTCACACATTTGTACGGGTTATGTATTAAATGGAGATGTTCCGTATTAAATATTTGTGTATATTAGTTGTCTTTTCCTCTCTAAAAAAACAAAAAAAAAAACAAAAATAATCATAATCATAATCATAAAATAAATAAGTAAATAAATAAACAAACCATAACAAAGAAAGGCCGTCCAAAACTCACCAAAATAATTAATTGTTACATATGGTGTTCAGAGAAGATCGTGTATGCTACAAGGTACGCATAACACTTGTCACACATGCAGCTCGATTATTCTATCCATATTCTATTACTGAGTTATGATCATCATTTCTGAAATTACGTGTAAGTCTAACTACCCCTGTGAAACTTTCCTCCGTATTTTCTAACATTGAACCATCTCATTAATTGTATTTGGATATCTGACATGACAAGACTTCTTGTGGATCCCCTATGATCTTTGTTCATAATCACATGGGTCATTAACTACACTTGGAATCCAGATTGGTACGGACTCATAGATTGGCTATAAATCTCTTCTTTTTCAGCCATTCTTATTCAAACAATTTTCACTATCCTTCCCTCAAGTAATACTACTAATGGATCAACCAAAAAAAAATAACGGCAGAGAAAGACTACATGAAAACTTTCGAAGATGGCGGTTTTCTCCTTATTTTGACACCGAAATCATCATCGCGGATGGACGCTCTTCTATATCATTCAGGTAGTTGGTTATTCGAGAATTGGTTTTGATGTTCTACCAATTTAGCGGATCTGAAAATGGAAAATTCTACTTCAATGCCTATGGACAACGTTCGGAATTGACTAAGGAAATGATCTCCGACATACTTCAAATCCCAATGAATACCCAGGGGTCCCTTTTTCAAGAGTCATCATTTGATTCCGCCAAAACTTTACTACGAGCTCAGTATCTCATGACGAAGTCGGAAATACACATCACATTGTTCTTCAACGCTCTTTGAAACAGAATCAACGTGTTGTGCTCCAATGGGTTGGGACACAATGTGGTAGGTACATCACCCCAATAGAAGTCACAAAGCCTCAACTTCACCTACTTTGGATTTTGCGGACTCAAAGAGATGACTTTTGTCTAATCCAACACCTCGGAACGTAATCACCAAGAAAACAAGAAGGTTGCAAGACCCTACCCACTTTAGTAATGCAGATTATGATGCGTTGGGGTTATCCAATAATTTCTCGAGACACACCCTTCAAAGAGCACAAATAAAAGTACTCCAAACAGATTACTCCGTTGGTTTTGGACTCGATACTGACGATAGAAACGAACGACCCAAGCTCAAATTGACCATTTATTTGATGAAAATGTCATGCTGAACATTATTAATCCCATAGAAGGCATTAAACTTCTTCATCATGGTTTGAGGGAACTACACGCTCGTTAGAATATCATCATCACAACTCTTTAGGATTTCCAAGATCGTCAAGCAATGCATGATGTTGAACAGGAGAAGATCTTGGAAAATCATTCTCAATCCTTGCAAAATCACGCCTCCTAATGGAAAATCAAAGCGTACTCTCGCCGACCAAGGGGGACATTGGGATGCAACTCGGCCAACAAATGGAAGACCTAAACGATGCGGTGCCGCGATATGCGTCTCCAAGATCGACATAACAATCCATAATTTTCTACTATTACTAAGTCTATAAATAAATACTCATATATGTTATTACATTTTTCGTCAGATTATGAATTTTGTCTTACTTTTTGTGTCTTCTTTTGTATGAAATGCTTAATAGGATTGTCATCATTTTGCGTTGTGACTAATATAATTTAACATGTGCTTACGGGGAGGGTTTATTCTCTTACATACTCATTTATCCATCCAATTTGCCTTTGTCGTTTACCTATTTCTTTACTTCATCCACTATGGCGTCTTCATCAATTGCATCTTCATCAAACATGGTACCTCCCAAACTCATTCCCCGAAGCAATCCTTTCAGTCTATGATGGATTCCAATACCTATGACCATCTCTTCCGTGACTACATTACAAACATCGGATGGTCTTCCCTAATTCTTCAACGACCAAACTTATTCTCCGAAGTTTGGCTGCATACTTTTATGCTAATATGGAAGACACACAAAGCATTCAACCATGCGCATGGTTTCTACTTAGAGCGGGTTCACAATCCAAGTTGGTGACACACCTCATATATCTTTTATGAACAACAACTTGCACTAACTTTAGATCTTCCATATCACGATCTGTTGCATCATGGCATTACATCTATCATAATTCTTACCGTGCCTTTCGATTGGCAAGCGTTTTCGTGAAACTTACGGTGATGGTCTTGAGATTAAACGCGAAGGAAATGGCCATGTGGCATGGCGTGGCGTCACCATTCCTTAGCAAGCATGACCATGAACATGGGACTGCGATGTTATTTGTACTCTCGAACATTATGGGAGATTGACATTTTTTTTCTCGCCAATGAGCTGCTTGGGTTGTATTGATTGCCCTAGCTCAAGGTCATACATTGTTTAACATCATAGGTTGTGTTATCTCCAACTGAAACTAGCTCGCGACTTTTTTCGGATCGGTATATACTTTTACGGTCACCGCTTGCGAATCATGAAGACACATTTCCCACGGTTTGCGGCTACTTTTTCATGGTGGGTCAAGGTAGATGCTATGTGCCCAAAGAAATAGAATCATTCGTTCATTGAGGTTTTGGTAATGGAAGTTGTCCATTTCGGTATTTTGAGGCATGTTCGTTGTTACCCGAAGGATGAAAATATGAAGACACATTTGAGGAAATCTGAAACGAAGATGGGCAGAAATTTGGACGGATTATTATCTTTTGGTAGCGATGCTAAGGAAATGCATTTCCTTCAAGAGGAAGCGAACTTCACATCCTTTGGATGGTAAACTTGAGCTTGCCATTGTACATATATCTAGCTAAACCTTATGTTTGGTGTGCTATTGTTTTTCATGTTTCGTATGCTATTGTTTTTATTTCGTGTGCTATGTTTAGTGTGCTATTGAACATTTTCTTGTTTTTTTCTGAATAATATATTATGTTCTCCAACCTTTCTGTTCCAGCAATCTAGCCCTAATTTTGCTCACGATTCTCGTGTACTTTCTCTCTTTAATTATTGATACTTGAGGACTAAGCATCATTCATTGGGGGTGCTTTAACCCTGTAGCAAATATTAGGCAAATTGTAACCTGTATATAGTTTTTATTTTCATGTTAATAATTGTACTTAGTGACAAAGTCTAGCTTGTTTCCTTTTCAATGATGAAAATTGTCTAGAAATCTCACATTAATATCCGAATTAGGAGTTTTTTTAAGAAACTTAAGATAATATGTATGCAATAGTTTATACATCTTTTCATGAACATTCATGTACTGAGTATCATCAATTGTACATAGCAGTAAGTTTCTGGAAACAACGGTTAGTTACTTAAACTATAAATCCTGTGAGAATCTAACCAAAAACCTTGACATGAGTGATTTGTGTGTGATGACACAAAGGAGTAGTTTTTCCGATTAGAAAAATCACACATCTACTTACTTGATCACCACCCGAACCCTAGGCGAGAATTTATGCTATCTTTGGATCGACATAGCTAAAAATTCTTACATTACAAATTTTACCGCTAGTCACTTAATCGAACCTTTCATCAAACCTTTCACTTTCACCAAAAAAATTCCTTACCCATCTATTAAACCAAATAAAAGAACCTACCTAAGTGATTAGTATGAGAAATAGGATGAAATGTGGAAAGAATAAAGAGAAAGACTTGTCCCAAATAAAAGTCGGTTATTTGCTTTCGGGGAAAGAAAAATAGAATCATGTTCTTAAGCCAGTTAAAAAAAAAAAAAAAAAAAAATCCCATTAGAGGCTTAAGAACAAGGTTGGAAAACTCAGTGAGAAGAAGGAAAGAAAAAAAATGATTTCTCTAGTGTAAATATATGAAGACCCTATTCTCTCATACTCGTAAATTTTAATTATCCATTTCCATTTTTTTGTACACTATCACCTAATCCCCACAATACCTAATAAAGACCTCTAACTCAATTAGGAGTAGGGTGGTGTGATAATAAGTAGTAGGCGTGATTGATCGACATCAGCTCCTCGACCGTATCATTGAGATGTGAGGAAACGTGTGCCCACCGCATTAATCGGAGTTAACAAAACCCGAGTGGAAAATTTTTGAGTGAAATTGTGTTTTGACACATACCGTGAGAACCCATTTAGGTACACTCTCCAAAGGATTCAAACAACCCCGCTAGTACATTTAAATGAAAAGTTCATGTATGCATGATCATATGTAGATGTTTTAATTATTGAATACATATTAACTTGAGTTTCAAAGAAATCAATCCTTGTTCCTGCTAAGGAGATGTATGGATATCCGAGATTAATTTAGGAAACGAAGTTTTCACACCGAAGTCGTTGTAGTATAAATGAAGTTTGTGAGTATCTTCTCGGAAAACTCTCACGAGGCTATAACTCGTCCACTAGGGAATTCCTAGTGGTTTAAGGCCTTGTTGCATATGGTCAATGCAACCACACTCGTGAAACGAGAATTAGTTAGGACTACACATTTTTTGGCCACTTATCCGTTTTAATGTCTCTTCTCTTTGCTTGAGGACAAGCAAAGTCTTTGTTTTGGGGGTAGTGTGATAAGCACCCAAAAGTGTATTATGAAACCCGTTGAGACATATAAATTTGGTTAACTATGTGTTTAATAATCATGAAATAAATATGTTTTCATACTTTTTGCGGTATTCGCAAATAAACATGGAAATATGGTTTAAACCTCGCAATAAAGCACGAGGAAACGACATGTATATGAATTCTTCCAAATCCGCGCGAAGCATCAAACTTCCAAAGCTCCTACCTCTTGAACCGGGACTCGAATCGCGACAAGTGAGTCGCTTTCGGACAATTAGGGCGATAAACTCTACGATAGGCGGGGAAGTTGTAAGATTGCCCAAAGACCGGACCGCCAATCGATCGCATTATAGGACCCACTATACGGGCTCGCAAGATTGGATGAGTCATCAATCATGGAGCATGTCAAGAGACAAAAATGACAAATTATTGGTGCAAAGTTGACACCTTGCATGTAATTAATTAGATTAGGTGTTAATAGTGAAAAAATGCAAGGTGTCACTTTGTTTTAATGTGGTGGATAAAAATGAAGTAAATGTGGTTTAATGTTTCACATGGGAGGAAATGAGATGTCTCACAAAATGAAGAAGAAAACAAACAAAAGGGGGGGACACTCCATTTTACTCCCTTGACTTCTTTTTCCTTACCTTGTATTATTTTAGTTCCTTAGTCATTCTTATTATTTAGTTTTAGTTTTTTTTAAGAAAAGCTTGTAATAGTTTTTAATGGAGGAAACCTTAGTTTTCTTCTAGAAAATAAAAAGCAAGTGAGTTTAATTGTTTTTTCTTCTTCCTCTTTCTCTTTTTTTTGTTCTTCTAGTTTGTAATTCCTTGTCCCAAGGATCATGAGCTAACTTCCCTTTTAGGGAGTTAATCCAACTCATGTGAGGGAAAATATTTGTTGTTGGCTTGGTAGGTTGTTAGGAAAAACAACTAGACCTACATCCTGTCCCAAAATGATAGTTGGTGTAGTGTCTAGTTAGAAATCAAAGTAACGAGCTTAGAGATAAGTCATTACTAGGTTCCACTTGCTAGCATGTATGAGCTCTTTAATGAGCCATACATGTTAGGGATCAAGTTTTCTTCCATTAGGGCTTGTCTATGAGTCTATGAAGAATCAAATAAATCTTTTCAAATCAACAACTAAATGTTATCTTCACATGAGGAGGATTAGCTCTCCACCTTTTATTTAGTAATTTGTATTTTGTATTAAGTGCATGATTTCAAATCTTAATGTTTTTCTTTAATGTTTGTGTAGGAAAGAAACCTAGTATTAATATAAACTTACTCACTAGTTCCCTAAGAGTAGCAACCAAGTTGTAGTTGTCCTAACCTTTAGGTTGGTTCGATCCTTACTTCCACTTTACGAACGCGAAAATCGTGAGTAAGGAACTTTGAGTTCGCTTTTGCATCAAATTAGAGAATCAAATCTCTAAATACATAGAAAAAGCTAATATCAACATCCTTATATATTTTCTCTATTTGGCAAAGTCCATAGGCCATATCACAGCTTATACAATGACCACAACACATTTACATATGTCGGTCAGACATCTCACTCTATCTACAAATGCAAACTCCGCAAACATTTACACTGAGGGCTACATTTTTTTCTTTTTCAGCCACATGCCCCATCCTTAATTCTATCTAAACACAATATACTAAGAATAGAACCACAGTTCATTAACCTATTGCGCGCTCAATGTTGTCTATCTATTGAAGAATAGACATGAGCAATCTACGCAACAATGAATACGATTCCTGAATCAACTCGACTCTCAACAATCATGACAAACACTCAACATTCACGAAAGCCAAATGCTATTATGCAAGTCATACTGAGGGATACAACAACAATATATATGCAAGCAACATCATACGAGGAAAAAAAACATTCTTATTATATTTTCCCAAAACAATACATTCTCATATTACTGCATTACAATAATACAATCTCTCGTCTCTCATATCTAAAGATTACAATCATCGACTCCACCCTCAGACTCAACATAAAACGTCTGAAAGCTTCACCCGCAAAGATGATCGACTTCTGAGTTCGACTGCATGCATCGTCAAGTCTACCAAAGCATACACGAGACTAACAACCTCTCCCTTCAATGATCCATACAACATCATTGCCTCTGTGAATAGTCCAATACCATCTGGCAATGAATGTGCGTCAGAAAAGAGAAAAGGCAAAGCAAGTCGCCCCTTCATCGCCTTAGAGATGACGACATGCATCATTATATATACGACTTCAATTCCAAAACATTTGAGTGATCCAGAAAATAGCGTATCTCGAGCCTCACCACCACTGAGTGACAACGAGCTACCAACCGACACACTTGATCTGCCCCGATAGCACATACCAAGGCAGATAAAGACAACCACACAGCCCACACGAAGCTCAATAGGTCGGCACAGCGAGACGTCATCCCCATCTGAAGTCGTCATCACGACCAACGAATTCGAGCCCTCTGGTGCCAGAAGGTCTATTTACTACTAGTGCAAGACTAATTCCAACAGAAGAATTGCACCGGACACCAAGCAGACAGACATCTAAGGCACATGATTTGAGGATGTTTTGATTGCAAAACACCTCACCAGTGATCAAGTCAGGAACCAATATCCCTTCCCGATCGGATCCTCGCCTCATTAAGCGTCATGACAACTAAGCTTACTCTGAAAAACCATACAACAATACATCTGTATGGCTCCCCACGAGCACAGCTTCCCTGGTCACTCCAATATATGGCTTCAATGAACCGCCACGTGCCCATCTCGAGCTCCATACCGTCTCTTCAAATGAAAAAACAATCATAACCACAGCAGTTATTGTTCCAGCCGTTTACCACTAATTCACATAACCATCAGATCACGTGACCACGTTTTTTTTATTTCGATCTCATCAGCATGTCCTTTTCAACGACGTACTAACGATAGAGGGCTATGTAAGGGACATCCTATCAAGCACGTGATGCGCACGCAGTCCACACATAACGACTCCGCCAACTCGGATACAAGCACTTGCTCACTCGTCAAGATCAGTTCAGCATCGATGACTTGTCACTCGACTTCATCTCGTGGCATCATCACCTACCACTCTCACCATTGTTATCATTAGCATCAGGTTTTTACCCACTGCAACACTCAAATCATTGTCATCATCACATCCTTAACAACACTCTTTCTATATCAGCTCAAACATCATAATACCTGGAACCACCGCACACATGCAACCTGTGAGGACGTGTCGCTCATCCTAGCAGCACACATGTCTATACCACCACACGTGTCCTACCAACTACTCGCTCACAACACCTATAAAAACCAACTCCAGAACTATGTTGGCTTGATTTCAGTCTCACCCCAAGGTGCTGGATACGTATGCATCTTCTTACTCATGAAGAGCAGTCATTACCATTACCAAAATACTCCCCTTTCTAGATTAAAGCTAAGTCATAAAACTTGGTGTAATATATATATATATATATATATATATATATATATATATATATATATATATATATATATATATATATATAAAATTCACACTACTACTATTCTCAAGCTCAAGAAAGTTTATCCATGAATTTATTGATTATCTTATTTTCTGAATAAAAACCTTAGGAGTCTTGAAAACTCACAGTCTATATATAATATATACTCACAAAATTGAGTGTATGAAATGACCATAAATTTTATAAAAATTCTAGATTTTGAAAAACTGGGATATTGTGCAATATCTATATAACAAAGAAGAGTGGTGTTGTACATCCAACACCACCCCCTAACCTTTGGATCTAGCTTATGAGGTGGCGAATCTTAGGGCTTATGAGGTGTGGGTTGTTTAATAGTGTAGAACAAGAGTGTTGCATTATTCTTGAAGTCAACAAATGCGGCTGAACTTTTAGTGGACTTCGGTTGGGCTTTTATGTCAGGTTTCTAATGAGTTTCGATTGGAGTTTTTTTAGTATGGAGGGAGGATGCGCGTCGGGAGAAGGCGCGATATATCGTGTAATGTCGTATGGGAGGCGGATCTGCGTCGTCAAAGGCGCATATATCAGATATATCGGGGGTCTTGGGATGCATGTGTCGGGAGTGTCAAAGGCGCGCGTATCTATAGTACGAGGGGCGAATGTGCATCGGAGGCACCGAAAACACGCATATCTGTGTCGTACGGGGGATGGATTTGTGTCGGGGCGCTGAAGGCGTGCGTATTTGTATGGCGGATGTCGGGGCGCCACGCGTATCTGTGATGTACGGCACGGCAAAATACTAGTCTTAAACAATATCACAACATTTCGTTTGAGGATAGTTTTTGGTGTGTCCTTATTAACAAAGTCTTTATAAATTAAAACAAAGGGGTCCATGAGTACCTACCAATTTCCATCTGATCAACTATATCTTCGAAATCATTTTAAGTGGACCGAAAATTGAATATATTTATAATATTTTCTAGAATCTTCCACGCACATTTCAAAATGCCAAACATAGTAACTCAAAATCCAGACTTTTCCAAAAAAAAAAATCGTCGACCACTGGTTGTAATAAAAACACACTGGATAATCTCGTTTATAACAAAATTGACGACACCTGGTAGAAAAAGATCCACGGCCTATTATTACTATTATTATTCCCCTCTCTTCATTTCCCCGAAATTTCTCATTTCTATTCAGTGTTAAGCTTTTCTCGTATTTTTCACTCCTTTATATACCTCAGCCCTAAACCACCTCCCACCACTTGCTCTCTCTCAATTCATCTTCTTCACCCTTAACCTTAGCCAGATCGGTTGCTTATCGATCAGACTAGTGAGTATTTTGATTTTATCTTTTCTCATCATCTTATTAATATCTATTGTGTATATTATTTGTTTTTTGGTTAGGAAGAAAAAAATAGATAGATGGTTATGGATCCACGATTTAGTGGATATGCTGAAAACATTATGAATGTATTTAAGTTGGAAGGAAGTTGTTTAGATGATCAGAATTTGAGGGATCTAACTCGTGATCGGAGTCCTGATGATGAAGATAGTTCTGAAGATTGTGATTTTTCTGATATTGTTCTCAAGTATATAAGTCAAATGCTTATGGAAGAAGATATGGAGGAAAAGAGTTGCATGTTTCAAGAATCTTCTGCTTTACAAGCGGCGGAGAAGCCGTTTTATGAGATTCTTGGGGAGAAGTATCCACATCCTCTTATTG
Source organism: Coptis chinensis (assembly GCF_015680905.1). Classification (NCBI taxonomy): domain Eukaryota; kingdom Viridiplantae; phylum Streptophyta; class Magnoliopsida; order Ranunculales; family Ranunculaceae; genus Coptis; species Coptis chinensis. The sequence continues at coordinate 27,461,665 of NC_141462.1, forward strand.
ATCTCGATGTCGAGACTTGTTCTACTGGTGTTTATAGCAATTCTAACAGTAGTAGTAGTAGTAGTAGTAATCCGGTAGATAACAACTGGTTTGTTGATGTTGGGGAGTGTAAGTCTCAGATACAAACTTTTCCTAGTGAGTACACTAATCTGAATAGTTTTGTCGATGGCCTGCTTGATGTCCCTGATCTGTATTCTGAGAATGAACCAGCTTGGCATTTTAGGAAGGGAGTTGAGGAAGCTAGTAAGTTTCTTCCACATGGTGTTAATCTTATTGTTGATCTTGAGAAGAATGGGTCAGTGATTAAACAACCGAAGAAAGAGGTCAAGGAGGAGAAGAAAGACGAGAGGGGAGATTCGCCTAATGGGTCAAGGGGGAAGAAGAATCTGGTTAGGGTGGATATTGAGATAGAAGAAGGGAGGAGCAATAAACACTCGGCTGTTTTTGCGGAAGAGCCTCTGCGCACGGAGATGTTTGATAATATATTGCTATGTACTGGAGATAAAGGTCTTAATAATTTTCATAATCTCCAGGAGGCGTTGAAGACTGAAGCAAGCAAGAATGGTAAGCAAATTGAGCAGACTAAAGTATCTAATGGCGTTAAGTCTCGTGGTAAGAAACAAGGTGGGAAAAAGGATGTGGTAGATTTGAGAACCCTTCTTATTCACTGTGCCCAAGCTGTGGCAGCGGATGACCGTAGGACTGCAAACGAGCTACTGAAGCAGATTAGGCAGCATTCTTCATCTTATGGAGATGGGAATCAAAGGCTGGCCCATTGTTTTGCTGATGGTCTCGAGGCTCGCTTGGCTGGTACGGGGAGCCAGATTTATTCAGCCCTCCTTACCAAGAGAACATCAGCTGCTGATATCTTAAAAGCTTACCATCTGTATCTTGCTGCTTGCCCATTTAAGAAGTTGTCAAATTTCTTCTCCAACCAGACAATTTTCAATGTAGCTGAAAATGCAACAAGACTCCACATTGTTGATTTTGGTATATACTATGGTTTCCAGTGGCCCTGCCTCATCCAACGACTCTCGGCTAGAGCCGGTGGCCCCCCTAAGCTTCGAATTACTGGGATAGAACTCCCCCAACCAGGTTTCAGACCAGCCGAAAGAGTTGAGGAAACTGGGCGCCGCTTGAGAGACTATGCTGAGAGTTTCAATGTTCCATTTGAGTATAATGCCATTGCTCAGAAATGGGAAACTATACAAATTGAGGATTTGAAAATCGATCCTGATGAAGTGCTTGTTGTTAACGGTTTGTATCGTTTTAAGCACTTGCTTGATGAAACTGTGGTGTTGGATAGTCCGAGGAATGCTGTTCTTAAATTGATAAGAAAGATGAAACCAGCTGTGTTTATACAGGGGATTGTGAATGGGGCGTATAGTGCCCCCTTCTTTATTACAAGGTTCCGTGAGGCTCTCTTTCACTATTCCTCTCTGTTTGATATGCTTGAAACGAATGTTCCCCGTGAGCATCCAGAGAGGATGCTGCTTGAAAAAGATCTCTTTGGACGGGAGGCACTAAATGTCATTGCATGCGAGGGCTCAGAAAGGGTTGAGAGGCCAGAAACTTACAAGCAATGGCAGGTTCGTAACATGAGAGCGGGGTTTCAGCAGCTCCCTCTAAACCCAGAATGTATGAAGAAGGCAAGAGATCGGGTAAAGTCAAGCTATCACAAGGACTTTGTCATTGACCAAGACAGCCAGTGGATGCTACAAGGATGGAAAGGACGGATAATTTACGCACTCTCCTCTTGGAGACCAGTCCCTGACTCTTGAGGCATTGTATTTGTACATCGAGGTGGGCTGGATAGTGGGACAATCTTTCAGAAGACTTCCTTGTGTTCTCCAGTAGCCAGAAGTCAAGCTACTAGAACGGTAGAGGTAATAGCTTTTTGAGTCTTTTGCTGGCTATAAACATGTTAAATTTGGTGGATGGTCATGGATATTTGTACGGTGTATTACTATATAGAAAGTTAGTTTCTTTGTGTTTATGCAAGTGAGTTTTGATGCACGAATGTAGGTTTTACCCGGAGCTGATTGTGGAGCATTCTGCTTAACCATTTTGCTATGAAGGAAATCTTTCTGAAAGAATGTACTTTAGGAACTAATGAACTATGCATGCAAAGATGGAAGAAGCAGCTTGTCTTTATAGTGTGGCCCACACAATATCAATTCCCACGTGGCGAGAAGTATGTTATAGTTTTGGCGATGGGATTGAATACTTTTGTAGTCTGTCTGTATGGTTTTGAGCTGTAACATCTATCTTCCATGTTTATAAGCGGTTGACTGAGTTTTGGTCTGCCTTAGTTTCTTACAATGTAAACCTAGAATGTTTGTACTTTTCAAAAGGTCCAAATTTATACTAAGGTATTAATTACCAGTTATGTTCCTTCATGCCGGTTGTGGCCTAGGCCACCCCTTTGCTTACTGTTTTTTTGGACACGGAATGCGTGAATCATGCTGCGTATAGTTGTATAAAGCAAAAATATGCGCTGGGTTATGTCAGTTTTATTTTCATTTTGAACGTGTTGTGACTTTGCATACATCTCAGCGGAAAAAACAATATGATATTAGCTCAGAACTGGTTGCATAGATTTTGGTGAGGAAAGTTTGAAGAGCTTCTCCCCCTAGTTATTTGTTTGACTAGTATTTATGAATGATTGCATGCAATCGCAATGCTTACCAATGAACAAAACAGGGCTCAGTTATCTACTTATCTCGAAGAAGGATGTTTTTAATTATGCTCTAGTCCTTGATAATTTAAGAAAGTTGATTGTTTCGCCCTTTTCTGTTTTTAAAGTTCAAATTAAAACACATTTAACTAACTAAATTGGGCTTTATAACAATTCCAATGACCATGAAAATAGAATGAAGAAATTCGATGATAATGAACAGACCCATTGCGCACTTAATCAAGAGTCACATACAAGGCGGTGTTGCACTAAACGTACTGTATTTGCCTACTAAAAAAGCAAGTTGGGAGTTGGGACTGTTGGGTACCATTGGAAGCTATTTGTTGCTTTTTGATGCGTTCATCACGACAATGGCCTAAACTAACTGGCAGGACGCCCTATGGAGGTTCAATTGGATCAGTCACTACAGAAAGTTAACTTTGTCCAATTATCGATTGTATGGCCTGATCGGGAAAACATGTGTGACTGAGCTTTGTGCACATACGTCTTAGTTTCTGGCATAGTGGCATTGATCATTGATCCAACTCCTCATACATCCAACTAGTATTAATTCAGTTTAGAGTACTGTGGCCCTAGACCCTTGTTATTCAGTTTAGACTTTAGAGTACAGTGGCCCATATGAGTGGTGCATTGAACTGGAACTTTTGTACTAAAATCAACTTAGAGATGAATCTATGATATTGTTCTAATGTGCTATGTGGAACGACTGCGCTGCGCGGAATGCTGTATTGAATATTGCTGGCATAAAATTTTACGCTATTACAACAATATATGTCTGTCCAGTACGCATGCTCCCTACACCCCCACCCCCACACACACACCGTTAACTTGAACAGTCAAACCAAGTTAACTGTGTGTTGGGTACCTGGGGGACACCTAATTTCCCATCTAGAGATAACTGGATCTAGAGATAACTGGTGGTGGTGGTGGTGGTGGGTAACCCAACAAAAAACTCCATTACTACACTGATATAAAATTGAAGCAAAAGTTACTAGGTAGTGATTATAGAACAACTAAGCAAGCAATAAGTAGCTAGTTCACTAATCTTATCTTTTTTATACGTTCTAGATGACGGTAAAGCCACACGTGATATATCTGTCCATCTCCATCTATCTAAACTGTTTTAATTTGTTAAACTGTCTTAATTTGTCTGAAAGCATTATAATGTGCTGATTAAATTTAAGAAATTTAATGGGTAGGGAAGATGTGGCTGAAAGCATCTATATTATTCTTGGGATAGGATAGATGCGATTTTTCTCATCCGAGAGCTAGAAACATACAAACTTCTGTACAACATAGAAAGTGCACTAAAACAACGAAATAAGTCAAAACATGTGCACATGATGCAATGAGTCGATAAGATTACATGATAAGATGTTATTGATTTGATCTGACATACTAAGGTTCCATGAAGAGTCTTGATTGAGAGAACGTGACATTGTTGGAAATTCATCTAGAGCCCCAGAATCTAGACAACTGAAAAGGAGAGATCATTCTCTCTTTGAATTAGAGAGCGTTTAGATCGTAACCGTCCAAACAGACAGCTAAAATCTGTGGTGGGTTCTACAACCAAAAGTAAACATAACGGGGCAAACTAACAAAAATGAGTGGGCCGACAATCCCAATAAATCTGTTGGAAAGCCTTCTGCCAAAATTTACAAGTTTTCTCTTTGAGTTTTTGAGTTCTGTTTTTAATATGTTTTTGGCAACAAATCACTGCTGATATTGTTCAACAATCATCCGAAATCTTGAATGTATTTTTTTTTAAGATTCTTACAAATTTTACCTGGGATTAGACTTCTATTTGATAATTCCGAATCTGATCACCATGTTGATGGTATTGATTTCTATTTTGATAATTTTGAAAGAATTTACAAGCTTGTTATTGATCCATACCAAATTGAAGAGACTGATAAGCATAAACATTACAATTTATTAATAAAATTGTAGATTGTATTGTTGGAAACAATAGAAATAGGTCTTAAAGTGTTGAAATAGAAGAGGAAGATAATAAAAATGAAGTAGCTGAATTATCAATATTTGTGTACATGGATCAATATCAATATTTTTGTAAGATTTTTTTTTGGGTGTTGGATAGTTCTATATTTAGTGTTGGCTCTAGTTTTTAGTTAGCCAAATTGAGCCTTCTTATTCGAGAGTTGCGAGATTTATTTCCGACCCAAAAGTGGAGAGAAGAGTTCACAAAACAAGGGAGAGAAGATGAAGAAGAGTTCTGCAAAATGGGGAAGAGGAGAGATAGAAGATCTTTAGTTGTATTAGCGTTGTCGTGAAGTGCGCTCTAAATAGAAGAGAGAACAATCTCTCCTCATCAGAACTCTAGAAGGCATCTAATGCGAAATCCAGAAAACTTTTGTCCAGAAACGAAAAAAGTTTATTTGGCTTCCTATACTGATGTTCAATTTTCCATAGCACCAATTACAAAGGAGGAGAAGTTATCTAAGATCTTGACATCGGGAATTCACAACCTTCACCGTCCTTGTGCCTAATTATGATCTGCTTCTTTGATCGGATTAGCTTAAAATGCGCAGCATCTAGTCATCTACCGCATTTGGGCATTGAAAATTTAGTTAGTGAACATTGAAATAGGTGCCTGTTAACTTGGTTTGATGGACCACCCTTAGTAAAACAGTAAACGCTACACAGCTCGCTACCGTGAACTCTCCCAGAACAGTCCACTAACCATAAGCCAGTCTCACCGATACTTCTTTTAAGTTTTAACCCGTCTTAAAAGGAATTTAATCAGAGCTCAAGAAATCATAATGAGTAGGGAAGAATGTGACAAGAGTATCTTTAGATAAAAGACCAACAATTTATTGGGACAAAGATTGATACATCAACCTAATCTTCAAAAAAACACCGACTTCTCCATAAAGCGTACTGAAAGCAACTAGATAGAATCCAACTATATGCTTCAAAGATTGCATTTTATGTGACTGTATGATTGGATCAATTGAAACGGAAAGATAAATGAGCATTATCAACAAGTATTGATGTGTTGGACATTATTTGTTAAAGTGTCCAAAATTCTTTTAGAAGAATAAGATGAGGACGATAAGAACCAAGCATGTGCATACAGCGATCGGTGGTTTTCCACTTTTCCCACATGAGAATGCTATTAGTACAACCTCTTGCTAATTCGTGTCATTGTCCATTGGCAGCAGACACTATAGATGATATTGGAGGAGAGTCCATCACATCTTGGGACTGACTCTCTCCTTCTTGAAAAAGTGCACATCTTTCGTGTTCACGCCATCTTTTGTGGAAAGACATAATTGCCTGACCCATTTAAGATGAGTGCATATTTTTAGAAGATAGGGCTTCAGCAAGCTATCAGAATAAGTATTAGACTCCTCAGATCTAATTAGCTGATCTTAACAAAATGAGAGTTTAAGTTATTTTCAATTTGAAAATGTATAAATGTGAGATCTAAAACAACCGATTGTAACTTTGGCGTCAGGTATTCTTTTTAGTAGTAAGGCCGTCTAGGTATCGTTAAACTCAATGATGAGTAATCTAGCAGAACGCCCATCTGCATGAGACCGCTGGTAAATAATAAGAGGAGTTCTAGGACATATTTTATCCTAATATTTAAACAAATTCAAAATCACATTTATAAGTTTTGAATTAGACTAATTTTTTTAAGATATTATTTCCTAACTATTCTAAACATTGTCACAAATAATCAAAAAATTCAAAACTTATCAAATGTAGTTAATAATTTATAAAATTTGGCTAATTGTAAACCATTCATTTTCACCATTTTTTATACAAATTTATAAATTTTTTATATTTTTGATTATTTGTGATAATATTTAGAATAGTTATGAAATCATATCTACAAAAAATTAGTCTAATCCAACCCCTCCCATTAAAAAAATCTAAAAATTAGTATATCACAGATTAACAATTTTATTCATTTACCAGGTGGTGGCACTTTTAAAGATTGAGCATATGAGTATACTAATAAAGGCAGCTTACATATCAGTTGCATACTTTTCGTGTAAACTGATTTCTTATATACACACTAAAAAAAGATCTCACATTAAGAAGGGGAAGAATTGAAGAAACATATCTACTGATTCTTTCCTGTTTTCCATTCTTCATCCTTCAACATTCAACATGCACCAAAACTAGTATTCTCTACAACAGAGTGCTTCATCTGAACTTGAATCCCAAGACATAAGCAAAGATTTAGAGAAACTAAGTTTGTTACAAGACGTGGTGACTTTCCTTTTCTTAATCTATAAGATAAAATTTCATTAGCGAGAGTGATACTGAATGATAAAGTAGAGTACGCATAGTATCACTATTTGGAGAGTCAAAAGGAATAATTTCCACTACCAAGGCCCATTTTTGAGGGACAATTTTCAAGTGAAAATAATCCGGAAAACTAATTTTAGAGTGAAAATAGCCCATAAGAACAAATAGTCCAGATTTGAAATAAATATTTTCTGATTTTATCTTTTTTGTCGTTTTGGTATAAACAATGAATAACGATTGTTCATACCCAAATATGTGAATATACTTTATACACTATGTTGATATATGAACAATGATTGTTAATAGCTCATATTGAGATATAAACAATGATTGTTCATACCTTAAATATGTATGAACAATTATATGTTATTACTCATCATACATTATATTGAGGTATGAACTTATGAACAGTGATTGTTTATAACTCATATTAAAATATGAACAGTAATTGTTCATACCCCAAATAGATATAAACAATGATTGTTCATACTCCAATAGGTGTTCCTACAGATATATTATGTTGAGGCATATCCCTTCCCCCCCCCCCCAAATAGGTATGAACAGTCACAATGATAATTCGAGGTATGAACAATGATTGTGCATACTTCTTACTGACCACACATTATATTGACATATGAACAGTGATTGTTCATACCCTAAATAGATATGAACAATAATTGTTCATACTATATACATCGAGTCGTTTCGATTGGGCCGGGCTATTTATTATTTCGCGCCAGGAGTATACTTGACTTTTCATCTACCCGAGCCGTTTTTTATTTCACTTCAAGAGTACATTTGACCTTTCATCTACCCGGTCTTTGTGAGTGATTAAAAAAAAATTGGTTCAAATAGTTACTTTTCCCCCGGATCTGTCCTAAAGAGTCACTCCTATAAGAAATATTAGGGTCTGCTTAGCCTCTTCGTTAACCCAAATTAAAAAAGCTTCTTCATCGTTGTCATCTTTAACAAAGAGGTTTGTCGATTGGTCCCAAGTCACAACACAATCTCATCATTAGTCGCCAATAGTACCGAATAATACACATGAAAACAATCTGCCTTATGCATGATTGGATATCAATATAATATACAACTAGCACACAAACCTTAAACATGTACAAAGTAATTTATTCCCACCTGAGTGCACTACTAACACCAAAAACCCCATTCAAAATTTAAACAACGACCATGAACTTATCAGATTATGCAAATATAACCAAGTAAGTGGAGTCAACTTCTAAAGATATTATGGATAGAATCATTGATGTTTACCCATGCACGAATTGGTCTAAAAATGCTCTTAGGAAATTAAGAGTGAAGAATAAAAAATAACAACCACATATTGAAATAAATAAAAACAATATAGAATATGGGAAAAAAAACACTTGATTATTAGATCCATCAATAAATAACTACATTTACATCTTTAGAATGCACTGAAATCTTATTATTATGTCAAAAGAAATTTATCCGTTAGCATGGATGGAACATGCTAATAATTACATAAAAATGAAATATAAGTCTTAAACACATTATATAAAATACAGCTAGTAGATGAGGATTAGGTGAGTGAAAATAGTTACTTGAAAAAATTTATTGATAAAGAATTACTCATATGAGAGATAAGTTCAAAGCTCCAAAACTATACATGTAAGGTTTAAAGCTTTAGATCCACTTACTAACGTTCTTATGGAATATACTAAAATATGTGGATAGTATATAGATAGTGACGACTATAATAAATAACTTAACCTTCTCCCTAGATGAGGAATTCGATTGAGTTAATAAACAGTTATGGTTGGTATATATACGTAAAATGTATGGTTTGTCAATCTCGGAAGTCACAGTCAAACGTATTAATGTTAGACCTGCATTACTTTCTCCCTTAACACTCCAAATTTTATGGTAAACACAAATCAAAAGAAATAAGACTTTTGAAATCAGCACATACTGGGGAGGTAGAGAAAAAAGACTTGTAGAAAAAAGACTTTTGAAATCAGCACAATAGTTGTAAATTGAAGAACTCGAGAATATGGGATACTTAGAAGTTCAAGAATTGAGACTTTTAATTCCTATTTAGTTTTTTTCTCGCAACTTGTTTCTCTAGCTTTTTTATCAGCAATTTTTTTCTCTTAATTTGAATAGTCTCTCCTATAATCTTTATTATTCTTTGTTTGGATGTGTATAAATTAGGAACATAAAACATAATTAATTATGACTCTTAAAGAAGAGAGTCTCTCCTGTAATCATTATTATTCTTTGTTTGGATGTATATAGATTAGAAAACAAGAAACATAATTAATTAGGATTCTTGAAAAAAGATTTAATATATAAAGAAAACATAATTAATTGAGACTCTTACTTACTATTTTTTTTTTCTCCTATTTTTTCTTAATCCCCATTTGCAAGTTTTATGTGGATAGCCCCACTTGAGCCTAAAAGGCCAAATGAAACAATTATTTTAAATTTAAAAAGAGAAATTTGCTATTATATAATTATTATTCTTTGTTTGGATGTGTATAGATTAGAAAACAAGAAACATAATTAATTAAGACTCTTGAAACTAAATTTAGTATATAAAGGAAACATAATTAATTGGGACTTACTTACTATTTTTTTTTTCTCCTATTTTTTCTTAATCCCTATGCAGATAACTCATCTAACTCTATCCCATATAGCAGTAAAAGGATAAACAGCACCGACTGCCTTACCATCGAGACTGATCAAAACTTCTCTAAAAGGTTCATTCCCAGGCTCCCAGCCAAACCCGTAAGATTATTGGCAACTATATAATCATTTAAGATAATAGATTATAGATGGATTACTGCTGCAAATGAAAGAAGAAAAAATCGTCTTGAGAGAAGATTTTCATTATTATTTTGGAAGAATGAGAGATGTGGATTTTGGATGCACATCTCTCAATGACACTAATTTTCCATTTAATTATTTTTCAAGAAATTTGATGATCCTCGGCTCCAAAAGCACTAACGGCTGCCTTGAGGAATTTTATAAGATAGAGCTACTGATTATTCCCTTCAACTATAAATTCACGTTTAAATAAAATAAATCATCAATATATGTCAAACCCATAACAATAACATGTGCTTGGGATTTCAATCCATCCATAAGCGTCAACAGCTGAGAAACAAACCTCCTTTCAACTTCTCCATTTGTCTTTTCTCTTTTGGACGGGAAAGAAAGGTTTTTTTTTTTGCCGAAAAGGGACTGCTATTATATATATATAAAGATAAAGATAAAGATAAAGATGAAACATCCATAGAGTTGTAAAGTTCTACGATATGTCATGATCACGAGGTTATCACGAACTAGTTTTTTACACTATCTCGACATCTAGAGCACATTACGCCCGTACCACGTAAGTGGGTTGTCATGAAGCATATCTCTCTTCATTCTTACCGGATGGAATTTGCTTATGATCTCTCTCTAGAATGGTTCCGCCTACTCATAACTGAGTGCCTTCCCTGCACTCAGCTTAGACTACCTTCCATACTCGGCAAATACAATAGCTGGTTCTCATTCCTTCCTTTGATGGTTCCTCCTTGCTTCTAGTTCTGTAATATGAGTTCAACGGATACCGATAGGAAACTGCAGAGTAAACACTTAACTAGTATATATTCTCCATTCACGTATGACAGACAAGTTACATTTATACTATTGTGAGACAGCTCTTCAAGAGATTCTGTTAACCTTGACAGCAAAGAAATTCAGTTGATTATGTGTAGGCCATATCACTACAAATTGGAGACGGTATGTAAAGATCTATTCAGTTCAAATTGCACGACGTGAAAAAAGAAATGTTAAAGGGATTATTGCCTGGTGTATGAAACAAAAAAGTAGCTGTCTAAAAGGAAATCAAAACAAGAAGAAAACGATCAGTGATAGAAATCAAAATCAGATGAACTGACCGACTCAGGTGAAGTCAGACAACAGATAGAAATCAGGGGGGATATATAATTCAGCAGCTCCAAGCGAAAGGTTGGACCGAGAAGATTGAGCGAGATCTCTAGGGTCTTGCGGCTTGGGTTTTGCATCCTAAGAAAGGTTTTGGATAGACAATTTGGTGTCCAGATTGAGAGATTAAGGGATTACAACACATCTTAATGATGCAGGAGTTCATTCTTCCATAGTTTGAATTAAACCATCCAGATCATGGTTCACATGCGGCTTCCTGGATGTGTCTTTTATGAATGCCATCGCAAAAAATAATCAAATCAGATATCCTTAGAACAAATAAGACGAGTGCAAACAGAGTAAATATCGAGCAACACATTATATTAGGACAATGGCAACCATAGTGAGAATTCAAAATAGCAAACTTTAGATAGAATTGATCCATGCTCAACGGGTAGTGTCAAAGGAGGAAGAGAGATAACTGATCTGAGAGTGAATGTAGGGTTTACAAAAGTTGTGGCAATTAGAAAGCCCCAAGAGGTTCACATTTCCACTCTCTTGATGACCAAGAGTCCAAGACTCCCTCTGCTTCCCCGAATTTGAGAATTTAAATTGATTGCCTCAGAAGGGGGTAATGTAGAAGTAATCAAGCAACTGAACTCAAGTACTTCAAGAACCCATATTATGATGTACGTTGTAGCATGCAATTTGATAACTAACACTATAATCAAACCAAGATTAACTGAAAAGTGAGAGTACAACATAACAATAGGAAAAGGAATATACTTACTTCCACAGCTAGAAATTGGAACCTCTTATTGTTCAGGAGGGATTTTTCCCTCATCAAACCACCTCGGAGGATCAAATCCTGACCCACCTAAAAATTGAAAGAACTCTAATTAATCTGGGGCAAAATTATCGGCAACAAGATTCAATCTAACTTTAGATCAAAGATAACAAATAACATACTCGTATGACACTTATGACAATAGAATGCAAATATTACCTAGGGGATTGCAACGACAAAGACGCCAAGCTGTCAAGATGGTCCCCTTAGCAACTCCATATCTTTTGTACGCTTCCATAGAGTACTCGCTGCAAGTTGGGACATACCGACAACTGTTTGGCATCAGTGGTGAGATTTCCCCTGCATGCAAACAAAATTTGAGATCACTATCCGCAGCTTTGTCTTCCTTTTTTTTCTTTTCTTCTATCAAATTCTTTTAAATTTCTGTGCATGTTTGCATATTTCAAACTTCTTCAGAAAAAGACGAGTGAACAATGATCATTGGGCTGCTAATTATCCTTTATAGTGATAGATTCCCTGCTTGGTTCACTAGATAAGTCAAACATTGAGATGTAATAGCTGCTTTAAAGAGTAAGGGTGTGTCTACTCGCATGAAGTCTTTCCTCTGGTACATCCTGTTTATACAAGGAAAGTATTACCACCCTCAAGAACTTCCGTGAAGAAATTCACCAACCTCCCTTTTTATTTGGATACGTAAATTTTATTGATTTGGATGCATATGGGGTACAAGTGTGAGAGAGAATCTCACTTACAGGGTGCAACCAGTGCACTAGAGGACTAGAAAGCTCCCAAGAACTCCTGCAGTTCCACAAAGCTCCTTAAATGTTAACTTACACCCCTATGGAGACCCAAAATTCAAGCTCCAAAGGCCCCAAATTTCTACCCTATCACTAGCAAATATGCCATCTCTAGCAAGACATTCGGTTAGTCAACATGAGCATTTTTTTTTTTTTTTATTGGCAAACCTGTTTTAAATGAGATCAGTAACTCTTTGATGCTGGCGGGGTTCGATCCCCAGACCTCTGGTATCTGTTAGCAGGACTATTATAGTATTTTTCCTATATTACCTCTGTAATTACTTTATTACCCTTTCTAGGGTTTCTATTATGATTCTATAAATATAAGTGATGAGCTCTCTCATTCACTGAACTTTTCCCTAAATTCCTTTCTACATGGTATCAGAACCATTAAAACAAATTGTTCTGATTGCAACCTAAGCTTCCGCATTTTTTTTTCTTCTTTTCTGTCTTTCCTTTTTTTTTTATAACCAATCGCGAGATGCGATAGGTGTTGATCTGAATCTCGATCTATTTATTATTTTTGAGGTAATTATTTAATCGATATGACTAATAGTGATGAGTTTACTATCTCGACTGTTTCTTCGGTTAGAACGGGTGAAGATGTCCAGTCCTTCTATCCTGTTCATGATAATCCGAATTTGAAAGTTACCTCACAGCTACTAGATGGTTTGAACTATGTTCGGGCACACGATCAGAAAACCGCTTTGTTGGAGGCCGTGGAAAGATAGGATTTCTTCCGGCACGTAAAAGGCACCGCTAAACCGATCCGAAGTATGCTAAGTGGTTCTCGATGATTCTATGGTGAGGACTTGGTTGATTAATTCTATGCAACCAACGATTTCTGGCGGCTATTTGTTTATAGACACCGTGATATCTTATTTGGGAATCTCTTCGATGGCAAAGATATTCTCAAAGACGTAATAATGCAAGGAGTTTCCAACTTTCCAATGAGATTGGAAATTTCAAACAGGAACTAGATCTCTTGGGCGCATTTACGCGAGACTTCGACTCGGTTGGGAAGAACTATCTCATTATGATAGTTCTATTGAATGGGCCTAATGCAGCAGAGATATTTATGCAAAAATTGTGGAGAAGAATCGAGTATTTCAGTTTCTTGTTGGGCTCAACTCGAAGTTTGAGTATATTGTTGTTCATCTACTTGACAAGCATCCGTTCCCAACTCTCGAGGAAGCACATTCTATTGCCTTCTCCTCGATCGAGTCGCCGAGCTCCGCGGCTCTCTATACTCTCGGTCTTCATGTTCGAGACTTCGCTATGGCGATCCGTTATGCTTATCCGCCACCACCGTCAGTTCCTCCACAAACTTTCCGGGCACCATTACCTGGGCTTTTGTCATTGCCAACGGCCTCTGGTAGTTCTCGTCCTCCAAACAAGAAGTGTGATCATTGTGGTAGATTTGGGCATGTAAAGGCAACATGTTATCAATTACACGGTCGTCCTCCTGGTTTTCAACCACCCCGATCAACATCTCAGTCCTCAACACACCTATCTGCTGACTCTAGTACATTAGAGTCTTCTGCTTCTAGTGCTCTTTCTTCGGAAGAGATCAACAGGTTCCGACAATTTCTCTCTATGTCTTCTCAACCGGGACCTTCTCATGCAGGTAATTTTGCATCCGCCAATTAGTGCTTCAGATCCGGACTTCACCCTAGATTGTCAATCGGTGCCACCGATAATACGACCGGTATGTCTTCTTTTTCGGAATTATGCAACTAGTTCTTGAAACGGATAGTTCGCCTTGCCAATAGGGCTGAAATGCCTATTGTAGAGGCGGTGGTCAGATCCCGCCACTAATTCATTTTTGTTACCCGATGTTCTTCATGTCCCCAAGTCAAGTTGACCACCAATCTTATTTTCGTTAGTAAACTTACCAAAGATGTAAACCGCAGTGTAACCTTTTATCCATCTTATCGTGTTTTCCGTGATCCGTGTCGCAGGTGATTGGCAATGGACGGAAGAGGGTGGCTTATATGTACCGGATAGACTGTTTTGGCCGGGTCTCTCCCCATGCCCTCTAGTTAGAGTCTTCGCCCGGTAGTGAAAATGTAAAGCCGGTGTTACGTTGGCATCACCGCCAGGTCATATTTCTTTTGAGTATCTACGTTATTTGTTTCCATCTTTCTTTTCCAAAGTATCCATGTTAAGTCTATCTTGTGAGACATGTGAACCGCTAAACATCATTGTAGCCCTTATCCATTAAGTAGTAATAAAACTTCGCCTTTGTTTGATATTGTGCACTCGATGTTTGGGGTCCCGCCCTGGCCACTTCGCTTTTAGGATTTCGTTATTTTGTGTTATTCATCGACGATTTCTCTAGGTGTACTTGGGTTTATTTAATGAAATCCAAAGATGAAGTCTCCTCCATCTTCCGTAATTTTATCGCGAATGGTTCGCATACTTACGGTTTGGTACAATAGTTAAAGTCTTTCGTTCCGATCGGGGGTGGGGATTTTGCCTCTCACGGTCTTCGACGGCCGGTTTATCGAGGCCAATGGTATTTTGCATCAAACCTCTAACACTCGGACTCCCAAAGCAAAAAATGGCAAATCGAAAAGAAAACCGGCCATATTCTTGATCTTGCTCGTGATTGGCATGAATGTTCCTTCACGCGTTTTTGGTCCGATGTCGTCCTTCACGCGGTGCATCTCATTAACCGTTCTCCATCTAGAACTCTCTTGGCTTTCGCGACCCCAGATTCCATTATTCATCCCGATCGTTCGTTTTTCAAATCCCTTCGTGTTTATGGGTGTGTTTTGTTTCGGCCCAAGTCACCGTGTCTATCTCTAAACTAGATCCACGCCTTGAAAATGTGTGTTCTTCGGGTTACTCTCATACCGTGGCGGTTATCGGTGTTATCACCCCTCATCGCGTCGTTGTTTCATCTCCATGGATGTTACCTTCTTCGAACATGCTCAATTCTTTTCAGGTGATGTCCTATCTCAGGGGGAGTGGTTTCCGATACTCCCTTTTCCTCATGAGGATTCACATTCGGTTGTTATTTCTTTTCCACTTCCGATGAGTGTTCAGCCAGAGCCTATAGTCTCCCCTCCAGTCCCACATTTGGTTTCACCTCCTTTACAGGTCTATACTCGTCGATATCCGTGGCGCCAACCTTCCACCACCGACCGCCTCGACATCTTCGCTCTCCAGGTTTACCACTTGCCACTGATTCACTTTTATCAGGTATTGAGCCATCTCCTATCCCTCCTATACCAGTTACTATTGATGTTGATTTACCGGTTGTTGATAGAACTGATACTCCACCTATTGATGTTCGGAAGAGAAGTCTTTGCAGAATGCCAGCCTAGATATGCTAATATCAGAGCTTATTCTATCACCGATTATACTCGGATCATCGTTTGTCTCCTAGTTACGGATGTTTTCAAGTTTCTCTCTCATTGGTTGATATACCACGCACAAATGGCGGTTGTGGCCCGACACTTCATTGGAAGGCTGCAATGTTGGAGGAATTACATGTATTAGAGGTCAATAATACTTGGGTCTTGGTTTCTCTTCCACCTGGCCGTAGAGCAGTCGGGTGTAAATGGGTTTTCACGGTGAAACAAAACCCAGATGGAATAGTTAGTAGGTACAAGGTTGGGTTGGTTGCGGGGGTACTGCATTCATGGGGTTGATTATCGGGAGACCTTTACTCCTGTGGCCAAGATGAATACGTTCGAGTTATTTTTTCTCTTGCTGCGTCCAAGTCATGGCCCCTTTTTCAGATGGATGTGAAAAATGCCTTTCTCAATGGGGCTTTACAAGAAGAGATGTATATGTCTTCACCACCTAGTTTCCGTTCTTCTTCTACTTCGGGCTTGGTGTGCCGGTTGAAAAAGTCTATCTATGGGCTTAAGCAGTCTCCTCGCACTTGGGCTGAAACATTTGTTGCAGCCATGACCACATATGGATATGTTTAGAGTCAAACTGACCACACCTTGTTTCTTCGACACTCTGGTACGAAGATTGTTGTATTGCTTGTTTATGTGGACGATATTGTTATTACTGACGATGATGTTCAGGGTATTAGTGACCTGAAATCCTATCTCAAGACCCGCTTTCAGTGAAAGATCGGCCCCCTCGTTAAGCACTTCTTTGGGATTGAGGTTGCTCGTTCTAGTTCTGGTATTTTTATCTCTCAGAGAAAGTATATTCTTGATCTTCTCTCTGCTTCAGGACAACTTGCATGTCGTCCTGCTGAGACACCTATTGAACAGAACCATCACCTAGCCGACTATGATGGGGAGTTGTTGGACAATATTGGTCAGTATCAGCGGCTTCTTGGGAAGCTCCTCTATCTTTCTTTTACCCGTCATGATATTACATATGTGGTTGGAGTTCTTAGTCAATTTATGCACAAGCCGCGCCTTCCTCATCTTCAAGCAGCTATTCGTGTGCTTCGTTATCTCAAAGGATGTCCTGGACGTGGCCTTTTGTTTCGAGATAATGGTCATTCTCGGGTCGAGGCGTGGACTGATGCTAACTATGCAAGTTGTAGATCTGATCGTCGATCTACTTCTGGGTATTGCACCACTATTGGTGGTAATTTGGTTACATGGCGGAGTAAGAAACAAGATGTTGTTTCTAGGTCCAGTGCCGAAGCAGAGTACAGGGCGATGGCCCAAGGTGCATGTGACCTTCATCTACATGTCTCTCTTCTGATGACGCATTACTGTGACAACAAGTCTGCTCTTAGCATTTTAGTTAATCCTGTGCAACATGATCGTACTAGACATATAGAGGTTGATCGGTACTTTCTACGTGAGAAAGTGACTTCTGGACAGATTTGTGCTTTATATGTTCCGACGTCTCGCGAAATTTTGCGAACTTTCTTCTGGGCGGTTAGTAGTAGACTATTTTCGAGAGGTTTTGTCCAATTTTGGGTATGTGTGATATCCATAGTCCAGCTTGAGGGGGAGTGTTAGCAGGACTATTATAGTATTTTTCCTATATTACCTCTGTAATTATTTTATTACCCTTTTTAGGGTTTCTATTATGATTCTATAAATATAAGTGATGAGCTCTCTCATTCACTGAACTTTTTCCTAAATTACTTTCTACAGTATCATCACCCAAAGGTTTTACCGACTTTGCTAGTCGGCACCTGCAACACGAGCATTTTCATGTTCCCTCTCTACGATAAGCTGATTATTATTTAAATCAAGTGCCATTGTTTGCTCTATGCCACAATCCCTAGTGTTATTTCCATGCATTTCCTCGAAAAGCTTTTCATGACCTGTTCTTCCGAATCTAGGTGATATCACCAACACCCTCCCTATGTAAATTTTCCTATCGAAACTACTCTTGAGGGTGGTAAGATGTTTAATAGTAGGCTCCTCCACCTATCTCATGAAATAGTTTTTAAATAAAAAAAAAAAAAAATCCCTTTGTAATGTATATGCATTACAGAAAACCACAAAGACTTGGTGTAAGATCATCTCCTTTACTCAAATTATATTGACAATCTTTGACTTCCATATCCTCGAAACAATGTGAAAATTCATTTAGTGGTCATACTTGTCCTTGATGTGTGTAGAAAGAAACATCAACAAAATTTCCATGTTATGAGGGTATTTGTGTGAACATCCACACTACTTGGTCACTTTTCCTCAATGATAACTCCAAGTATCAAGTCTAAAAATATCTAAAAATCTCAATCTATTATTTACCAGCCAGATTGATTTACGCGGGCAAAAAGGAGTGCACGTGACTACAAATAAAGCAATTGGACCAATTTCAATATGCCATCTTGTCAGTAAGACATTGGAATGGTTTATTTGCTAACACAGACTCTACATTGAAATTATTGGACGCCTTATTTTAATATGAAAATATGAGAAAAAAAAAAACTCACTCTTGTAGAACTTGAGCATAGAAAGAGCAGCTTTAACACCCACATTATTTACTTCTTCTTCCTCATTATCTAACAAACAAACAAATAAACGACATTCCAAAAACCAAAAACAAAACAAGAATAGAAAACTGGCTCATACTACCTCGAATGGGTATCTGCTCCACTGGATCTTTATCTTTTACATTAACAATTAGCAGTGATCTCCGTCCCTGCAACTGAACACACTTAGAAAACTGATATTGTAAATTTGAAACAAAGACACTAGAAAAAGAGAGAGAGGATTACGGGTTTCGAAGATGCTGGGAAGAAGAGCTTCGTCCGTTGACTGGTTTTAATAACACAAGTTAGTTGTGAAGGGTTTTTTTGGGGTTTAAGCTGCCAAAATGAGTGTGATGATGAAATGAGTACCGTCATTTTATTTTATTTTTTACTTGCTATTGGCGGGTAATTTGGTTCTACTATATATATACCCGACGACATTTTTAAAGGGCCTAAACCATGGGCCTGTCCATTAACTAAATCTACTAGTCCACAAAACAAGCCCATTTAAGGTAGCATTGCATGATATCGGGTTACTTGACTGGATCGACCAGAGCTAGACATCTAGTAGCTTGCTTAGATGCTTGGATTCTTTGTTTAGATTTGACTATTGATCATTGATGTTGTGACATTGGTTATTGCGGATAGTAAACCTTGTGGCTGCAAAGGAATTTATATATACATGGTCCATGTACGCTTGGCCCAAATCAACCTTGTAACAAGCCTAAAAGAAAGAGATCTTACTACTAATTAAAGCCCATACATATTGTTAGAATTTGGAAAAATTAGAAATGCATCAGAATTAATCATCTTCCATCATTTTTTACTACCCCTTCTTTTTGTTAGTTTTGAACCTGCTTTAATGGCGAAAATGCATATAGGATCGGCTTCTTTTTGTTAGTTTTGAACCTGCTTTAAAGGTGAAAATGCATATTGTATCGGCATGAAATGTTGCACGTGTTATTAAGTAAATCTCATCAAAAATTGAGGAAAAGGATGGTTTATCACTTTATCTGTTACTAGTCCCATAATATTTTACCTACTTTTGGCAGATCTCGTCCTGTCCATATAATAGGGGGAAAGCAGGGAGCATCACCTTGAACATTTTAGTGTGTAGAGTCAGCTTGAATAATCACCTGGCTGTATGGCGTATAGCATCCTGCATTCCAGCTCTAGAATCACGATGGCCTCTCAAACACTACACCATTTGGTGGGGAACCTGAAGAGCCATTATTGTTTATAGTTTTACTGTCTTCCATAGAGAGCTTTATTTGGAGAATTGTACTAATGAACAGCTTATGTGGGGAAATTTCTCAAGAACTTGGACGTTTAACAGTCGCAAAAGCAAAACACAAGAATCCCAGCTATAAAAATGGGAAAAGGCTACCACTACGCAATCTGCTTCAGGAGGGAATAATGCAACTGTACAAGAGGTTGCCTCTTTCACTTTATCAAAGAACTTTCTTTGTCTTCTGTCAGTAAAGATCAAATACGGTAACAATATCACAAGTTTTGGTACGAAAAAATCCACTGATTTCCACTGATCTTCCTCTCATTTGTTGATGAATTTTTTCTAAACTGTGACTGGAACCAGCTCCAAAAACAAGTTGATCAAACCATCCATTATATGCTTGTCAAACTATTGCATAATCAAGTCGATCTTATAGCCATGCACTATAAGGCAAACTTTAACACTTAACCAATCAGATTCAAAGAAAAACCAAATGGCCCCTAAGAGATGCACTGCCACTGCCATTAAAATGTTATTAGCCAAATCTTGTAAAAACAAAATTTACCAATTGAATATGAAGCTAAAAATAAAAAACCTAGCAGTCGTCCTCCAAACCAGAATGGACTCACATATTTTGCACGGGATGCTCTCCTTGATTAGGGGGTAAGACATCCATAAGTCGGCTATTATTCCCTGGTTAATGTTTGAATTTGGGTAGAGGGGTGTCCAAATGGGGCGTCTCTACGTATTATATATATTCCTTCCTGAAAATGAATGTTTCTTAGCAATTTGCATTAGTTTCCATTCACGGTGATCACTCGTTAAACGGGCAACCCGTTAGTATTTCCGCTATCTAATCTTAGAGGTGGCAGTTTTGTACACGACTTGATAACCCGACACGAAATTAGCTGGTTCGGGTGGAAAAAAAAAGCTTTTGGGTCATTTAAGGGTCGACCTGCCAAACCTGTCAAATAAATGGGTTGGGCCACATATATTAACCCGTTAGTATACCCGATTAGTTCTCGGGTCTAATGGATCTGGTCATCAACCCATGACATGTATAATCTGTTTTACGATAAGTTTCCCTATTTTTAAAGATATATATATTGGCAAACCTATTTTAAATGAGATCAGTAACTCTTTCATGCCGGCAGGGTTCAAGTTCCCAGACCTATGGTTTCATCGCCCAAAGGTTTTACCGACTACTTGAAATAAACGACTAAAAAGAGAAGGATTAATAGTCATATTGATTCATTCCATAAATATATGTTTCGTTATTCAATTTTCATTAATATGTAATTGAATTATGAATGTTTATTAAGTATATATATATATACATAAAATCGTGAAATACTAAATATTTTGCATACATGTTATCTGTGAATCTGATCCGAAACTGACCCGTTGGCTTAGTGGGTCACCCGTTGGGTAACCCGTTGTCCCGTTATATAGCCAGGTTGGGTTTGGGTTTGACAAACTCGACACGATTAGTAATTAGGTTGGGTTTGGATTTACTCTCCTAACACGTGACCCGAATATGATACGACACGAACCCGACCCATTGCGACCACTATCTAATCTCCCTCACAAATTACAGGTCTAAAGCAGGAACCATTCCATTCTCTCTCTTTTTCACTACTTCCTCTATTCTAACTATTTTTAATTACTAATCTCTGTTCCAACTAGCATGCAAGTGTTTCTAAGTTCCCTTTCTTCATTAGACAGCAGATACATGTCCCTGAAAAATGTATATGATGCTCCCTCTGAAAACAATAAACTTCAGGACTATATGCCAACTGAATTCCGTGTGTCATCCATGCCAAACTTAGCTCCTAATGTTCATTGGCAACTAGGTGATAGCCAACAATGAACCCAACAACTGCACCCCTGTCAAACTTAGTCTAGCCCTTTCACCCCAGATCATATATGAATTTCAGTTTTCCAGGCAGAAAAGTTAAGCCAGACTTGCCCATGTCATATCCAAGAGGCAGCCCATTTGCTCAGCAGTGCAGTTGAAGAAAAATTAACATGCTGATCCCTTGTGATTCTGGGCACAATTAAAAATGTTGATCTCAACTTTCAGAAGATGTCGCAACATATTGTGATATTTTGGGCAATTCTGTAGTACGGTAATCAATGTCTTTGCCACTTTCAGTCAAGTGTATTTTTCTCAAAAGAGAGGTAAAAAAAAAAAAAAAACAGCACTCAACAATTGGGAAGTAAATGACTTACTAGAACAATTAAAAAAAAGACAATACTGGTGACATAGGTATGATCACGTGTAGTACCATTGTAAGCTAGATTCTAAATTTTCAAATCTGAAAACAAATAGAACTACATAATTGCATAAAAGCTAAGCCAAAAAACAACATAATTGCACAAACCCTAAACCTGACGAAAACAAGAACAGCACAACAGAGAAACTTATACCTGTTACCATGGTAAGTGGTTTTATGCCTTTCTGTTTTCAACATTTGGCCGTCTTAGAACATTAAAGTCCAGCTTTTCATGCTTTTTCTGCTTATAAGAGCCATTTCTGTTATTTGGAGAAGATCGTTGATCACCTTCTCTACTTGCAGTTTTTGGTGACTTATTAGGATATAGGACTTCAGTAACACTTTCAGGATTTTTTCTTTTAAGGTCCCCGTTATACTCACTTTCAGCTTTAAACCCGTTTGAGCCATCTGGTCCTATACATGAAGAACCATTTTCTCTGTACAAGATTAGCACAAAAGTTAGAACTATACTCTTCACGTATCCAATGCAAGTCTTCCATGTAATTGGTAAAGATAAAGAAACAGTTATGTAACAAAGCTGTCTGTGCTTAGACCAGTTTAATCAGGATATTACCATGAAGTCCAAGTACCTACCTCTCGAAATTATTCGCATCGCCAGTATTTGCGGAGGACACCTTCGGTTGATCAGGGTTTTCTGCTGCTTCATTCAATTTCTACCAAGAAAAAACTGTGGGATGAGGCAACAGTAACAAGACAAGCACAGGTTGCAAATCGTCCTTGAAATATAGTTCAAGTCACTCGATCTTCATACTCACATCAATCGAAGGATTGAAACTTTGAAATGACATTCTTCCTTTTACTGCTCCAGGATGAGGATTTCCTTCCATTATGACTATGCTGCAATAAGACGTAAGAAGAAGCAGATGTGATTTATGGTGT
The DNA here is from genome assembly GCF_015680905.1 of Coptis chinensis. Lineage (NCBI taxonomy): Eukaryota > Viridiplantae > Streptophyta > Magnoliopsida > Ranunculales > Ranunculaceae > Coptis > Coptis chinensis. The sequence goes on from NC_141462.1 coordinate 27,484,485, forward strand.
ACACTCTTATTAACTTATGCACTATATATATAGCTTTAGGCCATTGCTTAGTAGCAATGTCACAGCAGGCTAAATCAAGAAATAGAAGATATACATATAATATGTAACAATAACGGGGATGAAGAAACAATTTAGAAAAGAAATTTGAATACTGGTTGAAGGTTCTCCCATATTTTGAGTACAAGACAGAGTAAGTTCAAACATTTATTCATGATAGTAATGCACTAATACATATTTTAAATGTAAACTACAACTGATAGCAATAAAACATCACCATGGGAATGTTAACTAATAACATTGGCGCATGATAACATTCAATTGACTTATGAGTTATCACTGAATTTGTAAGTCATAATGCACCAATTCTAGTGAGTAGTAAGATACTGAACTCCTAAAGCATGACCACTGTAACTGCAATCTCATAAAAACCTTCCTTCAAGATTTTATTGGAATATGATTTTGTATATGAGAATTTTTGACAGTTTTCGAGATGTAATACCTATGTTACACGGACAAGCCATATTTTGAAAATAATCCGGGTCAGACACATAAACACGTGTAAGTGTCGGATACATATCAGACACATATCATATGTGATATACTCATATACCTCAATTTTGATATATCACCATGTCAGACACTTCATATCTGTGTCGGATAAGAACACACTATCCGTTCCAATGCAAATTAGTGTAATACATAAAAATGTGTTAGGATTTTCTCAAACAAAATCCACCCAAACGGATGTGCAATTTGTAAAAGCATCCCTTTAGTATATTCATTTATATGGTATTTGTGATATATATATATATATAGATAGTATAGTCGGCACATGCCATGCACATGTCAACTTATGTAATGTAAGTATTATATATATACCTCACGGAGAAGAATAAATTCATTCATTATTTTCTCTCAGATTTATTCTCTTACATGGTATCAAGAGACTAGGTTCTCAAACCCTAGCTTCCGCCGTCGTTTCTCCTCTGTCTCTTAAGTTTCTCCTTCTTCTCTTTAGTGGTAGTTTCCTCTTTCATTCATCTGTTTGTTCTTCTTCTTCTTGTTTTCCAGAAATCTTCTTGTTAGTTCTGGTTTTCTGGTTTGTTGCAAAAAAAAAAAAAAAAACAAAAACAAACAAACAAACAAACAAACTGTAGAGAACTGTTTGAAGAAAGTTCAAAAAGAATCAGGAATCAAATCCCATGGCTTCTAACAGCACCCTTTCCTCAGCCTCAACTGGGTCAGTGGAATCCACCCTTTCCGGCTCTTCTTTGGGGACTCCTAATATCTCCGTCTCTACTGGACACCATGTCTCTCTTTCGGCACCAAATGTTGGTCATTTTCTGAAGTTATCCGGTGACAACTACATCACTTGGTTGCGCCAAATGGAGCCATTTTTGTATGGTCATGACTTCATGAAATATGTGGATGGCTCTCATCCTACACCACCTCGTACCCTTACTGGTTCTACCGAGGGCACCACCATTGCTAATCCTGCCTTTATGCAATGGTTCCAGACAGACCAGCTGATCATTAGCTACATTACCTCTACTTTGACGCAGAGTATGTTGGCTCTCTTAAGTGACATCACCACCTCACAAGCTGTATGGAGTTCACTTCGGCGCCATTTTGCTCAACAGTCCACAGCCAATGCAGCTAATATGCGATTCCAACTCTATTCTCTTTCTCGTGGGACTCAAACTGTCTCCCAATACATGCAAGAAGCAAAGACTCTCAGCGACTCATTGGCAGCAATTGGTCAACCGGTTCATAATAGGGAACTGGTCACAAATATTATGCGTGGATTAGGATCAGAATTTCACACCACTGTGACTACTATTCTCAATGGTGGGGAACTTCCGGAGTATGAGGATCTACGGGCACGCCTTCTCACTTACGAGACTCAGATTACCGACTCAACTCCTACTCCTACACCGGCAGCATTTTTATCCTACAATCCTTCTACAGCTGCCCTTCAGCCCCGTCCTCCTCAAACTCAGCAAAATTGGCACAAGGGAAAGAAGCGAAACAACAAGAATCAACGAGGTCATAACTACTCTCAGCAGTCTTACCAGAGTTCCGAGTACCGCCCTCCAGGTCCTGGAATCTTAGGTGCATATCCAGTTATATGCCAGCATTGTGGCCAACCCGGTCATACCACACCTGCATGTAGGCGTTACTCCTCCCCTCCCGTTTCTCTTCAGCCTGCCTTCGCTGGAATACAGACCGTCCCACAGCCTGGTATACTTGCTGGTCCACAGTTCCTCCCACAATTCGGCCAGCCTCAGTACCCCTCCATGGCATGCCAGATGACGCCACAAGTTGATCCTAATTGGTATCCTGACACTGGAGCTACACATCATATGACAGGCAACTCAGACCTCTTGCAGTATCATGCTCCTTATAGTGGTAATGATTATGTCACTCTCGGTAATGGATCTTCTCTTAGCATTCAAAACACTGGTAGCATTCCTATTGCTCTAGGTACACGTAAGGTTAGCCTTCACAATGTCTACCATGTTCCTGCCATTACCAAAAACTTGCTTTCTGTTGCTAAATTTACTCACGACAACAATGTCAGCTTTCACTTCACTCCACATGGCTATTACATTACTGATTTATCTTCTGGTGTTCCTCTATTTCAGGGCCCATGTAAAGATGGTTTATACCCACTTCCACTTGCACCATCAAATTCCACTGCTTTAGCTGCTCTTTCATCTACAACTTGGCACAATAGCCTTGGTCATCTCAATACCAAAGTGCTTTCTTTCTTAGGTAGTAACAAATTGTTAAGTTCTGATTTTCAGCTTAAACACTCCTTTTGTAAAGGTTGTGTTTTGGGTAAATCCACACACCTTCCTTTTAAGAATAGTAATGAAATAAGTGCCACATTTCCCTTCTCACTTGTTCACAGTGATGTATGGATGTCTCCAGTAGTTTCTGTTTCTGGCTTTCGTTATTATGTTTTATTCACTGATGACTACACTCATTATACTTGGATATTTCCTATGAAACACAAGCATGAAGTACTCACTCACTTTCAAACCTTCCATAATTGTGTTCAAAATATCTTTAACACTAGAGTCAAATACTTTCAAAGTGTTGGTGGTGGCGAGTATGTTAATAATCCATTTGGCACCTATTGCCGACAAATGGGTATTCATCATAGACTTTCTTGTCCTCACACACCAGAACAGAATGGTTTAGCTGAACGTAAGCATCGTCACATTGCTGACATGGCCCGTACTCTTCTTGCCACTGCTCATGTCCCTCTCAACCTTTGGGTAGAGGCCGTTTCCCTCCCCTCTCCTTCAGTGGACCACTCCCTATGCTCGGCTTTTTGGTCACTCACCCTCTTACTCAGATCTCCACACCTTTAGCTGTGCTTGTTATCCGCATATCAGTGATTATAATGCTAATAAGATCGCACCACGAGCTGTTGAGTGTGTCTTTTTAGGTTATTCTCTTACACAATTGAGATGCCAAAGGCACAATGGTGATAAAACATAGAGGAATAATTTCACTCTCTATAAATACGTTTCTATTCTTGCAAATTGAATAAAGGCAAAAATCCTCATGGAATCAAACAAAATGTGTTGTGTTCACACTGTTAATTCCTTTTATACCTTCACTAGTTTGAATAGATGGAATAGAAATGCTCAATTCTTAAATAAATTAATGGGCGCTCAGTAAGGTGTGTTGGGGGCACAGAGAAATGTGTCAAAGGCGTGTAGGAGACGTGAAGTATACCTGCACATCAAATCTTCAATCATCTAGACTGTCACTCACACTCTCCCAATTGTACTGCACAATGCTATTGAGATTGGTGGTCTTGTATATGGTGCTTCAAAAAACGGTTAACAATTCTTTGATGTGTAAAAGGATATGGAGATTTTGTGATGGCTCAAATGTATTGTTTTGGGAGGACAGGAGGGCATCCCAGAGGCCTCCAAAACAGATATTGATGACTTGTTTGAGGTTTGAACAACAAAGGATTACGGTTCAGTAACATGTGGCTTTGATGGATGCAATTCGGTCTTCGAATCTCTTTTTCAGGTGGACGTTTTTGAGAAAGAACTTCCTAGAGTCAGTGAGTTGGTAGACTTGTTAGACACTAGACTCGAGAATAATCCCCCTGAGCACTATGAACATAAGCACGACTGACTGAGACAACTATCTATCAAAATTGTTGATGCTGATCAATGGGTACTGATTGACTAGTTGATTACAACAAAGAGAAATATGGGAACAACGGGAATACAAACTGGAATGTCTCCAATCTGATTAGATCCAATCTAAATGATCCCAACTATTCCAATCCTTTATTTATAGTCTAAAGACCCCAAACACTTTCCACATAGACAACTCTATAAAAAAGATGGATTTGACACAAACACTCTTAAATCTTAATAACATTAGACTTTAATAAAACCATCTTCAAAAGACATGTTAAAAATCTAATAAAAAGTATCAATTCTAAATAAAAATGTATGCACATGTGATTCGAAAGTCGAAACAATGGAATTTCAGCCCAAACACATTGCTCAATTCAGATATGAGTATGATGTTATCATCGAGACTTTGATTTTGACTATCGATTTCCATACACTCTGGTCACTGAAGAAACAAATGGAAATTGAGCTTCAATATAGCTCTATGGTTCAGTTCCTCATTACAACGCTTAAACTTGAGGCAATGTTTCCTAGATAATAGTATGAATTATCTAATATATCTACTCCATTTGTACAGTAGGTATAGCAATCACCGCGCTCTTTCTTTTGCACAACAATATCCTCCATAAACTGTCCAATTCAAAGACCTTGAGACTCTAAAATAGAAACACATTTCAATATTCATCTAAACAACTAACAGTACCACACTGCCCACTCGAGACAACAACTCTTGAATACAAACAAGTCATATAATCATAATGAGACCAATAGTTAAACTTAAAACAAGAGACTAAATTCTAAATGAAGAAATTTGAAAGAGAATTAAAAATACCATTTTCTAATTTGGGTATTTGAAGAAGAGGGGTTGACATCATCTTCTTCTTCTTTCTTAGTTTTCTCTTCTTTTTGAACTGCCCTTTGCATGAACTAAAAAACAAACAGACAAATTCAACAACTTGTAATAATAGTAACAGAATCAATTGAACAAGTTAGTTACCTTCAAGTTCTTTAAAGTGCTTGACAGCTCACGCTTCGCCATTTCTTACGATTTGTCTCAGTTTTCAGGACGGAACTCAAATAAAGGGTTTTTGCGTTTTGAGAAGAAGATTGTTTAGGTCACACGTGTGCTGCACCAAATTGGCTAAGTGAACCCGAGACTCAAGGCCTTGGCACTAAGCCCGTGGGCCCTACTCTATTTATCATCTTACTTGATTTTAGCTTTTTTTTTTTTTTTTTTTTTCGATAATACCTTTTATATATATATATAGATAGATAGATAGATAGATAGCTTAAAAAAGCTACATGACTACAGGCATAACATTGTTTGTCAGTAGGCATTGTGGCAGTTGACACTCTTGTTGCTGATGGTTAGCCCATTTCGTCAATAGATGTGCCTCTCCATTGGACACCCTACTGATCCAATAAAACTTACAAAACATGAATGATTTACTTAAGTTTAAAACATAGTCTCTTAAGCTTTCAATAAGCCATGAACAAGTAGAGGTATTGAGAGCTTTGATGACCTCTGTATAGTCTCCTTCCAAAAGAATTGCAGTCCACCCAGAAGCTTTTGCTAGTAACATTACCACCTCAGCTGCCACCATTTTGGCTTTTTCTGCTGACTTGGCTTTAAATATTCTAGTTCCTGCTCCTACTATCTTCCCTTCATTGTCCCAAGCTATGGTGTCAGCTGCTGCCCATCCTGTTGTGGACTGAAAGGATGCATCAAACCTGAGATTTATACATTCATTAGGGATACTAGGAAATATATGGTCAAACCTAGCATGTTCATAATAAGACACAGGAGGTTTAGGGTTTAGAAGTTCAGAGTTTCCTGTTGCAAGGCCTGTATAGCATTTGTCAGCCTCCACAATACTTCTCATGATAGTTCTTTCCCTATTAGGCCTTGTCTTATCAAACTTTGCTTCATTCCTTATTCTCCATAGGTTGTATAGCAAGTAGCAAGCTTTTATCCCTGCTTGGGATATCTCTTGATTCTTGCTATGACACCAAGAGATGAACTTAGTGACCCACTCTTTGGCCTTGTTACTACCTTGGCTCTCCATTCTCAGACCCAAGTCCGAGGAGAACCACATTGCTCTTGACCAGTCACAGTCAAAGAAAAGATGGCCATCAGTCTCTAAAGAGTTATAGCACAAAGGACAGGAGAAGTCTCCACTCATTTTCCTTGTTGCCATCTTGTCCCCCATAGGTAAGGCCTCCATATAAGCTTTCCATAAGAACATTTGGACATTGGCTGGCAATTTGGCTTTCCATATATAGGAGTTTAATAGTATGGGAATTAAAGTTGGAGCATTGTCCTACACTTTTATCCTTAGATAAATGTTTGTAGGCAGATTTCACAGTGAACCTCCCAGCCTTGTCCTCACTCCACACCATTCTGTTCTTGCCACTGTCCAAAGGTCTTATCAGAACCTCTTTAATTCTCTGTACTAGAAAAGGAGGGAAGAGGGAATCTAGCTTTGCCTCATCCCAACCTGTCCCATCTTCTTTAAACAAGTCTGCCACATGGAGGCCATTCAAATCGGGATCCTCCACCCCTAGCTCCCTTAGTGTCTTAGGTTTTCCATTACATAAAACCCAAGGATCATTCAGGACTGAGGTGGAGGTTCCACTATGAATCCCCCAAATCAGACCCCCACTAATGAGGTTATAGGTCCTGTGTATGCCTTTCCAAAAGTAGGATGCATACCCAGGAGGTTTCCAAATGTCTCCAATCCAATTTTTCTCATATATACTAGCTAAAGTTCTTGTCCATATTGAATTTATATCTGTTGCTGCTTTCCAAGGAAGCTTGGCAAGCATTGCCAAGTTCATATCTCTCATCTTTCTGAACCCCAAGCCTCCTTCAGACTTGGGTTTACAAATATTGTCCCACCCAATGGTGTGGACAGTTTTAGAAGTTTCTGTACCATGCCAGAAAAAGTCTCTACATGCTCTGTCTATCTTATTACAAGTAGACATAGGAAGCATAGAGGTGGTCATAGCATAAAAAGGGGTGACTTGTACTACAGACTATATCAGAGTAGCTCTGTCAGCCTGAGAAAGTACTTTAGCCTTCCACCCTTTGATCTTATTGTGAATCTTATCAACCAAATAATCAAAGTCCTCTGCCTTTTTCTAAGATAACATGATAGGGATTCCCAGATACTTGTCCTTAGGATCAAACAATCTCATCTTCCAGAATTTCTTAAGTTTTATTTTATTTCTAAACTTAACATTTCTGCTAAAGAAAATGCTTGACTTTTCAAAGTTGATAAGTTGCCCAGAGGCTTTACAGTAATCTTGTAGAATAGTTTTCAGGTGACCCCCATCCTCAAGGTTGCCTCTGGTGAACAAGATCAAATCATCTGCATAAAGCGCGCAGATGGGTAATAGGAGGAAAAGCTCTCCTGATCTTAATCTCATGCACTTTCTCATCCATCTCAGCTTTTGCAATCATCATGGATAGAGCCTCAGACATGATGATAAAAAGATATGGAGAGAGAGGATCCCCTTGTCTGAGTCCTCTTTATGGGATGATCTTATTGAGAGGGCAACCATTCAATAAAATTTGAAAGAACACAGAAGATAATCATTGTTGAATAAAAGTTCTCCATCTTTGATTAAAACCCAGTCTCTCAAAAATATAATCTAGAAAAGACCACTCCACTCTATCATAGACTTTTTCCATATCCATCTTTAGAGCCACCCACCCATGATTCTTAGACTTCATGTTCTTCATGTGGTGGAATAGCTCACAAGCCAAGCCAGTGTTGTCCTCTATATTCCTTCCTTTAATGAAGGCCACTTAGAAAGGAGAGACAATTTTAGTTAGGTGACCCTTAAGCCTATTGGCTAAAATCTTGAAAATCACCTTATAACAGAAATTGCAGAAGCCTCAGGATTACTTAAAGTTCTCTACAGCCTCAGGATTACTTACTTTAGGGATAAGAGCAATGTATATATCATTAAAGATAGGATTAAGCACCCCCTTGGTGAAGAAGTCCTTCACAAAGGCAGAGATACTTGTTCCCACAATATCCCAAGAAGTTTGGTAAAAACAGCTTTGAAAGCCATCTGGCCCAGGGGCCTTCAAGCTGCCCATCTTCCTAACCACTCTCCAAATATCCTCATTGGTAGATACAACAATGAGAATAGTATTTTCCCTTTTTGTAATACAGGGTTGAAACAAGTTGAGAATACTCTCATTCTTCTGAGGATGATCAGAGCTGAAGAGGTTTCTAAAATATGTATTAATATCAGCTCCCACTTCAGCTCTCCCTATGCTCCAGCCCCCATCCTTCCTTTTAAGTTTCTCAATCTTATTTTTTCTTCTTCTAAAAATGGTAGAAAGGTAGAAGAATCTTGTATTTCTCCCTCCATCTTTCAACCAGTGAGTGGTGGATTTTTGTTTCCAAAATCTCTCCTCCTTGGCCAACCAATCAAACAGCTCAGATTTAAGCATCTTAGCTCTATCATAGTTGGTAGGAGAGAAAGGTTTTTTCAAAACATCCTCCAACTCCTTTTGAACTTTCTTTATGTTAGTAAAAATATTGCCAAAAACTTTCTTATTCCATATAGTAAGATGTTGCTGAGTAATCTTATGTTTAAGAATCACATTTACATCAGGTATATCATGCATAATAGAATTCCAGACAGTATCTATTACAGGCATGCATGTATTATCAGAAAACCACATATTATAGAATCTAAAAGATTTCTCATGCTCAGTCCTATTCTCATCCTTATTATTGAGATTAATCATGATTGACAGATGATCAGAAGTCGCATTAACAACATTATTTACTTGCATGTGAGGAAAGTTAAGAAGTCAGGCATCATTAGCCATAGCTCTGTCTAATCTTTCTATGATATGATCATGTGGGGCTCTGTTATTGCTCCAAGTATATTTTGAACCCTTGAACCCCAGATCTATAAGGCCAAGATCATTGATCAGCTCATTAAACTCTAGCATGCTTTTTGTTAATTTAAAATGCTTCTTCCCCCTATTTTTTCATCTAGAGATGTTATAGCATTAAAATCCCCAAACATGCACCAAGGCCCAGGGATCATGAAGGCTACATCCCTAAGCTCCGTCCAAACTTTATGCCTATTACATGCTAAAGGTTCTCTATATACAAAGGAAAATTACCAAGACTCAGTGCAATGATAATTATTAAGCTTACCTATCACTTGGTTATGTGTTGCTGTAAAAATTTCCAGGTCCACTCCCTCCTTTCAGAGAATAGCAAGCCCACCACTAAGACCCACAGCTGGGACACTGAAGCAACCACTGAACTTAACTATTCTACTAATCCGATCACAACCACTACACCAAAACAGAAAATCAGTAACGCACACTTTTTTTGTTTACTAACGCTTTTTAGGCGTAACTAAGTTCCTAACGTTTATTTAGTGTTAAAATTGCAAATAATGTGTTAGTTAATTTTCCCGGATTTGAGAATTAATTTGTAACGTATTTATAAAGTTTTGTTTTGACATAAAACCGTAAAGGTTATTAAGATAATAAAAACTAGATTAGCAAAAAAAAAAAAAAGATAATAGAAACTAAATAAAATCGAAAATTAGAATTTTGGGCGAGAAAAAAATCGCGCTCTTCTCTCTTCTCTCTTCTCGCTCATATTTTTCATCCCCTGTTTTTACAACCAAACAAACAAACACTTCTGCCGCCACCGACATCCCCTCTCTCTCTCTCAACCAAACAACACTTCTGCCGCCACCGACATCCCCTCTCTCTCTCTCAACCAAACAACACTTCTGCCGCCACCGACATCCAGTAGTTTTCTCTTCCTTTTCCTTCTTTTTATGCTTTTTATGCTTTTTATTCATTAACTAATTTCCACTTTTATGCTTTTTTTTCACACTCCTCTAGGTGTTTAATCCACAACTGCAAGTAATTTCGGTGCTAGTTTGCTTCAAAGGTATGTTATTTATTTTGAAATACAACAAAAAAAATTTCAATTTTTATTTGATATCTTGTGTTCTTCAAATAAGTTTTCTTGGTTATCCATCCATGTACACGACACACACTCTTGAGAAGTATGTCTTTGTTGAAGCATGCCAAACAAGCACCTTAGGCATTCTTGAACTTGTTATGCTAAAATATATGAAGCCTAGTGTAATGCGAGACCTTTAGTTTTCCTTGTAGATACACCATCAAACCAGTTAAGGAGAGCCCAAAAATAAAAAGAAAATTTGGAGAAAAGCGGGTTCAAAATATTTGAGTTGAGAGATAAAATTCATAGCGAGGAAACCCACGCAAATATTATATAAAATTCATATCACACATAAATATAAAATTCATAGCAGAAACCCACGCAAGTATTGAATCTCCCTCATTCGGACAAAGATTAGGAATTCTTTCCTGTTTACTTGGTAGGGAATGGGGGAGTATGCGAATCTCATCCCATTCTTGTACACAAGCGATATCCTAAATTCTCGCCCGATGGTGAGTATATGTCCTATTCACGGTCCCCTGTGCTTAGAGTCCTTACATGTCGGTTTCTTATACAATAGCACGTGTTAGTATACTATTTGCTCAATCTACTACTATTATATTCTAACCTATACCCACTATCATATGGTTTGTTGTTTTGAGTACAACCATATTATGTATCATATCTTATTTGCTTTATATATGCAAATACATTTTAAGGGGTTAAGTAGTAGAGATACCTTTCGATTGAAGAGAGGGTTTTCTTAACTTTAAGCTCACACCCATCCACGATCCATCTTGACCATAAGTTCCCGGTTTGCAATAGTTTATTTTTCTTGCTCTTTTCATGGTTATTGCTTAGTGAACTAGAAAGATATTCCAAAGTCCCTGCAACACCCATATATATACGTTTCCTTTCTTCTAAAGAAACTTTGATCGAGAGCCTAGGATTTGATGTTTTTGTCTTGAAATTCAATGACCTAGTGCAAGACCATATAATAGATTTTCTCTACATTGGGTGTTCTTTAGTGTATTTAGACTTAAGACCATCTTTTCACTTTACTATTTTACTTTGTTTGTCCCTTTTACTTTTTCTTCCCTTACTTGTGATAGATAATTGATCTCTTTGCAATGAGGACTTGGATTTAAACTATGAGTACGGGGGACTTGGGCCTGCAAGTAGACATTGCTCACACATATGCCCCCATAGTGTAGGAAATTCATAGTTGGGCAATATAAAATTCATAGGAAACCCATAAATATTATATAAAATTCATAGCACACGCAAATATAAAATTCATAGCAGGAAACCCACACAAATATTTATATTTGAGTTCATACAATATAAAATTCAAAGCCCATTAGAAACTCACATAAAATAATTTTGTAACCAAAGAAAACATAAATTACATAACAATCGGGCATAAAAACAATTGTTTTGGGAGTTGTTAGTTTCTCTGTTTCGGTTTGTTGGTTTAATCGGGCATGTAATGGGTATGCTCTATTAGTACTATTTAATATATGAATACTATGTTGTTTGAACTCTTCTTTTGAGTCTGGATTGTTTGTGGAAATGCATCTTTGTGGTTATTATCTGTTTACATGTTATTATCGTTGTTTTATCCTATGGTTTTTTTCAAGTAAAATGATTGTGGTAAGTAAACTAATCGATGGTGTTAAAACTGACTTTGAGAGATCTTTTCTTATATGTCATTATTTGGACAAATATCTTGTCGTCATTGTCATGAGTGAACTTCGAGTGTTTGTATTTTTCTTTAGTGTTTCCTTGTCAAATTTGTTATGGTATTTGGATTAAAATATTGAGTATACTTACCTTAGTGGTTTGATACTTTGCCGATATTTCTACGAAAAAAAAATGATACTCTGCTATTACCTATACTAGACTTGCATATTGAAGGAACTCCCCGATTTGGTATAATGAAGTTAAGTAAATAGTTTGTGTCAGTATATGTCATATTGCAAGCTCAAAGTCACTTTCATCCTTTTGCCTCTAAACTATTTTGCGTAGATTTTATTTTATTCTAAACGATTGTAGTGTAAGGAGTTATTTTTGCGGTATGTCTCAACCAATTCCAAAGGATTGGATGAATGAAATTGATGATTTGGGATTGTATACAAGCAAGGGGTGTCGGATTTTATTCAATTTGCTAGTGACAAGGACCCTACATCGACCACGTGTCCTTGCCCTTGTAATAAGTGCGAAATAGGAAAAGGTTTCCGTTTGATATAGTGAGAAAACATTTGATTTTGCATGGTATAGAATCAACATACCGTGTATGGGTTCTACATGGTGAGAACCCATATAAGGATCGAATGGTAGACCGAGATCTGAAGAAAAAAACGATGAGGAAGGACTCGAGAATGGGGAATCTTGTTGGCGTTGCTTATGGCATACATGAAGGGCTAGCGGTGATTTGAATGGAGGCGATGAAAGTGAGGGTGGAGATTTGGAACCACCATATGTTCTTGAACCAGATTTGGGTAAAAGGTATAATGAATATAAACAAAAAGCGGAAGAAAAATTATACCCTTCATGCGAGGCTCCTATAACAACTCTCTTGGCAGTGGTGGACCTACAAAACTTGAAGAAGCAATATAATTGGTCAGGAAACAGTGTGACCGCGCTCTTGTCCATGTTAAGAAAATGGTTGCCGGAAGGAAACACGTTGCCTTTAAAGTATCCTGTAATGAAGGCAATGTTAAAAGATTTGGGAATGAAAGCCAAGTGTATAGATGCATGCGAAAACAACTGTATGTTATATTGGAAGACTGAAGCTGACTTAACGGTATGTCCTCAATGTGAAACACCAAGATACAAAGTGAAGGAGGGGAAAACGGGGAAGAAAGAAACAAAAGAGGCGAGAAAAGTATTGAGACATTTTCCTTTGATTCCAAGACTCAAGAGGTTGTACGCGTGAAATGACATGGCACGATAGAGCGACACCTTATTGGAATTATATGCGACACCCAATCGATTCACTTCAGTGGAAGACATGTAAAGATGATTGGCCAGACTTTGCTAAGGAAGGGCGTAATGTTTGGCTTGGGATTGCAACTGATGGATTCAATCCACGTGGAGTTCAATCCACTGGTTACAGTTGTTGGCCTGTTTACATAGTTCCTTATAATCTCCCTCCGTCTTTGTGCATGAAATCTGAGTTCCATATGATGTCATTATTAATACCGGGGCGAAGGCACCGAAGTCAAAACATTGATGTATTTCTTCAACCACTAGTTGATGAGTTACAACAGTTATGGAAAGAAGGGGTGGCAGCTTATGACATGTACAAAAGAGAGCACTTTACTTTGAGGGCTATGTTGATGTGGGGATTCATGATTTACCCGCATGATGGTAACTTATCGCCGTGTAACACATGGTTACAAAGCTTGTCCTATTTATGGTGATGAAACTCCGCCTATGCATCTTGGGAATGCAAGGAAGATCATTTATACAAATTACGGATGTTTTTTAAATCGATCACCCATTTAGGCAGGGGCAAGTACTTAGGACTTAAGACAAAGAGTTAAACCCCCTCCACCAAGGTTAAAGGAGAAGTAATTGAGAAAATGCTAAGTCGCGGTCCATTATGTACGGGTAAAGTATTAAAAGGTGCAAAACGGAGTGTAGATGATGTAGATGTGGTTGCTATTGGAGATGATGAAGATTATGAAGTTCTTGAAGCATGGTATAAGAGGTCTATTCTCTTTGAAATGGAATATTGGCGAAACATAAGATTCGACATGTTATTGATGTGATGCGCGATGAGAAGAATGTGGCGAGAACACATAATAAATGCGATTCTTGACAAGAAAGAGAAAACAAAGGATACAAAGATCTGGCCGAGAGGATTTGAAGAAAATGGGGATTCATAGTGGGGAGTGGATGCAAACGGACCCAATCACAGGGAGATCTGTTAAAACCAATGGCCCCATTTGTCTTGAATAAAGATGAGAAACTTGAGTTTTGCACAATTTTGAAGAACTTGAAGCTTCCTTCAGGTTTTTGTCGAATTTAAAAAATGTTGTCACTTTGAGTCCTCTGGTTTGCTTTACAATGAAATCACACGACTATCACGTGATTATGTGTTACTTGCTTCAGTTTTGCTTCAACACGCTTTTCCAAAACATCGTGATTTGGCGTAGAGCTAGCTATTCACCGATTAGCTTATTCTTTAATCTCCTATGTTCGAAAAGTCTTAATCCGAAAGGAAATCCAAGTTGCCAAATACATGGTAGCAGAGGCATTGTGTGTCTTTGGAAAAGTATTTTCCAACCGCTTTTTGATATCGGCATCCACCTTTTGGTGCATTTGGCTAATGAAGGGCTGATTTGTGGACCCGTGTATCCTAGGTGGATGTATCCATTTGAGCGGTATGTACAATTTTACCTTTATTTCATATTTAATGGCAATTATCATGAAACTACTAAGTACAATTTTGGATTTGTTTATTTTAATAGGGCAATGAAGGAGTGTAAAATATTCCGAGCAATAAACGCTTATGTTGAAGGCTCTATTCATGGAGTCCTATATTGTTTCTGAATCTGTTAGGTATGCTATGGAGTACATGCCAAATTCACGGGATGGAAATCACAAAGCTACTCGTGAGGTGTTTCTAGATGAAGATGGAGAGTATTGTGATGAGGGGCCTATACTTGAGGGTAAAACTGTGACCCTAGGCAAGGAACAATGGATACAAATCCGTAGATGGGTTCTTTTTTGACTAGACGTCGAAAAGCTTGATGAACATTATAGGTTTGATTTCTTTTTTGACACATTTGACTTGAAATTACTAGTCTAGAAAGTCGTAATAAATAGTCATGTCAAACTGCATAAACAAATTGCAGTGAGTATCGTGCCTTGCAAGCAAGTGCACGTGGTAGAAGAAAAGGGATAGCAAAGACAGAAGTGGAGATACAAACTGAGTTCATTGTGTGGTTATATGACAAGGTATTGTTTTCTTCTATTCATGTATTTAGTTTACTAGGATATTACAATTTGTACTTTTAACTTTCTAATTGTCGTTTTTTTTTCACTTCACAGTTGTTGGCTGAAAAAGACACAAATTGTGACTTATGGCGATTTGTCCAAGGACCATTGTTCAAAGCTAAAACGTATAAAAAGTATCGTGTTAATGGTTTTGTGTTCTCTACTAGGTCGCATGATGAAACAAGTTGCTACACAAGGCGATTGGTGTTTGCATGAATGCAATCACTACATTTACGTCAAGTAGGAAGGACAAAAATCCCATTGATGCATCGACTAAGTGGTATGGGGTTATCGACAGATAATAAATTTTGGACTATCGACCTTCCAAGCATGTTGTCTTTTACTGCAATTGGGTGAAGGTGGAGGACAAGACCAATGGTTGTAAACTTTGTCAGATTCTAATTTGGTGATGGTTAATCTCAATAGGCTAAAGAGTGTTGATCGGTATATTGATGAGCGGCGATTCTTGCTTCCGAGGCTAGTCAAGTATTTTACTCAAAGGATTTGAGAAATCCTAATTGGTGGGTAGTGATAAATTCACCGAGGCGATTGACAAGTCGAGTTGATGAACTAGATGCACCAACCGACTTCCAATCTATTCTTGAGGACCAACCTAATTTGCAGCCTTTGATGCAAAGTCTAACCTGATTGTAATAGTTGCATTATCACATTTTTAAGATTCTTAGATATTTTTAAGATTCTTAGTTGCATGCAAACTTCTCATTTTCTACTTTTTTCTATTTTGAAGTTTGTTTGTGCAATTAGGTGAGAGTTATGTTTTTTTATTATCAAGAGTGGTCTTTATAAATGTATACTTTTGAACTTTTCATTTTTTTTTGTGGTATCCTAGTTTTACCTCTCTGTTCTAACAATTTTTTGTCATATTAGGCTATTTAATAATGTCATCGGTCAATCACAACATATTGCTTCTTCCCAAGCCGAAGTTCAGTCCCACTTCCATCTCATAATTTAACTTCCGACTCACATACATACATACATCTGAAGCCGGAAGCTTTACCAACGATTACCAAGTTACCTATAGAGTTCAATGAGGATGGCATCGCTGTGGGTCCTAACCATGCCAAATGGAATACCCAGGTTGGAGTTTATGTTCGAGCTCGTATTCCAATTCATTACAAAGATTGGAGAAAAATAGATGGAAGCTTCAAGGATAATGTCTGGAACAAGTTAATGGTATGGTTTACATGTACTTTAATTTCAATGATAGCATCCATTATTCTTGATAATTAGTATGTTTTTCCAATCCTATATCTACATGTTGTCCAGCCCTATGTGTGGAAATTTACTTAATATGAAATGAACAAACATCACTTTGTTCATGTAGGAAGAATTTGAGCCTAATGTTCCCAAGAACGCACGAGAAGTTGAAAAGGACTTTTCCCAAAAGTTCGGATCATCAAAGTATGCCTTTCGGAAAGAGATTTTTGCGTAAGTGCAGGGCGTGGAAGAAGCTATTGCAGCATGCCCGGATGGCAAGGATCCAAATCATTGGGCTGCGTTTGTCGAAATGAAAGTACGCTGAAGTGAGAGCTAGAAACACAAAGAATGCTTTGAGAATGCAAAAAGAACATATATCGACATACTAATGGGGGGGGGCACATATGCCCATAAATTGGATAAAATGGTAGGTGTCTATTCTTGTACTAACGTTTTCTTATCACCTTATGCTAACAACTATTAAGGATTATTTTTGTAGGATAAAGAAGATCCTAGTAGAAAACATGGACGGGTAGATAGTTGGAAAAAGGACATGGCGTCATGGATGGAACTATATTAGCGAAGGCTCAAACCCATTATGTAAGTTCTAATAACATTGAAGCTTGAACTTACCGTGTGTTGGTATTGTATATAGGCTATGTTGCATACTTGTATACCATTCTCATAATTTATGCATGTATTACTCATATAGGAACAAGTGGAGGCTTCTAATAAAAGAAGAAAAAAGCAAGTCGCGGTGGTGAGGCGTGTAATGGAAGTAGACTTCGATAATGATGAGTTGTCGAAGTCTTTGGGCCGACAAAGGGAGTAGAACACGTGGAATCAGCTCCAACAAGTCTAAGAAGCAATTGCAACGCATACAGGTATTGCCAAGGCATTATTTGCAGCAAGCCCGACTCTTCATCCAATTCGAGTTGAAGGGGAAATGAATGAGATGAAGTCTTCCTTATCTAATGTCATAGGCGTGTTAAAGGTGAGTTTGCAGTTTGCACTTATGCTTTCTTGCATACAATTTCATTATGTATGACCAATTGTTACTATAAATTGTGTCGGGGATGTACTTAAGGCTGTTAAAAACAATGGAACATCAACTACTCAACAACCCGCGGCCTAACACGCTAAAGTCGGTTCGGTTCCATTCGTCACTCGACTCAACAAAACTTGATGAATATGTTTGCAAATTTGAATCCTCCTACGGGACGCTTGGTTCTTCACCAAATGTATCCTTATTAGATAGGGATGGTGTAGTGGTTGCTAAAGGGGTATGTCATGACAGAGCAAATTTGGAGATTGCAATGGCGAGAAAAGTTCTCATGAGGTGAGAAAAAGGTCTACATAGAGGAAGTCTTGGTTGGTGATGCTCTTGTTTACGATGGGCCCCAAGATGGAGTTAGATTTTTGGATGGCTTTAGTCTTTGGAGGTCCTTTAATTTGGCTCGAGTCAAGGATGCAGTTTTCTTAATAAGTTGTTTGGGATATGCAAACTTTCGAACTTGGGATTTTTAGTATGGTTTGGCTTCTTTATGTTTTGAATGCCGCTTTGTTTTTTTGTTTAATATGGATGTCATAGTGACTTGACAAACTTATGGTCTTTTTGGTATGGATGAGTATTAACTTTAATATGTTCGTACTATATCTATTTATTAAATTTGATTGCAAGTGTATGTATGCTTGTTTGCTTAGTAGGTTGAAGAAAGCCCTAACCCATTTTTAACTCCTTTGTGCAAATTAATATAATTGGTTTGCATTGCGGTCCCAAGCCCGGATAAAGGAGGAGGGGAGGATGGTGAAGCCTTGGACTGTTTTTCCATTGAGCGTTGGGATTCTCGAACTAAAGGTGTGTACTAGTCTTTGCTTAACATGTTGTAACTTAGTTTAGTTTCTCTTGTTGGTGTTTAGAGCTTTGTCGAATAATGTAAAAGCTGCCTGTGCCTAGCTTAGTTAAGGCGGTTGTCACTTACACTCTTCTTGTTTCCTTTGGTATATAGATTGCGTTAGCATTACTTGATTTTGTCGTATCTCTATAGTTGGCTAGTATTATTTCTCATTATCTCTATAGTTTAAGCTTTATGAATTATTGAGTCATATATTGTCGTTTTCTGAATATCATTTCTTAGATGATTTACATGCGCTTCACTCACTTGGTTCTTGGATAAATGCTCGGTTTCCAACCATGTAAGTGTAGCACCTTCATCTTTTCAGTATATTATTTTTCTTCTTTTTCATTTTCACTATTAACGGTTATTATAGAAAAGAATGATATTTGTGTGTGGGAGACTCAATGTTACTTGTGTTTCTATGATGTGCACATAAGCTCTTGTGGAAAAATAATACTTGCAACACCATTACTTGTATAATGTGTCATAAACGCGTTACCTCTTTCTTATATGCATTGTTGGTTTTAATTAGCTACTTGAGTATAAGCTTTTTTTAGTAATCTATTTATTAGCTATCATTGCTTTCTTGGTTTCAAATATATTGTCATTGTTAGTGAAAGAAATCTGCATAAGTTTTGAATCACTGGCTAGTTATCTAGTGGTAGCCTTGGTTGGTACCAATTTTGAATCAATCCTTAGTGGTATGGTCTCGATTGCTTTTAACCTTAAATAAGGTATGTCTTTGTTAGTGTGAGTTGCCCCTAAATATTATGCTAAATGTATGCCCTATGGTGTCAAGGTACTTGGTTTAGAGTGTGGGAAGTAATTACTCATGAGCAATCAAGAATACCCTAGACAGTTTTTCCAGAAATTATTCAAGTGACCCCCTTGTCTCGATTTTCTTCCTTTTATGGGTTTTTATATCAACAAAAAAAAGATAGTAATTACTCATGAGCTTGGTTATCTTTTCGTTTGCTAGAAGTAGTGAGCTTTTTTTTTTCATCACCTCATTTCAGCGATTAACTCCTCATTTCAATGATTAACTCCTCATAAACCCTACAATCTCTAAGGTTAGAATCCAAAAGCTTTAATTATGATTTTTTCAGTTTTCTTTGTAGATTATTACTTTTGATTACTCTTCTATCAATTTACAGAGGAGTTAAAGAAGATGGTGATATGATTGCTCCAAAATTTCTGAGAGAAGGTATACTTGAGCATGATAGATTTGAGGAAGGCGAGGAAGGACAAGACAAAGGCGATCATGAAGACATAGAAGTGAAGAAAGAAGTAGTGGAAGAATCTTTCGTACACCCAGAGGGAAAATAGCCGATCTTTGGTGCCCATTTGAATATCAATAAAGATTCATTTGTCGGTCCTCGGAATATACGGATAAGGAAGCCTTATCTTTGGAAGCATTGAAAGGCGACTATTGTAGTGTTGGAAAGTTGGAGCAGAGAGTGGGGTGGGTCTTGGATTAATGGATAACCTAGAAAGCACAAAAGATCCAACCTCGATCACGAAAAACAAGAATTCAAAACATTTTCCAACTTTGTGGGGGCCACAGGGGAGCTTGCTCAACATATCGAGAATCCCTACACCTTGTAAGACAAAAGTTTGAATTCACCGATGTTCGATCATCACCCACAACAAATTGCCTAATGAGGAATCGGTTGTAAAAATACTTTCGAAGGAAAACTTCGCCTCTTCGGACTCGCGTGCGAGTTTGGGCATAACTATCGAAGTTTTTTGTCCGATGTAACGATAAACAACGCCGGGAAACTCAAGCTCGGGGAATGGAGCCATTTCGCCACTCAAGTTTTCGAATGAGCGAGAACTTAGTAGAATCCTAGCTCAAGAAAGGTCGATGTAGTACACATTAGATTTTTGACACAACCAAACATATTTGAAATGTTGATCCAGGTGGTTGAATATTTGTATTGGGATTTATCGTTAGTTTTGAAACTTATGAAATAATGGTGGGTGATTCGGGATGGGATCTTTGAATTTGCTACTAAGGCATATAAGGATGAAGTTGAAGTTAGCGCAGTACCGTCGGGTTTGTGATATGATGTTATTTATGGTTTTTCTTGATATTTAGGACTACTTTATATGTTTATTGTATATGATGTTTCACGGTTGTTAGAGGATCTAGAATATGAAGCGAGAGAGGTCAAGAGGCGTGAAGGAAACTCGAGTGCAAGGTAAGAAAATAAAGTCCCTAATCTGAAATTTCATTGTTATGAAGTTTTGGTTGGAAATCGAAAGGATTTTCGCATTTGTTTGGTATATTTGGAGACCTTGATACATAATAAAAAAAAAAATTAAGAGGTTTTGTATTTATATTATCGATGATTCATGATTCAAATTTCAGATTCCTTATTTTCTTACTCAATCAAATAAAGAAGTTACCATCTGCTAAAGTCTTTTCTACTTGAATGATGCTTATCATCTGCTAAAGTCTTTTCTACTAAAATCTTTTCTATTGCGGTATTTGTTAATTGTTAAATCTTATGGAGAGATTGGTCGGGGCGTGAATGACAAAAAAAAATTGTCCGGTAAAAACTAGGATGGGATCCATTTCTAAAGTATCATGGGTTTCTATTATTATTATCGGTTTGACTATAGCAATCAAACTAGGCGAGAGATTTTGCTATCAAACATGAATTCGGACTATGTTTTAAGTAGTTAAATATTGGGTAGTCAAACCATTTTATGTTAATGAGGATGGTATTGTGTATGGATAAGCGAGGACGGACCGAGGGATCGACTCGAAAAATCTTTGTTTGTCCTTGATAAACTATATGTTGTAGGTTCTTTGATTTTTCACAAATCACCTCAAGTCCATGATACTGTCATTTCCCGCCCTTAGTCACAAATCGAATTATATTATGTTTATATATGCATTTTCATGTGTTGTAAAGAATGCCTTAATTTGGTTAAGTAATAGACTTAAGTTGTGTTTTCGGTGTTATGTTAGCCTCACAAGTCACTGTGATGTAAATTACTAACTTGAGAACCATATGTTGTTTGGTGTTCCGGCTTGTTGTGTGATACGTTATTGTGGTGGTATATTTGTGTCGTCAGAGGTATTTTTCTCTCAAGCGATCAAGCTTTTAATGTTACATTCTCATGTCGGGAATGACTATGCAATTGAAATCCGGGGAGGAAATCGTGTTTGTGTTCCCCTACTATTTTTCCCTAATACATATTGTTTTACTAATTGTTTAAGAGCTCTAGGCATCAATGCTAGCGGGTTTGTGCATCGTTTTTAATATTTTGTACCTAATCATCTGTTTATTCAATTTCGCACTTGTTATTTTGCTGTTCTTTGTGTATATATTTTGACTCGGTTTAACATAACATTTCATTTTACTTAATTATTACCTAAGTAGGGAATCAAACTTTATATTGGTCGTACTTAACTTAACGAGTCATATGCTGTACTTTATAATAAAGTTGTTACAACTTTATTCAAGGATAATTGGGAGGGCAAACATCTTGAAGAGCAATCATATTTAGTTACATCCACTTCCTTCTATATAATAAATATTAGTTTCGATACAGAGTCTTTGCATATATTTTCAGTTTTTTGTTATTTGGCGTTCTAGATATTGATGTACTATCTGGTTTGTGGACCCCCTGTACTTGATAACGGAGATGACATAGAAGTGATATACCACTTGGTGAGACTATTGTTTGACATTGTTTAATTATTGTAATACATCAATTTTATGATACTTTGTTAGAAATTGTATGTTACGATCGCCTTTTAAGTTTGTCTCTTATTACGCTAGGGACTAGGAGTCTTCATCATCCGGCTTTGGTAGAACACTAAAACCTATGAAGCACGGACGCAAGTGTTGTAGTCTTTGTGTCCACGATATCGGACAGGCGTCCATGATTCATCAACATGGTTAGGATATTTGACTCGAGAAGTAAAGAGAAAAAGGAAAGATAAAAAATAAAATAAAAATAATATATCGGTTCTCTTGATCTAACATAAATATCATTCCTCCTTGTCTATTCTCTCTTAAAGCACCACTAACTCTTTGCCACCCAGTCCACCGGTCTCAATACCCGGTGAATAATTATGAACTTATGATAGATACAAACAACTCTTCCAAAGTTTCAAGAACGTGATGAAGACCTTAAAGAAATTTCAACCGAGGGTATCCGCAATGGAAGAGCGGGTTTCTAATGGGCTGCTCCTTATATTTATATGTAAATTACTTTTCATTCTAGGTTTGATCTATCTATACATATCCCGTATTGATTAGTTGCCTATCATACTAACATTATGGTTTATGCAGTCGACATTAATAAAGCATTTCTTTGAACTTCTTTGTCTCTTTTATGTCACGTTGGATGGTCAAATGTTAACTTGTTAACATCGTTTGTATATGTGTATGTTGTTAGTATTGAAGCGAGAAAAGAAACTAAGTTAGTGGCGGACTGTAGTCTAGGACGTAAGTCAATAATCCTAGCCGAAAAAAAACCATGTCTGTTTACGTGGTTCATGTGAATACATATTATAGCTACGAGTTTTGCTAGATTTTATATTTGTATATAGAGTGTGTTTGATGTTGAGGAGGAATCTCACTTTGCAGTGAATGGTTTTTCATGAGATAGGAGGCCTTTAAAACATATACTTTTCAACCCTCAAGAAGGAGAAGTTTCACGGGGCAAGTGAACAAACAAAAAGAGGGAGTTGTCTCTTTCATGGGAATTCTCTTCTGCAAAGTAAGACTATAAGACTATCAGTGAAAATTCTCCCATCTCAGACACCTAAGTTTTTTCTTCTTTAATTGCTCTCATATCTACATGATTTCCTGCTTCTTTGTGATGCTTTATCTTTTTAGTTATTAAAGGTCGTGTTATGTATATATATGTCCTTATTTTATATAAGATGTTCCCAACACTCTTTGACTAATTGTCTTGAATAGTTTCTTCCTTAATATTGTGGATCTTTTTATATCCTTAGTTTTCATGTATTCGGCATTTTCTTCCAATGTTTTTTTTATATCACATTCTTGACCTTTTTTATCCATTTTCTATAAGTTTCACTTTTTTTAGGTTTTAAGTTGAATACCGGTTTACCATTAATAGGGTCCCCCCCCCCCTCCTGCTTTGAATTCCGTGAAAGTTGATGTTTAGTCCGGTTGATTTGGAGATTTGTTTTTGGGGTTTATTTTATTTTAATTTTAATTTTAATTTTTTTTTTTTTCTTGTAGGAGTGAAGCAGAAAAGAAAATTGGAGAATGTCCGATTGTGTTTGAATCGAGGAGGTGTATTTTGCTACTATCTATCTTATTTTTTTCTTACTAATATCGTTCTTGTGGCGTCTTTTGTTCTTCTTTTAGTAGTCTTATCTCACTGCAAATTATAGTTCCACAACCCATACACTTCTCCCGCTCTTGGTTTTGGAGTCTTATTGAATGTAGTCGTGTTAGCTAAGAATGTTGTTGGGTTTAACTCCTCAATTGTATCTAATGATTTACATTTTGAGTAAACATTAATGCAGGTGTTGTCCTTGGATTTTCCCATTGTTTAGAATAGTTGATTCTTCTTGATGTTTTTGAAAATTTAGACATGTGCTTTTCTATTGTTGAATCCTTGTTTACTTTTGCTTGAAGTGTGATATTTGAGTTGACTGGCCTTACTCACCTAAGTTCTTCACCGAGGCTTTTGGGTGACATAGTGAATGTGGCAAGGGCGGGTTGGCCCCAAGTTAAAGGGTGAAAGGGAACATGGCCTTGTGTGATTTGGAGAGGTGGCGACTTACTTGTCTTCTCTTGGTTTCTTGAATGTTCCAAATTTCCAATGCTACTAGCGGGACACTAAACAAACTCTAGCACCAAGTTTAAGCAACTATCAATATAGAGCAAGGAAGGCTTTCGGAGAAGATGTCAATTGAACATTTAAGATAAAGAGGAGTTTATAGTTTCTTGGTACTATCTCTCAACTTATATCTTTGGAAGTTGGTTGGTACAAATTTTAATGAAGTTAGAAACAATAAAAGCGTGAGAAATGCTAAAAAGAAACGACCCTTTATGGCTCGGGACTTTATTCCGATTTCGTCACAATCTTTTGTTTTTACGTGAAGTTTTACTTTTAGAAAAATGATATTGATGCTTATGATTTAGTTATTAATTATGATTATATTTCTTCTAAGAGTCACAATTATCGATTAAGATCTCGCTTCAACAATTGTCTTTC
The DNA here is from genome assembly GCF_015680905.1 of Coptis chinensis. Lineage (NCBI taxonomy): Eukaryota > Viridiplantae > Streptophyta > Magnoliopsida > Ranunculales > Ranunculaceae > Coptis > Coptis chinensis. Next base: position 27,508,956 of record NC_141462.1, read on the forward strand.
ATTGACTTCTAGGCAAAAGGCAGCAGGAGGAGAGGGCAAAGGTTTGATTCATAAAGGAAAGGACCTAGAGAATCTAGGGCGATTCCAAAGACTGATGCCAATGCAGAGTTAGCCATTTTCAATGCAGGTAAGTTTAAGTCTCTATTTGTTTTATGAGGGATAATTCTTATATTCGGTTTTACATTTATGTGACGACATTTTCAGTACTTAATTAGTGAATTTAACAACTATTTTAGTCAATAGTCATAAGCTTTAGCTTCATGGGTATTACACTTCATCTTTTGTACTTTCTTATTGCTTGAGCTATTATTTGATGGATGTAAGAGTCTTGATTTCCCACATTGAGTGGTTAATGTCCTTTAGATTGAATATAAATATCTCAATTGTCATATTGCATTTGCGTGTGCATAAAAGGATGCATGTAGTATGTTTGCAAAAGTATGATGTCCGACGTTTGTTATCTGTCAGTATATCTTAGCAGTTGTTTAGCTATTTAACCTTAAAGAATTGTTGCAAATAGTATGATCATACCGTAGATACACACTAGTAGTGGTCAGTAATCTTCAGAGATATAGCTTTTTTGGACTCCATGAGCTTCTTTAGTAATAATCAATAGAACTGTTCTCTTACTCTTCCCATGGATTTAATAGAGTTTGTAGGGTTGTATATGAGACGAGAGAACACCTCCTTGCGTCAAATATTTTTCTGGAAGGCACAAAACAGTGTCAAAAGTAGGATCTTTGAAGACTGCTCAAGTGGAACAGTTTATTGGAGTTTGAATTGCTCATATTGTTAGGAGTATGAGACCCTGTTGCCACATTTTTTGTGAGTTTGGTTGTTAGACCAGTGAAAATAAATACTGAACTTTCCGATCTCTTGGAAGGGACAAAACATACTGCTACTTAAGAATTATGCTACCATACTCTGTTTTCTGAATTCCGTAGTTTGAGTATAAGGAGCTACTACTTAAGAATAGGATATAAGTATATATCTATATATACATATTTGTTTTTCTTGCTTTCGACTCCTTTTATTTATTTCTATTGGTGTATAGGATGAAAGGGACTTTTTCGATGATACCATCCCAAAGTCATCCCCCCGATGCTTACAACTATTGAAAGGTGCTAGTTTTGTACAAATGATATGAGAGCTTGAGTTTAAGGACAAGTCCCATTGATTTGGAAAACAATTGTGTATTTCATTCGTGGCAAGTCTTATTTATGAAAAAGGCGTTTTGGTGATGTTATTTTAATAAAAGATTATGTGATTGGATGTACTTGTAAGATTTCTTGTTGTTTATATTATGGACGATTGTAAAATACCCAATAAGTGGGGCATCTTTATGCAGGTTAAGTAGTCTCCCAAAAAGGGGGCGGTGGTTTTGGGGGATTTTTTTTTTTTTTTACATATGAAATAGTTTTGTAACGGTTCTTCACCGTTACTAAGCTTTGCAATAAGTAACACAAAAAAGCGTTACTAATTTTATAAAAACGTTACTAATGTTAGAAAAGAGTAACACAAAAAAGCGTTACTAACTTTATAAAAGCGTTACTAATATTAGAAAAGAGTAACATAAAAAAGCGTTACTAACTTTATAAAACCGTTACTAATGTTAGAAAAGAGTAACACAAAAAAGCGTTACTATTTTTATAAAACCGTTATTGATGTTAAAAAAGAGTAACACAAAAAAGCGTTACTAATGTTATAAAACCGTTACTGATGTTAAAAAAGAGTAACACCAAAAAGCGTTACTAATTTTATAAAACCGTTGCTAAAGAGTAATACAATTGAGCAAAGAAAACCGTTAGTAAATATTTTAGTAACGGTTAGAAACCGTTACAATAAATAATTATGTAACGGTTATAAACCGTTACGAATATTAATAACGAATTAGCAACGCCCAAACTGTGACGCATAAAAACCGTTACAAATATTTTTAGTAACGGTTTCTGACTGTTAGGGATGTCCTGTTTTGGTATAGTGAACCCACTTTAGTTTCTGAGAGACACACTATATCAGGATCAAACCTACCTAATATGTCCTTTAGATTTTGAATTGCCGTGGATGAACTTATTCCCCGGCAATTCCAAACGTGTATCATTTCTGAGGAGGCAGCTGTTTGGGGACAGCTACCGCGAACCCTAGGGAAGGACCACACAGACCCCCACTGCTACTAGAACCATTACTAACAAAACTAGAGCTGACATCACCACCATACCCACAAGAAGAAGAACCCCTGGTTCCTTTGGAACTTGCACCTCTATATTTCTTCTTGGAAGTGAAGTTGAGCTTCATCTTCACTGTTGAGTCATCCATGGCAAGAGGCTGAGGTTGAGATATACTATCCTCAGACTCATAACCCACCCCCTCAAGACTACCTTGGACCAAATCTAGAGGGACATTTCCCACCGAGACTTCATCATGTTGTTGATCATTGTACACCACCATATTTTGATTTTCTTCCTTTGATGGGTCCTCTTCTTCCTCCTCTGAGGACGCATCCGAAGGGATATCCTCTTCCAAAATGTCTAGTCCAAAAACTTCAAAGGGTATACTAGAATCCAGGGAATGGTCAGAGAGGGATGGTTCACTAGATTTCATCGTGTCACTAGAGATAGATATGATGGGCGCATCCTCCGAAATGAGTAAATGCCCCATCCCCATCCCCTAGCCCTCATATCATCAGCTTCAAGCTTTGCCCTCTTAGACTTATGTTCAAACAACCTAAGACTAATCCTTCTCCACCCATGATCACCCATATGAGCCGCTTCTATACCTGTACCACAATTGCTTACTGATTTCCTTTTGTTCCCCACACAAACCTTTAGCAGATCCTTTCTACTTTTTCTAGAGAACCCACTCCTTTTTTATCCTCGGGAAACTAGAGATTTAAAACCCCTCCCACGTGTAGGCAATCCAAAAAATCGAAAACTTGGCGTATCAACTTCAAGTTGGGTATGATCACGCTTAGTCCCATCTGGTTCGTTGTTACCAAGATAGGGAATAATGGCCTCGAAAAGGTGAGATGAACTGTATTTCGGCGAGGCATGATCACCCCCTAGAGCTTTTTCAGTTCCCAAGCTAGCACCCCTCCCTTCAAGACTAGGTCTCCTGTATCCACAGCTCCACAGTCCGCCACTTATAAAGCCTCAATCCTTCCAGAACATGGATCAGGTTCTTTGACTATATTAGGCCCCAAAACTTCCAAGGCCATATCCACACCCTCATCCAGCCCAAAGGCCTTATACAGATCCACATCCATCTCCATACCAGAGCAGTTCTTTCGGGGTTCCCAAACAACCAGAGCCCCTACTTGTGGCACATCTGTTTGTAAAGAACCCTTCTTAATTCCCTCGTGGGCTTTATTCTGTGACCCAGGCCCAAGGGTGTTATCAGGAAAAGATGGGCCCTCCACATCTGCAACAGTAACGGTCACTGACCCATAAGCCACGTTACCTGAGATAGCCGTTCTGACCACTCCCCCACTGCTCACTCTCTCTTCCAGATCCACTGACCTTGCATCTGACAGGTTGTCCACATGCGCACTTCTTGGTGGTGTTACCAGGAGCCCAGCCCCATGTCGGTTTCTTCTCACCGGTGAACCTTTATTCCTTGCTGGAATCTAATCATACCTTGGTTTTTGTGGTGTACCGGAGACCGTGACTGATACCAGACATGTACTAGCAGCTCCATTGTAAAACACATTTGCTCGCAACAAAAAGGAAAAGTTATTCTTTACATCTCTCGGAGATCCTCCATACTTTCTTATATCCATGCTATACTTCTCTCTATGATAACAGAAGTGAATGTCATGGCCAATACACCCACAGAAGTAACAAAAAATATCTAACTTTTCATATTTAAAAGTTACCGGAATCACTTCTCCCAATTCCGTTCTAAGGTCTATACCTTTGAGCAACCTTTCCTTTATGTCCATTTTAATTCTAACTCTTGCCACCGGTTTTTTAAACTCCGTTGAGCAAAGGAGGTCTACAGCCTTAACTTTCCCCAGGCTTTGCCCTACCTTGTTCACATTCTCTGCATTAATTCTGTTACTTGGAAATCTATATATCTTAACCCAAAAGTCCACCACTTGATTTTAGCTTTTCAGCATCGAGAGAAAGAACATATTTATTGTGTGTTGGTCGAGGAAATTCCAGGTGAAACTATACACACGAAATGTCCTATAATTTATACAAAATGTATCCAACAAAAAACACCAAACCACAGCCACAGAGCACCCTACTTATGGGTCCTCTCTCGAGACATAAAGACTCCTTCCTAATACTATGACCTGTAATGACAGCAATATGGTAGACTGCTAGCCCATGGGATTGCTTAATGGGCTACAAAGAGGGGACCTTTTTTTTTTCTTCTTCTTCTATTGATATCCATATATATAATATAAATCCAACAAATCAACAATGATCCAAACTTATTGGAAGCAGAAGGTGCATCATCAATTCATCATCATATAGTAATGCTTCGGCTTCATTTGACGTGGTCCATAGTAATATAGTATAAATGGACCCAAATCTTGAACTTCAACGAATTGTATTTGCTTCATGTGGTCCAAAAATTAATCCTAGCTGACGTGAATCAAACCAAAATGAAACTTCCAAGGGACAGAGGAAACGATGCTCATGCCACATCACACGCTCAATTCGAAAACAATCCAACACAAGTAATTAAGACCACGCATAATATATTCTTTCGTGAATAGAGATTGAAATAGCAATCCACTTTACTGATATCAGATGTTTCCAACTTTTTATTCAGGTTTGGAGGTGACGTCAGGTATTATTTGTTTTGTAATATGAACTGATTGTGGATTCTCATGGGAGTATTTTGGTAAAACCCACAGCTATAAAATGCATCATTAGTGTAGATTTTAATTGTAGTTGTACAACTTCGACTCCAGTCCTAACTCCTAATACACAATCAGGGATTGGGCTTGGAAGCATATACTTCGAGTTTAGAACAAGACAATATTAATTTGGCATGTCACAATCAATCTGCGCAAATTGTTTGTGTTCGGACTGTTTTCGGTGTATGTAACATTGTAACCAGTGTGACATATGTTTCGTTACTTACGAGTTTCGTTACTTGCGAACTCGTTTAGAGTGTCTCACAAGCCCAAGACTATCAACTAATATTGGTGCTTTAAAGCCTTCCTAGATGAGTTGATGATCGTGCACCAAAAAGCTAGTCTAGTAATTAAGGATGATAGAATATGTCATTCATATTTCCTAGTTAATAAAATATTCTAGATGATCACGCCATTAGTGCTTTTAAGAATGTAATACTAAAATGAAAAGCACAGCATATATTATTATCCTACAGGATGCATTTCCCGAACGGTAAAATAAACACTTCTGTTCCTATTGATTTGGCAATGGATCAAGGCTGGTCGATGCAAATATACGAAGACATCATCAACTCGAACAAGAAAAAAAACAAAGAGAAAAATAAGTTTGTAGCATAAATAATTGCACGTGTATGTCGTGTAACGTTACGTTACTAGTTAATGCCCGTGCCTATGGCACGAAATATTTTAGATTATATATCCACGGCAAATTTATGCTAAGTCTCAACTTGGGCCTAATTTGATAATGATAACTAATTTGGACATTTTTTAATCAACTGATCAAATATAGTTGTTCAACAAGATGATGTAAGATTCTTTATCGCAAAAAAAAAAGCAAGATTATGCAAGTCCATCTATTCATTTGGTAATATGTAAATGCTTTGAAAGCATGTAGTCTTTGAATTATTATGTATACAACCTAAAATAAATGTTTGTAAAGTTTAGGATAAATAGAAACTAAAATATAAGGATTGAGGGAAAATAGTTAAGGAAATAGTTCCATATCAAGTTCAAAGAAGCCAACATAGTTTTCAAGGTTCATATGCTATTTATATCAGATAATAAGCATTACAAAGTAGGAGCTTCTTGGTTTTAGACTTCAATTTTTAAAACCTTGAGCAGAACTCTCCATTTTGAGAAAAGCTCAACCTTTCACTTCTACATGGTTTACTAAACTACATCATTGAAACTTGAAAGCCTTATTAAGTTGACATACGTAGCGCATGCTGAAATTCCTTATACCCTCTAAATAGCAGAGCACCATAAATCCACCAATTAACACAATCGAGTTCAAATACCATCCCTATAGCTGCAAAAATACATAGAGGGAGGGATGGGAAAAAGAGATGTTTAACATAATAGGATTTAAATTTATAACTCAAATTAAAGAAAAAGATTTGCATCAAAGAATAAACAATAAGTTACCAAGCAACTCAACTTTGTTTTTTCTATCAAGGAAATATTCGTTGCTTCTTTTGGCACCATCCTAACACATTGAGCCAGACAAGATCAATTCTTTGTGCTTAAGGCAATCACTCGAAATGTTTGGGACGTGTCTACCTAGAGCTATAAGCCTATAACTTAATCGAAATTAAAGCTTTAGCTAGGAACAAATATCAGCCCAAGGACATGAGAAACCCTCAAAACCTAATTATATTAATAGACTTGACAAAATTTTATCAAATGAAAACACCACATTAGAAATAAAGAAAAATAATCCAAAACGTAACCTGTAAGAAGCTTGGAGAAAGTGTTAACGAATTTCCTATTCCTATTGAGAGGGTGCAAAGAGCACAGAGATGAGACCATTTAGGGATGGTGGAGCTTGCTCTATTGCAATTATTGGACTCATGACCAACTGATTTTAACCCATATTAATTTGTATAAGAAAATTAGAGATCACTCAAGAATACACAATGCACTTAACTAAGAAAATAGTGAATTTTTTTAAATGTTCTCAATGGCATGTTCAAGAAATTAAGGTCTTTCTAGGGAATAATAAAGCAACCCATTTTTTATAGTATAAAGTGAGTTAGCAAAAGATGAAAAAAAAAAACATTTATAGCAAGGAGTTTGGGAAGGTAGGTAACTAAAGGGTGGCATAATTGATTATAGTTGTTCTTGGCTTAAACTATCCTTAAATGATCTAACACAAATCTATGTAGTAAACCGATCTGACATCATGTCCAATTCCATTGTATTTTTGTACAGTCAAAATGCTTAGTTATTCACATGCTATTCAACTGAAACTTTCCATTTCATACTTTTTCAAAATTCCATTATATCTTCATAACGATATTTAATATTTCAACCATTTGTTATTTCTAATCAAAACTATACATATTTTGTGAATGGAATGGTGGAAAGGCTAGTTTTGATCATATATATATGAAGATAAAGGTGAATGAAATAGATTGTACAACTGCGCGTGATTTAATATAATTTTCCAAGAAAAAAAAAAAAATAAAAATGGTGCGGGATTTGAACAAAGCGAGGCAAGAAATTGCAACTATGGAATCTCACGTGCATAAATCTAAAGAAAATCCCGCTGCTATCATTACTCGTGAATCTGCCAAAACAACCAAATTAAATGAAACAGAAATTTGGACAGTATACATGAACAAAATCTTGAAGACCAATATGTTGCCACAACAAACCTATACTATAAGATGATGCGCCAACAAAATTTACTCAAGGATACTACAATACTAATGATCTGTTGTGCTACCAAACCTATGCAATAGTTGCAAAATAATGCTATAAACAATTGGCGCTGTAAGAACTTCAAAAATAGAATTTGAAGGGGAGAAGAAGATTAAATATTGTTTGGGTTTTGGAAAGAGCCGAGGTGCGGTGGGTTTTAGCTGTGAATTCTCAATATATTTTGTTTTGTTTTTGTTTTTTTTTTCTTCTGATTTCTCATAATCCCCCTATGACATGGACACCCTTAGTGCGCTCCAAAAGGGGCTGCTATATATATATATATATAGATTCATTAAAAAAATCCACAATTATTATTTTTTTAATCGTGGAAGAAGATATACGCACCATGGTTTCATTAACAGTTTGAGGTCGAAGTTTCTACCTCACCATTGCTTGTTGAACTTGTACAGTTGACTGTGGTCAGAAAATAAATTAAGACATGCTGCAAAAACAAATTTGCTAGTAAAAAAAATTATACGCATACCCCAAAAATATACTTGTACCCTCATTTCTTTCACAACTTCAGTTTGAAGTTGCTTCCTTAACCTTGATCGATGAACTTCAGCCTCAAACTTTGTGTAATTAAAAAAAAATGTGGGTAGTGTGACTGTTGATCGATGAAGTTGCAAGTCTGGGGCGGATGCCTCCTAAACAGTAATGGTGATAAGAATAATACACATACCTTGACTTCTCTAATTATTTGAGTTCGAACTTTGTCACGAATTGTTGCCTGATACATTTCTACATTTCTCTGTAGAGTAAAATGGAATGACAAACTTAAAACACATTAAGCGATAAATATATATGTACAAATATACAACACATTTTAAAGAATGTGCACACAGTAACATCAATCAACAATTTCAGGCATACCATGACTTCAATCACCTTGTGCGCTTCAACTTGCTCCGGCATACTTGAAGTTAAAAACTTAAAGCGACCAAAAAGTGTTGCGCTTAAACAATAAGAACGAAGGAAGAAACAAATTAATTCTGGAAGAAGAACTTCATGCTTTTCCATTACAAAACTCCGAAACAAATGTAAAATTTATAATTAAACAATGTTAGAAATGTGAAAATGCAGTTCGGTCAAACGAACTACCAAGCACTGTTATAGGGTATAAATAAATGATTAGGGATGATGACACAACAACAATGAAGCAAGGCGAATTTGGTATGCAGTTCAAAACCAAAGCTTCAAAAATGAAATGCAAAAAGACACAAAGCAAAACCTAAAAAATCCAAGGCCATTTGGTATGGATTAGACATTGACCAAAAGGGCCATTATTCGGAGGAACTATTAAGCAAAGTTTTAAAGAGTGATATACGATTCCGATAACCAAAGTTTTTTTAAAATATGATTCACCCATAAGATGAAAAACACAATCTGAGGAAGAAGAAGATGTAAGAGTTAATACCTGTTGAGAATGTGAAGTCCACCACTGGGAATTGATTTTAATTTGCAAACAATGACAATGAAAAAGAGTGATTAACTCTAAACTTCTTCACTAAAAGAGCAATGAAATGCTTATAAATAGTCATGCCAAGTATACATTGAACGCACTAAGATTTAATTGGGTTTGCCGTCTTACTGTCACATTTCAACCCCAAACGCATCCCCAGCGGTACAATTGGCTCTTTCGTTGCATTGCTCAAATGGGGTACTGCACATGAAAAAGTATTGAGTGCATAAGTTTTCTCCAAAGTAGCATAAAACTTTGAGGGGGCAATCCGAACGGAAGAGAAAATACGTACTTGAAGAATTTTAAAGAGGATGATCTTCTTTGACTAACACACAGGGGTGGATCAAAGGTGCCAACATCCTTAATTTTTTCTCGGAAAAGAATTTCATTCTCTCGTGTGCAGTCCCCTTTAGATGATGACCCAACTAAATACGTGATTGTGTAATGCCGTGGTTGCGGAGCCAAATCATAAACGATTTCCTTCCCATTTTTTTTATTTTCATTTTGCGCTGATGGGGAACCCTCAACGACAGGTGCGTAGCAATGGGGCCAATGAGTTGACGGTGGCATACAGCCGCACTTAATTAAAGTTGAGCTAGGAAGGCGGGCCATTTTGTCCCTGTCACTTCAGACACGGCGCGCTAGTGTCTTTCGGTTAGGTGTCACAGTTGGGCTCAAATGGATGTGAATATCTTTAGATGGTAGTTGCATTCCCTGAGATGTGGATGAATGTAAAGACTCAAATTCTCGTTAAGGGTATTTTCGTAAATTTCATAGCAAACCTAGGGACATTTATGTAATTGGTTGGTCGGGGTTACATAACTTAATGAAACTTAACTCCGACTCATAAGCCACGTTAGGTAAGCAACTCACATACGAAAATTTGACAAAAATGTCGGTTAGCGGCTTTCTGCGTTCGAAGCTGGCACGAGTTAACAGCTTACATGCATGAGTGGGTTATTGTTATAGCCTGCAGTGGGATAGAATGTAGGAAATTAATTAAGCTGGTTGGGCCGGAAAAATAATTAAGATGCTAAGTCGAATTAGTGGGTAGTTAGAAGTTAATTAGGACCTTAAGCCTAATTTGGTCATATTGGGCTTGGGCCTAATTAGCTAAACAAGAAGAAAAAAAACGTATCGCACCAAAACAAAACAAAATCGCACAAACCCAAATTTTTCCCCAATTTCACAACCACTTAAACCCTAAGAGAGAGAGAGAGTCAATTCGCCCCAAATTCAATCGATCCAAACCCAAAATTCAAACACCCAATCCCTAGAAACACTAAACTGAAGTGGGAGAATTCGAATTTCCTTGAAATTCCAGCGTATCAGCGGGAAAGGTGAGTTAGTTTATTCTCAATTTGTTAGTTTAAACCCAATTTTGATAGCTTGTGATGTATTAATGAAAATAATGGAATGGGGTGGTTTCTAATTTCGGCAGTAGCTATTTAGGGAGATATGGCATAGCAAAATTGGTGGAGAAGACAGTTAAGAAGAGATTTTTATTGGCTTGGTAAGAAATTCTATGTATTCACTCTATTTGGAGAAGTTCATGTTGGTTCTATACTTTGTTTAAAAATCAGGTTGATTAGTGACTGAATGATAAGGAGCCCACACTTGATTTTAATAGATTTAAAGTGAATTGAAGAGTGGAATTTGTTTGTAGTTAGAGTTGGGAAAAATCGTAATCGTTAGTGGAATTGATAGATATGATTGGTGTTAGCATAAGGTCCTACAGTGGCTGTAAATGGACTACCGAGCCCTGTCAGAGTTACAGTGCTAGAAATGGCCTGTAGCTCTGTTAACTGTAGTTAGAGGAAAAAGATACCTGAAACCAAATTCTTAGCGTCGAGATTCTTCTCGACTTACGTTAGATAAGAATTCTCGGTCGTTCGATAACTTCTAATAGTCGACGTGTATGTATATGATGTTATAGGGGTCAAATAAGAGTGGATTCGGTTAAGCGGGCTCGATTCGGTTAAGTGGGCTTGAGGAGAACGGAGCTTGCTAAGGTAGGAACTTACGTACCAATATATAGCATGCTTATTTTCATGCATGATTTGATTGTTTTAAATTGGGAAAGATAGTTTGCGTATCAACCATGCATGTATATGTGATATCCATGTTTTGCATTGTATTTCCTCGATATAAACTATATATATGGATAGCTTTCGTGTGAAATGGCTTTTTGTGAAATCGGGGTACCGGGGATTTATTTTCTTTGTTAGAAGAGCAAAACTGGTTTTGGAAAGGGTTCTCGTCTCTTGTCTCAGTAAGGAGACAGAGATATGGATTTTGAAATGCAGGTAAGGATTACCCGATTGTTTGTAACTAGGTGTGAGGTTCTGGATTGTTCTCGGGATGGTTGTTGTTATTTACGATGATTCGCCGTTTGGGAATCATCAGTTGTTATTTACTATGATTGGCCCATTTGGGAGTCATAGGTTGCTTTTACTCGATTGTGGGAAATCCAGGAACTCACACTTACAGAATCAACAGTTTAAAAGGAAAACTAAATATGTAATTATAGTATTTTGAAATAACCGGTAATACGAGTATATATATATTACTATGCTTATCACGAGGGGGATTTGGAAAAGAATTGGTGAATTCCTATAAAGAAGGAACTGTTGTCGCATTTCCAGAGACGACAGTTCGCTCTAGGATTCCAACTGTGGTGTACACCTTTCGAGGTGGTGGGCCACCTTTAAAGGGATGCATCACTGGATGTAGTCTGGGAATTCCTTTTCTACTTTTCTAGATAACCATGCTTGTACGTGTCACGTTGTATGGTGCTTAGCTTGTGTGAGGTTACATGTTATCTTGATGAGGTTTAGACGCGAGGAGTGAGAGTTTAGTCCACTCCTGGATGTGTGTCAGGATCCTGAGCAGTTTGTAGTCATCGAACGGTTGACCACCGTAAGTTAGGTGACAGCCCGTATGAGGGTCGTGGTCGCAGGGGCCCACCGAGCCCTAAAAGCTTTAGGGATTTTGTGTGTCTGAACACGACAAACGGCATTTCAGCTCCACGCCGATAAAATCGGGAAAACAACGTGCATGGTTCACCTTTGGAAAATCTTGAACCGAGATTTACTGTATTTGGGGGTTGAGTACCGGTCATACCCTCACCATTCTAATATGATGCAGCATCCACAATAGTTGTATGATGATTGCGAAAAACTCTATTTTGTATATCAAATGAAGCATGTCGAAATGATTTACGCTAGTTAGTGATGTATACATATAGTCCGCGATATTTGAATACTTTTATGGAAACCCATGCATGTTTTAATGTTTTTTATAAGTAAACTATTTATTGGGTAATGCGTTTCTCTGGGCATAGTTGTTTTGCTCATCCTACATTAACATTTCAGCGAGCGGATTCTTGGAGGAGACATTTCCTACCACCGAGGATGATGCTTATGGGGATTTGGGTGGTTTCCCCCATGCTTGACGAGGGACAGAGTCAAGTTCATATTTTGGGTTGCATAAAGATAGTATAGTTTATTCTTTTGTTGTATATAGAGAGCATAGCTCTTTTCTTTTGGTTGTAGAGGAGAGCTTCGCTCATTTTGGATGTAATACTCGATGTATTGGAGTGTAGTTAATCTTAAACATTTTGGATATGTATATATATGGACATCACTGTTGTGTATAAAGTTAGGATTTATGTATATGGTTGTGGTTAAGGATGAATTATGCGATGTCCAGGGTTTATGACAGGTTTTGAGTATACGAAATGTCGATTAAACAAAAGAGACTCCGCCGAAATTTCGTTAGAATCGGGATAGTGACCGCCTCGAGATTCACTCCTCGTCCTCGGGATGTGTGTTGGGTCTCGGGGGGTGACAATGAAGATGAAAGGCGCTCTCTTTCCCTCCGAGCATGTTGTGCGATGGTGCGGCGAGAAAGCAGAGGAGGAGCAGATCTTGGAGCAAGTTGGCGTTGGAGCTGCACTTGTGGCATTTCGTTAGAGTTTGCACCGAGCTTTGAACAGTAATCAATCGAAATAAGCACAGTTAAAATGGCACGCTATGATCAAAATAAGAGATGCTATGGTCGTAATAAGACATTGTATTAACAACGACACAATGATCAAATGCTTATTTGTCTGTTAAAAAGCCGGGGAGGAAGCCACACGCACAATGGGTTAATTAATAGTTTAAGGCAACAAGTTCTCCCCCACCATTGGGTGTTGTGCTTGTACAGTTTACGGTGGGAAAAAGAAAACTAAATAAATACATGTGTGGGGAATAAGCAAAAAGCAAAATATATCATGCTCAAAAATATAAATGCACCTTCATTTCGTTAGCAGCTTCAGTGCGAAGCTGTGCCCATGCCCTTGATCGACGAACTTGTGAGCCCGACTATCGGTAAAAAAAGAAAGCAGACAGTTTATTGGTTTAGTTAGTAATGGGGATTAGATATGCTAGCATCGGACAACACTTGACAATGCGGAGATAAGAATTACACACATACCTCAACTTCTTTGACAATTCAACTTCGAATTTGGTTACGTATTGTCGCCCGGTAGATCTCCACACCCCCCTACACATTGAAAATGCAAGGACAACCTCAAAAACGCATTAAAAGAATTTATTTGTTCGAACTAATAACAAAGCAAGGGTCTAAAATTGCACCGTCTACGTGATACCTCGATTTCAAGAACCTTGTGCCCTTCAGCCGAGTCCTACATGATTTTCTGAGAAGTTACAAAAGTAAGAATTAAATCTAACCACAACTGACCAAAAAGTAAAGAAGTTAAATAAAAAGGTGAGGATAAAGAAACCAAAGTCATCCTAAACTATCAGCACCATCGGAATGTAATGGAGACGAATTTGTCAACAAAGTTAGAAATGTGGTAACAACAAACAGGGAAATGTGGTGCCCAGCCGAAGGACTAAATTCTAAAAAAAAATAGCAGAAGAAACTGATTTGTAGTAACCACCAACCAAGAAGAAAAGAATCCCCGGTGGCACCAAGGTCAAACGAAATGTCATAAATGTAAAGACGGAACGTATGAATTAAAGTGTATCAAGAAAAATCATGGTCGGTAAAAGCCAAAACAGAGCCGAAGAAAAAAAAAAGTCATTACATTTAGAAGAGTTTGATAACAATGTTATTCTTCTCAACTTCTTTGGGCAGCTGAGATCGAATTTTGCTGCGCATAGGCTCCCGACAGAACTTGACGATGCACTAAATAGGAAAATGTAATGACAACTGATAAAACATAAAATTGAATAGTTTACCTACGAAATGAACGATGAACTCAAAACGTAAGTAAACTAAAACTAATTTACGTGTCTATATTTATCAAAGTTTCTACTCTCAATTCTATCGAAATAGAGTGGAGTAACAAATTCGTTCCACTCCTAGTGCTCTAGCATGGAGTGTTTTCTAATCTAATTAATCGAGTCTTAAGTCTAATGAGAGCTTTCTCTAAAGGTGTTATACTACTACGATACCTATATGAAATTGATTATGTTGAATTTAACTCACGAATGCTATGGAAATATGATTGTTTTTAATCTAGATAAAGGATTAGAAGGGAATTGAATCCACCTCGAATCCAACTTAATAACCTAGCATAGATTCTTGTATCTCGATTCTTATGTTCTTACGGCAAGAAATTGAGTTCTAATCCTAGTGTTCATGACATTTCTACAGAAATACTAACTAGCATGTGAGGTCGTCCACCCATTCTCATGGCGAATCACGACCTTCTAGATTGGAATAGATTCTACAATGCTTCTACACAATACCACTAAGTTTTCATCAAGGTTTCACCAACCCCTCTAATGGAGGTTTTAGCCTTGAGTCATCAAACCATCATTTCCCATTGAATTATAACTACACATCATATTAAAATTCTAACTTAACTAAATTAACTAACAATGTTTCAATCTACTTAAACTTCTGAAATGATAATCAACAAAAATTAAAACTAGATCTATAAATTGAGATGACAAAAATCGAAATTAACAAAATAACTATTTTATTTATCTAATCAATCAAGAACAATGATTCAAAGACTTAATCTAAAACAAGAATTGAAAATGGAACTAAAACTTAATTAATCTACTGAAAACTAGATCTAGAATTATCTATATGGTTTTAGGTCTAACTAGCTACCATTAACAAAGAGCTAAACTTTGGTTTTTATACTTTCAGATCCAAAAATCGTGCATGGGCTTGGAGCCATGTTTTGGGCCAGAGAATCAAGCCCAAAACCCAATTCTTTCAATCCAAAAAGGCCTCTTCAGCTGCAGTTGGCTTCAATAGACTTTTCGTCCACTTTTGCTCCTCTTATTGGGTCAAGGCTTGGACCATTGGAAATCTCTTTCCGAGCCGGTCGTTTTGACATAAGGTAGGCCCAATTCCGAGGTCTGAGTCCAAAGATACGGCCTTCGGAAGTTCTCACGACTTGTGTGTTGTTTTACGCGTCGACTCGACTTTTTAGCTTTTGGCCGGGCTTTAGAAGGCTTTGTCTTCTTGAATCTTGGCCTTTAATCATGGAACTCCTTAGTAACCGACCTTTGCTCCTTTATCTCGCTAAAGTGGCACATTTCGCACAAAATGGACTTTGAAACACGAAATGCATAAAAACACGAATCGGTGTTAACTCTTAATTATTACTCACATAATTGGTCTAAAAGTATGTATTCTGTTACAGGGTTAAAACTACAGTTTTGGGCTCTTATCAAACCACCCCCAAACAACATTTTGCTTGTCCTCAAGCAAAGATGAGAAATTAGAATAAGTGACCAAAAATGCTGATAAGACCAAAATTGAATCAAACATAAGGTGATAGTCTTAACAGAGAAGAATTGCACTTTAGCATTGTTTTCATAGTAGAATAAGTCATTTTTAAGTCCCATTAAACCCACCGACCCTTGTTTGATTCATACTGTGGTTATCCATTTCAGCGTTGAAAAATTCCGCGACAAAATTACACTGAGCGCGATCGCGCCTATAAGGAGCGCACCTGCGCCCTATAGCCTGGAACACGAGTGCGACCCGCCCCCATCTTGAGCGCGACCCGCCCTAAAACACTGGAATTTCAAGTTACACGGAGCGACGACCGCTATCTATCGCAGCGCACCAGCACTAAGCCAAATTTTTGGATTTCTCTGAGGTTTGTTTGAACCCGATTTTTAAGTTTTTAGGTGTTCTAACTTGTTATTTACACCGAACACGCGTAAACAAGACGTTATTCATAAGCGAAGAAAGGGCGCTATCGGGTATTCCTTTCTTCCATACCTCGCATCTCGGTTAGAGGTTCATACTAATATATCAAGATTGTTTGGATTGTTTGTCGTGTTTAAACTTAGACTTGCATGAGATTAAAGGTGCGGTGGGGAAAAAACCGAGCGTAATTAACCATCAGCGTCAACAAACAAATCTATCGAAGTATACCAATCACTACACCTCTAACTACTATCCCACCAACCACACGACATAATGGCTGAAGGAAAGAGACTCCTCTCCGACTTCTACAAAGCTTTGGCGATAGTCCTAAATCTTGCATCGTTCTAGCGGACCGATTGGGGGATTTTGAATTCCCCAAACATATTTAATCTGTTACCCGTTTTCCATGGTTTAGACCATGAAAAACCTTACCAACACATCGTAGGATTGAACAAGTCCTTACAACATTCCATCATCCTACGGTTGGTGCGAAACAGATTAAACTAAGGGTATTTCCCTTCACCTTAGCCCGATAAGGCGGCGTCTTGGTTAGCGCCCAAAGCGCTTAACTCGTGGACTCGTGGGCTAAACTTGTTCAACTGTTTATGGAACATTTTTTACCCACCCCTAAAAACGGATGAGATGCTTTCCAAGATTCATTTTTTTCGACAAAATCCTCATGAATCGTTTTTACGAGGCTTGGAATCGTTTCACCGATCGCTTATTGAGTGTCCACACCATAACCTAGCAAAAGACGTTAGTTCGTTGCCTTTTTCAAAGGACTTCAACATCACCATAAAGAAGTCATTGACATAATGAATGGGGGTAGTTTCCTAAGTAAAGGAGCCTCGAGGCTTACAAATTTTTAGAAGATCAAACTAAAGCGTAATAACAATTGGGGGTAGTGATGATATCCCCATTGCGTTAGTTCTTCTTCTTGATTTAAAGGCGCCCGGTATGTTTGAGATGAAACCCGATCTAGAACTAAAAAATTTAATCGAATCTCTAACTAAAAAGGTTAAGGCTATTTCTGTGCAACAAAAGCCTATCACCGTCATGAATGTTAACTCCAACCCATGTAATGTCTATTTGAGTCCTGAGCACCCTGAATCCTATTGTCTTCTCGCCTATGAACAACAACATTTAGAGCAAAACAATGTTTGCTCCATTAATAGCTATCCTATTCCTAATGCCCCATGGAGACAACATCCCAACTTTAGTTGGCGAAACAATAAACAAGTTTCACCTCCAGGGTCTAATAACCAAAATGTTAGGCAAGCGAACAACTATAATCAAGCTCCACCTAGGCAAGGCCAGGGGCTAAGTCAGGGAAATTATAATAATTATAACAACCAAGCGCAACCACGACAAGGTCTAGCACAAGGTCAGGGTAATTATAATAGTTATAACACAAATAGAGGTATCGTTCCGGTTAACAATAGTAACTATCACAACCCACCCATAAATAATCAACGTGAGATAGTTCGGTCGCACCACACTGTGACTACTACACAATCACATCCGGATCATTATAGGCGCCTTTATCAAGGTTACCCAACAACTTTTCCAATCAATGACTCAATCAAACCAACAGATCTTACAATCCATAAATCGGGGCATACAACGGTTAGCCCAAGAGAAAGCCCAACCAAAAGGCATATTTCCGGGACAAAGCGATACCCAACCCTAAAACAACAAACACGGCCTTTGAGATAAAGCGGTAATACTAGTACGGAAAGCGACAATAGTAGGTGACCTGAATGCCATCACCACTCGGATTACGGAAGAGTGGTTGATAACAAAGTAACTATGCCTATAGTTACCCCCATGATTACTCCACACGGATATCGAACTAGATACCGAAGTAGAAACTGAAGAGCCTACCACTATAGAGGTACCCGGTTAAACAACAAACTAAGAAACAGAAAGCCAAGGTAACACATCAAGTTCGAGCCATACGCTAAATATAGAAGCCCGAAACCACCATTCCCTCGAAGTTAGCCATGCTAACCGGGGATACAAACTTTGAGGAGATTAGGAGCGTTTTCAAGAATCTAACGATAAACCTTCCTTTTCGAAGCTATTAAAAGCTCCCCTAACCACGCTAAGTTTCTTAAAGAGTTGTGCACTACTAGGCGTGAAGACCAACATACCTAAAGGCGCCTTTTTAAGCTGAACAATTCCCAACTTTATCGAAAATAATGGAATTGTTAAGTACAAGGACCACGGTTAGATCTGGCAGTAAAATGCACCTTAGGAGATTCCCCCACGACGACGCTTTATTAGACACGGGGGCGAGTGTTAACTTACTCCGTTATTACTTGTATAAACAAATAGGTCTACAAGAAATGCAACCTACAAAAGTAACATTGCAATTAGCGGACGGTCAATTAAGTATCCTAAGGGTGTAGTAGAAAGCGTGCTTGTTAAGGTTTAGGATTTTTACTATCCTGGCTGATTTTGTTATCCTCGATCGATAAGTCGTGCGACGACTCCATCGACCGATCATCTTAGAAGCCCCCTTCTTGGTAAGCTGCCAACACACTTATAAATTGCAGCGATGGTAAGATGTCCTTATCTTTTTGGCCATCTTACGGTTGAGGTAAATGTTTTTAAAATGATGAAACAATTACCAGATTCGATACATAGATGGGGAGGTTAGCATGATCGAGCTTAGCTCAAGATTATTTTAACAACACATTTCCTGAAAACAATATGTACAAATTCCTTTCTTTTGGAACTTCAGATTTTGTAGATGACTCCTACTTAGAGGAAGTCAACACCATCCTTGAGTCCACACCAATTGTAGACCCCCGGTTTGCTTCATATACTTTCGATTATGAAGACTTGCTACCTATGCAAGTATTCATTGTGCAAAATGAGGACCCCGACGAAACATCTATTGATTTTCCTTCCACCCCAGTGCTTAAACCTCTTCCCCCAGAATTAAAATATATTCAACTTGATCCGGATGGTCGTCATCCGGTAATTATATCTTCTTTGTTATCTAAGAATGAAGAGACACGTTTAATCCGGGTGATTAGGGAACATCCGGCGATTGGTTGGTCCCTAGCCGACATTAAGGAATTGACCCTAATATTTGCACTCATCGTATCCATTTGGAGGGATAGCGAAGACTTCTCGCCAAACCTCGGCGTTGCTTGAACCCGACCATGAAAGAGGTGGTTAGGGAAGAAGTGCTACGATTACTTGATCTTGGGTATCATATACCCAATCTCGATAGCGAATGGGTAAGCCCCATTCATGTAGTTCCTAAGAAATCGGGCGTTACCATGGTGCGTAGCGGAAAGGGTGACTATGTTGTCACACAAGGTCCTATGAAATGGAGGATCTGTATTGATTCTGAGGGCGTTTAAAATGCTATGACCGCGAAATGATCACTTTCCTTTACCTTTTTACAGATTAAATGCTTTCGAGCGCCTAGCTGGTCATGCTTTTTATTGTTTTACGGATGGCTACTCGGGCTATTTTCAGATTATTATTGATATTGATGACCAAGAAAAGACTACCTTCACATGTCCCTTTGGAGCGATATACCTATAAGCGAATGCCTTTTGGCCTTTGTAATGCTCCTGGAACCTTCCGGTGATTGTATGCTTCATATATTTAGTGACATGGTAGAGCTTTATGGAAGTTTTCATGGATGATTTTTCTATCTATGGAGACTCCTTCATAGACTATTTGTCTAACTTTGTCTAAGGTTTTGACACGTGTGAAGAAAAGAGCCTCGTTTTTAAAGCTGGGAAAAGTGTCATTTCATGGTGAAAAAGGGCATAGTACTAGGTCACATTGTATCTAGTGATGGCATCGAAGTAGATAAGGCCAAACTAGATAAGATAGCGACTCTACCTAAACCACGATTTGTCCGTAATATTAGAGCCTTTCTAGGCCATGCGAGGTTTTATAGGCGGTTTATTAAAGACTTCTCAAAAATAGCTAGGCCGTTAACTAATCTGCTTTTTTGAAAGATGCAATCTTTGATTTTAATTTTAATCATGCATAAGCTTTTGAAACTTTAAAAGCGCCCCTAACCTCTGCACCAATTATACTGACCTCAGTTAGTCTAAACCTTTCGAACTCATGTGTGACACTAGTGATTATGCGGTTAGTGCGGTCTTGGGACAAAAACTAGATAATAAGTCCCTTTGTTATTTATTATGCTAGTAAAACCTTAAACGATGCTCAATGTAATTATTCAACTACTGAGAAAAGAATTCTTAGCTGTCATTTATGCTTTAGATAAGTTCCGTCCTTATTTGGTTGGTTCTAAAACTTTAGTTTACACCGGACCATGCGATCCTTAAGTACCTTCTTGCAAAGAAGGATGCTAAGCAGAGATTAATCCGATGGATCCTTCTCCCGCAAAGAGTTCACATTAGAAATAAAAGGACAAAAGAGGGTCGAAAGCGTAGTTGCCGACCACTTATCTAGACTCACAAACGACAATCGAGTGATTACGAGTCCATCTGGGACTCTTTTCTGATGATGAGCATCGTATGCGATTTTTTCAAACACCATGGTATCGACACATTGTAAATTATTTAGCGGCTGATGTTATGCCTTATAATTGGTCAAGAAATGAGCGTAAGAAGTTCTTGGCCGAGTTAAGTTATACTACTTTGGGATGAGCCATACCTTTTTAAGTATTGTGCGGATCAGATTATTTGTGCCGTTGTATTCCCGGTGGGAATACAATGAAGTTCTATCGTTCTGCCATGACAAAGAGTGTGGTGGCCATTTTAGTGGGATGAAAACAGCCGCTAAAGTTCTTCCTTTAATGGATTTTATTGGCCTACCCTTTTTTAAGGATGCCCAAGTGCATTGCAAGGCGTGTATATTAGATTTGCCAACAACTTGGGCGAATCCATGGCGTAATATGATGCCATTAAATCCAATCTTGATAGTAGAATTTTTTTATGTTTGGGGCATTGATTTCATGGGCCCTTTTCCTATTTCCCACGGTTTCATTTATATTCTAGTTGTCGTGGACTACGTGTCTAAATGGATAGAGGCCCTAGCTTGCCGTAGCAATGACCATAAGACCGTTATATTTTTTATTAAAGAATATATTTTCTGTCGATTTGGCATTCCTAAAGCCATCATTAGTGATGGTGGAACACATTTTTGCAACAGAGTTGTTGCATCCCTAGTGAAAAAGTATGGAGTTACACACAAACTAGCGGACAAGTTGAAGTTTCTAATAGGGAAATCAAAAAGATTTTAGAAACGATTTGTAAACCCCGATAGGAAAGATCGGGTCGAGGCGTCTATCGGATGCCTTATGGCATATAGAACTGCTTTCAAAACTCCTATAGGTATGTCTCCCTTTAGACTTGTATTTGGGAAACCATGTTATTTGCCGTTGAATTAGAGCACCGCGCCCTATGGGCTATAAAAGCCTTAACTTCAATATTGATGAGGCAGGTGTCAAAGCGCGAAGTTGCAATTGAATGAGCTTGAAGAAATCCGTGGCGATTCTTACGATCTCGCTGAAGGATTATAAAGCTAACATGAAACGTGTTCATGAT
The DNA here is from genome assembly GCF_015680905.1 of Coptis chinensis. NCBI lineage: Eukaryota > Viridiplantae > Streptophyta > Magnoliopsida > Ranunculales > Ranunculaceae > Coptis > Coptis chinensis. The sequence continues at coordinate 27,530,725 of NC_141462.1, forward strand.
AAGCAAATCTTTTGCGCAAAAGAGTTTGTGGTCGGTCAAAGGTCTTGCTTTACAACTCCACGTCTACATATTTTCCGGAAAACTAAAACCCGTTGGTCGGCCCTTTTATGGTTATGAAGTCACCCCTTACGGGCAATCACCTTGGTAAATCCAAATGGCAACAAGTACCTTTCAAGTTAATGGTCAACGGTTAAAACATTTTCACGAACTTCTGTCCCTTAATGTAGAGGAAGTCCTTTTACAGGACCCTGTCTATGAGGATTGACCTTTGTCATTGGTGTACTTTCTTTCACTTCCATATAGTGGTAAGTGCGCCATTTAGGTAACCAGGCCCTCCCTATGGAGTGCGTGGCTGTAAGTACCGGATCCTAAGTCCACGGTTAACATAATTCACGTTTTCCACTTTTGCATGTTTTCTCGGTTTTTGAGTCATGTTCCTTTAAGGGGTGAATTATGTATTTATTGTTTTTCGTTTTTCTTATAATAAACTAATAAATAAATAAATAAATAAAATAATAAAATAATAAAAAATTCTTAATCATAGAAATAGCAATCCAACAAGTCTTGGGAATCTAACTTTAAACGACCCGCGTTAGAACAAATTTTGTGTTTAAAAATTTGTTTGGGGGTGGGCAATCGGTCTCTCCATCTGGATTGCTCAAACTTTCCATTTATGTTGCTTAGGCCCATTACTTGTAGTTCAATTGGGTTGACGTAATCTAAACTTAGATTTTCTTCGTTCGCATAACTTACATCACACACGCACTTCGAGGCGTTTTTCCACCCTTTTATACGTCAACCATAGTTGGAATTGAGTGTTTTATGGATAATTGGATTGGAAATTCTCTACTGATCATTTCCATAACTCATTCGCCAAAATCGGGCCAGTAACGAAGCGGCAAATTGAGTTTGAAATTGCGTGAAAAATCGAGAAAATTCGAATTCAAACCGGGAAGGGGCCCCAAACCCCGACGCCGACGTCGTCGTCTCCTTCCTTCCCAAAAACGACGCGGTTTCTTTCTTTTTAGTCAATCCCGCCCGGTTATCAAGGTAAAACAAACCTTAAACACCAAAATTTAAAAAAAAAAAAAAACGGACACTACTATTCACGTTTCTCTCCACGACCCTCAGAAAGCACTGCGCATTCACCACCCCACCGTCCACCACCCTCTCCCCGACCTTGTCAGCACTACACCACCCACTATCCACCACCCATCACCACCACCATCCAAAGCACGGCAGCCACCACCACCGTTGGCCTTGAAAAAGCAGATCTACACCAAAGCGAGCACCACCCTGCGTCTGCATCCCCACCATTCACCACCACTGCCACCACCCACCGCCATCACCATCGTCATCATACCGAAAACCCAACCTCGCAGCAACAGCACCACCACCATCCTCGACCTTCCACCCTCCGATCCCCACCATTCTCAGACTCTGCAACCACCGTTTTCCACCGCACCACCAGTTCAAAACGCCACCTAATCCCACCCACTATCCACCACCATCCACGCACCGCACCACCATCATCACCATACAAACATTCTGACCACGCAGCACCAGAGCCACCACCATTTTCAGACCTTGCACCCACCGAATTACACCATTTTCAGAATTTTCAATCACCGATTTCCACCACACCACCAGTTCAAACAGCCACCAAATCCCACCCCTTCCATCACCATCCAACTACCCACCCAGCTTCCAAACAAAAACGAAAACACAACCCCACAATTCTCACCAGCACCTTAAAAAATTAAAATAAATTAATTTAATTTAAAATAAAATAAATTAAATTAAATTGTTGGTTGGTTAATTGATTAGCTATTGGTTGGTTGTTGGTTTTGATGGCGGTGGGTTTGCGTCAATGCTCGGTTTGTTAGTTGGTTTTGTTGGTGTTGGGTTTGCTTCGATGCTATGGTTGTTGGTTGGGTTTGATTTATGGTAGTGCTCTTGGTTGTTGTGGTTTCTCACTCGTGTCGTCTGTTTTTGGGTTCGTTCGAGTATAGGGTATAGTCATCATGCTCTCTCAGAAGAAGCATGTGCATTGTCCTTTTCGTGAGTTTGACCAGTGCAAAGATGGGGCCAATGGTGGTGGCGGCTTTGCGGTTTCGTATATCGAAACTCACATTAAACTTGAAGACTTGGGTGGTCAGGGAGATATAGATAACCTGCGAGATAAGATTAAGAAGGACATAAGTTTATATTTATCCCTTCTTAACTTTTTGAAAACGGTGAACAAATGGATGTGTGGCCACTGTCTCAGCTTGCATGCATTAACCATACCATGTCGTCATTCAGGAGACATCACAAAACCACCGGAAATGACTGATAATGGAGAGTTGGGATGCCTTATTGTCGGCATACCAGAACCACCGCCTATCCCTATGACTATGCAATCTGCACTCATCACAAGGAGACGCTTAGTGCTATCCCCGAGGCCTCGGGGGTTGTTCCCTCTTGATGAGGCGTTACTTGATAGGGCATTTCGTATACCCTTTCGCACTGTGAAAAGTATACCACGTGCATGTCGGTTGGCATTTTCTGGTGCATTGAAGTCTGCTCTCTGGGATATTATGGCTGATCCTAGTTCAGTTTTGTCATGGGTTCGTCTTCTCCTTCTCCCGTGCTGCACTTTACAGGTTTTTCAACCACAGAATCGTCAGGAGCGTCGATCTGGTACTAGGAAAAACCTTCAGCAGAAACAGATACTCCATGCATTGATGATATGGAACGAGCCTGGAGGACTATTTCGCCTCTTAGAGTCTGCAGTAGAGCCTCCTTCAATCCAGCCACCCCAGCGATCTGTTTCTACTCAGAATGCGCGCCGATGCTTACAGAAGGTTGCTGATGGACATTTTACAGCAGCGGTAAAAGTGTTGTCATCATCAGGGGTCGCCCCTAACTCGGCGGAGACTATCCAAGCATTAGAGGAGAAACACCCAGTGCGACAACCACCTGTGAGACCAACTATTCCCTTTGCTGAGCCTCCTTTATTTGTAGAGAGAGATACCCTTTTGTCATGCATTAGGTCGTTTCCGAAAGGCACTTCTTGTGGTCGTGATGGTCTTCGAGCTCAGCATTTGTTGGATGCTATGAGTGGTGCTGCAGCAGCTATATCGTCTGATTTGCTAGATGCATTGACCCCTGTGGTGAATCTTTGGTTACAGGGACGATGTCCACAGCCTTTAAGCGAATTCATAGCGAGTGCTCTTTACTCCACTTCTTAAGCCGGATAATGATTATTAAGCCCTATAGGTTTGTGGGCATGGTGCGGCGTCGTCGGTCTCCAAGATTGCAATGAGAGGTGTTTCCAGAGATGTGGTTGGGTACTTACGGGATTTCCGATTATGGGGTGGGTGTTTTACGGTGGAGCGGAGGCGATTTTACATCTTTGTCAACCGTATGGTGTATGCTAACGGCGACAATAGCTCTCTTTCTATCTTTCTTTGGTAGATTTTCAGAATGCTTTTAACATGGTTGATTGAACCATCATGTTGAAAGAGGTTCGTGATATCTGATGCCGACTATTGCTCCTTGGTCGAAAGTAATTTGTATTGTCACCTGCGAGGTTATCGTGGGGATGGCTATATATGGTCTGCTATCTTGGGTCCAACAAAGGCGACCCACAGGTCCCCTATTATTTGGCGGTGTTGCATCCTCTTATTCTACGGATCAGTCCGGGTTGTCGGGTTATTGCTACACAGGCGTGGTACCTAGATGATGGGACTCGATAGGGGATACTGAAGCAGTGGCGGCGGCTTTTGGGTATGATTCAGGAAGAAGGACCTTCTTATGGGTTGGTTCTTAATGTGGCTAAAACTGAGATATTTTGGCCATCACTAGATCCACGTCGCTCTACTCCTGGTCTCTTTCCTTCAGATCTGTCCCATCCTCAGCAGGGGGTCAGGTTGCTTGGAGGTGCAGTTAGCACTGATGCATCTTTTGTCATGGGTCTTGCTCGCAAGCGTATTGACAAGGCTATGACTCTGATGGACCGTTTGGCCGTATTAGAAGATCCACAGTGTGAGTTAGCGCTCTTACGAGCTTGTGTTGGGCTCTCTAAGTTGGTCTTCGCGATTCGTACTTGTCCACCATCCTTTTTCAGAGAGGCAGCTCAGATTTTTGATCGGCATCTCCGCGGTGTTCTCCGGTATTGTGGTTTCGATGGTCCCGGCCCGGTGATTTCTGATTGGCGGTTATCGACACTCCCATTACGCCTTGGTGGTTTAGGTATTTATTGTGCCCCACCGATGTCTCTACATTTGCTTTTGTGGCCTCCATACCGTCGGACCGAGCTTCAAAACCACATTCTTAGGAGTTGTGGCCCAAGTACCTCTTCGGATGAGATTCTTGATGTTGCTAGCATTGCATTGAGTATTTGTCTACCGATTTTGACCTCGGTTCTATGCACCTGTGAGTGCTACCGTCCCCTCAAAACCACAAAAGTTTGGCGGAAGCGTTCTATGGTAAGATTGTTCTTTGGTCTTGAGAGGGAGTTTGTGTTATCCGCTTGTCGAAGCGGTCATTGGATGCTTACGGTCGGAACATGCAAAGGATTTCCTACTTGCTATTCGATGGAGGGACTTGGACAAAGATATGTCGCCCGGTAAAGTATCGTTCTATTCTCGATGTACCGCCTCATGATTCCTTTGTACTCTGATGGTGGGCTATGCCCTGTTTGCAAAAAGAGCAGACTAGATGCTTTTGGGGACCATGCAGCACATTGTAGATATTTCCCAGGTTTCAAATACCGACATGATCATGTTAGAGATATTTTATGTGATGCATTTTGGAGGGCTGGGGTACAGGTGAAGAAGGAGGCTCCTGTGAATTTTCTCACTGATCCGAATGAGGGGAGATCGACGCTTCGGCCTGCAGATGTATTGATCTACAGTTGGTCTGAGGGGAGGCATGCGTGTGTTGATGTAACTGGAGCCTCTCCATTGGTAGGGCTTGGGAATGGAGTCTTTGAGGTGGGAGAAGCAGCTAATAGAGCAGCGGTAGGGAAAATTGAGAAACACGAGGAGGCTTGTAGAGCTAACCAGCATTGTTTCATTCCTTTCAGTTTTGACACTTTTGGTTTCTTGGCACAACAGTCTGTTGAGCTCCTTAAGAGATTGCAAAAAGTTATGGACTGCAACGTAATGACAGTTGGTTCTAACGAGTTTGTTTTTAGGAGGATAGGATTTGCCATTCGAAAGAAAGGAAGGGCCAAAAATTTTGTTGCACGCTTGTCCTAATTATTTGTAAAACTCGTTATCATTATTAATAAAATTTCCACTTTAAAAAAAAAAAAAAAAAAAAAAAAATAGAGAGAGAGAAGAAAACCTAACTACACCCACACCAAGATAATCAAATCCAACTAAAATCTTCTTTAAACCATTACCACCACCAACCTAACTCCAAAAAACCGCCACCAATTCAAGTAACCACCGCCACCACCGTTGTTTTAGTTGTTTTTCTTCAAACTCGCCTCCCCCACAGTCTACAAAACCATTAGTTGTCTCAGAAACTTCAATGGCACTATGACGAAGAATTTTGCCGGAGCACGCTTTTGCTTCCGACGACTTGGCGCCATTTTAATTCGGCGGAGATGATTAAGAGGCATTGGAACGGATTGTGGTACTTTCATTGAGGAGTTCTATCACTATGATTTGGTAGAACAATTTTATAAGAAGAGAATTGAGGGGGATAGGATTTTCATAAAGGTAGCGGGAACGAGGAGGAAAGCTTGAGAGACAGGTTGTTGGGTCGAACTGTTAGGAATTACACTTGAAAGCAACACGGTAGCGACAATTCAGGAATCGAAGATCTTGGAGTTCCCGCTTTGATGAAGGATACTTGTTGTGGAGGGTGAATACAATCCGACATCTCATTCGTCCAGCCGATCGACTCGAGAACCAATCAACTGGTCTGTAGCTCGGTGGATTGGTAGGAACCTCGGGAAAGACAAAGTCAGTGATATCGGCCTGCAATGTCTGCACGTTCTCTGGATTTTGCAAACAAATAAGTATAATTTCTGCATCCTCGATTTAATGTTTAATGTGATTCGAGGAGTGGGGAAGAGCTTGGCGCCTCTTCCCGTATTGATCACTAAGATCATGCTCTCCTTTAGAGCTGTCGCAAGATCTACTCCTATTAAGATCAAATTGCATTCTAATGCAAGTATCTATACGGATTGCATCCAAGAGACTTGGCCGTTGTCTGAAGAAAAAATGGTTGAGTCGGAGGATGAAAGGGAGGATATGACATGTCTGGATGACGATGCATTAGATAAATGTAGTTCTAATTTAGAACGCATGCAAGTATTGCAAACTGCCTTGCGTTGCGTTTATGGTATTTGTGAAGATATCCGAGATAGACAGATTGTAATTCGAAAGAAGCAAACGAACCTTCAAACGAGACTTGAAATGCTCAAAGGGGTTCAGGACGATATCCTGTCTAACATGGAGACTATCCACCAGCATCAACAAGCCACTATACCAAAATAGGATATCCTTAACGGTTTCTAGCCGTTACTAAAAATATTTGTAACGGTTTTTATGCGTAACTGTTTGGGCGTTATTAATGTGTTAATTTAATTAGTTACGGTTTTTAACCGTTACACATTATTTATAGTAACGGTTATTTAGCGTAACTAAAATTAATTACTAACGGTTTTTTGCCAACACGTGTTTTACTTATTTCCAACAATACTAACGGTTTCCTTTAGATTCTAACGGTTATAAAATGTAAGTTCCTTTAGCTATTAGTAACGGTTTGTATAAATTGGTAACATTTGTTAAAGCGTAGAATATGTGTTTCTTGATTGAAGCATTTACTAACGGTTTTGCACCCATTGCTAACGCTTTTACTTCCCGTAAGTGTTACTTAATGAAGAGATTAGTAATGGTTTTGCCGTTACTAAACAATTTTGTATTTAAAAAATTATTTTGGCCCTGCCACCCATTTACCACATTTACGCATAACATGTCTCCCTTTTATTTTTAATGAATTCCACAAAAGTTATCAATAAACATAAAACCTCACAAGATCAAATACTAATTTTCATTACTACAAATCACAACTAAAAAGTCATACATAATGAATGAGTATATGGATTTTGAAATTTACAACTTATCCGTGAGACTTATCCAAAATTTATTGATTGACCTACCTTCAAGACTTCATTATGGTCCAGCAGTTAACAAAACCTCGCGGACAGAATTTGTTTGCAAAGAATGCGGTAACACCTAGTAACCACGGTAACAATAAGGAATCAACTCCCAAGTCTGAGAAGACCAAAATGATAAGAGAATATAAGTTCTAGATCATACATTCACACCAAAATGATATTATATTGATATCATATGCAAAAAACACAAGTGCAAACTCACCTTTAACACACCCATGATATTAGCTAAGGAAGACTTCATCTCATTCATTTCCTCCTTCAACTCATGTGTAGTCTGTGGAGATCTTTAAGTGCACAAGATACTTACTTAACATAGCGGAAAAAAAAAATAAAAAGTAGTGAAGAAGAATTACTTAAAAGATGAATTTGACGACATATATGTACGATATACTACTAAAATGACTTTTGCCCAGTTGGCAAAAAGTACACGAGTACCACATGCCAGGATTCAACACCTAACAGCATCATCAAACAAGTTATCTAGCAATGTAACGAAAGAAATAGCTTGATGGAAGGCAAGGAAAAAAAAAGGATTTTGCACTTGAACTCATCTTGCCTAACTAGGGATTTACTAACTACTCACCTTTTCTAAGGTATTAGAGGCAAGATTGAGTAGAAGTGCTGAAGTAATTTACAATAATAAGTTTACACTGATTTGGAAAATGAAACACCAAATAGAAAGGATTGGTGCGAGAAGAGGAGTAAAATCTATAGTATACCTTTGAGTGTTGACGGGGCTCCAGCACAAAGCTGGTAAAAGATATGGTAAGACCTTTCTCCTTCAGCACATTGGACCACTCTTGACTGCTCACATAACAGATATTCAGTAAATATCTGGTACATAGAATTGCAACCACTAGTCCAGAGCGAAAGTGAATGAAAATACCTTTTCAAGAAGAACTAGACAAATGGAAGAACCACGTTATGAGATGCAGAGCACATATGAAAGCAATATAGTCGGTTTCAACCTCGATTTGAAACTAAACAAGCTCAAACCACAAATGAGAAACAAGTGGTCTTACAAGTTTGAATCTTGGCACCGGATATCTTTCCAGCTCCACTAAAATGAATCTCAATCAGCCTTACCCCGCAACATGTTTCTCCAAATCAGCAAAGAGCCCTAAATATTGAAGTAATTTGAACTTCAATGTTGACAGAATACAAATTTCCATAGAATTCATGCAAGAAACAGAGCTTACAAAGCGGCTAGAATTATCATTTCTTGAAGTCTTCGTGATTGCCAAAAGCTTCCAAAATTGGATTTGTCTTCAATATTTCATATTCTATTCCACTACCGCCTCCAAGTGCAGCCAAATCTGCATGGCAATTTTTTCTTTGTCTCAAGTTTTACTGCTCCACTTTCACGCTGTTAAAGGCGGATGAAAAATTCAATTAACAGTATAACAACAAATCAAGGACTAAAGCCAAATCTAATTTGATGAAGCATAATTAAAACACATCATACCTAAAATGTACAAAATTAATGGAGATATACAAGTTTACTTTTATGGTTTTACCTGATTGAAAATTATATATTTTGACAAACTTTCTACATTTTATCAATATAAGCCAAAGTTCAAAACGAAAAAATAACGACGTAACTATAACTGGTCCAGTAATCCTATGAAGAGTCAAACTTATCAAAAAAAAAAAAAAAAAAATTCCTATGAAGAGTCAACTCACACATATATTTCAATTTTCAAATTGTAACAACGTTTTCTTCAAATGGAATTTATTATATTATATTAATATAACCATAACATGGGGATATATGTTTCATTGAATTTGATTCAATACACTCGTTAAAAAATCCAAGGAAATAGTTCAGATATTCAAATATTGATGTTTGTCCGGAGAAAGAAAAATGGAAATATAGCAAAAGGTATAGCATATCGAACTTGAGGAAATATAAAAATATTGATGTTCCAACTGTCGGACGTTAGTTGTATATAATATTGAACTCTAGAAAAATTAATTTCATGGAACATATAATGGTAATCAATCTTGAAAAAATTTCAAGCAAGTTGCCACATCTTAACAGAAAGATGCCTAATCATATAAAGAGCGAACTTACATTGATGTCCGGTACTAACCTTATAATGATAGACTGGTTGACTTCATCAAATGAGAATTATAGAATAACGAAGTAAGAGTCCATGCAGAAATAAAATTTCAAGGTTACAAACACATCCTAAAGGATCTAGACATCAAAAATTAATTATGAAGAAGCGCATTGAAGAAGAAACCACCTATCATTTCATTTCTTTTATGGCGATTATCCGTTATAATGCATACATGAGGGCTTTCCAAAGACTTCAGTCTATATGCTTCAATATAATCATTACCATACAAAGAGACTTCCTTGAAGGGATTGACAAAGAACCAACACCGGGTCCGGCTTTAGTCTTAAAAAAACGAAGGTGTGATACAATAGAACATCAAAAGAAGATAGAAACTACTACAAGAAAATAAAAAGGAACTGGATAAATACAAAACTCACATATATCATATCTTGATTGTATCTGTATTGAAGATTGTAAAAATCGATGGTTCATGTAAGTAACTTCACCTGCATTAAATCGCCTACACCATCAAGGATATCGGGATTCGCGAGTAAAACACTTGCCGAGTTCACCTTTATAGTCCGAGATGGTAAATTAGGAATGAGATCAATTCATTAACAGCTACAAAAGTTAACTACATATTACTATAGACTTTTGCATGTAGAGCTTACTTTTCCTTCGGAAGTGAAAGAACCAATTCAGACCCGTGAGTTGATAATATCTTTCCTAAAGGCCCGGTTGCACACGGAAGTTGGCACCAATATTGAAGCTTCAAACAATAAAGTTTAGCATGTAGGTATCACAATCAATAGAAAGTATGCCAAGAAAGTATCAGAACTTGAGCAAGAAACATCCATATACTACAACATAAGAGACTAAGCTAACATAGCACTTCCATCTCCCAGAATACCAACCCTTATGGAAGTCATCAAAAAAGTGTTACTACACGTCAATAAACACAGCTCCATTTCAACATGTGTGAGTATTAAACACTTTCTAGAGTGTAAATAAATTTCAGCCCAATTCAAAATGGTATCAGCAGTAGGGGCCTCCCATAACACCCAGAGTCCACCTGACCTTCCAACAGCAGGCACAACAAAAAAATTATAGCAAACACTATATCATTAATTAGATTGACTGATTTATCCCAATTTGGTAGAGTTTCACACATAAATACAATCTTCGGCCTATTCTCTTTGATTTTTTCTTTAACCACACTAACCATCGAGGGTTGCCCCATTCCACAACAGTTCCATCCCACCACCACCATTTACCAGTTTTTATATTGACTATATTTACAACTCTCAAATACAGCAAACACCCAATAAGAAATCAGAGAAGAGAAGCTTTGATTACGCAAAAACTCATCAATTGAAAGGCGAAAACAAATGCTTTTAGCAAACCCAAACACTTGCACCACAAACAGCAGAAAGGCAACACCTTTGCCAAGATCAGAGACACTTCAATAAAAAATAAATCCCCGACTCAACCAGAGAAGACTACCCGACTTTAGAGAAACACAACCACTTCGGTTATTTGTCATGTCCTTATAGGGACGACATGGTAGGGTAGTCTTATAATACCCGTAGTATGAGGTGTAGTATTTAACTAAGAGAGTAGGTGAGTTGTGACAGAGCAATAGATGTTAGCAATGGAGTTGTGATGAGACAACGACATGATGGATCATAGAGTCCCACACCTGAAGAAACGGATAACAGCACGTAAACAAAGGAGACGGTGGGTGCCGAAACAGATAACCAGAGAAATTCGGAGGAAGGCAGTTGAGAATCTCGACAAACCAATGGGCTAAGACACATGGTGAAAGAGATTTAAGAGAATCTTTGCGTTCTACAGGTAAAACGGAGATTGGAAAGATATGGTGTTGAAAGATGCCAAATGCCAAAGATGATCGACACCTTCTTCCTACGATTCTATCATGAGGTAGACGGTCCGACATATTGCTAAAGCAACTAACGTAAAAAGTGTGACTAATGCTTGCAAAGTGTTAAAATTAGGGCACTATTCAGAATTTTAAGTTTCCTCACATTATAAATACACACTAACACACACATTGGAGACCAGAGAAATGGTGCGGCTGAAGCCGAGAGCACTTAAAGCAATTGTGACAAGATGTAATCATCTGATGTTTACCACGAAGTTTCAAGGCAAGTGGAGAGCAAATCGAGTGCATCCGAAGGGTTCGATTGCAAACTGAACATGCTAGAATAGAGTAGAGTTTTACGGGAGGATGTACTAAAGTTTGTTTCCATATGGACTGGAAACAGCATGCACTAAATTTTTGTTTAAATAATCAACCATGACACCAAAATTCAGCACACAAACACACCCAAGATGATGAACAAGGCAAAGCACAAGACAGGCAACAAAATTTCCAGGAGCTCTCTAAATCAAAGACAGTATAGACATTCACACTAGAATTTCAGAGTAATCAGACAAACAAACAATCTATCAATCTACCTTCAGAGAGAGAAAGGTTTAAGGGGAGCTGAAATTGGAACAAGGGAGAAAGAAGACAGACGGGTACAAACAGAGGGACACATAAGTTATAACCCCCTCCCCCCACGCCAATGTATCGTCAATGGATGAAGGTAAAAAAATACAGATGGAGGGACAAAGAAAAAAGTCTCTTCGTCACCCTGATAAAAGAAACGGTAAAGTTGTGCATGCAAATATATTAGACAAGTGAATACCTGTGGGTCAACTATCCAACCATGATATAACGGAATGTCAAGAAGATCAAATATAGCACATTCTCGCGTAAACTCAAAATCATCCATCCTGCAAATAAAACCGAAATCCTCATTTCAATCCAAAAACCAATAATCACACCCAAACAAAACTTATCAAAACCTATAATAAACATAAACACCTACTTTCTAAACTGAACATTCACATCAATCCCAGAAACACCAACAAGAGAAACTAAACTAAGTTACAACATGTTAAGCAAAGACTAGTACACACCTTTAGTTCGAGAATCCCAACGTTCAATTGGAAAACAGTCCAAGGCTCCACCATCCTCCCTCCTCCTTTATCCGGGCTTGGGACCGGCAATGCAAACCAATTATATTAATTTGCACAGGCGGAGTTAAAAATGGGTTAGGACTTTCTTCAACCTGCTAAGCAAACAAGCATACATACACTGCAATCAAATTTAATAAATAGATATAGTGCGAACATATTAAAGTAAATACTCATCCATACCAAAAAAAGACCATAAGTTTGTCAAGTCACTATGACATCCATATTAAACAAAAAACAAACGGCATTCAAAACATAAAGAAACCAAACCATATTGCTCTCACTAGGATACTGTTCAGTGTTTAACTAGTGACTCTACTAACATATTACAAAAATCAGCCAAGAGAATGCATGAATAATGTTAGACAAATCCCGAGTACAATCCACAATTAAATTGCCCAAGAGAATGCATGAATTGAAAACCAAGTAACAAACATCAAACAATATTGAATGTCAAGTATCTATCACCATTATAAAGAATCTCGAAGATTGCTTTTTAAAGTACTTTTGACCTGGAATTGAAGGTGGTGATGATCTTGGCGGTTGATAAGAACAAAAAATATGCAGATTCTTCCTTGAGTTCTTGAAGCTCTTTAACCTCTCGTGACTTTCTAAATGGTAAGAGACTATTTTATTTTCCAATCTCATGAGCAAACTTGAGGATCAGCCACAATGAGGTAAGGAGGACTTGAAGAAGGCTCGAATGCGAACCCTTGAACAATAAAATAGTGAGGTGGTCGAGCATCTACTACGGGAGAATTGGAGGAGTTTTTGGTCTTTTTGCGGACCGGATTGCAGATGTTTGTAGTGAACATTAAATTCAGAGGAAAGGTTTTGACACACGAGCAAACCATTGGAGGAATTCAATATCAGAATCCAAAAATCATCCCTTTGCAAAGAAAAACAAGAAGACTAAAAGATAGAGAGCACAAAGACGCACAAATGAAAATAAAAATAAAAAATCGCACCTTTTGCAGCAACTAAATCGAACTTGGATACAAACCGAGCAAATCCAATTAATCCAACTGAAGAAAGAGAGAGAGAGAGAAGTTAATTACCAAACCCTACGTGAATTGAAAGGAGGAGGAAGGGAAGACATACTTACAAGCGCGGCAAGCAAACAACTTAAGAACTAAAACAGATTTGAGAGAGATTGAAAGAAATTTGAGAGATATAAAGATGGTTTGTTTCCATAGGTGTGATACGTGAAACTCAGAGAGCGCAAGTTTTTAGAAGTTTCCCTCTATTTTCCAAATTTCTAATTTTTTTTTGTGTGTTTTTTTACTGTTCACGGTTTGGGCGAATAAGTTTCAAGAAGAAATTAAAACAAAACGTTAGAAATTAATTCAATTTTAATGGAAAATCATTGTAACAGTTTTTATAATTGCTCACGGTATTAAAGTGAGAGGAACTCTCTTACGCTTAAAAAATGTTACTAATGAAAAAAAATGAACGTTACTAATATCCTGTTTTGGTGTAGTGAGCCCAAGATGCATTACTTCGAGATGAGATGGAAGCTGTAGCTTGTTCGAATAGAGATGCTACGACGCGATGCCACCCGTGGAGGACTCTGTTTCAGCCGAAGTCCCAGGCATGGCGTCGTCGGGCGACAGATGGTTCAAACCATTCTCCATCCCAGGGCCAATCTCCATCTCAGGGTCCATCTTCATCACATAACTAGGTGTTCACCATCAGTTGTGTTCGCTGTTATTTCATGGTTTTGATTGTTTTATTAGTTGGATTTTAATTAAGTAGTTAAATTTAAATATTAATGTGTTTGTTTTATGTTGTTTGGATTTAAATTTTATTTTTAATATAATTGGTTAATTTCGAGTACTGCTTGTTTTTATCATTAATCCCACCTTCCCGACTTGTTTGGGGGTGGTAATATTTATACCGAGCATAATTCGTTATATGATCATCCGCGGTAAAGTAGTCTTGAAGGAAAGGTTGATAATTTGGCCGATATCGGCATATCTATGATTTGTGTGGTGGTAGCATGAAATCTAGGGGAGTTTAGAAGTTACTATTCTAAATCCAGTATGAAAGATACCAGGATTTTTAGAAAATCACGAAAATGGTTTGTTTCCGTTTTCGGGTTTGGAATTTTTCTATTTCCGGAAATTGCCTTAAAACAATTTGGGAACTTGCCGATTCGTTTTGGAAGCTCAGAACCTATTTAAACTCCTTTCATTCTACACTAACAAACCACAATACACCCCACCATCATCCCGCACCTTTCACTCCAAGCTTTTCCTTCTTTTTCCTCTAAATTTCTGTTTCAAAGTTTACGAAGCGCTACTGGGCTTCTCGAGCGACTCCTCGCCTTTTTACTTCTTCCGAAATTTTGCTCGAGCGTGACCGGGCCCTCCTTGGCTTTGCGAATCGGCGCAAACACTGTAATTGCAAAACCCCAAGCGACATCACGCTTCTAAACGAGCGCACCGCGCCACCCTTCGTGAGCGAGGAAAATTCCAATTTTCGAGGGTCATTCCAGGATTTTTTGGAATTGTTCAAAGAGTCGTTGAGATGACATCTCCTATAGTCATACCGAACATCTTTTCGAAGACGTGTTGGGAACCGAGACCTATGGACATTGGTTTCGACCACGGGATCCCGCAGATTAGGATGGCGCCATCTACCGGTAAGTGATGATGATTCATATTCACCACTTATCATTTGCTTATTTCTACGATTACGTTAAATTCTATTGTAATCGGGATGGAGAACAAGAATTCTCCGTCAGAGTCGATGACACGACACATCAATTCAATAAAAATGTGGTCGCTTTAGTTTCGTGATTACCAATACCGATCCTGCTCACACATGGGCATATATGACCGATAATGCATATCTTTATGATTATACATATTTCCATGAGTATTATGGGGAGGGGTATTTCGAGTAATGGACCGTGGGCTTATATAGCATTGCCCTTGGCAGCCTTTCCCTAAACGTAGGCACCACCATGTTATTCATCCTGATGAATATTTTGGGGGAATGGCAATTCATTTCTGCAAACAGTACTGCTGGTGACATTTTCCTCGCTTTAGCTGAGGGACGTCGCCGATATGACATTCCTCGAGTTTTAGTCGCTAGTCTTAAGAGAGCCCAAACCATGAGGCGTAAGTATCTTCTTATGCCTGTGTTGGTAAGCCGCATCATGCGTAGTTGTTTACCTGTATTTTGTGCACAATTCACAGATTGGAAAAGGGTTGAAGTCATGAGACCCACCAATTGGGTGGTTCGCTCATTACGAATAATGACTTGATCGGGATGGCAGGTGCAGCCTCAATTGGTCGCCCCGTACATCCCATCAGACATAATAACACTTAACAGGTTAGCATTAGTAGATGATAAATGGCGGCAAGCTTGGCAAGTTATAATGGACTGGCAGGATGCGAAGGAACCTCATCTCTTTACTGAGGAGGAGGACGTTTAAGCGGGAGATAAGGTAAGTTTTTAGTTTTGTTATTGCCTGCTTATGTCCCAAGCATATTTAATTCTGTTAACCCCATAATGGGTGGAACTCTTATAGGGTTGCGTCAGTTTTTATTATTAGTACGTTCTAACTTTGTTTTGCAGATGTTCCTGAATTTCACACGTTTCAATGGTATTTTTCCTACCCTCTTTATTTACAATACTTTGAGGACAAAGCATGCTTCTTGTTTGGGGGCATAGAAACACGTGTAATTAAGGCATCCTGTTAGGATATAGATATGTATAATATGCATTTGTTTTCTAGTTAAAGTTTCAAAAATTTCAAAAATATAAATAAATAAGTTTATGCTATACACTTAGGAATATTGGTATTGTTTTTCTTTCTATGCTCTTAACAATCTAGAAGTCTCACGTAGCTTTTGCATCGAATAATTGTTAGGAACTTAGGTTAATATGTAGGTAATAATCTTTGCATCTATCTATAAATATATTACATGAGTATCTATGATTGTTAGCAAGATAAGTTTCAAATCTAGGCTAGAGTACTTATTCTACAAATCCCCGTGAGAATATAGCCTAAAGCCTTATATGAGCGAAACATTTGAGAAATGACACAAGGGAGAAGTAAAATCCGGATAGAGAAATCACACGTCCACTTGCTCGATCACTATGTCATATCCTAAGCGAGAATTTAGGCCCTCTTTGGATCGATATAGCCAGAAATTCAAACCTATGAATTATTTTCCGTTAGTCGCCCCTCTGAGCCTTTCTTTAGCCTTTCATAACCCACAAATCCTTTACCCTTTTACAAAAACAGAACAAAATAAAAAAATCAACTTACCCAATCTAGAATAAGTTTGAGAATAGAATGAGTGAAGAAAGAAAAAAGATAAAACTGTGTAAACAAAAATTAGTTAGTTGCTTCAGAAAAAGAAAAGAAGTTTCCATCCAAGGAAAAGAAAAAAAAAATAGAAAAAAAAACTCTAAAAATAGAATAAAAGGGAGTCAAAAGCCAAAGAAAAGAAAAAGAAAAATATGGCTAAGGATGGAAACAAAGTATAGAAGCAAAAGAAAATAACAAGGTTTTCTCTAAGTTACATAATATAAATACTCTATTATCTCAGACTTGTCCTTTTGAATATCCATTTCCTTCAGATGAGACGGACTACCAAAGAATCTGGGGTCAGGGAACCTGGGTTTTTGATGACCAAGTATTGCGATTGAGTAAGTGGACTCTAAACTTCTCCACAAGCAAAGAAAACCATTCTAATGCTTTAGTTTGGATTCGTTTCCCAGGATTGAGTTTGGAATATTGGGAAGTCAAAACTTTGTTTTCCCTGGCAAGAGCTATTGGTAGACCAATCCACATAGATGAAAACACTGCGAAGAGAACTTTAGGCTACTATGCAAGTGTGCTGGTGGATTTGGATCTAAATGAAAGAATTCCTGACAAGATTTGGGTGGAGGTAGCAAGCAGAGATATTAAATTTTGGCAGAATGTAGAACCTGGTCATCTGCCAAAATTTCGTAATCATTGCAAGCGAGTTGGACACCTAGTTACTGAATGTCGGGTACTCAAGGTAGATCTGAACAAGAATAAGGAGAAGGAAAACACGAGCACAACTGAGACAGCCACAACTGGTTTGACTCAAAACCAGAAGAAGCGAAACAGAAGAAAGAATAGGCAGGCTGAGAAGGCAAATGCAAGCACTGAGGATGCTAACCTAGACAAGGATACTCATCAGGAAGTTAAGGACGCCAGTAATCGATCCCCATTAACGGGGCAATACTCGAAGCCTCAAAAGTGGAACACCATCAGGATGAAAATGATGAAGGGGTTGAGTATGAGAGTGCAGAGGAACCTGAAGCCTTACAAAAAGTGGAAGGTGAAACTGAGGACTTACAAATAGAGGCTGAGTCAAGTGAAAATCCAACAGAGGTTCAAACAAAGACTCAAACAGATGGCGTTATGCAGCAGCAAGAGCAAGAAAGGCATGGGCCAATAGAACAAGTAGAAGCTAACAATGCAGTTGAAGGGCCTTGCAATGGACTGCCATTACATACTACGATGCCACCACAATCTCCCACTGATGGTAGGGGTGTTGAACAGGGATCAATAGATAACGGGAGCCAACCTCTAGAACATGATCAGGTTATTAGGGTTGTTACTGAAGCTAGTCCCTCCATTAGGCCAGCTAGTCCCTTACAGACATGTAACAATTTTACTTTACTGGAGACAGTGGAAGCTGTTCCAATGGAGGCACAAAGTAAGAAAATGTCGAAGGTAACTGGGAAGAATGGGAGGAAAGATGAAACGAAAAAGGGAATACAGAACAAGTGGAAACTTCTGCAGTTCACCGGCATGGGACTAGAGCTCAAGCTAAGGTGCATGGCAAATATCTCCCTATTTCCCAATGAGGACACTCTTTTGGAACATTAGAGGAGTGATGAAGAATAAAGCTAGAGATAGACTTAGAGAATTCGTCATTTCTCATAGTCCTGATCTTGTTTGTTTGGCTGAACCTTTAGTTAGACCACAAGTAACTATGTTGGACTCTTTTGGTATGAATTATTTTGAGAATACGTTGCTTCATAATGACTCTCAGAATAGAATTGGAAACTTATGGGTCTTTTGGAAAAAAGGCATCTCTGCCTCAGTGGTTGCAGCTTCTGACCAACAATTAACTATTCTGGTTAATGGATGTGTTGTGTCCTTTGTACATGCAAACTGCTGGCTTGGAAATAGAAGAGAGTTATGGAGAGATCTGAGCTGGCTGAATCCCACTATGCCATGGCTGGTGATGGGTGACTTTAATGTTGTGCTGAGATATGATGAAAAGAAAGGAGGTAGACAACCTAACAGACTAGCTATGCAGGAGTTTAATGACTTTGTCAATACAACAGACCTGATAGAAAGTAATTGGGAGGGAAATAAATACACATGGTGCAACAACCAAAGAGGTAATAAAAGGGTTATTTGCAGGTTGGATAGAGCTTTCTTTAATGAAGCTTGGAATCTCAGGTTTGCTGGGTGGAAATGTAAGGTAGGCTCACGGCAAGCATCTGATCACTCTCCTTTGTTGGGCATGCACCCTAATATTCCTAAGCCTAGGAATATTCCATTTAGGTTCAACAAGATGTGGCATTCACACCCCACCTTTTTGGAAATGGTTAATGAGAGCTGGACGCAAGAATTTGAAGGCAGGCCTCTCCCTCCTCTCCTTAAGGTAATGCGAAAGCTCCAACGCCTGAAAATGGTTATAAAGAAATGGAACTTAGAGGTATTTGGTCACACAGATACCGCCATCAGGAAAGCTGAAGATGAACTTCTTCGAATGCAACAACATGTTGATCTGGAAGTTGAAGATGATCTCCTCATGGCAGAAGTGATACAGAAAGAATTTGAACTGGATACAGCTAGAGGAAACAGATCTTCCCTACTGAGACAGAAAAGTAGAACCTGTTTTGAAGATGAGGGTGATAGAAACACTACATATTTCCATAACATATGCAAGATTAGACAGGGGAGCCTCCATGTTCACGTAATTGATGACGGAGAGTGGCAATCGCTCTAGAGGATCGAGCAGATTAAAGAGTATGTAATGTGCTATTATGCAGATAAATACAAGGAGGTTCAAGTGCAAGAAGATCCGAGCTATTGAGCCTTATACCCAAAGTTGATCAATGACGAAGCAAATTACAATCCGGACAAGAGTGCCTTCTTATGAGGAAATCCGTAAGATCTGTTTTCAAAGATGAATATTGATAGTTCACCTGGACCCGATGGATTCCAAGGGCACTTTTACTTCAAATGTTGGAATATTATATAAAGAAGACGTGCGGGGCTATCCAGTCTTTCTTCATCCAGGGGTGTTTACCTAGGGGATTGAACTCAAATTTTATTGCTTTGATCCCGAAGGATAAAAATGCCAAGAAACTCAGTCAATATAGACCCATATGCATGGGTAATTTTCTTTTTAAGATCATTACTAAACTTCTACAGCTGCGGCTTAATGAGTTGGCTGATGATATCATCACACAAGAGCAAACTGGTTTTGTCCCTACAAGATGTTCTCAAACTAGCATCTCCATGGCATCTGAAATGATGAATGAGTTGAAGAAGGATCGATTTGGTGGATCTCTAGCTATCAAGTTGGATATAAGTCAGGCATATGATACAATGAGTTGGAGATTTCTTTTCCAAGTTATGCAAAGACTGGGATTTGCAGGCACCTGGATTAAATGGATAAGGGACGATTGGAGCTCGGCCACGATTTCAGTGCTAATTAATGGTGGACCTGTGGGTTTCTTTGGCATGGAGAGAGGACTCAAGCAAGGAGATCCTCTCTCCCCTCTGTTGTTTGCCTTGGCTGAAGACACCTTGAGTAGAGCTTTGCATTTTCTCAGGGAAAAAAACCATCTCAAGCCACTAACTATCATTAAGAAAGTGGCAACACCTAGCCATCTCATATTTGCAGATGATATCATTATATTTGCAAATGGTGAGATAAGAGGTATTAAAAAGCTCAACCACATCCTTCAAAGGTACCAAAAGGCAGCTGGACAACTCATTAGTCAAGCCAAAAGTAAAGTGTTCTTTAGTAGCTTTACTCATCTCAGGAAACAGGATGTACTGATGGAGCTGAATATGGTTGAAGGCTATCTGCCGGAGAAATATTTGGGGGTCAGTTTACATCAAGGGAGAGTTACCAGGGCCTGTGTAACACCAATATTGGACAAGATTAAGAAGAAACTCACAGGGTGGAAGGGAAAGAGGTTGTCTTTTCAAGGGAGAATCACTCTGATAAAATCTGTTCTTTGTAGCATACCAGTCTACAACATGTCCATCTACAAATGGCCAATGTCTGTGGTCAAAGAAGCTGAAACTATTATGAAAAACTTTCTATGGTCGGGAGATCCTACTATAAGAAAAGGTGTGACTGTAAGCTGGGAAAGAGTGTGCAAGCCTGCTTGTGAAGGTGGACTTGGGATTAGAAGGCTCAAACATGTGAACACTGCTGTCTTGATGAAAATGGCTTGGGAAATTCTAAATGGTGAAACTATTTTTGCTTTGTTCATGAAAGCAAAATATTTCAACCCAGATGGAGAGATTATTAAATCACACAAGCCAACCTCTATATGGCCTGGGATCATGAAAGCTCTCGAGGAAGTTAAAAATAGAACTCAATGGGTGATAGCCAATGGGGAAAAGGTAGACATATGGAGGGATAATTGGTTAGGGACTCAGTCCCTCAAACACATGCTCAACGTCAGTACAATGGATCTGAAGGGATGTAGAGCTCGGGTATGTGACCTGCTTGAAGGGGATAGTTGGTGTATTCCTGATGTGCTGCAAGATGTAATGCAACGGGTCCATAAAAGCCCATCATCTGTCCTTAAGTGTAGCTCTGCCTTCGAAGACTATGCTATCTGGTGCCCTGATTTGAAGGGAAACTTTTCGACGAGGTCAGCATATGAAGAGATTAGAAAAAGAAAGCCGGTGGTTGAATGGATGACAAATATATGGAGGAGTTCAATCCACCCTCGGGTATCAGCTTTGGCGTGGAAGATTATACAAAGAGGAGTGCCAACCGATGACAGAGTATAGAAGAAAGGCATCTATCTACCCTCTTGTTGTAGATTGTGTGAAAACAATGTTGAATCCAACCACCACCTGTTCTGGCAGTGCGAGTTCACTCAGAAGCTTTGGAGATGGCTAATACAGGTTTTTAAAATCAACACCGACATTAATAGCTTCCAAGACACAATGAAGATCAACAAGAATTGAGAGCCCTCGCTTTGGGATCCGTGGAAATCGAAGTGTTATATCATGCCCGTGAGCATTTGGAAGGAAAGGAATAAGGTGTACTTTGAAGACAAGCCAAAGCTTCAAAAAAGTGCTGCAAGTACTACGATGAGATTGCAGCTCATGACCACCGGTAAACTCTCGAATGGTCACCGTTACAATAACCCATCGAGTTTGACATTCTCGATTCTCGAATATTGGTATAAGAATGAAAAAAAAGCCAAGCAGTTAAACAATGTACATGGATTCCACCGAACCCGACATAGTGAAGCTTAACACCGACGGTTCGGCAATGGGAAATCCCGGACCTTCCAGGATTGGCATATCTTTCGGAAGGAGTATGGGTCAATTCCCGCTCACCCTCGGCATGAATATTGGGTTGGGTGATAACTACAGAGCTGAAAGTGTATGGCTATCCTTATCGGAGTTGAGACCGCAATCACTAAAGGATGGCTGAAGTTGTGGATTGAAACCGATTCGCAAGCAATTACTTGAAGCGTTGAAACTGGGAATGTCCCATGGATGATGCAACCACGGTGGTTAACATGTACGAGAGAGGTTGACTAGATGGACAATCTCTTCTATATGGAGGGAAGGCAATACCACCGCGGACTTGTTGGCTAAACGAGGAATAACAATAGTGAAGGAGAAGTGAACACCACGATTGGGCTTAATTAAGTCGGGTCGCGTAAATGGGAAGCCCCATTTCAAAGATTTTATAGATTTGTGTGAGAGTTTGCTTCAACATACTTGTCTAGGATTACAGGCATGTTTTGGAGAGTCCGAAAATAGGGGACAAAGATGTTGCCCACCCTATACCATAATCCTTTTGTATTTCCGTTAAAGTTTTAATATATTTGACTTACCAAAAAAAAAAAAAAAAAAAAAACAAACCATTTCCTTCCTTCTTAAACCATCTCCTAATCCCGCAACACCTAATAAAGACCTCTAGCTCAATTAGGAATAGGTTAGTGTGATAGTAAGTGGCAGATGTGTTTGATCGACCGCTTCCTTGTTGTCATTGAGATTGTAAGGTAAAGTGTGCCCACCGCATTAATCGGAGTAGCTTAAACTTGAGCGGAAAAATCAATGAGTGGTTTTGTCTTGACATTTATGTGAGGACCTACTTAAGGGACGCTTATTCGAAGTTTTAGAAACGAACCCGCTAGGCATTTCATAGTATTACTCATAGTATTTATATTCGTATCATAGATGATTGATTATTATGCATATATTAGCTTAGGTTTTGACTTGGTTATTCTTATTCATTTGCTAGTGAGAGATGTATAGATAGTTGGGACATGAATGAGGAAACAATAGTTTTATTTCTTAGTCGTTGTAGTATAGATGAAGTTTGTGAGTACCTTCCTTTGGAAAACTCTCCACGAGGCTATAACTCGTCCACTAGGGAATTCATAGTGGTTTAAGGCCTTGTTGCATATGGTCAATGCAATCGCCTTTCAGTAAACGAGAGTAGATAGAACTCCATTTTTGGTCGCTTTTATTCTAATTTCTCATCTTTTGCTTGAGGACAAGCAAAATGCTGTTTTGGGGGTGGTTTGATAAGAGCCCAAAACTGTAGTTTTAACCCTGTAACAGTCATACTTTTAGACCAATTATGTGAGTAATAATTAGTCTAAAAGTATGACTGTTACAGGGTTAAAACTACAGTTTTGGGCTCTTATCAACAACCGCAAAACAGGCTTAGAAACAAAGTCGTAAGAACACACAACAAATCTAGGAGGAAAAACACACTCAAAGGCACTCCTAGACTTTTATGACCGTGTGCGCTTCCAATCGATCTAGACACACCCAAAGGGACTCCTTGACTTTTACGACCGTGTGCGATTCCAAGCGATCTAGCGTACATATGTAAGGAGACACAAAATAAGAATGAACGCCAAGGAACCAAAAAGTGAAAAGATAAAAGATAATAACAAAGAAATAAAGAAATAAAAATTGACCAAAGCCCTTAAGTAGCACAGGAATAAAATGAAAAGGACATCTAAGAAGATGTGGTCTGAAAAAGAGCAGAGATTTAAAAAAAAATAGTATAATACTTTCCTTCGTCTAGTTAAAGTACGGTATAGGTAAAGAACGGTGCGTTCGTTTTTTTGCATGGTGTGGTACGGCGACCGAAAACAATAGCCAATGCAAATATCAAATACCAAAACTACATATACAAACAGACCCTAACTTGAATTAGAAAAACTCTGATTTGATATGTAATGTTTAAATTACTTGAGGTTACTAAGGATTTTAAATAGTTTACGTTTTTAGAGACAGCCACAGGTGACCAATCTATAGCGAAAAGGAATTGTGTTCACTGTCAATTAAAATTTAATGATAAAAAAAATAATAATAAAAGAAAGAAAGAAAGATAAGACGTCTGACCACAAAGCCTGTACACCTCTTATCAAATGTTACAGGCGTGACTATAAATGGAAGAAGCACGCTGTAGGAAGCGACAGGATCAACAAACAAAAAAAAAAATCAACGGTAGTCATATTATCACTACGTATGTGTGCTGTGACACCAATTGCTTCCAAGTTTGTTTTTTTTTTTTTTTTCATGAAACAGTAAATGATGGAATTGGTATAAACGAACCCTTATAAAAATATGTAGGGCGAAACGATAGCTACAAATAGAATAAATCAATGAGTATACGATAGTTCATGGTTAGGAAGGTGGTTAATCAATTTCCCACATACATAAGAAAGAGTGTACAAACCTTTGATTTCGCGAAAGCTTCTCAGTTAGAGTAGGGTAGTCCAACCGATCTAAGATAGGAAAAAACAAATATAAGATCAGAAAGTGGAGTTTGCTTACCAGGCGGCACTATTTATGAAGAACTATCGTGGCGCAAGCTTAAGGGAAGAAGATAATGACTTGAATCTTTTAGGCATGAGAAAGAATATACATTGGAAGAAGTAGTCTGGAGACGGCGAAGACACGAAGAGTTAAAGTACGCTACAGGTAAAGAACGGTGCGTTCGTTTTTTTGCATGGTGTGGTATGGCAACCGAAAACAATAGCCAATGCAAATATCAAATACCAAAACTTCATATACAAACAGACCCTAATCCCCATTAGAAAACTCTGATTTGATATGTAATGTTAAAATTACTTGAGGTTACTAAGGGTTTTAAATAGTGTACGTTTTTAGAGACAGCCACAGGCGACCAATCTATAGCGAAAAGGAATTGTGAACTGTCAATTAAAATTTAATGATAAAAATAATAATAATAATAATAATAAATAAATAAATAAATAAATAAATAAAGAAAAAAAAAAAAAAAAAAAAAAAAGAAAGATAAGATGTCCGACCACAAAGCCTGTACACCTCTAATCAAATGTTACAGGTGTGACTATAAATGGATAAGCACACTGTAGGAAGCGACATGATCAACAAACAAAAAAAATCAACTGTAGGCATATTATCACTACGTATGTGTGCTGTGACACCAATTGCTTCCAATTTTTATTTTTTTATTTTTTTTCATGAAACAGTAAACGATGATATTGGTATAAAAAAACCCTTATAAAATATGTTGGGAGAAACGATAGCTACAAATAGAATAAATCAATGAGTGTACCATAGTTCATGGTTAAGAAGGTGGTTAATCAATTTCCCACATACATAAGAAAGAGTGTACAAACCTTTGATTTTGCGGAAGCTTCTCAGTTGGAGTAGGGTAGTCCAACCGATCTGAGATAGGAAAAAACCAAATATAAGATCAGAAAGTGGAGTTTGCTTACCATGCAACACTATTTATGAAGAACTATTATGGCGCAAGCTTAAGGGAAGAAGACAACGACTTGAATCTTTTAGGCATGAGAAAGAACATATATTGGAAGAAGTAGTCTGGAGATGGCGAAGAAGCGAAGAATTAAAGGTTTTTTTTTTTTTGTTTAATTGAGCTATTAGAAACAATATATGGAGAAGAAGAGGAGCCGAAGTGGGCGACTGATATTTGATTGGCGCTTAGAAATTCGTTGTAAAAGAAATGATTCACCAAGCAACGTAAATAATTTCATGAGCGAAAGGGGCGCTGGCATTAAACTTCAAGAATCAAATAAGGGCAGTAAGACCAAATAAACAGTAAGAAATATACTAAATCAAGAAGTCATATAGAGCATTTTCTACACGCAGCATCATTGCACCAAGCATAATGCTAGCAAAAGTTCCAATGTTTAAGTATGTGTAT
This sequence comes from Coptis chinensis, assembly GCF_015680905.1. Classification (NCBI taxonomy): domain Eukaryota; kingdom Viridiplantae; phylum Streptophyta; class Magnoliopsida; order Ranunculales; family Ranunculaceae; genus Coptis; species Coptis chinensis. The sequence continues at coordinate 27,556,464 of NC_141462.1, forward strand.
GTATGCAAAGTTTTAAAATTCCACAAATAACCATAAAGTTTTTTTTTGCACAAAATAAAGAGGTCAAGTAGGGGAAAAAAATCAGAAAAATGACCAAAAAGATAATAATAATAAAAAATAATATACATACAGTACTACACTTTGATTCCATCCATCCAATTTCAGCTCCTAAGACAATCCAGTAAGGCTCAGTGTATAATTAGTTCTTGACCAACATGAATTAACATATCATAAAACTCGTCTCCTGAATAGTGTATTCATGACAATTAATTTTGCTTTGCTTATTTCATCGAGCAATAGAAAACCTGCAGAGAAACCCTGAAATTGGACACTGTTAAAAAGAGAACACAACTGATAAATTGTGTCATACCTTGGTAAACGGCTATGTTTTTCATGTTGCACCTTTTTCTTTCCCTTTGTTTGTTATTTAACTTGTATATGAAGGAATAGATATAGTATAAGTACCAAGATGACCATTGTCGTTAATACAATGCACAGAAAAACATTTTTTTAATAAAACACAGTCATGATCAATAATATATATTAAAGGAAAAAACGACAATCCATACGGCTTCATTCATTTGTTGTACAAATTTCAAGAGAGGAAGAGATTCAACTGCACAAACAAATTGCATACTCAATCGAGATGAGTTAATAACTAATATAAATCCATTCAATACCACTTAGTAATTATCGTATTTTAACTACACACATAAAGCCATTGACATGTCCTACATATTATGTGATGCTACTTTGCATGTAATATTCCACCTTAAAATATTTCTCATTTGAGCGTGCAGACAATGTCTAAAACCTATAATTCATGAGAAGGAGTCCCAAATCAAGCTATTTCCACATCTCATGACATCATCTTCTAATAGAAATCTTTCCAAGCCTTATTGGTGTTCGGTACAACCAATTCCCAACTGCATACTAAGAAATAACCCTACTAAAAGTTTAATCAGCCCCAAAGTGAAATCATTACACCATTCAAATCATCTACCTCACACTTTCAACTTTTAAGAGGCGTCAGCATTACACTTTGAAACCCTTAACCATTGTCGTATTTGTTTCACACACAAAATCTACTACCAGTTATGTGATTTAAAACTTAGCTAAGAAAAATCTACATATTTTATTATGGATTCATGACTAAACATAAAAGGTGTTTCACATGAACTCCAAAAACTATTTTTAAAATGATAATCGGCCAGATTGAGGTTCTTTAGTGCATTTAGAAATGACATTGCTAATGATGATACCCCAACAAAACTCGCTGCAGTGAAATACGACACCACATAGCAACTGGTTTACTTATTGGCTACCTTAGAAGTGGGATACCCTTAAGCTCAACGCCTATCTATGGGTCATTTAGTAGAAGAACATTTCTTTTTTACATTTCCTTTTACTTGTCATTGTGAACTTTCATCAAACACCTTGTGATCAACCCACACTTAGGCTTGGGCCTCAAGAGCAAGTTTTTTATTCACTTGTCATTGAGACCTTTCTTCAAACACCTTGTGCTCAAACTAATAGCTCTCTACGACACGTTCTTTTCTTATACTTCTCATTCATTTAGTTTTCACTCAGAGACTCCACTAGCACATCTCAATTCTCTCACTCTCTCTCTCTCTCTCTCAAAAATTAAATTATAGGCTTTGTAATAGGTTGGGCCTAAAAACTATGGGCCTAAGGCCCATAGCAACGCCAAAAATGTTCGCAACATACATACCATATTCTTGGGAGGCAAGGGTCATCAAGTGACCTAAGAAATGGGACGCATTCTTCCTGCATACAGAATTAGAGACTGTAATTTACCGACTTTCCCTGAAAAAAGTCTACCTAAATGTTGACTTTAAGAGCTTTAAAATCCTCTTCAAATGCAGATTGTAAAAGCTTTTTGTACTAATTATCTATTTCGAAAGAAACCATCTCCTTATGACAGAGCACTGTGCAGTGTTCTACAAAATACAATCTGGTGGATGTACTGCAACGACACATCGTTTTAGATCCCATTGTGCAAGCCTCCTTAAACATTACATTTATTACTCCAAGCAAAATTGAACATGAATATTACAGCAGTATAAAACCTAAAAGCCAAACTAATAGCATACTCAAATCTGACGTACTAACACATTCTTCTTTAAATATAACTATGACCATATGCATGACCGCTTCTCGGTATAATCTATTCACCACCCTTAATCAATTACCTTGCATCTTCAATAAGTAGCACATTAAACTGGCTACACCTTGGCCAAAGACCCTGCAAATATGCAAAAACATATCTCTACTTCAGTCACCAATAGTCCTACTGGAATTGAATATCGCTTTATATTCGAATCAAACACGTCTTTTAGTTCTTATTAACACTGTGGCACATGCCTAGTGGCTAGAACTGAATTAACGACTAAAATGGAATTGAACGCACTAAGATTTGATTGGGTTTGCGTCTTACCGTCATAGCTGGTCAATCTCCAAACAAATTGTCACATATCATAAAACTCGTCTCCTGAATAGTGTATTCATGACAATTAACTTTGCTTTGCTTATTTCATCGAGCAATAGAATATCTGCAGAGAAACCCTGAAATTGGTCACTGTTAAGAAGAGAACACAATTGATAAATTGTGTCATACCTTGGTAAACGGCTATGCTTTTCATGTTGCACCTTTTTCTTTCCCTTTGTTTGTTATTTAACTTGTATGAAGAGATAGATACAGTATAAGTACCAAGATGACCATTGTCATTAATACAATGAACAGAAAAACATTTTTTAATAAAACACAGTCATCATCAATAATATATATTAAAGGAAAAAACAACAATCTATATGGTTTCATGCATTTGTTGTACAAATTTCAAGAGAGAAAGAGATTCAACTGCACAAACAAATTGCATACTCAATCGAGATGAGTTAATAACTAATATAAATCCATTCAATACCACTTAGTAATTATCGTATTTTAACTACACACATAAAGCCATTGACACGTCCTACATATTACGTGATGCTACTTTGCCATTAACTACACATATCATTCATATAGATAATGCTAAGAAACTAAATATCAATGATGCATAACTTTTCTGCAACACTACTATTTGCAATACCTATCGAGAGCCTAAATTAAATTGGCATTGCAGATAATGCTAAACTTTTAAAAGTGAATCTATATGATAGGTTGCATAGTTACTGTTCGCATCTAATATAAACAATAAATATCACAAACTATTGAAAACAAAATCTTGAGAGGAAACTTAAAAGAGATGTAGTGTTTACCATTTGAATTTTTCGGGACATCTCTGTTCTTTCAACGGCTTCGACACGGTGCATGTGCTGCATCGGGACCTCAGAAGGTGTTTCCGAACATTATCAAGCTAACTTCCTTGAAAACATCATCATGTATGGAGTTTTTAGAAAACCCGTAGAAGGTGTTGTCCATAATATCCAGCGGGAGGCAAAAAGCCGAGTGTGTTGTCTTGCCACCAGACAGCAACAGTGATGCAATTCAAGATGATGTGTTGTTGATGACAATATGACCCTGACTATGGCAAGTTGCAGCAATTGTGTTGTAGACAAATATTTTTCCTGTTCCTGGCTGCTCCATTTAAGAAAAAAATATTTCCCCTATTATTTTGCATCGAATCTGTTATCTCGGTGTGGGCGTGATGTTGTTCGTCATTCAGGCATTCCACATTTGCGTTTGAACACTATTTAGATTGTCCTTTCATGATGGTGTTTCTAAATGGTGGTGTCATATATTCCTATCACTGAAAAGATAACAATCTCTTGGTAGTTAAGAATTAAAGAGATAAACCACTGAAAAAAAACAAACAAAAGTAATTTTCAGAAATCACTATTACTTATTATACAAAATCTTTAAAAAAAAAAAAAAAAAACTATTATAAGTACTTACATTGCATACCTTTGTTTAATGTACGTTGGTTTTGTGGAGGATGGTAGTAAGCAATTTGTCAAACATTATGCATGCACTAAGCAACACAAATTCACAGTACAAATGAAGCCCATACAAATTCATCAAAAACAATGTATGTGACACACAAAACAAAGTTATTATTTGAGGAACTACATACTGGGCATAAGTATTGCCTTAATTATTAAATCAACAAACGAAAAAAGGAACCATTGTCCCTTGATTGTGTGTTTCTCAAGAATGAGTCAACGACTTTAATCAGCAAATAAATTTTATGCAGAAACAAAGAACAGCAGTAGAGTTAAAAACAATAAATAAAAACAATAAACAGGGTAAATAATAAAGAATGACAGGCCGGGATTTATGGACCAAATGAGTTATGCGTCACTCAAAATTTGAACAGAGGCAAATACTAAGTACCTGTAAATTCCACTTGTGTTCTGAAATTCTTCTGGCGGATGGTTAGGAGAGAGAATGGTAACAACATCATACCATCATTTTTTTCTTTTATATAGGAACAAAGAACCCATTACTACTTTAATGGCTGCTCTAATGGGAGCTACGGTATTTTTGGAAATTATCGGCCAAATGAATGATGAGGGGAGTTACGATATCGAAGAGGTTGTGAATGTTGCATTTAATTATAGCGAAAGTGATAACTCATGTTTGCACACGAAACACGAAGGGTTTTCACAATTAATACTTTTCATTTATTCCTATTCCACGTGGCAGAACGGTGGCTCTCGATTTATACTCCTGAAACTCAATCCCAATCGCGAGTCAGGAAACAGCTTTGTTTTGTTAATTAAGTTGATAACTTATAAGCTACTCAGACACAACCTTTCATATTTTCGAGAAGTAATACTCAACATAATTTCTGTTGTTGTCGGCAGTAGTGCAGTACAATAGTGTAGACATTGGAGAAGATGAAAGACCTCCTTCACGCACACAATCACACCTTAGCCCCTTAGGTCCCTTGTGAAAGCTACAGACATTGGAGCTCTGGAGGATAGCCACAGCACACTTGACTTCAGTTTGCCTTGCCAAAATGGTCTTAACTTTTGGTCAGCTAGCAATTTTGGAAATCATGGGTCTGACTAACTCAAAAAGTCAAAAGTCAAAAGTCAAAACCATTTGCAAATGGATAGAACTGCGGCCCATAATCTTAAATGTTACAATGCAACTAGTGGCACACTGGCACCAGATTTGACTGTTTTTTAACCAGTTCTCGAGCCACTTTACCTGAGTTTTACATACCAACCTACTTCACCCAGTGTACAAAACTACGAACTACAAACGACGAACCTAAACAAACTTGGCAAAAGAACATGCACAAACAATCGGATAGATCAAAACAGCTCATCAACATAAATCTAAACTGGTTTAAACAAAAAGCTAATCACGTTTCTTCATGATTCCAAACCTCGTGCTTCCACGTGCTTCTCAAATCCCTCGCCAAACAATCATTGCAATTATAAACTCAATTAACAAAACCTTTATCAAATTCTGTACGTAATCATCTGCTTAAACTAACTAAAGAGTGAAAGACTTCCTAGATAACGACGTAATGGTGCACGTGGGGTATAAGGTAGTGGTGGACCACCCACCCTATCCAATGAAGACTTATAGACGCAATCCATTAAGTTTTCACTTGCAACCATCCAACTTAATTGAATCATTGATGCCAAATACTATAGAGAACAGGCAATAGTACAAAATCAGCTAAATTGGTTTGAAACAATCAACAATCAACAATCAACAATCAACAATCAAACAAAACGAATTTCCCATTCTAACAAATGTTGAGAAAACAAAATTGACACTCTTGGGTATCTCACTAATGCCACTTAACTTCCATTGAAAGATTTGATTAAAGAGAAGAAGACGGCAAAATACAACAAAGAATCAGTATTAAACTAAGACTTTTCAAAGAATACAACATTTTTGGTAATAGTTTTTTGCTTTCTTTTAACAAATTTGATTAGAAGAATCAATCTTAATCAAATAAAAAAATGGAATCAACTGAACAGAAATGCCTGATGTGTGGCGTGAGACCAATTGCTATTGGATACCCTTATTCCTTCATCATTTACAAATGCCAACCCAACCAGCCTGAGGCAAGAAAAACCTGGCTAAAAAATGTTAAGTGTGAGAATATTACACCAACTCCCTTTTTTTCCCTTTTCTTTTTCTCTTTTTTCTTGTTAATTTTTACATAATAGAAATCAGTAGGAGTCGAACCCCCCTGTGTCCCTCTCTTCGATTACATCTACACGAGAAGGCACGTTTCAGTCTGTGGCTTGACCTGTTGCTTGGCTTGCTGCTGGGACCAGTAGGCATGAGCAGCTAAAACCCTGTCCAAAAGCTCCTGGGGAACTGGCTCCCCCCTCCTCTGTTGGGGGGAGATTCTTGCCGTGTGTACCAAAGTCTTCCATTTATCCTGCACATCCACAAGATACCCACCATATGGAACAATCATTATCACATCACAACATAGATAAACAATTGGCTTTCTGTATAAAGTTGTTTGTAGAATGCACTTTCCTTTTGCAACCCAAAGCTTCAAAGTTAATGGAAGATCCAATACATCATAAACATATCAAAATATAGCTAGACGGGTTAAGATAGACGGGTTAAGATGAAGAGGAGCCAATAGCATTACTGCATCATTTTTTAAAGGAAACATGATTGAGGTATGGACCACAAGATCAAAATGACCTGCTCATGGCCACAGATTGGTAAAGTTAAAAGCATACATGTTTAATTGGATTCAAGTCCAAGGCTGTGTGTGAGAAAATAAGTAATACCCAAAGGGAAAAAAGAGTATATGTATATGTGTGTGTGTGTGTGTGTGTGGAATCATATAAACTAGAATTCAAAGCATAAAAAGATTCATATGAATTAACAAAGACTAGCTATCAAACATTACCAGGAAGACAAGTAATAATTACTTGTCCAACTCTACCTAAACAGTGAACTCATATGGACCAACACAACAGTTATGACCCAGAAACTCTACAATTACAGAATTCAAAAGTTCTATAACATTCTGCTTTAAGAAGTGTATGTTGTAGATGAGTCATTTTAGACTTTTCAACTTTCACAAGCATGTGGGAGGAGTGTGCCTACTATAGTGTCACTTTGCACTATCTTCATTATTGGAAGTACGGCAAAGGAAATGCACAAAGAATGAAATATACTGGATCATCATGTGAGCAGGGAGCTTAACCAAAAAAGCTAAGAAAATTCTTAACAGTTGTCCCTTTCTAATAATGAACACGTTCTAGCATACAAGAACGTAAGTATGAGAGAGACCTAATTTTATAGAGTAGGTTTAATTACTATCACAAAAAAATGCAGCTTCAAGTGTATCCCAAAAATATATAAAAACATAGATATAAACTAGCATACCTTCAAGTCCACATATGTCCGATGCTTTGCATTATCAAACGCACGTAATTTAACATCACGCCATCTGCAGAACAACAAAAACATCAACACCAAACTATAATGTCTCCAATTGGGGGAGAAAAAGGAATGCTGGTAGTCGTCACACACCTTCCAGTTCCAAGCTTCTCAACAGCCTGAACAAGTGCTTCAACTTCAGAGACAGAAAACGGTCTCCTTATTCGGCGCTGAGCAAGTTCTGATCGCCTAGATTTTCGGTTCAAAGGAACAGCAGCCAATGCCTCCACACTCATTGCTGGAACTGCAACCAGAGCTCGTGAATCTAGGGTCACTTTATCTATGGACATGTCAGTTGGAGTTGGAACTGAATCATGATCACTGTCAACACAGTTGCTGAAATTATTCATTGCAGGGTTCAGAGTCAGGGATGCATCGGAAATTCCCGAAGTAGGAGTAATTGGGTACCTGCAAATTTGGGTCTGTCAGATACTTCGGGTAAATAAACCACATCAGATTGAAGTATCAGAATTTGAAGATAATATAATACCCACGTTAGATTGACACATCAAAAGGTCTCTGGTACTTAACAAGAACAGTGTCATCATTTGAAATTTTTTGAGCAGATCACTTACCTAGTTAGTGGTTGTGCCTCACAATGGAGCAGAAAGGGAGGGTCTTGAGGGCAGAGAGGTGGTGGAGAATTTACAACATTTGGCTCGAGTGAGAAGCCCAATCCATCCAGCTTATTGCTATGAGAGATTCCAGTTTGCAGTAATGTCTTGTTGTTGTCCCTAATCTTCTTTCCCTGCAGAAGTACATCAACACAGAGACCTCCCCCAAGTAAAGCAGTTACCGCTTCCATTACTGTCCTCTATAAACAAATAACATGCCAACAAAGACACAATTAAAAACAGCAGAGATGGATACTGTTTTAAATAAAAAAATCAACCAAGTTGGACAAGAAAGCGCTAGTTATTTGGGACAAAGACCGCTACAGAATGTCCGAAACCACAATACTAAAATAGGAAGCTCGTATTACCTTCAGTGAACCAACAGTTGCACTTTCCGGAATCTCGATAAAGAGTTCTGGTATCTTGAAGGACTTGATACTGAGCTTCACTGAGATAAGGAAGATAAGTGCATGTAAGAACTCCTTAAATGTCAGAAGCCAATATCATTCAAGGACACATAATCAATTTCTATTACCATGAGAATCTTTGGACTGGGAGGACGAGTCTTGAGCAGCCACTGAACATGAAGCCCCACTTGCTGCAAAAACAAACAATGATCTTCAGTAAAACATTGCACAAAGGCAGAAACAGTTAAACAAAGCTGATAACATGGTCAAATATAGACCTCCATTTGCTGTTCCTCCAAAATAGAGTTCATTATCCTTGACCTTCTTGAACGAACTAGAATTTCCTTCACTACTGATCCCTCTGTAGGATGTGGACACTGAGCTTTGCTCATATAGCCTCCTTTTCTTAAAAGGATAGCTCCTTTGAGACCTTTGGCGCGTGTAACAAGTTTTCCTTCTGCGGAAAACAGGCTTCATGTCCCCATCTATAAAATAAGAGAACCCCCAATTAAAATGTGATCATTGAATTAAGATTTAACAAAATACCAACTCAACGGGCGGGATACCTGATATAAATAAACCAGAAAGAAGCTTACCACTATTAAAAAGATCCCCATCTTTCAATTTCGGGGCAACTTTCCAGTATCTGGATGCCAACAGCTTTCGTATCCTGCGGTCACCAATACGTGGTGGTGCCCTAAAAGTCTTCAAAGTCACGGTGCTAGGTTGGGTGCACCCAGAAGAGTTTTCGTCATCATCTTTACTAACTAATTTTACATCATCATGGTACCTAGGAAAAGGACCATGAAGAATGGGGTCGGTGCACAAAGGCACCTTCACACTACTATCAGAACTTACAAGTGCAGGGGGTTTAGTATCTAAATCCATTGGGTACTCAGAACTGCACGTGTCAGGCACATTACCATTTGGTAAGGTACCAATCTTTTGCGCCTCAGCTCCAACTTCCCGTTTGTAGGATTCAGCACATCCTGCAGAACATCTCTTTGTTTTGCTGGTAACCTTCCCAGTTTCTTTTCTGCTTTTCACAAACACTGAATCTTCGAAGCAAATACCATTATCTGGAACGCGATCCTTATTGCTACCTTGCAAGCCAAATTCAGAAGCAAAAACACTCTCATCAGAGCTTCCTTGATCACAGGGTTCTAGTTTTAGTGGTTTCTCTTCATCTAGCAATTCCTTCTTAATGGTATCTTTGACAATTGTGGGTTGAACTCTACCAGAAGATACATTACTTGAAGCAGGAGTACTTTCCCTCTCTTGCAATAACTTTTCAGGGGATACATTACTAGAAATAGGAGTACTTTCTCTCTCTTGCAATAAGTTTCCAGCTACAGTAGCAAGCAACTCAAATGCACACATACTATTGTCTTCAACTTTCTTTTTATAAGAACGTTTTCTCTGAAACCGTAAAATACAAATTAGAAGTTGAACCATTTTCATATTTGGTAAAATTAGGAAGACATACAAAAATGGTAGGAGTATTTACCCGAGCTGATCTAGAAGCTTTGGGTATTGTAGGCACCTGAAAGCCATTATATCCATAATCTAGCCTTTTCTGTATCACCATATCTTACAAACATATACCATATAATGATTCAACACGAACGTAGAACCAGCCTTCAAAGACGCATTCACAGTCTACAAAATTGAAAGACAGATCATTAATTCAGCAAACCCTCAACTAAAATGATCAAACAGACAAGATGATAATGTGCTTGTCACATTACAGCTGACCATAATTCCAATCATAAAAAGCATTGAAACAAAGGAGAAAGAAATGTGCTCTAACTTATGGTGATACTAAGGAGAAAGAAATGCATAACTAACAACAATTCTCTCTAAAAGAAAATGCCTTCACTTGATAAAAAAGAATATTATATAGATTCCACTACAAGTAGAAGCCCATTGAAGATCTCAGATGACACCCAATTACTCCATTTACTCATGCACACAGATTCCCACCACATGCAAGTAAATTTGGAAAATAAAATTTCAACGTCCATAAGTTGGAAAGAGAAACCCACACAGGATTTACAAAGATTCGGCAGTTACTTGCCGGGATGTGAAGAGAGATTAATACTCAATAGACCATGAATTGAATCCAAGTATGAGAATTCCTTAACAGATAAGATGAAAGACCAGGAACCCACAATCCACCCATCCCCATAAAATCAAATTCTCAAAAATGACAAAACAGAGATCTTACATTTTACAAGTTGTGAGAATTAGCTTGGGCTTATCACACCAGAGTTGAGTCTGATAATATCTCTCTCTCTTATCTACAATTTCTGTAAAAACCAAACAACAGAATTAATAAACCAACTATAATAATAATATTTTTTTTTAAAACACACTACCATAAATATAACAGATCGGAGTCAAACAATTCAACAAAAAAACACTCACAAATCTCTAAACAGAAAAAAACTTTTTGAATTTTTTTTTTCCCAGAAGAATTCAGGCAATTGAGATGATTCTAATTACGATCTCAACCTCTCGTTCAAAATCCAGATAAAATAACAAACCTTTATCAACACGATTCCTCCCAAAAGTCATAAAACAACAGATCAAATCTATCAATACTAAAACATCCCAAACCTAACACCACAAACTCAACAAATTCATCAAAACAAAAAACCCCAAACAAGAAAAAAAAAAAAAAAATCAAAATCAATACATGAACAACAATTTTTAAAAAAATACTAAAAACAAACAAAATAACAAAAAGTCTAGAAACTCACCACCTAACAAAAGAACAAATTCTGGTTCACAATTCCGAATCAAAACACAAAAAACTACGAGAAATCGACAAATTGATGAGGTTAATATATGTTCAGGTAATAACAAGATCGGTTAGCAAATTCTAACACATTTTATAGACAAGATCTCAAAATTCAGGTTGATCGATTTTTTTTTCTTTTTCTAGTTTTTTTTTGTTTTTCTCTCCTCTAGTTTTTTTTTGTTGATCACCAAAAACCCTCTGAAAACCACCACCCTTTGCTTAAACCCCCTCATCTTATACCTTTGACCTTTATGACTGGTTTAATAGGTTAAGGCCCATGGATTTACCTACTACAGACGGTAATTGAAAACCACTTAGACCGGTTCCTCGTTTTGGGTCATCCACTCTGCCACGTGTATGTTTTACACGGGTTTTGGTCTGTTTTTTTTTGCTTCAGAGGAAACTTTGGGGTTTTTTAGGGACGGAATTTGCATTTGTTTGCTGATGTTTCGGTCTTTTCAGACTATTGTTTTTTTTATTCTTCTTTCCAATTTTAGTAGTTTTGTAAGAATCATGTGTTGCAAATTTTAGTTGATTGTGAAATTTTGGTGACTCTGATGATAAGCGTGTATGTGCTTGGAGATAAAATTTGTCGCCATTTGCAATGCAATTTCTAATGTAAATGTAAAAGATGCAGCAAAGCAATTGAAAGATTATTTTCTCTTATTTCAATTAGTGAATCTGATTATCTACAATATTTTGGTAAACTAATGAATGCCCATGACGTATATCAAATTTTAAGTAGATCCTAATCTTTAGTTCCAAAATTTTGTATAACCTCGTGTATTACTATCTCATTTAATATCAGATGTTGAGTTAGATTTTATAATTTTTAATTAATGATCTCAGGACAAAATATATCGTTGGAGTTTTGTACATGTAAAATTGATGTTGTACATAACTGACGAGTTGCAAGGCTTGATAAGAAAATCATGCTCATGTGGGCATCACCGTGATCACCTCCCACCACTTCTAATATGTTCTATTACAATGCTACCAATATGAGCATCTTGCTTGTTTATCGCCTAATATAGTGCTTTGGGACATTCTCGGAGTGTTAGGCAGTTACATAAACAAATAATAGTCATAATTACCAAATCTTGATTGAACTGTTGCTGTTTCACTTAATTATTATTGCCAATGAATTCTAGGGCAAAGGTGAAGAAATTTAGAAACACGAATTCTTTTTGTTGATACTAATGTGTGTCCCCCGTATTTGATGCATATCATGCTCTAATTAAACATTTCTTAAAAAAAATTAGGACACAAGTAAATTGGTCGGACTTACTCAAGACGATTTGGTTTTAGCAGTTGGATTTATATAGGGAAGATTAACACTTTGATTAATTATTTCGATTGTATCGTTTCTAACTTTCGAAGAAAAAAATTGAGGGCAGTGCAGTTGCATGGACATGTCACTTATAATCACGATATACTTGGAAAAAAATGTTTCATATGCATTCATTAGTATGCACTTAACATGTTGTTTTCTCCTTCTTAATTAAAGAACATAACTAAAGACGAGATCTTTTTTTGCCATTCGTTTAAACTATATATATGCTCGTGAAGTTTGTAATTTTTCTCATTTTTTTTTTGCTAAATGAACTCCTTAACTAACCACTTGATTCAAATTGAGCTATACAACCGTGCAGTGCAAATTAACATTAACAAATTAGTTAGTCGAATTGAGGCCTTGAGGGACACCTTCTTTTTCGAATCGTAGAGATGCATTTCCGTTATAGACTTTTGAGGGGCGACAAAGAATTGGACCCGAAACCAGTCAAGTCACATAATCACAGAAGAAAAGCTCAAGAATATTCTCTCTCCTTGGTCATGGATTCATCAAGCACAGCAATTTGCGAAAAGCATGTGGCAGCTGCAGCAGATCTGATTGTACTTTCTTTATTTAACACAAGACTGCTGTCAAACAGGCATAGGCAGGCAGACCACACAACTATAACAGTACACTTTCAGATTATTGGTTGGCCCTTGAGATCACAACTATAATAAAACTTGTACGGACCAGATTCACTAATGAGAAACTATTTTTATTATGGCAGGTGTATGAGTGTGTCAGTCGCTTTCGAAAAAAGTGAGCAAGACAAGTTAAATTATTGCCACGTAGATTAAAACAAATTAGTCTACGTGGAAAAGAGCTTAAGTCATTTTTTTTTCTGGAAAAAAGATTCTTATCATTCCGATGTGACGGCATTTAGAGAACACTTTTCGTTAAAAGCTTAACGCCGTTATCTGAGTTGGCAGGTTTCTAACCAAGAGATGTAACGGAGTTAGTTTCGGGATAAGGCAAGTTTTTTGTATGGTGGTGGGAATGGTGGGACCCAATAGTTCGAGAACGACGCCACGATGGAGACGGTTATCTCGTTTCTTTAAAAAACAAAAAATCGGAACCTGTTAAACAGGTTAATTACCCCACGTGCCAGTTAGTTATGACACGCGTCAAGGAATGGGGCAAGTATTTAAACGCACCCACATAAGCTCTAACGTCATGCCGTTTCTTCAGTGTAAGTTGAAAGTGGTAAAAATTAGACAACAATGTTGGGTAGGTGAGTGTGGAAATGTGGACCATTGGGTATACTATCATGGTTGCAAAGAAATAGGATCAACAAGGATAATTTGCCTACGACTCAGGTTTGCTTCTGGTGAAGAAGAGTTGAACTGTTGAAGGGTTTGAAAGTGCATGACTATTGTTTTCTCACACCAAAACAATAGGGATTTAAGAAGTACTAATAAACCATCACCACAAGTACATTCTTGCATATTTTAATGGATAATGTGGTAAGAATTTCTCAACTGTAACAACCATTTCCGACTTCCAAGTGAAGTTTTTGGTCTATCACACATTTGTTTACGGATTAGTTGGTGTAGTCCACATTCTATAAAAGTACGTACGTGATAGAGCAATGAAATACGTACCATTTCAAGCGGAACTGATCCAAAACCAAGGTAGATGTGTAGATTTGTTGAGTGTAAATTTACTCCTAAATTTAGATGTGTTAAATTTAAAATTGGGTGTTTTGCATTTGGTCCTACTATTAATAGCGAATTTAGAGTTTGGTGGTACAATTAATCATTATTGCACTTTGATCCAATTGCCGTTAAAATGTGTTGATTGTGAGTTGACCGAACGACCCATATCTATTCTGTCCATATATTTTCTAAAATGTCTATAATACCCTACACATGTTGAATGCGTGACTTATTTGATAACCAAACTGTAAATATTAGTATTAAAAATGAGACAAATTACTAAAAACTATACATGACATCATCTTATTCATTCAATCCAATGGTTTTAGACAATTAATATTTTTTTTCTTGATCACCGCTCCACCACCACCTCCACTCTCCATAACAATCTGAATCGCCACCACCGCCCCTATCTAAAAACAATGGCCGCCATTAACACAATCAACTATCAATCAAAAACTCATTTCTTATATTTTCACTTTACGATCATATTTTCAAGTTTGTCGGCAATCTTTGAACATTCAAGTTTGTTGCTAATCTTTGATACTCAATTTTTTTTAGGTTTCGGGTTAAGATAAGGGTTAAGATTTTTGTCTCATTTATTAGGGAGTTCAAGTTTAAATTTCAAATACCCAATATTATTTTTTTTTTAATTTGAAATTAATTTTTATAATCCTATAGTGTTTTAAGTTCAATAAGACAAATGATTTTGATATTTGTATAAAATTGAGAAAACTAGATGGCGGTGACTATAGAATGGTGATGAATTAGGTGATAATTTAGTGGTGGTGGTAAGATATGAAGAATATAAAATATAAGTTTGGGACTCGGTTAGTCGAGATACACATGGTGAAGGTTGATTAAAATCAAATGATTAAATAATGGCTAATGATTTTAAGGGTAAATATGGTATTATAAAATTTTAGATGGATTGACGAGTATAAAATACAATAAACGATTAATTGTGGACCAAACCCTAATATCACTATTATCATTTGGACCAAATTGTAAAATACTAGTTAAGTGATGGCCGTTGATTAGTTTCACGTGCAATACACGTGTTAGGATAATTTGGGTATTAAGAAAGTATAGATGGATCTTTGTCAAATTGGGACCAAAATGCAATAAACAATTAATTGTGAACCAAATTCTAAATTCGCTATTAATAGTAGAACCAAAATACAAAACACCCATTTTAAAATCCATATTTTATAATGTTACGTCTTATAATTACATCAAAGGCAATTGTGAGTGCAAACAATTATCAACCTTACCAAAAATATACAACAACCAAATGTTGTATTATAAGTATAAACTAGTTTTCGAACTTGTACTACGAACGGGTGCCGTTATATTTCGAACCCGACAATTATTTTTTTATGTTAATTCGATGTATTTGCATCCAAGTTTTGATTTTTCGTTAATTATTCTTTGAGGTTAGTTTAATGTAGTTGTATCCATAGTCTGATTTTCCATTAATTATTTTTTAAGATTAGTTTAACGTTTGCATTTGTATCAAATTCCCGATTTACCGTTAAATATTATTTGAGGTTAGTTCGATGCATTTGCAACCTATTTTCGGTTTCCCATTAATTGTTCTTTGAACTTAGTTTCATGTAGTATTATATATATTTTAAAATATTTGTCATTATTGGTTTGCTGTTATTTTTTATTTTTTTTATATATGTGAGCTTGTATTATAATGAATGCAAAATTTTATATTATATGTTTTGTGATGTTATTTTTTATATAATTTGATTCTCCATTGTAATTTGTTTTGGTTTGATATATATATATATATATATATACATTATAAAATTAGAAAATATATTATAGTGTGGAAAAAAAAATTTAAAATTTAAAAATTTAATTGGAATATGTCGTAATTTATGTGGTTTTTTAAATCATTAATGATGACTAAATGTCTAAATCCCAAAGCGGATGATGCATTAAATCTATCAAACTTTATTTGTTTAGACCCATATAGACATGTAGTGCATACAATACAATTTTATTTGTTATCCGCTTAGTTTTGGGTGTACACTGTTACTTAATTATTTTATGATTAGTTGATTTTTGTTTTTTGTTTTTTGTCCCAGTCACATGTGTGGTTAACAAATGTATAAAGTAAATGTTCTGGCAACTCAATTCATTTTTTTCTTTGGTTATTTCATTGTCTTTTTCTATAAATAAACTTTCTTATGTTAAATTTCACCTAAGATTAGTGTGAAAACTATTTTTTGTGGCATAAAGATTTTAGGAAAATTGTTTTCGGTAGAAACTATTGTTTTTAGCAATTTAGTTTTTTGTCTCATATTTTTTTGTAATTAGCTATAGTGTTTATGAAAAGTTTGAGAATCTGTAAAACTCTAGATGGGATTGTTTCATTATTTATATCATATTTTTTCCGTAATTATTAATAGAGTTTAGAAAAAACTGGAGTTTATGAGTGCTCCAATTGTCTAATTTTTCCATATTAGTCTCATACTTTTTCGTAATTAGTCAAAATTTTTTGTAAATATTAGAGACTCTGTAAATGCTCAAAAAATAGAGCCAAGAGAGTACAGTTATAATATATATCTAATGACTAGAAAAGGAAAACTCAAGTATATAGGATCGCTTAGCTCAAGTAGCTGATGATCATAAGGGTATCACTTGAGCTATGAGGTTTTTCCAAAAGAGAGGCCTTGAGTGGCTACCTAATTCGACTAATGGACGAGTTGGTGTTGGGCATGAGCATGAGCTCATAGCCACATATTTGTATTATACACCGATTGTTGATTTGATTGCAGCAATTCCAACAAATAAAAAAAAAAATTTAAGTATTTAGTTTTAGGCAAAATAAAAATGTAAAATTAAAAACTAAAAGGAATGAATTTGTAAGCACATTGAGAAGGTCTTCCTTCCAATATTTTGTGTTATTTTTTTTAAAAATTTATTTCGTTAAACAAATTTATGAGAATGAAATAATTATAATTTATTTTGTAATCTATTTTTGTGGTGAAAAATTTCCAATATTTTGTCCCACCATTCATGTGGATGTGATCATGTGTTGATGCGAAGGTCAAGAGAAAATGTTGAGATGGACGTGTCCTTAGTAATGTACGACGCAAAATGCAAATGACAATATATAGCTCTAGCTCGTCTATTGAGATGGAATAAAAAACCAACGCGTTCATTAACTAAAAATACAATAAAGAATTAGCGATAAGCGTTGAGATGCTGACATGAGAATTGGATTGTGAGGATTAGATATACGAAAGTACTAACTTATTGAGACACCAAAGATTACGGCGTCGACCAAAATAGAATGATTTGAAGAAACGAATATAATAAGGTTTTGTTGTGTCTTTGGCAAGACAAAATTGTTAGTATGACTGTAGTGCAAATATTGTGTCTTAGGGATTATATTGTACGAATTACCTTCGAACAACCAATTGTATTTTTATTTGTTGACTGGGTAAGAGAGATCAAAATGAGTTTGTGTTCATCGTTTTCACTCAAACTATAATTGACCGTTGACACCATATTCTCAATCGAGCACCCACCAAGAATATATTGGAAACTAAATATCTTAGGAACTCCTATACTTATGTTTTCGTAGTAGTCACAACGGGTATGCTGAGTATACCACACATAAATAGTCGACGGTAGGATTCTAACCCCTAACTAGAACATTTTTAGACTGTCCTATGCAGCTATATGAAAATCATAATGTGTATTTCCTCCTAAAAAATTTGGAATATCTTGTTTACCTTTTTCATCTAGTTAAAAATGTTCCGTATCGCAGTTTTTATACCTCCAAATTTCACTTTTAATCAAGTCTTGATGGGATGTGCCATTTGGTTTAGCTGAGGAAGGGAACCCACAACTTTATAACTAACTTCGTTTCTCTATCATGCACTAAAAACACTAAATTAAACCAGGCCTTGCAGTCTCGCATCGTGCACGTGATGACTGGATCAAATAGCTTGGTTACTAGACACTAGCTACCCTACCATCCACGTGTGAGAGAGAAAATACATAATAATAATAAAATAAAGCTCCAAAAATTAGGAGGAGATGAAATGAGATGAGATTTGGTTGGAAGTTGGAACTTGGATAGAACTATAGAAGAAGTTGGATAAGTTTTTTTTGCACAAAACGTCAAAAAGAGAATAGAAAAACAATCAAGGGAAACATATCGTACAGTGGGGGCTCATAGAAAAAGCTGAGACCTCCAACTATAAAGGAACAGCCGAACAGGGAAGAAAAAGACTCGCTCTCTCTCCTATATCTCTCTGTCAATCTGTTATATGAGCTGGTATTGAACATTTGAACACAAGAGAAGTTGTACACCCCATCAATGCTTATGCTTTGTTTAATTCACACACTCTTTTGTTTTACATTCATGTTAAAAACACCCACAGACATAATAATAAAGAACAGAAAGTTAAAATAAAGATGGGCGAGTTTTGCAATATGCTTACTTGATGAGTTTTCAAATCATCAAAGATAATAAAAAGAAAGGAAAGGAAGAGTGAATATGCATGCAAATTGCAATTGGCATCTTTTGGTTGAAGTCTCAGCATCTCATGGTTAAGACTTAAGAGGAGATTTAAAGCTTACGAAACTGTTATGTTATCTTTGCGTGTAAGCAACAGTCCAGTCAGTTAAATTGGTCGAAATGCTGATTCCCGTGTGGATTTTGTATTCTCACGTTTCATGTTGGTTTTCTTATGCTACTACCTTATGCTCTGCTGGGAAATATATAGCAGTGTTTTGTGGCCTACACATTAACACATACCAGTTTGAAACCAAGGTGTGTTTTATTATTGCACAAGGGAATATTCGCCTATTTCCCTAAGATATCACTTCGTACCTTTTTAGTATAACATTTCAGTAGACTTGAGAGTAAATCATGGTTTGGTTGACTAATGCATTCTTTGGGATTGCAAGAATCAGTAATTAACTACCAATGGAATCTTTTTGAACGTATTTTATTTGCGTGAATATTGTGCAAAAATAATTCTCTCATGCTCATAACTTACTATTTTCTAAATAATAAATTCGACAAATTTTGTTAAAATTTCTTCAAACAATGTCTAAAATACTGAAATTTTAAAAACTGCGATAACAAATGGAAGAAAAATAGCATAAAAAGTACATGAATTAACTGTTAGAGTTAATACCAATACCAATCGATCCCCACTACACATATAACTTGTACTAGGACCAACAACAATCTCTAGACAATTTTAAATATCAACTACAACCTAGCTAACATGCCCAACTCTCTAAACAGCTATTAACAACAAATAATAATATAAAGAGTAATAATAAGCATACCACAACACAAAGATATACCGTGGTTCGGCCAATGATGCATACTTCCACAAGAGCTAATTTTTTTATAAAGTGAGAAAGAATATTACAAACACTTCTTTCAGTCTCTCACCTTACTAGATCACTCCTCTCTCTTTACATGCTTGTTTCTCTGTAAATGTTATCTCTCAATCTTGATTGTTTTCAAGATTGGGTTTTCTTTATCTTGTGTTACCTTGGTTCGTGTGTTAGGTTTTGCAAAAAACCCCAATATATATTGCAAACTCGCGGTTTCACAAAAATAGAATTCTGCCGAAAATAGGCATGGGCGTAGGCGCACTTTCGGCAAAGCAAATGTCGAGTGCGCGCACCCTCAAAGTAGTGTAAGTTGTTCACAGCATGGGCGCGGGTCGTGCCTTGGGCAAGACCAAACTGAGCGCGCGCGCTCAGCCTTCTTCATGCAAACTGAACTTCTTTCTCTCATCATGTGAGGGATAACTCCAACACTAACTCCAAAAATTCAATTGAAAATATACAATATACAATATACATAGACAATTTTACCGAAATGTCATACATCCACCGAGGTTGATGTTAGTGCTTTACATAGGATTATAGGAAAAGCAATACCGAAGTATCTTCTTGAAAATGGGTCCTATGCCATGTCAAGAACTGAAAATTATACAATACTGTTGGAATCTCTTGTGTATTTCTAAATACTAGTGTGTGTGTGCAAAGTGGAGAAGATGAACAAAAGGTGTTCTCTCCACTTTAGTGTAGTAGATAGTCCCACATTGGTTATCCACCACATCGGGTAGGGTTCGGACTTGAGCTTGGGCTTACTGTTGTGAGTAGTGGTTTGACCAATTGCCTAAACTTGTTTTGCTTTTTTCTTGAGCAGTAAGTTTCAGTGTTCTGTTAGGAGTTGGTCTCTCTTCTTTATCTGTTTAGGAGATCGACCTAACCTCTATAAATAGGACTGTGAGTCCATAGATGGCATGGACTTCAACAAAACAAAACCCATCCAGAGAAACAGAACTCGCGACCTATCATATTATTCTTCTCTTCTTCCTGTAGCCGCCAGAGAGAGTTATACTGCCGTTCTAGAAAGTAGTTTGTTCTAGTGCAAGTCAAACTGTTGTAAACCATTGAATCCTGTGAGGAAGACGCCATCGCTTTTTTTTTTACGCACCCTTTGGAAGGGCTTAAATCTTTCTCGTAAGGACCTTTAATCCGCTTTGGTTGTTCCTCATTCTATGTTGTCCTTGTCTCTTCGTTCCTTCTCGTTTCTACTCTAGTTGCCGTGTTCATACAACTGTTCTAACAATCTTAAGGAAAGAATTTCATAGTAGAACAAAGGAGAGTGCTTTAATACGACAATCAAAAGATAAGTCTTTTACTTTAAATTATTGTTTGTGTTATTGGGTTATGACTTTAGAAATTTTCTAATAATTTCGTTTTTGTTAGGAAAACCAATTAAAGATTGAATATTTATTGATCTTTTGTGGTTTATCAAACCCTATATGATTGTAGACCTTTCTCCTACGTTTGTGGGAGTCAAATATGAGATTTCTATCAAGAAAAACGTATTGATTGTTTCCCATATTGTTTTTCTCGTAGACGATGATGCTCATTACTTAATAATATATGACATGGTTAAGCTTCATATTAATGTTAAATAATGCATTTATGCCAAACATGGTTAATATCATATAATAGGTTCAAGAAAAGTAAACTTTAACTGTACCCCTCACAACAAAAAGTATACGATATTTAAACAAATTTAGCTACTGAATATGCAAAACAACTGAGGACTCCACATCCTTTTTTTACATGAGCTCAAGTAAGATAGAATACCCTATCAACAAGACTTCAAGTACTATACCACAGCATCTAATGGCTCAACCCATTAATGTCTTCAACTATAAAAATTTACCAATAAACTATCATCAAGTTCAAAGTAAATCCACGATTATTAATATCCAAAACTAGCATGCTACACAACTTTAACACATGCTATATTGGATATAAGCTACAAGTTACTTCATCTAACGTGTATTTTCACAACAGTACAATTATAACCATCGTCTAACAACACGTACACTCAATAAAGGTAAACAATTATGCATTGAATACATTATAATTACTATCCAAGATTTGAGTGTGATTGATATTAAATATCTGAAGGTCTCTCTTAGACCATCTACATATATCTACATATGTACAAAGAAAAATAATATCAAACTACTTCTAGTCAAACCAATTAATTTCTAAGTGATAAACACGTATACATGTATAATTTGTTGACTAGGTTATTAAAGAAGTTTAAGCTTAGTGATTTCCCTCATAAGAATAAAAACTAGCATGCAATTCAAGGCAAGAATATCACCATATAATCAAACCCAAAGAACTGCAAAAAGTGAAAGAATGAGTTATTTTACTCTTATTGGAATCCATAGTCCATTTTATAATGAGATAATGTATTTTAAATATAATGTACACTTGATGGATATCCACCTACGTGAATGTAGAACTGGGTTGGTTCTTATGAGTATACGGATAAGTACTCTAGAGCATTCATGGAACACAGGTAGCGCAAGGGCCGAAAAGCGCAACACCGCATAACATGCATATAATGAAAGAGCAGTGTGGGTGCATGTGATCTATTTTACTTCAAGGGAATGTTGGTTCAAATATTTTTTAATCTACTATTTTCACGTATTATAAGACATGTTACCCTATGACTGGTTCAAGCCCATAAATCACTAGTATCTTATGCATTGTTTTTTCGATTCTCTCTGGCATTTAGTTAACCCATTTCTTTTGTAATATCCTATTCCAAAATAGTAGGGGACTATTAGTATTTTGAAATAGTGGGGGATTGTTGGAATCACTTGTGTATTTCTAAATACTAGTGTGTGTGTGCAAAGTGGAGGAGATGAACAAAGGGTGTTCTCATCACTTTAGTGCATAGTAGATAGTCCCACATTGGTTATCCACCACATCGGGTAGGGTTCGGGCTTGGGCTTGGGCTTACTGTTGTGGGTAGTGGTTTGACCAATTGCCTAAACTTGTTTTGTTTTTTTTCTTGAGCAGTAAGTTTCGGTGTTCTATTAGGAGTTGGTATCTCTTTCTTATCTGTTTAGGAGACCGACCTAACCTCTATAAATAAGACTGTGAGTCCATAGAGGGCATGGACTTCAACAAAACAAAACCTATCCAGAGAAACATAACTCGCGACCTGCCCTATTATTCTTCTCTTCTTCTTGTAGCCGCCAGAGAGAGTTATACTGTCGTTCTACAGAGTAGCTTGTTCTAGTGCAAGTCAAAACTTTGCCAGAACTATTGAATCTCGTGAGAAAGGCGTTAATCTTTGTCTTTTCGCGATCAATCGAAAGGGCGAAATCTTTCCTTAAAAACAACCTAATCCGCGCCTTGGTTGTTCCCTGTTACTGCTGTCCCTGTCTTGTTCCTTCTTTTCTACTCTAGTTGCCGTCTTCATATAACTATTATAACAAATACACAGTCGGTTGGCATGTCTAACCAATCCATAATGTTCATGTCTCTATTATTACAGGGTTGATGCTTTTTTCACGTGATCAATTAATGTGTTGTTTATAGTTTGTACATCTAACAATCTCTTAATTATCTTAAGATACTACTGCCAAATTACAGAAGTGACGTCAGTTGAATTATTGGACTATAACTTCTTTATTAGTACATAATTAATAAACTAGTGTTGTCTTATATAGTTTAAAAGCTTAGAGTTTTCTTTGTAATGGTTACATTGCCCAAGCCAAGATCTAATCGAGGATCAGATTAATTGTCAGCTATCAGGTAGTAAGATACGTATACAGTGCTTATTCCATAATATTCTTGTTATTAGAGTACTGGTTTTTACCTCAAACAAAATATCACCCAAAACAACTCTTTCCGGGTACATTTTTATTTTGAACATAATTCATGGCCTCAACTTCCAAATCCGGCTAGTACTTGGAGACTTGGAGCTCTGTGCATCAGTGTATGTTTGTTTATTTTATTTCAGTTACAATGTAATTATTACATTTGAAAATTGGTAGTCTAGTAAGTCAAATACAAGTAATATAAAGGTCACATGTATCCTTCCATTTAGATTAATGGAGAGCTAAACCCGTCTCTAGTGGATTAACATGTTCACCTACTTGGCTACTTCATGGATGCTCAAAATGTTCTATCTAGTATTTTTTGGCAGTGAAGAATTGTTTGGTAAGATACAAGCATAGCAATATTTTCCATTGATTAATTGTTACAAAATAATGTAAAAGAAAGGTTGGAGCCAGGCACATATGAGGCTTCTGATCGAAGTATAGATTTTAATATGGAATGGGATCATGTCATGTGTACCTGTCGTGGGTAGCACATGAGTAAATCCTGAGCTACGTACATGATACAACAACATCGTTCATATAAACTTAAGGTAATGTTTCAGATTGTTTGGTCACTCTCGCAAACATAAATACAGCAAGGCTTCTTCGATCCAGAATGTGATTGAATTCATCTCATCGTTTTTATCACATGTTTAAAACTGTCAACGGATTGGGTAAGAGGCTATCTAAGTGCCTTTTATTGTCTCACTGTATTCGTTCCAGTGATCACCAAATTGCTATTTACATTAATTGAAATTCTGGGCCCTGCTCAAGATTCAAAGTAGCAGCCAAAACATCAGTTGGGGTCGTGGGCCTGTAATTGGGATAAGAGGATAATCCCATTGAGTTGTGATTCCATTTTTATCTTTATTTTGTCCGTCAACTTTTTCTCCATATTACCAGTTACCAGTAGGGGCAGTAGGTTCATTACTATTTCAAAAAAAAAAAAAAAAAAAAAAGAAAAAAGAACAGCGTTTTCAAAGATGTTGAGGAAAATGTGTCATTTCCATGGAATGACATGTACTTCTAATTTCTAAAGTGTGAAATAGAAATTGTAGTGGGTAAATATCATGCTTTTAGATATTTTATTTGATATTTCAAAACTCGAAATATTGACATAAGAGTTAATATCTCGATATATTTCGTAGTTATTTCAAACATTTGCAGATATCGAGCGGGAAAAGAAAGAGAAAGACAATAGACATGCGTCATGATTTGATTGGGTCAAAACTAATTGAAGACACTATATAAAGACTGGATGAGTAGAAAAAAAAAATGGGTCTTGTTTTTTACAGACCCCATTTTGTGTTGGGTAGACCTCGGCCCAATTTGGGGTCTGTATCTGTGTTGGGCGCAACCGAGAGTTTTGGGTAGACCCGTAACCAAACCCAAACAAAAAAAAACCCAAAATAGCCGATTACCAAACCCAAAAACCTTCGTCGAATTCACCAAACCAAAACCTAACACCAAAAATCAAATCAAATTAATCTCCTACTCTCCTTTAGCCACCATTTCTTCAGTTCGCACTAATATATTCGCACCAAAAACCAAAAATTGCGCCAATTGTCAACTGTCATCGTCTCGATCTCTCATCCTCCCTTCAACTGTCACCGAATCTCATGTAAGTAATTTATAATTGTTTTGTATTGCTTTGATTACAATCCTCTTCCATGTCATTGTTATCAGCTTTGATGATATAGAAGTTTGACATTTTCAGTTGAGTTACATAGTTTTTATTTTGTAGTGATTGCATGTTATATTTGATTTTGTTGAGAGCAATGGAAGATTGGTAGGCTTTAATGTGTTATTTCAAACTTGTCGCAAACAAATCCAAAGGAGGGAACAAAACTGCCACCCATTCTGGAACAGGGGTCTTGTATTCTATTAGGACTTAAAGTCAGGAGCATTGCTCCGTATTTGTACTACGGAGGGAACAAAACTGCCAGAAATCCCAGCCCTTCGTCTCCGTCTCTCCGTCTCCATAGATTGAGAAGAAGTGGAGGAAGGAGTATACTACTGAAACGAAGTTCCGTTTTGAGAAAATAGAGGATAGCATTGTGTTTGTTTTTTTTATGGTTGCAGGCAGGGAGGTGAGAGGATTTCTTAGAGTGTTGTTGAGGTATGGGGTGAATATGGATTGATAAGCTTGTGTACCATATAATGTAAAGAGAAGTGACAAAATGAAAAGGGATTAGAAGCGGATGAGAGGAAGTTAGGTGTTCCTCCTCACTTCAATTGAAATTGATAATTAACTCAACCGATACTATCTCCGTTTAAACAAAAGAAATCCTAGCTGAATGTGAAACCCTTTGAAATCCTTTGAATGAGACTCGCGTAAGAAACCCTTTGAATGATAACAATACTTCACCCTCTTGTGTTACAAGTTTTGGTCAAAACTAAGTTATCATTGATTTTCTGAGCAATATTGTGCCTTAGTATTTCAGTTTTAAGGTGAGTCTAGTTATATTTGCTTCAATATGTTTATTCTCTATTGTTATTTTAACATAGTATACACAATATGAGTTTCTTGTGGAACTAAAGTTTCCATTTTGCCAGACTTATTGACTAATTACTAGTCTGTGACGTTTTGGTCTTGCTTTGTTTGGAAGAATAATACTACGCGTACAAAGAGATTATACCAAATGATGTGGCTATATGCTTTTAGAAAAGAAAAGCACTTGTTAGTTGGGAATATTTTCTAAAAATAGGTTTTAACATCATTTGGTACAAGCTATTGGTATGGAGTTTGGTTGTCAAGCATTTATATTCTTTGTGAAAATCATGTATAGTTAATTATTTAAGGTTTTCTGTTTTTAATAGATTCTCTATTGTTTTTAAGAGATCTATCGACAGTTATTATTCATGTTTCACTGGGTGAGGATTCTCGATATGGTTTATTAGTGTAAAGTTGCTTTTGGAATCATGTCTTGCTGCTAGGTTTATACTTTAGATTCATAATTTAGGTTTATAAGTTGATATGGGGGTCTGTAAAAAACCCAGCAATATTGAATCCTCTGTTGCTTTGTTGTCTCACATGGCACACTATTAAACAAAAGAAATCCCAACTGAACATTTGCTGAATTCTCGAATACCTCTTGTAATTTGATTGTTTGAGATATCCAAATGCTGAAAAAGTTGCACGTTTTTGCTATTATATAATAACTTTGTCGATATTATATGTACTAATACTTGTTTTTTGTCTTCCTATTTATTCTACAGCAATGCCTCGAACAAAGAATTTAGCGAAAAATTTCTACACGGGTGTTAAGAAGTTGTTAGGTGGGGGGAGTAGTAGTTCAGGTTGCGATAAGGCACCTGAGAAAAAGAGAGAAAGGGGAGATAACACCTCAGCATCAGTCCATAGAGGGGATCGAAAAGCAGATGATCCCAGCAATGTAGTTGTAAGTGGTGGAGAGTTAGAAAAGAAAAAAAGAAGAAAGAAAAATGTTCCGAGTGATGTAAGCGATAGCGATATGGATAGTGATGAAGATGTAGATTTAGATGAATATGTATATTTAGAAGATGTAAATATAGATCGTGGGAAGAGTGTAGTTGTAAATGATGATGATGACGATGGTGAAGAAGAGGATAGTGAAGAAGATGACGGTGAAAAAGATGACGAAGAAATGGTTGATGATGGAGAAGAGGAGGGTGAGGATGAAGAGGAGGGTGAGGAGGAGGAGGACAATGTCGAGGTAGCCCCTGTACATCCACATGCTATTGTGAGAAAGTCTAAGAATGACTTGGAGTTCCAGAGAAGAAATTATGGAGGTGGCCCTTATGGGACAAATCTTTTGTATGACTATGCGGTGCACGTGGCTCGCGATGTTTAGGAGGGAAAGGTAATATCATATAGTATCTATTAGTATTTAAGTTTTTTTATTATGAAACCTTGTGCATACATTAATATCGAGTTTTTGTTGTTTTAGGCGGATCGAGGAGCGTTGAAGTGCAATGGGCACTTATCCAAGTTGGTACAATGGGATATTGTCGGAGAGTGTTCAGACTGCTCACATTTTCATGATGAGCTTCAAAGGACAGGCTTATGTTCTCTAGTATTCGGTGTATACAGTCATCGGGATCCTGTGTTGGTCTCTGCGTTTGTAGACAGGTGGCATCCAGAGACCAACACCTTTCATATGCCGTGGGGCGAGATGACAATCACGTTGGACGATGTTTCCCAACTACTTAGAGTTCCGATCAGAGGCAAAGCAGTGATTGGGGACACTGATTTGAGTCTGGAACAGACAAAGAAACTTCCCCACAAAGGTCTTAGGATACCCATGGACAAGATAAATGTAGAGATGAAAGCCAATAAGTTCACTTCCAGAGTTATGATGGATTTCTTGTTAAAGTAGTTTGCTGGGAAGGTGACGGATGAAGATTTATGAGATGAAAATGGGGTTGTTGTGAAGAAGGTGTCAACCCAGAAAGAGTTGCAGTTTGCAGTGAGAGCTTATCTCTTATTTTTCTTTGGATGTACCGCATTCATCGACACGTCTGGAACTACAGTTCCCGTTTGTTATCTAAAGGTGCTATTGAAATTTAACGAGATCAGAGACTACGGATAGGGTGCAGCCTTACTGGCATACTTGTACAGGGGTCTTGGGACTGTGACAAGTGCCAAGGTGAAGGGTGTTTCAGGCTAGTTAACTCTCGTACAGGTATGAGTATTTTCGTTTTTTTTTTCAATGTTAATTTTATCTATCTATTAGAATGTTAACTGGGTGTGTCTATATTAATCTAGGCATGGATTTATGAGTACTTCCCGAGGTTCAGGCCATTCCCAAATTTGAAATATAACTTAAGCATGTCGCGTACTCATAGGCACTCAGTTACTCAGTTGAGCTATGCTAACACAACAGAAGCATTGAACTATACTTGAGCGATACTTGATGATTTGACTTATTCCGATGTAAGTATTTGGGTTTGTAAATAATTATATTTATTAATTGATTATTGGAGTACGTGGTTAGTGATTGATTTCCCCAATCATATGCTATTTGATAGGTTGAATGATATCCCTATGATAATGTCCGAGCCACATGCCCGGTGGATGAAATAGCTTTTTTCGAGAGATTTATATGTTTTCTTGATGTTGTGGAGTATTACAATGTTTCTAGGGTTATGCGTCAGTTGGGACATGTTCAGTTTGTACCCTTAGATCCCCCAAGACCAAAGACCTCGATGAGAACCCTTTCTAGACGCGGCTATGACGTGAAATATAGTATTGCGCATGCCTACTGGGGTAGATGGCAAAATCATGTGATACAACCCCAAAATCGAAGACCTACTGCTACTTATCCATGGGAGTGTGAGAATAGGTACATGTATTGGTACGAAAAACAAACTCATATTCGAATGATTAACCGTGATCTTCCTATTCACTTCTCCCTACAGAGTCGTCCATATCATAATCTGGTGAGTTAATATTTGAACTTTAGTTTAGTTTAGTTTTTTTTTTTTTTTTTTGGGTATTTTGGAAATGTATATACTAATGTAGTTTTGCATTTTAATTTTGGCAGCACCCCATCATCGATGAAACTACTCGCTTGCTCCAGAGAGGCTTGCAATTGAGTGGGACTGCGATTCCAGAGGAAGCACGAGACGAGTTCATGAATGCATATAATTTGACCTAGTGCAAGTTCTTTGGTGGACGATATTGCGCTGATTAGATAGGAAATTGGTTGTGTTGGCACGTATTCGGTGTTTAATGTATTATGAGAATTAATATATGTAATTGTAGATCTTGATGTATTTTTAAGTTCAAAATGGACGTTTTCGTATTTGTCTTAATCTTTATTGGTTGTTTTGGATTTGTTTTGATTTTTATAGTAAATTGGTTGTTTTGGATTTGTCTTGAGTTTTATAGTAAACTGGTTGTTTTGGATCGCTATTGCTTTTTATTTGACAGGGTGTATATAATTTCATATATGATTTTGTTAGGATATGAAAGTTTCTAAAACAAACTGAATTTCGCAAAATTTTTGTCCCAAACGGCGTGGCCATATCGCGAAATGATATGTGGAACGATCAGATCGTTCGAGAACCAAAATTCCAGCAGAATCGTTTTTTTTTGTCTCAAACGATCTGACCACATCGATATGCTTTAGTTTCAAATGATGTGATCACATTGATAGTTGTTAGTTCGAAACGATGTGACCACATCGATAGGTGTTTGTTAGAAATGATGTGACCACATTGATGGGCTTTTGATGTGGGCTTATGAGGTGGGATTTTGATGTGGGCTTTTAAGGTGGGATTTTGGTGGGCTTTAGTTCGAACTTTTGATGCTTTTAAACAAATGAATTGATATTTGTGTAAATTTTCAAATAATTTGAGAAAATTCAAAATTATTATGATTAAAATATTTTTTATTTTAATATAGTTATTTAAAACAATTAATTAAGATAGAATGACATTTTGCCAAATCAACTTGGGTACGTAATTTAGTCTGAAATTTCTAAACCCTAAACCCTAACAAATGAATTGATATTTGTACAAATTTTCAAATAATTTTAGAAAATTCAAAATTATTATTATTGGAATATTTTTTATTTTAATATAGTTATTCTATGAAATATTTTCAAAATTTCGATTTGGATACAAATTTTTTGTACGAAAACACTTCTTCGTAAATCCTAAACCATAAACCCACCCTAAATCCGGTGCAAGTAGTTTTTAATGATGAAATTATGAATGAAATATGTTTGAAATTAAGATAGTTATTTAGAACAACTAATTAAAATAGAATAAAATTTTGCCAAATCGATTATGGTACGTAATTTAGTCCGAAATGTTAAAACCCTAAACCCTATCCGTACTGAGATATATACTGAGTCGATGTAATTTGGTCGATAATTGATCAGTTTTAATCAATTATTGTTCAAATTAAGTATTGTTAATTAAATTTATAAAGTTTAATCAATTTCACAATTTGAAATGTTCAATTAGCGTAAACTGTGTTGAATACATATGTCAAAACCCTAAACCCTATCCGTATTGAGATATACACTGAGTCGATATAATTTGGTCGATAATTGATCAGTTTTAATCGATTATTGTTCAAATTAAGTATTGTTAATTGAATTTATAAAGTTTAATCAATTTCACAATTTGAAATGTTCAATTAGTGTAAACTGTGTTGAATACATATGTCAAAACCTAAACCCTATCTATACTGAGATATACACTGAGTCGATGTAATTTGGTCGATAATTGATTAGTTTTAATCGATTATTGTTCAAATTAAGTATTGTTAATTGAATTTATAAAGTTTAATCAATTTCACAATTTGAAATGTTCAATTAGCGTAAACTGTGTTGAATACATATGTCAAAACCCTAAACCCTATCCGTACTAAGATATAAACTGAGTCGATATAATTTGGTCGATAATTGATCAATTTTAATCGATTATTGTTCAAATTAAGTATTGTTAATTGAATTTATAAAGTTTAATCAATTTCACAATTTGAAATATTCAATTAGCGTAAACTGTGTTGAATACATATGTCAAAACCCTAAACCCTAAACCCTATCCGTACTGAGATATACACTGAGTCGATATAATTTGGTCGATAATTGATTAGTTTTAATCGATTATTGTCCAAATTAAGTATTGTTAATTGAATTTATAAAGTTTAATCAATTTCACAATTTGAAATGTTCAATTAGCGTAAACTATGTTGAATACATATGTCAAAAACCCTACTGAGTGGAACTAAAGTGCATCGATGTGGTCACATCATTTCAAACTAAAGACAAACGATGTGGTAACATCGTTTGGAACTAAAGTGATTCGATGTGGCGACATCGTTTGGAAGTAGCTTTGGTGATCTAATGGGATCGTTCGAGACCAAAAAAATGATTCTGCTAGAATTTTGGCTCTCAAACGATATGATCAGATCGTTTGTGAGTAGCTTTAGTAATGTGGTGGGATCGTTCGAGACAAAAAAAAAACGATTCTGCTGGAATTTTGGCTCTCGAACGATCTAATCAGATCGTTTGGGAGTAGCTTTGGCGATGTGGCCACGTCGTTTGGGACATAACCTTGGCAAAATTCATTTGGCTTTTTGGGACTTTCATATCCAAACAAAATCATATAAAATAATATACATCCAAACCATCCAAATCAAGCAAACATACATCCATATATCAAATTCCACCAAAGAATATCATCAAATTTAAGAAAATTGTATCAAAAACCAAATTACAATTCCAACCACATGAACATTAATTAAATAGACTTATTCGATAACATATACTATTGGTATTTCGGACCCATCATTAGTGTGCTTGTCTTCTAATACTAAATTGGGAATGTTCAATGCTGTAAATTGCGCTTATCTTGCTTGTAATACAGTATCCCAACTATCTGCAATTAAGTGTCGAGCTCTATGCCATTTTCGCATCGGTTTTGGAACCGGACAATCATCAACAAGTTCAACATGGACAAAATGACATCCCTGTACGTAAGTGGTACCCAACAACACTTTCTTTACTCTTTCAGGATTTGCTTGGGTTCTCAGTGGTAAGATAAGATGGCAGTACGTACTTTCTAAATGTACGAGGACGACATTAAATCTCGAAGCAAATACACATCTAACAAAGGGCATGACCATCCACTTATTATAGGGTGCCCAACTACATGTATGTGAAATTATAGGTTTCACAAAACTAACCTCACTGTGAGTGCACAATGTATAATATAGGGGGAGGTTGTCATTAAGTTTTTGTAACAACTCATTTCTCATCCACAGCCACTCTTCCTGACTTCTTCCCAGTGCAATGCACATTGCTCTATACCCGCAATTGTCATCACCCGCAGGGTCATCCACTTTAACAATATATTTGTGCAGTTCTTCTAGAATATCCAAACCGTAATGTTTTGGCCCCCTTAGGATGCCAATGTCTAACTTTTGAGGTGATTTTTGAGAAGAGTTATTCCGTGGTGTGGTTGTTTTAGGTGGTAAAGGTGATTTTTGAGAAGAGTTATTCCGTGGTGTGGTTGTTTTAGGTGGTAAAGGTGATTTTTGAGAAGAGTTATTCCGTGGTATGGTTTTTTTTTTGTGGAAAAGGTGGTTTCAGAGAAGACTTCTCTGCAGGTGGGTTTGGAGAAGTGTATTTCGATGGTGTGGGTGTTTTATGAGAAGGCTTGGAATTTGGCGTACAGTCCGATTGTTGCGATGAGACCCACTCTTCATGCTCACGTTGGGAATGTTCAAAACCAGATGGATCTCGCTTTGAAGAGTTCTCATCCTCAGTTTGAAGCTTTCTCTTACAGCTACCCTTAGGCCGACCTTTGGTTTTCGCCTCCTCCTGAGGCGGTTCTAGCCATGTACTTTATGGCACGACAATCTCCATAAGTTTCCTAACCATAACCCATTGTTCTTCTTCAGAAGCCATTTCATACCTTTTATGGAACATATCCACCGTAGGTCTACAATCGGGACCAACACCCACAGACACATTTGGAGAAGCAGCCAAATTTTTCCAAAAGAGATCGATAGCACTTAAAGATATAGACCGCTCTTGCTTTTGAAGTTCTATAATTTTGTGAGCACATGGCAATCCATGGCTGGTGCGCAAATAACACCCATAAATGAATTCAGAGTCTTTAGCAGCATCCATTATGCGGGTATTTAGTTCTTCAAAAAGCAAGTCCAAACATTTTATAGAGACAAGGTTTCTGAGTTCATGAAATAATGAAATTTTGTGGCGGTGCTGAGTTAAAATCAGACTCCTCTCAAAAGTACCTCTAATCTCGGACATCTGAATCTCTAAAATCGGGTGAATTAAGTAATACATACCTAGAAAATCATGTCTGTTTGTGTTTCCTAGAACCTTTTTCACCTGAGCATGAGATCCTTCGACTCTATTGGTCGTTGTACTCCCAAAGTGAATATGTTGGTCTGTCAAACAACATACGAATCGATCCTTGTAAAGCCACAAAGTCTCTCGCAAATAACTAACAAAATTGGAGTACTTAACCCTGTAATGTTTTTCCAAAGCATCCTATCTACGCTGGAAAATAACCTCTATCTTCGATTTGACTACAGTGTTCCACGAGAACTGTCCTTTCTCTACAAGTTCTGTGGTTGGAAAAAAATCAAGGCATTTCTGAATGACACACATAGCGATATGCCATCTACAGAGATGCTTGTGTGCGATAGGGAACACAATATCAGCGGCACGCATCAAGGGCAACTCCTTATCAGACACGATCACGGATGGCCTTTCGTCACCCAACAAGTCGTTAAACTGACGTAAAGCCCACTCATAGTCTATCATTGTTTCAGACCGAAGCAACACTTGACAGACCGTGAAAGACTTCCAGGCAAAAAGCCACTGATACCTATTGGTTTTGTAAGTGGCGTCTATGATGATAACTTTTGGAGAAGTCCGAGCCAACTTAACACCCTCTGAATTGGCCCATAGCAACCCCGTTATCTCATCCGTATTCGTATCCTCTCTCACCTCCTCGAAATAATGGTTTTTTGCTAACATCTCACGCAATCTCTGCATTTGCGTGCGACCGTTCATATCCAACGTCCTCACCTTGTGCCTCGCATTATAGACTTGATTTATGCTGGATAGGTTTTCAGGATACCTATTTCTGATGGACTTCAAAACTTATTTAGGCTTAACTGAATTTTGAGTCATCTCTAACAAGTACTCGAATTGTGGAACAGTCAGTCGAGTAGCAAATGCATGTCCTTCGAGGGTCTTCGGCAGTGGATGGTTGTGAATACCATTAACAACAACAATTTTCCAACTATCCACAGTGCTGCGTTGGAAGCAACATCTTAACTTAAATGGACATCCACATTTTACTGTTCCCGTATTTATCTTATTAGCCTTATCTTGACACCCACCTTTTTATGTGAACGAAATATACCCGAACTCTCACAAGTTAAATCTAGCCTTGGTACTCAGTTCCCATTAGCATACTGCGACTTCCCAATTACCACAACCACATTACATTGTTTTCCCTGAGCAGTTGCCCAACCAATTACCTCATTACGTGTATGAAATGCCTAAAGATATGAAAGAAAACAACAATCAATATACTAATATAATTTCATTTAGAAAATAAAAACAAATAAAATCAATGCCTAATCTGTACCTCATTTGTAGTAAATATTTATGTTGTATCTGTTGAAAGCGGTTGAACATCATCCACGTCATTCGAGTTTCCAGGGTTCTCGGAATCCCACATAGGATCCTGCATGAAGAACAATTGTTAAGTGCTGTATTATACAAATGGTTTTTGATACAATTTTATTAGAATTGTAATTATGTACTTCATCGATTTGGTGAAATTTCATTTCATTTTAATAATTTTTTTCTCATTCGATGTGACTAGGTCGTTTGGGACTCACCCAATTCGTTTATACTGAAGTTAATCGATGTAGCTGGGTCGTTTGGAACTCATGGCTATCGATGTGACCGGGTCGTTTGAGATACCCAATTTTGATGTGGTGGGGTGGGGTCGTTGGGGACTCAAAGATTTCTAAAAAAACTAGCGCGTAGTTTCTAAAAAACTAGCTAGGTTTACCTTGTGTCCTCGAGGATTTCTTCCCATCTTCGTATCATCTTCGGCTTCACTTCCCATTGCAACTTCTTCAGTTTGAATATTTTCCCTCATTTGGTCATCTTCCATTTCTCTCTCTTATTCGTTTTCTCTCATGTGTTCATTAAATTGTTCATCTTCGTGTTCTAAAAAACTACAATCTTCCATTTTACTGTTTCGAAGTTCCTCCAGTTAGGGTATAGTTTAGGGATTAAGGATTAGGAATGAGGAAGAAGAATAAGAAAAAGGCTAAACAGGTTTCCAGGTTACTTGTATTTAGTTTGGGGTGCCCAACACAAATCACGATTTTTTTTGTCAATGGCAAATTTGTAAATTAAGTTTTTTTTGGGCTCCCAACACCAAATAGGTTGTGCCCATAGCGAGTACCTTAAAAAATTCATTGGAACATTCCCACAAAAATTATTAGAAATTGGAGAAAGAAATAGAGAAAACAGAGTGATTGTAAAACTTCCATTATTGTTAAATAAAAAACTTCATTCTACTTCATATCAAATCTCCAACTTAGTTCAATTTCATTCAAACCATCATCTAATCTCAGTGATCTTAGAGCAATTAAGAAGGATTGTTCTTAGATATTATATTGGTGTCGTATGTGCATCGAGAACAAGAAAATTGTAAGTTTTCTTCTTCTTCGATTTCGAATCTGTTGTTTTCTGAGTTTAAGTGAAAGACGAGTGAGTAGTGGATTGAAAATTGAATCGAAATGGCTCCAAAGAAAAGAGCAAATAGCAAGCGAGTGGATAATGATAATCAATTACAGACAAGGAATACAAGAGCTTCAGTAAGTAAGCGATATCAAGAAGAAAACATTGAAGTAGAAGTTTCACTTCAAGAAGTGTTGAAGTGGTTGAGGGAGGTGGAAAAATAGAATTCACTATTAATTAAAGAGAATCAAGAGATGAAGAATGCAAGTCCAAGCCAAGTTTTAAAAGATCGGCATGTCGGAGAGGAGGAGGCTTGTAGTTCAAAGTCAATTAGTCACTATATAGAGAAGGCATCGACGAAAGACGAAAGAATTGGGGAAGTATCACCAATACCTATAATGTCGATACCACAACCAATCACCAAAGAGATGATACAAGCAATGATGCAGAAGCAGTTGGGTAACCAGCTTCTAGAGAAAACTTTAGCATCGATAAGGAGGTTGGCAGATAATGTCAGTAGGAACCCGATTCATCAAAGTGTCGAGATGATGCCTATTCCACCCAAGTTCAAGATTCCCAAATATACTCAATATGATGGGACATCGGATCCTATGGATCATCTGTTTGGGTATCGACACCAATTTTCTATCTATCAAGGAACAACTTATCTTGATTCGTTGTTATGTAAATCCTTCTTTTCAAGTCCGAAAGGGAAGGCCTGGAAATGGTTTTGCTCTCTGCATAAGGGATTAATATCATGCTTAGGGAGATTGTAACAACCCGCCCCATCCTACCACATCGATACTGTCCCCACATAGCCATTGCAGACCTCTAACAGTGTGAGGTTTTCGGATTCTGGACAGCAGCTTCCCAGGAGGTCACCCATCCTTGGACTACTCCTGCCCGAGCACGCTTAACTGTCTTACCAGCCACACATCCAAACGATCCGGAAAAGGCCTCGATGTTAGGATTTTGGAAGATCAATTAGCTAGGATCTTTGGATAATTGCTTAAGCGAAGTGGGATCACACCATGGCGCAACCGTCATCCAAACCCGGGCTAGGCGTCTTTCCATCATACCCCTCCTTGGGCCATGCCCAGGGATATCACAGAGATCGAGGAAAAGTTTTTGACCAATTATGGTCATCAGCGAGTAAAGTCGAAGCAAGTGTTAGTTTTGTTCCAACTCAAGTAGGGAAAGAAGGAATCTCTTAAAACCTTCTTGTCGCGTTTCAAGGTAGAGGCGCAGCTGGTAGAGCATTTAGATGAATCAAAATGACAGCGGTGATGGCATTTCAAACAGGGCTTATTCCAGGTTCAAATATGCACAAGTATATGCTACGTAAGGATATTAAAACTCTGAAGAGTTGTATGATAAAACTGAGAAAGATATGCAAGTTGAAAAGGTATTCTAGCAGCATCGGTTCAACCAGTGTCGCAGGTGTCGAAATCAAATAAGTTTACCAAGAAGGAGAACTATGGTAAATTCGATTAGAGGAAATCGATTGAATCTTATCCAAAATTAGAAAATCAACCTTCACAGAAAAAGTGGTTTGAGAGGTCGCTGAAAGAGGAATTAGATCCAAGTAATTACATAGCTATTAATACTAATGTGGAAGATATTTTAAGGAGGGTAGGGAAAGAACCTTATTTCCAACATCCGACATATAAACTTCAGGAGATAGCAGATAAACCATTCTGTAACTTCCATAAAGTCAAGAATCACAAGACAAAGAAGTGTCTGCAGTTGCTCAGAGAAGTGGATAGATTAATAAGGGTTGGAAAGCTAAGAGAGTTCAGAGCTGACACTAGGCTGGAAGTGACAGCTATGGTAAATGATAAGCCCCTAGGGGTAATCAACATGATATACAAGGGGGCCATCCCACATAAAAAGATTATAAGGGAAAAGATTATGAAGATATCGACAGTCAAAGAGGTACTAGAAGTGAATGTCAAGCCGATACCGATAAACCATACACTAGTATTGGTAAGCATACCTGGAGCTATTATGTTTGTACCTGATGATTTATCCAAGGTAATGTTACCTCATGATTGTAGGGGAAATTTTATGTATCCCCTGATCTTCCTCTGTGCCTTGTGATCTGGAATCCTTTGCTGAATAGAGAAGGGATTAGATAATGGTGAGTTTGACAGCTGCCTACGTATCTCCTTTGTTCTATTGGAGAATCAAATTCTATTTTGCGTAGTTCCTAAGAGCGAATCCCTATGATTTATATAAGAAGGGCTATGAGTGTCCTAGGGTTAGGGCAGTCCTTATCGCTTATGAGTTCCCTTCCATCTTTGTACTATGTCTTCCTGTTAGGATTCTTCTATTTATGGAAGTCTGAATCTAGACCATATCTTATGAGAGGTAAGTTTCCTTGTTGATCATAATGTCCCATCGTGTATGGGAAGATTATATCTAAAAGATAACTCCTAAGATATGTCACCACGATTCCTTCCTTATCATCAAAGATCGCCATATTCAGTTTCCTTCTGTTCAGGAACTGTCTATAGTTCCTAACGACTGGGGTAACTGTTATGTTTGAAGGCGGTCAGTTATGTGCCTAGCACATGTCTATTAAACACTCATGCTAAGCATGAGATCACTTATTCACAGAACTGATCCGATGGTCCTCGTCTCATTCTGGACATCTATAGTCTTAGGTTATTTCCCATACACGTGTCATCTGTTCAGTGATGGAAAATCCCCCTACAGATGCCCCTTCTTGTGCCATCTAGTAGAGATGTGCACGGGTCGGTTCAGATCAGTTTTGGAGTAAAATTGACCACCGAACCGACCTTGTCAGTTTATGTCTTACACGATCCGATCCGAACTGATACTCTAGACTTAACCGATCCGACTGTCTTCCCACCTAACTGATATCTGATCATATCCGATTGTTTCACGGTATTAACCAATATTAACTGAAATCGACCCAAAAAATCTGTGTTGTCTCAATTGATTTTGTGTTTTAGAGTTTTTTATTTCATATTTGAGATGGGGTTCAAGTTTGATGAAAATAATAAGATTTGAAGGTCAGGTTTGTTTGAATATGTCGTACTGGATATTTGGTAGAGATGGGGGCATAAAGGGAATTATGTCCTCTTTTATTTGGGTTGTTATGGTGGTCAAAAAGTGAATTTAAAAGAGGGGGCAAATGGGGACAAATAGGGCAGAGTATTCATGCAACAAATTCGTTGGTATACATGCTTTATTAGTTTGTTTTTGTATGTAACAAACACATAGCGAGTCGGGTTGGATTATTTCGAGTTATATATATATATAAACCGACAATCAAACCGACTTAATCGGTTTTGTAAATTTCTCAACCAATCCAAACCGATACTAAATAGATAATCGACCCATATGACTCGGTTCAGGTCGGGTCGGTCGGTTCTTTCGGTTATGGCGGATTTATGCACACCCCTACCATCTAGCACGTGGGCGCTTGAAGCGACACTGCTTTTGGCGCGAGAATCCTTTTCCAAAAT
Source organism: Coptis chinensis (assembly GCF_015680905.1). Lineage (NCBI taxonomy): Eukaryota > Viridiplantae > Streptophyta > Magnoliopsida > Ranunculales > Ranunculaceae > Coptis > Coptis chinensis. The sequence goes on from NC_141462.1 coordinate 27,595,620, forward strand.
TGTTGTTGGAACTGCTGACGTATTCAACTAATTAAGGTTTTGAAAAGATAGCTTGAACAGACATGCCATTTCCCGAAAAAGGTAATGATGGCAGTTCCATCCCGAAAAGACGCACCGCTTGGGCTCATCCTAACTGTCCATCTTATCTGTATATAAAGGATATGGTGAGAGAACTTTCATTATCTCTTCTGCTACCTTTTTATGCATACTGAACCTTTTGATCTCCCGTTAAGGTTTAACCAAAGCTTGAAACTTTTCCTCTTTTTTTATCATGAATCCCAACTGGTCACTTGTAAACTTTGGAGATCTTTCCTCCCTGGAACTGATCCGCGAGAAATTTCACATCCCCGAAGATATCGGCCTGGAGTGGGGGAGGTTATCTGATGAGTTGGCCTACAAGGAGGTGACACTCATCACCATTGGTCAGCTTAGGGTCGGACTCACTTTTCCTCTCCACCTATTGCTAAGAGAGTGTTTGATTCACTTCAATCTTGCTCTTGGTCAGGCAGCACCCCTGTTTTACAGAACTGTCATGTACTCTGCCCTTCTTCCTAAGAGACATGGATTTGTTCTAAACCGTTGGGTGTTCAGTTACTTTATGAGGTCCGGCGTATTTGAGACCAATCATACTATTACCTCATGACCAGAGATAAGAATTATCTGATCGTCTTTTTTTAGGGGAAGTAGAGTGACGAAGGCTGGGCTGATCACCACCTTCGTGTGTTGGGTGATGCGTGGGACATTCGCCCCTTCGATGCTGATGGTGAGCCAATGGGAATTCCTATTCCCAAAAAACACACCCATTGTCACACCCCAAATTTCTAGACAATATTTAAAACAATTATATTCAATTATCTGGAAAACCCGGGGTGAAACAAAACCTATAACCCTATTATCAAACACAATATATATAAAACTGAAATCAAAAGAAAACTAAAAGGAACAATCCTTAAATCACATTATTAAACTACAAAGAAACTAATTAACCAACTCTATTACATCTATCTCAAAACAAAACCGTACCCTTCAGAAAATCTTAAACCAGAAGACTCCAAGAGCAACTCCAAATCATGTGTCATTATCCACTACACTCCACCATCTATGTTCCCAATAACACACCCACGTTGCAAAATAAAGCAAACATGGGTCAGCAAATTGAATTTGCTGGTATGAGTAGACTAACAACAAAATATATATAATAATCTTTCAAATATAACATTACCAACCATTTCAACTTGGAAGACAATATAATTCCATTTTTCCAAAATGTCATGTAGTTTCTTCCCAAGTAAGATTTTACCCCCAATATACAATTTTCAAGAATCTCATATAACAGTACTCATCATTCCCCCTTTTCAAAATAACTCACAACATAAATACCACTTACATTCTATTTATTAAATGCACATATGATATCCTAATTAAATATGAGTTTGGTATACCTTACCTTTAAGCCAACACGTCGTCTTAGGGTAGGATATTTACGTCCCTGCAGAAAAGATTAATAGATCCTACCCTCCTACAAAACAGAGTTAGACATCACAATAAAATAATTTATCTCAGCCAGTCAAATTTCCATTCATAACAAAACCTCATTTAAGACATTTAAGTCTAATTGATATAACCTGGTTCGTCCCGCATATTCGAGGAATACCATTTATCATAATACATATATCAAGAGTAGTCATTCATATGACATCATTACGTCATAAAGTTTCTGTGTGCATAACCATAGATCATTACGTCACAATTCATATACTTTTACTTAAAAACCACTCGTCTACTTATGAGAACGGAGAAATATCACACCCAAGGTGTACATTCATCCCTTGTGAGTATCAACTCATACAAACCATGTATATATTTCTCATAAGAAATCATATACAACATAAGCAATAACTTCATCACACGTAAAATCAATATTTTACTTTGCTTATTAATTATCTTGTTGACTCATTTATTCAATGACACAGCCCAACCTTTAGTTCCTATTCCACAATTTGCACTACACACATTTGCCAAATCACACATATCCGTGTGCCTCACTCACACCGAGTACCACTACAAGATATATGTCCCAAGCGGGATATCGCCTCCCGGAAACATACTTTCATCTTGTAAACTCATAACTTGTGAGTCACAACCATCTCTGGGCTTTCCATACACATAATCACAAAGCCTCCTTTGGGCATAACAAAATATCAGGTCATTCAAGACACATTAAATGAATACCTTAGATCATTCCCGCCACATTCAAGGAATACCCATCATAATACTAACAGGTCATTCATAACAGGTCATTCATGGCACACCGGATTTTTAACACTCAAGAGTTCTCATTTATTATAATATTTTCATTACAAAACAAACATCGTCTCAAACAATAGAATCATTACTAAATATTCTAAACACAATAAATAATCAACTCACCTCATTATCAATTATATAAATCATAGATATCAAAAGGTTCAATCAGGAATAACGTATTAGTTAAATGTCTCGTGAATACATTTTAAACAACCACAATCACGTACACAATTAAGTACTAACATTGTTCACATATAGTTATCACAATAACTAATAACTAATAACTAATATATAATATAGTGTAGTGTAGTGGCTGCACTTTTGCTCAAAGCTGCCTACGTATCCAAATCTTTCAAGATTGGAATCAAGCCTTCGTAGTTCTTATCAGCCACATAGTCAATGCTATAGTTTTTCCTACATTCATCCAAATGACATGTAACTTAATTATTTAGAAACTAAGGTATGTAGATATACTTTTTCATGTAGAACTCGAAGTCCCAACCTCAGCCCATCTAGAAAAAAACTTAGGTCGAAAACGGTAAAAATCCTAATTCCAGCAAATTTGGATTTCTGACGGACTATCTTCTGAATAACACAACTCTATCCACAGATACCCAAACGCATCGAGGATTTTTGTGTTGAAAAGATAACACACAGAAATTACTGTCTTATGTTTTACAAAAAAACTCAATCTCATTCTAAATGTTCGAAAACTAGGCTCGAACACAGTGCGCCGCATAAACTAATTTTGACACACTGTTTTCTGCCAGTCAAACTTCCAAACACCATAATTAATTTCACAGGTCTCGGAATGTGATGAGGCCAATTGGAATAGAAAGAAGACTTCCATATCTTATATATTTATGTTTCCATACAAATCTAGTTCAAACTATAACTAAATCAAAACTGGACTTGAACACAGTGCGTAGAAACTGATTTCTGACGCACTGTTTTCTATCAACCAAACTTCCAAACATCATATCTACCACCAAAGACCTCGGAATGCGATGAGGCCAATTGGGTTGGAAAGAAGACACATAAAAATTATTTTTTCATGTTTTGGCGAGAGTTTAAATCTGACTCTAACTATGTGAAAACTCGATTCCAAACCAGGCACAGATTCGTCCCAAAATAAACTCTAACCCAAAGCCCATCTAAATTAATAAAATCTAGTCCATTTAAAATAAAAAAGACCCAGCCCACAAAAATTTAAAACCGGCCCAAGCCCAAAAATATAAACAAACTTAAGCCGTATGATTTACTGTTGCAGACAAAGCAGTCCGTTTCAGGAAATACTAGAAACTACTTTAATACCGATTGGGAAGAGCTGATACTTGCCAAAACACACACCAAAGAACAAGACTGTCATTAACATATATATTTAGGACAGGCTTTAAATATCATGTTTTATCACTCATCACGTTGAACTTTACATGTATACAAAATATCTACTCACCTCTATTTTGTTTATGAGTGGCGTGAAGAAATAAAAACTTGAGAACGAAAAACGCCACGTAACAATTGTCAGAAAACAATCACAATAATCTTCACCATTCTCTCCTTTTTTCACTTTGTATAAAACTTTTTTTCTCTCTCCCTGTTTAAAACTCTCCGTGTAAACTCCTGTGTAAACACCCTTTTTTTTTTCAAAAACCCCTTAAAATAGGGAATGAGGTTTATCCTCTTTACCTTATCTCTTTCAAATCTTTATCCTTTATCTTTTTTTATCTATTATTATTATTATTTAATTTTATATATATTTAATTAAAAAGGAGAATAAAAATAGGGGTGTTATACCCATATGCTCCAACTAGTAAGTCTTTCTACTCATGTACTTTATAACTTGATATAAGAGTCTTTCGCCTGAATATCTTTGCTATTATTCATTAGACGACTCTTCCCCCTAGAATCAACTAACTGCAACTGATGCTGCTACGGTGGACTTCATCAAGAAGATCCCCAAGGAACAGAGGATGCCTTGGGTAATAGTTCCTGATCTCACTCGTCTTTTTGAGTATTTCAACATGTTTACTAAAGAATTGCTGCAACTTGCCCCTGGTTTTTCCCCTTTTGGGATAAGTACTGTGAGTTATGGGTGCAAAACACTTCCTCCTCCTATGGATCATGATGCGGGACTTCTTCCTCCTCTAGTTCAGGACGAATCTTCCTTGACTACTAGAAGGAGAGGAAATTGTAAGGAGAAGAGTTCTGCGGCCGCCTCTAGTGATGTTGCGACATCGGGCCCAGTTCAGGAGCCTGTTGTCAGTGATGATTGTGTGATCACTGGAGGGAGGGGCCCTGAACTGTTGGTGGCTAGTAATTTTAAAAAGGAAGCACGTGCATCCAACTGTCATAAACTGAAGAGAACTGATCCTTCTTCTACTTCTGATGTTGCCCCCTCTGGTAAGAAAACGAAGTTTTGCCTTCTCTCTGTTAGTGAAGACACACTTTTAAAGTTCATGTTAGTATTCCCCCACCTGTTAAGCTTGTAAGAATGTAGATGTACCCCCATCAGTTCTAGATCCTTCTACATGTTCTGAACAAACTAGTGATAATGTCCTTCTGACTGTTGACCCTTCCCTCCTAGATAATCGTAAAGGGAAGGGTATTGCTGAAACCACTGCTGTAACTGTCGCTCTCCCTCCTCCTCGATTCAGTGATAGGAGGGGGAGGGGGGTGAGTGACAACATTCCATTTTCGCCAAGATCTCCAGATTCCCCTGAGAGGGAGATGATTGTGGAGATGAGGCGTTGGAGAAGAACTGATGAACTACCTATTACCAACAAGCACTCTGTTAAAGATGTCGATATTGTGCTTAGAGTTCTGGAAGCTGCATGACTTCCTGTTGACAAGGCTGAAGCCAATATAGCTAGGACCTTGGACTTGTCCTTTTGCCGATCTGTTGTTCACCTTGCCAAGGGATGACTTTCCTCTCTGTTCAGTGTTCGGTTTCTTTCGTGTTTCTTACACATCTTATATTATTTTCCAGTTAGTGAATACCTTTTTGGCTATGAGAGAACCCATCTTTGCGGCCTTCGCTGATGCATCCACTGATGCCATGGCTATCGGTGAGCTAATCTGGGCGAAAGAGGCTGCTGAGAAGAGAACTGCAGAGCTGCAGATCCAGGTTGACTAGCTCTTGGCGAAAGAGAAAAAATCTGATACTGGCTTCAAGAATATGAGAGACACTATCTCCAACTTTCGGAGCTCTTTGGAGAAAGCCAAAAAAAGAGCTGCTGATGCTGCCACTTGGAAAGTGAAGTTCTTGGAACTGCGCGCCCACTTCACTACCCTACAAGCAAACCAAGTCCAAGGAGAACTTCACCGTAGGAACACTGAGATGAGGACCCTTAGCCAGGCCATTGCCCATGCAAATGAGATCATGTCAGGCTATAAGAGGGCTCTAAAAGAAAAAACGTCTTCGCTCTAATAAGAAGGATGATGACCTCTTGGCAGATACCTTTGAGTTCTATTCTCAAGTGGTGAAGGAGGTGAAGAAGAGGTCAGCTGAAAATGCCATTCGCTTTGCTCTGAGAGTACTTGATGTTTCTCAAGAGTCCTTTGATGTTGCCAGATAAGTTAAGTTTGAGGAGGCTATTGAGACTACTAGATATGCCTCTCAGTTGGATGCTCAGGGATGAGTGACCAACCCTTTCATCTTGTTTCCTGATCTAGACACCAGTATTTCAGCTATCCAAGAAGAACTTATACCTAATGCCTCCTCATCCTCTGAAGAAGACACCGATGATGACATGCCTCCCGTTTCACTTCCTTTTCTGCCAGTTTCAGCTTTAGTTGAGTGTTCTGTTCAGCCTTCAACCGTTCCAGCTAATCCAACCACACAGTTTGCATGTTCTTGAGAGTGAAACAAGAGTTCCTGACGATGGTGCAACAACAAGCACTGATGGTGAACGGAAGTTTGATTCTACCCCTGCTTCATAAGTTTTTCAGTTGATGATTCTCATAAACAATTATTTTCAAACAATTATTCTATGGATATGTAATATTGAGCTATGTAGCTCACATATAATTTACTTACTAAGCTCTACATCTCTTCTATTTTATGCATGTGTACTATTTACTTACTGAGCTCTGTAGCTATTCTAGTTTATGTATACATTAGAAGCACTTTATGTTATATGACGTGTGTTACTAGGCATACTCTACCTCTGATGCCCCCAAAGTTCGTTTGGAACAACAATAGGTGACCCTAGTAGGCTAAACAGATTAAAAAGAGGCATGACCAAAATCTAATTAGGATATCATGGGAGCCATTCAAGTTAACTGTAAGTAGGAGTTCGATCGCAATAGAGTCATATGTCTTTGCGAAAGTAACTTGGTGCCATGAGCATAACACTGTATTTAATAATGATAGGTTCTATTTATTTAAAAAATAAAGAGGTTATTGCTAGAACAGCAGTGGGGGAGCCTTCCTCAGCGCTATCATGTTGATACTATTCCAACCTAGAGATCTTCCCAGCAACTCTTATGTTGATGTTTTGAGAACACGAGGAACTAGCATACAGTTCAGGCTCTCAAGAACACTATCTCTTACTCCAAGTTAAACTGGCATACAATTTAATGAACAATTAGTGTGGTCAGATTTCCTAAAGGCTTAACCCATCGAGGATAATCGCAGTTTGAAAAAACTAGCGTACAGTTCTAGCTACGTGGGAATGGGAAAGGATCTGGCATACAGTTCAACTTTTCCATACTCAGTATCACTGGTTCTAAAGCAAATTTGGCATACAATATTCTTGAATAGATAGTGAGAAGATAATTCCCTAAAGGCTTAGTCCATTGTGGATCATAAATAAAGAACAAATGCAAGGAATAAATTCGATAACAATGTGGAGCACTTTATTGATGAATTGGAGAGGAGTGAACAATGTATAGAAAAGCATAGAATAACAATTTACTGATAGTACTTGCAAAGGTACTGCGCGTTCTATGGTTTGACAAGAACGTCCCGTTCAACAGTGCGTAGATAATAAAAACTAGTTCGACCAACCTTGTCGATGATGTATGGTCCTTCCCAGTTGGGATCTGGGATCTCGTGCAAAACTAGATCTCCAGATTTGAAAGATTAAATATGGACTCTCTTGTTGTATGATCTCTTTAGAATTTGCTGGTTAGCAGCTAAGCGAAATGCGGCACCTTCTCATTTTCCAACTAGGAGATCCATTTCTCTATATAACAACTCCTCATTGTCCAGAGTGTGTACCACATCTGACTTCTGAGTGGGAGCTACCAGTTCTGGAGGTATGATAACCTCAGTTCCATAGGTTAGTGAAATAGGGATTCACCAGTTGACCGTCTGGGTGTAGTTCGGTATACCCATATGACCTTAGGTAGCTCCTCAACCTATAAACCTTTTGCGTTGTCTAATTTATGCTTTATGTTATCCAAGATGACCCTGTTAGAGGCTTCAGCCTGACCATTGTCTTGTGGGTACCTTGGAGTAGAGAACATATGGGTAATGTGAAACTCCTCACAAAGTTCAGCGACCAATCCTCCAGTGAACTATTGTCCATTATCTGAGATAATAACTTTGGGTATGCCAAACCTACAGACAATGTTATTCCAAATGAACTTTCTGACGTCATGTTCTCAAATGAAGACAAGGAGAACTGCTTATATCCACTTGGTGAAATAATCCGTCACAACCAGTAGGAATCGAACATTGCCAGGAGCAGGTGGTAAAGGTCCTACGATGTCAGTTCCCCACTGTGCAAATGGACATGGACTGGCCAATGGGTGCAGTTCTATTGCTGGAGCATGGATTAGCAGAGCATATCGTTGACATTTTTCACATTTGCGGGCAAAAACCTGTGCGTCCTTTTGCATATAAGGCCAAAAGTACCTTACCTTAGGATCTTGAGAGCTAGTGTTCTGCCCCCAGAATGATTGCCACAAATTCCTTCATGAACTTCTTGCATAACCTGGTCAGCGAGGTGTGGGGAGAGACATCTGAGATGAGGTCCCATAAAGAACTTCTTGTACAGGTCATCTCCAACGAGGGTGAATCTTTGTATCTTTACAAGCAGACACCTTGCTATATTCTTATCCTCAGGGAGTGTTCCGTCTTTGAGGTAGGACATATATGGATCCATCCAACTTGGAATAATGGCTGGAACAACACAAACTATTGTAACTGGGATTTGAATGCTAGATTTCTCCTGGAAATCTATAGGGATGGAATGTGACTCACTGTTGCCCAACATAGAGGCAACATATGCCAAAGCATCTGTGTGTCAATTTTCAAATCGAGGTAGCTAATATAACTGAATGTTACTTTTCTTGAAAACCCCTTACCAGTTCTAGGTATTTGGACATTTGTTCGTCCCTAGCCTCATACCCTCCATCAACTTGGAACACAACCAGCTGTGAGTTACTAAAAACTGTGAGGTGTGTTAGGCCCAGGTCGAGGGCCATTATGAGGTCAGCAAATGTCACCTCATACTTTGCCTCATTGTTAGAGGTGTTCCAACCTAATCAGATGGATTTCTCCAGCCGCATATTGTCGGGAGTAACTAACACAGCTCCAACTCCTGCACCTCTGTCATTTGAAGATCCATCCACAAACAGTCGCCATCCGGAGCTCGACTCCCATGGGTCTGGACGGGTGTTTGGAGATTTAGGCAGGATGCCATCATCGGAACTAGGGGTGGTTGAATCGTACCCCGTGTAGGTCATTGGGAAATCTCCCAAGAATTCTGCTAGTGCCTGACCCTTCTCTGAGATTCTAGGGACATAAATAATATCATATTCCGACAGTTGCACCGACCATTTAGCTAGCCTTCCTGACCTGTTCGGTCGTTCCAGAACTGATCGCAATTGGTACTTTGTGATCACTCTGATGGTGTGGGACTGGAAGTACGGTCGTAACTTCTCTGCAGCAAAAACAAGTGCTAAAGCGACTCTTTTGAGTTTAGGGTACCTTGTTTATGTTGGTAGGAGAGTCCGACTCAAGAAATAGACAAAATTTTCAACCTTCTTTTCATCCATGCGTATCAGTACAGAACTGATGTCGTAGTCAAAGGAACAGAGATAAATACCCAAGACTTTTCCCTCAATAGGCTTTGAAAGGATTGGCGGTTCCCCCAGGTATGTTTTGAGTTGATCGAACGTCTTTTGGCATTCTTCCATCCATGCGAAGGAGGTGTTCTTTCGCAGTAACTGAAAGAGGGGTTTGCACTTATCTGAACTCTTGGAGATGAACCTGTTCAGAGCTGCTAACCTTCCTATAACTTTCTGAACCTCTTTCATGTTTTTAGGTGAGGGCATTTCTATGAGCGCTAGGATCTGATATGGGTTCGCCTCAATCCCTCTCTTAGTAACTAGGTACCTTAAAAACATTTCTGATAATATAGGGAAAGAATATTTCGCAGGGTTGAGCTTCATGCGATATTCTCGAAGAACATCAAATGTATATTTCAAGTGGGAGAGACAATCTCCCCATTTCAGACTCTTGATCAGGAGATCGTCCACATACACCTCCACAATATTGCCTATTAATCTTTCGAACATCTTATTTACCAAAGGCTGGTATGTGGCTCCTATATTTTTCAATCCGAATGGCATGACCTGATAGCAGTACAGGCCATCTTTGGTTGTGAAACTGGCATGCTTGTGGTCCTCCTCATGTAAGGGGATCTAGTTGTAGCCTAACGACCCATCTGTGAAGGATAACACTTCATGTCTAGCTGTCGCATCCACCAACTTGTCAATTCATGGCAGAGGGTAGCTGTCTTTCGAACATGCATGGTTCAGATCCGTGAAGTCAATACATATTCTCCATGACCCATTCTTCTTTCTTACTGGGACAATATTAGAAATCTAGGTGGGAAAATTGATTTCTCTGACAAAATTAGCTGCCTTTAGTTTCTCAACTTCAGCTTTTACCGCTTTGGATCTGTCAGAACCTATCATTCTCGGTTTCTACTTGACTACTACTGCATCACTGCAGACATTGAGCTGGTAGCATGCCACGTGGGGGTCAATTCCTGGCATTTCTTCGAATGACCAAGCAAACACATCTCTGTGCTCTCAGAGGAACTCAGATCGAGCTCGGCTCTTGAACTTAATAAGGGTCGATGAAAGTGGTTTTTGGCGAGCTACCACCTACAATTTCCACTTCCTCTAACGGCTCCAGTGAGGGGGGATCCTCTGTAAGACCCTTATTTATTTTTACATTATTTTCGTAACAATATTAGTATTTTTGTATTTTTATTTATTTCATGGTCAATGTATTAGTAAATGTAGGTTGACTTTTTGATAGAAAGATAAAGAGAGGGAATCAAGATAAAATCTTAAATAGATAATTTTTGAAATGGAATGACTTATCCTAAATTTTGGGTTTTCAGAAAAGAAGGTTTTCTTTAAAAAAACAAAAAACTAGCACGGTAACAAAAATAAAGAAGAACTGAGAGAGACAGGAGGATTGTGCAAGCTAGTTTGGCATTGGTTTTTCTGGCGTAATTTTCTATATTCTCTTTTCGCAATAAGGAGGTGAGTAGTTACATTTTTTCTATTTCACGTGTATAAAGAAAAAAAAAAGCTTTACTGTTCAATATTTTTTTCAACTCAGTATTTGTCTGTAGTTTATTCTGCGTCCTTGGTCGAATAGTTAAAAATGGTTCCCTGGTGCTGTATTGATTGAGGGATTATTGAAACTCTAGATTATAGAACTATCGGCACTCTAAAGGGACTGTTATGACGGTGCGAGCCCAAAAATCTATAGGTCTATTGTTTTAGGTGCAGGTGATTATTTGTTTTGGGTTGGTGGAGTGTTGTTTTGGGTTGTATGGGTTTTGGTTGACTGAGGGTTAGTTGTAGTGGGTGTGTTGGAGGACCTGATAGTGCTGTTGAAGCTTGAAAGAGCGTTAATGGAGTCGAAAACGCAATTTTGGAAGTGTGAGGGAATTGCGTTTTTATGGTATAGAAAGATGGGGTTTTTGTCGAGGGTGAAAACCGAACGGTTTGTTGGTGGTGGCAAAGCCGGTGGTGGGGAAGGGGATGCGCTGGTGAGGAAGAAGATGAACCAGCGGTTCTGTTATTTTGTTTGGACTTTGGGCCAGTTTCTTATTTTGTTGTGGGCTTAAGTTATTTTGTGGGCTTAAGTTATTTGTGGGCTTAAGTTATTTGTTTAGATGTGGGCTTAAGTTATTTTGGGGGCTTAAGTTATTTTGTGGGCTTAAGTTATTTGTTTAGAGGCGGGCTTAAGTTGTTTTGTGGGATTAAGTTATTTTTAGATTGTTGGGCTAGGTTATAAAGGCTTGGGCCTTGGTTTTGGATTTTGTTTTGGTTAGTTGGATTAGGACCTAATTGGATGAACATCGGTTTGGGAATGGTTGTTGACTATTTATTGTGTTACATTGTTTATATATTAATTTTATGGACTAGTCCTATGTTCTGGATTAATCCCATGGTAGAATGTTATGGAAGCCTGTATAAACTGGTTTGTCATTATCTAAGAAAGATTTGACGTTGATCTTGTGTAAATATTGTGACACATGACGAGTTTGGATTATTTTAAAAGACATAGACATTAATTTGAATAAATTACATAACGAAAATCCTGGAACCTAGCTACCACAACTCATGTGATTTAGCCCTTGTGATGGGCGTATGTGATATGATTGACCCTTGTATAGGGTGTATATATGAGATGTTGATTGACCCATTGTGTAGGGCAATCGTAGCCAAATAGTGGCTTAATTTTCTCGTTTGCAAAATTAGAATGAGACGCGCGATATTTTATGCCGAATAGTGGCAGTACCCACATACTGGCGTTCGTGTGAGGGTTACCTGGTATGCAATATCCCGCTTAGGGTAACTATGCACGGAGTGGTTCATTATGTGAGGGGAGGCATGTGGATATACATGTTCGGCGTTGGGAAGCGATTGTGGTAGCCAGGGAAACTAGGTAAAACATAGATACGACACGTTATTAGGGACACTTGATAAATGTTACTGATATGATACTTTCCTCTGGTGTGGGTATTGTTTTAAGACTTACAAGTTAAGTTTCGTTTTATGATATGATTATTACAAATTGTTTTGTAGGAGAGTGGGTTAAACTAATTATTTTTGCAGAGAGGACCCACTCTGCGATAGAGCATGCATACATGTAAGTACTAGGATGTCATAGGTTTTATTTACTCTTAGTTAGAAGCTAAGGTGCCTTTATGAAGGAACTAACTACCTTAAGCTAAGGCGCCTTGGTGGAGGAACTACCTGCCATATAAAGAAGGAAGTATTATGTATATCTAAATGATTTTTCTAAGGCTACTCATACAAGCATTATTTATAATGCTGACCCGATTTGCATGTTTGCTAATCGGGTATGTTCTTATATGAACATAGTCGATCAGCCTGGACAGGGTTAGCTGATGTTCGAGAAGGTGGCGTGCTGCTCGTGATTGATGTTAGCATTTTTTTAATAAGATGTCGTTTCATTTTTCTCTTAGATGTAGTGGAATTTGTTGGAGACAGATGTTTTAAGTTTTTAGTATTGTTAAGTGAGGAAGTTTGTAACTTAAATTTGATTTGGAAGTTTTTAGAATGATGATATATATGTTTTGAATATTTATTATTTAGTTTTTCCGTATGTGTTATTATACCTTAGGGATTATGCGATAGTTTGGGTTTTGAGGTTGTTGTCACATCTCGGATATCGAGAAGTCAGATATTAATTATGTTATCTGAATTATCGAAATTTGGGGTGTGACATCCTCTCTCTCTCTCGTAGGACTGGGTCCGGGAGAGGTGGATCTAACTGTAATTGCTATTTGGTGGGTCACCCCACCTCCATTGGTTCAAAAGGGAGTGGGGACTGCTTGGTCGCCAGCGCGTAGCATGCTTTAGCAGCCACCTGATCCCCTATGATCGTCTAAATTGTCCTATTATGCGGGAACTTTAGACATTGGTGATAGGTGCTAGGAACAGCTCGAAGTCTGGGTAGCTAGGTCCTGCCCAAGATCATATGATAGGGTACCGGTGTGTTAGCTTTTACTACAACAAAGTTTATGATGAGAGTTACCGGACCAGTAGCTACGAGTAGTTGGATCTCCCCAACTGTCAGAGCTTTGTCCCCCTTGAATCCATATAGGTTGGAGTTGGTGGCGACCATTTCAGAATCAGGAATTTGTAACTTTTTGAATGCAGCGTTGTATAACACATCTGCTGAGCTGCTTGGATCAACCAATATGCGATGCAAATCATAATCTCCGAAAGGAAGTGTCAGAACAAACGCATCCTCATGGGCTCTGGAGGCTACAACAGTCAGCCTCAGTGAAGAGGATGAGCAGATCTTTATGGGGTAACGCGTTAACCTGAGCTCCTGTAGCCAGCTCACTGTTCATGATCCTCATCTGCTTGGTGATGCGCATTTGATATCGCACACCCTTTTCAGTGATCTGTCCATTTCATTTACTTGCTTTTCCGGAAATCATATTTATCTGGAGTCGGCCATTGAGCGGTCCAGTACCTAGGGGATCCTGAACTGACGTGCTGATCTCCTCAGGATATACTGTGTTTGCCTGTTTGTGTGCCACAAACTACTTCAAATACCCTCTTTCAATCAGATCCTGTAGTTCATTTTTTAGGGTCCTGCAGACTATGGTGTTGTGACCCTTACTCTTATAGAACTTGCAGTAGGTCCTTTGGTCTCTGGTACCCAGGGAGCCTGGCTTTAGCGGAGCTGGCCATTTGAGGTAGCTTTGATTTTTTATTGAGTCCAGAACCTCATCTGGCATTTTGTTCAGAGTGGCGAAGTTTCTGTCCATAGAGGGAAAAGCTTCTTCAGTTCCTTCCACAAGTGACTTTTTTAGTGGTTTTCCATCTGCACTACTGGCTATATTTTGGTATTGCCCTTTGGGCATTCGTCCCTTTGATAGAGATTTAGCCCTTTGGCGATTACGATTACAGTCTCTCTTTAATTTTTGAGGGAAAAAATTTCCATTCCCTTCTCGGGGAAGCCATAGAACTGTCCGACTAGTCTTCTTCGCTTCCTGACATCTGTTTAGGACATCTTCTTCCCACCCCGCATGAGTTTCAACCCTGTCAAGGAGTTCCTCTAAATTGCAGGGTGGTTTCCTGAAGAGAGATCCGAATAAGGCGTTGTTTTCATCTAACCCTTGTTTGAAGGCTATTATAGTAGTCTGTTCGTCACAAGACTCTATTTGGATTGAAATTTCTATGAACCGTTGCATGTAGAATCTCAACACCTCTCCATCTTTTTTCTTGATGTTGAACAGTGCATCGATCCGTTTTGGCTGATGCTTGTTGGATGAGTACCTATCTATGAAGGTCCTAAATAGTTCTTTTGAGGACCTGATCTGACGCTTAGGTAATTTGTGATACCACTGAAGCGTAGATCCAGACAGGGAGGTTTTGAACTCCTGACACATGACATGGTCATATTTCTCATATTGTCCCATAGTGGCACGATACCTGAATATGTGATCGACCGGATCTGACTTGCCACTAAAGATACGGAACTTCAGTTGTCTGTACCCACGGGGATATGACTTCCTCATCACCCGTGACGCAAAAGGAGATTTGCCTGCTCCCATTATGGCGGATTGAACAAGGGAGTCTTGTATTTTCCTGCCCTTGCCTGTCATCCGATGCATCTGATGGATCAAGTCATTCTTCTCAGTTTCCCATGCACTTTCTTTGGTAGAAAGTTTCCTGTTTTGAGTTCTTTTTCGGTGTCGAGGGTCGACATCATGATCCTGGTCAGTGGACTCCGGTTCTGAGGCTGTTCCTAAGTCTTCATCTGAGTTGTTGTATTCTGACTCAGATAGCTCATGCCAAACTGGGTCCCCACGCCTTAGGTTCCTAGCACGACCACCTTCCTGAGGGTCGTCATCATCGAGATCAATGAGTGGCTCCTTCCCTGTGGCAGATTGATATAAGTGCCTTAGCAAACCTGTAATTTCTCCAAGGTCGCTCCTTCCTCGCTCCGTGTTCCGCACCGACTTCGCCTAAACAGACTCTGGGTTAGTGAGGACAACATTCTCACCATTTTGACGTTCCTCTTGAGTGTTATTCCTGGGACCTGCTCCAGGAACAGTTGGTCTATCGGTGCTGGTCATAGGTCCTTGGGGGGGATCATTCGCATCTTGGCGATCGACATTCTCACCCCCTTCATGCATCTAGTGCACTTCTTCTCTAATGGTGATGCTATGCGTGGTAGCGCCACCATTTGTTTTCTTTGCTTCTGCTATCATAACAGTAAGAGTTTTTAGAATAAATCAATCGTTTGAAATGAATATTTACCTGCTTTCGTCCCCACAAACGGCGCTAAAAGATGTAGGGGAAATTTCGTGTATCCCCTGATCTTCCTTTGTGCCTTGTGATCTAGATTCTTTTGTTGAATAGAAAAGGGATGAGATGATGGTGAGTTCAGGGTTGAACCATCTGATGGCTGCCTACGTATCTCCTTTGTTCTATTGGAGAATCAAATCCTATTTTGCATAGTTCCTAAGAGTGAATCCCTATAGTTTATATAGGAAGGGCTATGAGTGTCATAGGGTTAGGACTGTCCTCACCGCTTGTGAGTTCCCTTCCATCTTTAGACTTTGCCTTCCTATTAGGATTCATCTTTTTATGGAAGTTTGAATCTAGACCATATCTTATGAGAGGTAAGTTTTCTTGTTGATCATAATGTCCCATCGTGTATGGGAAGATTATATCTAAAAGGTAACTCCTAAGATATGTCACAACGATTCCTTCCTTATCATCAAAGATTGCCATCTTTAGTTTCCTTCTATTCAGGAACTGTCTATATCAGTTCTTAACGACTGGGGTAACTGTTATGTTTGTAGGCAGTCAGTCATGTGCCTAGCACATGTCCATTAAACACTCGTGCTAAGCACGAGATCATTTACTCATAAAACTAATCTGATGGTCATTGTCTCATTCTGGACATCTATAGTCTTAGGTTATTTCCCATACACGTGTCATCTGTTCAGTGACAGAAAATCCCCCTACAATGATAATGCTTTGTTGATTACGTTGAGGATATTAGGATATGATGTGCAAAAGGTGCTTGTTGATTATGGAAGTTTAGTGAACATTATTTTTTGGAAAGCATATATGGGTATCGGATTTGATGAGTCACATTTGAAAGAACCACAGTTTAATTTGTTTGGTTTCAATAGAAGCTCTACTAGGCCAACTGGAGAAATTAAATTACCAGTGAGAGCAGGTCTGTAGACAATTATGACTAAATTTATAGTCAACAAGCATCATTTAGATCATAATGCTATCTTGGGAAGAAAGTGGATACATGCTATGAGAGCAGTTCCAAGTACTCTTTATCAAGTTATCAGATTTCCAATGGCTTATGGGCCACATGAGATAAGAGGTGATCAGTCAGAATCCGAAAAGTGTAATTTTGTTACTGTCAAAGGTATGATGAAAGACAAAAAAGTAGACATTGGGGGCGTCTCGGAGAGCACCAGCTAACAATTAACAGAATCTTCATCACTAAAATCTGATACCAGTAAACAGCGAGAGGATTTTAGGTTCAACTCGGAGATGAAGGCAGAGTTAGAAATGGTTCCAAGCAAAACAATGGAAGAAGTACAGAAAGTAAATATCTGTCAGGACAATGAAAGTTGCTTCACTTTTATTGGTACAGAGATGAGTTCAAAAATCAAGCAAGATTTGATAGATTTTTTAAAGACAAATAAAGATGTGTTTGCCTGTCGATGGTGGATCTTCCTGGTATCGATCCTCTTATATGTTCTCATAAGCTAAATATATGAAAGAAGGAGTAATTCCAATACATCAGAAACATAGAAGGGTCAAGTCAATATACAAAAATGTGGTGTAAGAAGAGATTCAGAAAATGTTGGAAAATGGAATCATCAGGGAGATCGACAATTCAGAATGGGTAGCAAATATTGTTGTTATACTAAAAAAAAATGGCAAGGTCAGAATCTGTGTGGATTTCATCGATGTTAATAAGCAATGTCCCAAGGATTACTATCCGATACCAAGAATTGATGAATTGGTCGATCGAACAGTTGGGTTAGAGTTGCTGAGCTTTTGCGATGGTCATTCAGGATATTTTAAAGTTATAATGGCAGTAATAGACCAACTGAAAACAGCGTTCGTTGTAGAATGAGGTCTTTATTGCTTCATCAAAATGTCATTCGGTTTAAAAAATGCAGGAGCAACGTATCAGAGGTTGGTGGAGAAAATGTTCAGAGATTTGATTAAGCATATTGTCAAAGTATACATCGACGATATGGTGATAAAATCTAAGAATGTAGGTGATCATGTGAAATACCTCGATACGGTGTTCGAATATTGATAACCCGTAAAAACTCAACTAGATTACTCTAACCCTATTCTTACGGTATCAATATTTATTTCTGACTCTCATATATATTCATTCAATATATAGAGTACAAAATCATTCCACTCTTAACTCTCTAGACTTAAACGAATTCAACTAATCAAACATAAAGAACAATGGTGAGAGTAATGTGTGATGTGAAATTTCTATTCTACGATTATACTATGGATTCAAATAACTCTAAATTAACTAAACTAGTAAAAATATAGATGAATCAAATATGGAGAAAGCTAGAGAGAGATTGAAATCCACTTTTTAAGTTCTTAACATGCTAGCATAGATTTGTATAGAAAACCCTAGTCTAGATATTCTCACATAGGATTAAAATATTAAGACTAGACCTTTAATGATCCCTAATTACTTTATACTATCTCTAGTCATAAAATAATTAGCATGAGAGGAAGCTTGTTCCCATTCTCATGGCAAACTCAATATTCTCTAGTTTAGGTTAAACTCTTCTTATCTCTAAGTCAATAAAAATATAAACTTAAAGTCCTAAACAACAAATCTATACTAACAAATCAAGTCCTCTCAAAGTTTCATTCAACTCCCTCTAATGGAAGTTTAGCTTTGATTCATGGGACTATCATGAACAAAATAATGAAAAGAATACATAATAGAAAGAGAAGCAATTGAATTAAATAATAATTAAGCTTTTATTAAATGGTTCTAATGGAGTCTACAAAGCTAAATCTAAATTAAAACAAGGTAATAGAACTAATTACTTGAATTCTAAAACTAATTGTGATTCTAAATAATAATCTACTTTGTTCTAACACTAATTAATTGAAGATAAAAACTAGATCTAAAACAAGCTATTGAAACTAATTAATGGAGTCTAACCTAATTTTCTAATCTAGATCTAACTATCCTTAAGAGCTAAGTCTTCTTCATACAAATGGAGGAGACCAGATCCACTTTTTCGTGCATGGGTTGAGGAGCCATGTTTTGGGCTGGAAAATCGAGCCTAAAACTCAATTTCTTCAGTCCACAGAGGCCTTTTCAGCTGGATTTGACTTCCACGGACTTTTCGCCCACTTCTGCTCCTCTCATTGGGTCAAAGCTTGGACCATTGGAAAGCTCTTTCCGAGCCGGTCGTTTTGACATAAGGTAGGTCTGAGTACAAAGATACGACCTTCGGAAGTTCTGCTGACTTTTGTGCGCTGTTTTTGCCCGCGTTGACTTTGACTTTTCAGCTTTGACCGGGCTTTAAAAAGGCTTTTTCTCTTTGAATCTTGGCCTTTAATCACAGAACTTCTTAGCAACCAACCCTTGCTCCTTTATCTCGCAAAAAGGGAGCATTTCTACACATATTCCACTCCAATGCCTGAAATACATAAGAACACGATAGCAGTACTAACTCTTACTTATTAATCACATAATTGGTCAAAAGCGATATTGTTAAAGGGGTTAAAACTACAGTTTTGGGCTCTTATCAAATATTCAAACAATTTAGCATGAAGCCCAACCCAGATAAGTGCACTTTTGGAGTAAGCTCAGGGAAATTCTTGGGATATATAGTCACAAAGAGAGGTATCGATGTTAATCCAGATCAGATTCAAGCTCTTCAGCAAATGCCTTCTCTGAATACTAGGAAGCAGATACATAAGTTAACAGGAAGAATTGTGGCTTTGAATAAATTTATATCAAGAACTTGTAACCGATGCAAACTTTTATTCAAGTTGCTGAAAAAGAATACGAAATTCATATGTGAGGAAGAATGTGAATTAACATTCTCAGAATTAAAAAAGTATCTTCAAGAAGTGCCAACTTTGATGAAGCCAGAGGAAGGCGATACTTTATTTTTATATCTAGCAGTATCTGACTTTGCTATTAGTTCGGTACTAGTAAAGGTGGAAGATGGGGTAGAGAGACCTGTTTATTTTCAATCCAAGACCATGCTCGAGGCTGAAACTCGATATTTGATGTTGGAAAAATATGCATTAACTCTCCTTTATTCTACTCAAAGGTTGAAACCTTACTTCCAATCCCACTCAGTCATTGTCATGACGAATCTTCCTTTAAAGCACACTTTAGCCAAGACAGCTAAGTCAAGGAGAATGGAAAAGTGGTCAATGCTTATCGATGAGTTTGGGTGAATATAGGAATAGGGTTTCATAAAAGAGCTAAGTCTTATCAGATTTTCCCGTTGAAGATGAAAATTGGAAGATTGAAGAAGATAGTTGCTTAAATTTGCAAGAACCAGATGATGTAATGGATGAATATGATCTATGGGCTATCACAAATAGGTGGAGACTTTTTGTGGATGGATCATCAAGACAAAAAGGGTGTGGTATCGGAGCTGTTCTGATAACCCCTAAAAATTAGAGACTGGAGTCAGCAATTACTCTGGGTTTTCACGCATCTAACAACGAAGCAGAATATGAGGCATTGATAACATGATTGGAAATGGCTAAATTGCTAAATATCAAAGAATTATCTTTATTAAGTGATTCCCAATTAGTGGTCAGCCAAGTCAATGGAGGATATTCAACAAAATGCGATAATATGATCGATTATTTGAATTTTGTTAGATTAAAGCTCAAAAACTTCAGCAAGATTAAATTGCAGCACCTCGATTAAGGAAAAAATTGACATGCATATGCTTTGGCATATGTCGATGCTATGCTTGAAAATACAGAAGGACGTCTTTTGCACATTGGTGTTCAGCAAAAACCAAGTATCGATACTGAACATTAAGAGGTTATAGAGGTAGATACGCTGGGGGCGTCATGGTTAAGCAGCTATGTTTCATTTTTGTCTATGGGTGAATTACCAGAAGATAAAAAAGAGGCCAGAAGGGTAAAGGCAGGAGCTCAGAGATATCTGCTAATTGATAATGAGTTGTATCGGAAAAACCTTGGTGGACCACATTTAAAATGTATATCGACTGCTGAAGCTAGCCAAATTATTACGGAGATGCACGAAGGGGAATGTGGAAATCATTCGGCTGGAAGATCATTAGCTAACAAGATAGCGAGGCAAGGATACTTTTAGCCACAAATGCGAAGAGATTGTCTTCGATATGCAAAGAAGTGTGTCCAGTGTCAAAAGCATGGTCATGGTATTTATGTTCCAGTAGAAGAGTTGCACTGTGTATCAAACCCATGGTCGTTTGCCTTATGGGGAATGGGCATTGTCGGCCCACTAATACCTGGGAGAGATAAGAAAAGGTTCATGCTTACTGTAACTGACTACTTCACAAAATGGGTAGAGGTTATATCATTGCAGCACATCAAAGAGCAAGACATTATCAGCTTTCCTGTTTGAAAGAGTTGTTTGTCGATATGGTTTACCATATGCCATCATATTAGATAATGGGCCCTAATTCATCGGTGGCAAGGTGAAGGATTTTTTAGAATCATACAAAATTAAACACTTCACATCGGCACCTTATTATACTCAAGATAATGGGCAAGTTTAAGCGACAAATAAGATTATTATGGATAACATCAAAAAGAAACTGGTGGACAAGAAAAGTTTATAGGTTGATGATTTAAACAGCGTGCTATGGGCATATAAAATGACTCTAAGGGTAGCTACTGGGGAGTCACCATTCACTCTGGCCTATGGTATGGAAGCAGTCACTCCAGTCGAAATGGTGGTATCAACATCCAGAACAATGCTTGTAGAAAAGGGGCTTAATGATCAAGGGATGCATGAAAAGGTCCTAAACTTGGAAGAAACAAGAGAGCAAGCAAGAATAAAGCTTGATTCTTACCATAGATAGCTCTAGAAGACATTCAATAAAAAAAGTCAGAGGAAGAAGTTTCCAAGAGGGCGACCTAGTCCTGAAAGAGGTAACTCAAGTCACAAAGAGAAGGGGGCTGGCAAGCTATCAGCAAACTAGGAAGGCCCTTAAATTGTCCATAAGGTTGGAATAAATAGGGCATATTATTTGAAGAGTGCTGATGGAGAGTTACTACCAAAACCTTAGAATGTCAATAATCTGAAGGTATTATATCAATAATGTATTTTTCAATTTTATCACTTAATGAGCTATGTAGCAAGAATATTCAGTTTCAATAGAAAGTTTAAAATTCCAAAAGTAATGATGTTATAATATGCACATAAAGTCTTGATATCGACATAAATATTGATATTAGGCATATCATCAAAAGTCCTGGAATCAGAAACAGTGGCAGATACTAGGCACATAAAGCACTGATATTGATAGAAATGTTGATATCAGGCATATCGTCAAAAGTCCTAGTATCAAAAACAGTGGCAGATACCATGCATATAAAGCCCTGATATCGACAGAAATGTTGATATCAGGCATATCATCAAAAGTCCTGGTATTAGAAACAGTGGCAGATACCAGGCACATAAAGCCCTGATATTAACAGAAATGTTAGTATCAGGCATATCGTCAAAAATCCTGGTATCAGAAACAGTGGAAGATACCAGGCATATAAAGTCCTGTTATCGACAGACGTGTTGATATCAGGCACATAAAGTCCTGTTATTGACAGATGTGTTGATATCAGGCACATAAAGTCCTAACACATACAAAAATGTTGGTATCGGGCATATTGTCAAAAGTCATAGTGTCAGAAACAGTGGCAGATACCAGGCAAACAAAGTCTTGATATCGATAGAAATGTTGGTATCAGGCATATCATTAAAAGTCCTGGTATCAGAAACAGTGGCAGACACCAGGCACATAAAGCCCTGATATCAACAGAAATGATGATATCAGGCATATCGTCAAAAGCTCTGGTATTCAGAAATTGTTACAAAGCAAGGAAACTAATAAAAAATCATCCAATGGTTAAGATATGTTTTTTTAGATGTTATATATTGCTAAGGGTCAAGGATATTTTTTTGGGACATTTTTAAAGATACATATTCTAAGTATCCTTGATACTATTTTTCTGTTTGAGGGTATCAAATTTTTTAGTAATTGCAATGTGAAAATTTTGAAATTTTAAGCACAGATAGTAAGATGATAAACAGTTTATTCTTCATTTTTTTTCAAAAAGTTAAACAGAGCATTGGAAAATGAATAACAAAAAGAAGATGTCAGTTATCATCTTCATCTTCATCATAATCTTCATCTTCATTCTCATCATCACCATCAGTTGAAGACCCATCATTACCTTTTTCATAACAATATGGGTTTCGAAGCCATTCATCTTCATATTCTTCTTCTTCTTCATCTTTTTCTTTTTCTTATTCTTTTTCTTTTTCTTCATCATCGGAATACTCAGTGGTTGGGCAATCTAACCAATGATGCAATTCCAGGAGAACCAAGAGAACAACAAAAGCGGTAAGAAAGTAGGAAAGGGGAGACATTTTTTTGTTAGTTTTGTTGCTTTCAGTAAAAGATTTACAAAACACAAGTTAGACTAATGCATTTTGAGGATCATTTTATAGAAGTAAGAAATTATAAAAACAAGGAAAATTAATGGTGTTTAGCAAGAAAATGAGAAAATTTAAGGGTGATTAGCAAGAAAACGATGTTACTTAATGGGATTAGTTGAAAATGGTAATTTTTTGGTTATCTATGCGCGGAACGGTTTAAAAGTGTTATTTCATTCAATGGTAATTCAGTAAAATTTAATGGGTTGTTAATTCAATGCAGGTTGGTTTTTGAGTCAGTTTTATGATTTCATTTATTAAGGATAATATGAACCTTCAAGTGTCAAAACAGTGGGTAAATATTACAAGATTCATTATCAAGTGTCTAAGTATCAATGATAGTCTATCTGTTTGAGGGTAACGAAAATTTCATTTTTAAAAAATATATATTATAAGTATCATTAATACTCTCTCTTTGTTTGAGGGTATCAAAAATTTCATTTTCTGATGATACATGTCTAAATATCAATGATACTATCTTTGTTTGAGGGTATCAAAAATTTCATTTTTCAAAAATATATATTATAAGTATCATTGATACTCTCTTTGTTTGAGAGTATCAAAAATTTCATTTTCTGATGATACATGTCTAAGTGTCAATGATACTCTCTCTGTTTAAGGGTATCGAAAATTTCATTTTTCAAAGATTATATATATTATAAGTATCATTGATACCCTCTCTTTGTTTGAGGGTATCAAAAATTTCATTTTCTGATGATACATGTTTAAGTATCGATGATACTCTCTCTGTTTGAGGATATCGAAAATTTTATTTTTCAAAAATATATATTATAAGTATCATTGATACTCTCTCTTTGTTTGAGGGTATCAAAATTTTTATTTTTTGATGATACATGTCTAAGTATCAATGATACTCTCTTTGTTTGAGAGTATCTGATAACACATAAAACAATAGTTTTACCTACTCTTAACTAATTATGATATGAATATGTAAAACTAAAGCTATTTTACGCTATATGATCAAAGTTATCTACCCTCAATTATCATGCAATATGTGGAGTAGAGAATTCATTCCACTCTTAGTTTATTTAGACGTAAGTTTCACTAGTTTAATTGATTCTAACAAAATTAATGAGAGTAATGGATTGTGATTATACTAATATGGGAATTTAACTAATTAAATTGTTCAAAGTTATACTATGACAATTAAATACTAAGATGTGAATATGGGGAAGGAATTAGGGGGATTTGATTCCACTTTGATTTGTTCCTAATATGCTAGTGTAGATTATTGCAATCCTAACTAATAAAGATTAAGTAATTGATCCCTAATTATTCATGACAATTTCTACCAACTAATAATTAGCATGTGAGGAAGTTCAACACATTCTCACGGCGAATTAACTAACCTACTAGAGTGAAACTCTTAAAAAGTAATAATCATAACTAACACATCAAGTCTTCATCAAGCTTCATCAAACCCCTCTAATAGAGGTTTAGCTAGAAGTCATTAGACTATCATTAATATTTTTTTTGCTAAAGGTAACTGTATTAATAAAATAAAGGTTACAAAGTACAAAAAATGGATAGGATTGATAGTAAACACTATCTCACAGTTATTAAGCTCAGTTTACAAATCTATAGTACGTGATGTTCATATCCTCAATTATGTGCAAGAATGTCGGCCTGCCATCCCACCACTTCTTCTCTCCCTTTGCCAAGTTAGTTGCTTCTTTGGAACAAATGTCCGCGCCAAAATTAACCTCCATCCAGGTGTTAGTCACAATGATCCAGTCCATTAGCCATTTCACTTTGTCCCAAGCTGCCCGAATACGCCAATGAACCTGGTCATTCTGAAAAGATTTGACTGCCGCAGTAGAGTCAGATTCCACCCAGATTAGTTTCCATCCCAGTTCCACCACTTTTGAGATGCCCTCCACTATTGCAAAACTCTCTGCTATCAAGTTTGTTACAATACCCAGACTTCCGATATATGCGCCAATAACATTTCCATTGCTATCTCTAAGAAGCGTGCCCCAACCTGAGTTTCCGGATTACCTCTAGAGCAACCATCAGCATTCACTTTTATCATGTTGCTTGGCAGAGCCACCCAATAACATTCAAAAGTGCATGGAGCCTTCCTTAACTTGGGCGGTTACTTCCAAGCCTTCAAGACTGCCAAGTCTCTGGTAGTGTTGTTCATGTGCTTCTTCGATCGATCATAAGCTTGCTTAACTGCTCCACGGACTTGGTACATGACGGAACTTATGCTCGACTTCTTGCTGCCATATATGACTCCATTTCTATTCCTCCAAATCGCGACCAAGCAAGAAATTGAAGTTGCTTTCCACAAATCCTGTAAGAGAGGGCTTTCATTTCTGCACTTTATGAACATCTCTTCCCGATTAGCAATCCTCATATGATGATGCATATTGTGAGCAATGAGTTCCCAGCATCTCTGCGCAAAACTACACTCAAATAAAATGTGATCTTGTGTTTCCTCTGCCACTGTACATATGCAACAGCGAGATGCCATCTTGAAGTTCTTCCCCCTTAGTTTCTCGTCTGTATGCATGGTGCCATGGAGAATTTTCCATCCTATCCCAAGAGTCCTTGGCAGCACCTCTGCTGACCAGAGAAACTTTGCCCACGGCAGCACATTCGCCCTTTCTCTAATTGCTTCATATGCCGATCCCATAGTGAACAAGCCATCAGTGGATTGACGCCACACTTTGTTGTCATCTCTCTGCTGGTCTGGGGTCTCCAACTTGCTGATATCCACCCCTAGGTTACATAAAATCTGTTTCATAGTTTAAGAGAAAATCCACTGGTTCCCCTGGATGCAAGCGCTGAGTGGGGCTTTAAGTTTCTGCAGGAGCCTTTTGTCCTGGATAGAGTTACCAATGATCACGTCACCTATCCAGTTATCCCTCCATAAACTGATATTCTCTCCTTTGCCAATGATCTACCCTTGATGAGTATCCATCTCTCTGAGAGCCCATTGTATCCCAGTCCACACTATAGAACTCTTTTGGCTAGCCCAACCCCCCGCTTTGTTTCTGTATTTTCCGTTCATAAACTCTGACCAATCCGAGTTCCCATTCAGCAAATTTCAAGCTAGTTTCATGAGCATGGATAGGTTGATGATGCCTTTGAGCTTCCGTAGTCCGAGACCTCCCTCTTCCTCTGGCAGACATACCTTTTGCCATTTCACTATGATGAATTTCCTCTCCGCTGGGTTACCACTCCAAATGAAGTTTCTGATTATACCCTCGCATTCTTTGATCACCGACGCTGGCCATTTATAGATTGCCATATTATGGACATGTATACTATTTAAAACATGCTTAGCCAGAACCACTCGACCCTTGAAGGATATAATCTTTCCTGCCCAGCTAGCTGCCCTTTTTCTAATCTTGTCAACCAGAGGAGCAAGAGTTGCTCTTGTAACCCTACCCACTGTTAATGGAACCCCCAGATAGTTTTCCGGGAAAAAACCCTTTTTATGCCCATGATTTCCTCAATGCCATGCTTTATAATGTGTGTCATTGGGCTCAAAAAAATCTTACATTTTTCTTTGCTTATTAGCTGACCTGCAACCAACTGATAGGAATCCAGAAGTTCCATGAGGTTAATGAGATGCTGCCTGCTTGCATTGCAGAATATGAAGATATCATCTGCAAACATAAGGTGTGTAGGGCTGGAATAGTTACTTTGGATCACCATTCTTTGTATTTTTTTGTTCACACACAGCCATTCCAATCCTTTGCTCATACAATCCTTTGCAAATGCAAATAGTATCGGAGAAAAAGGGTCTCCTTGCCTGAGATCCCTCTCCACTGTGAAGCATCTAATAGGGCCACCATTAAAGAGAATGGAGATGGAGTTGTTTGCAACTGCTCCCTGTATCCATCCTATTAGTTTCCCATCAAAGCCCATTTTATGCATAACTGCCTAAAGGAAGTTCCAATCTAGAGTATCAAAGGCTTGTGATATATCCAGTTTAATGGCAATATTCCCTCCTCTTCGCTTGACTTTTAGCTCATTAATGAGCTCTGAGGCCAACCCCACTGCTTGAGTGGAGTTTCGATTGACAATGAACCAATATTGCTCCTTTGTGACAATCCTCTGAGCGAGGATATTTCGCCGTGAAGCCAAGCTTTTTGTAATGACTTTGAAGCTGAAGTTTGCCAGACATATTGGTCTATATCTACTCAGTTTTTTTGCGCCCTTTTCTTTTGGAATAAATACCAAGAAGTTAGCATTAAAGCTGCTGGGAATGCGGCTTCTGATTAAGAAATATTGTATAGCTCTGACCATGTCTAATCCCACTATGTCCCAATAAGTCTGAAAGAAGTGGCCTGTGAACCCATCCGGCACTAGAGAGCTATCTGGATTCAAATCAAATACTGCCTTCTTGATTTCCTCCAAAGGAGGCATCTTAATCAAGTTCTCATTATCCTCCTCTGTTACCGACCTTGGCATCAAATTAATAAGATCATCATTAAGTTGCAGCTCAACTCTCTCCAGCTTCTTCGTAAACTATTGAACAATGTGTTCCCCAATTTCCTTTTGATCCATGAGTGTCGCCCCTTCTTTGTTTTACAGCTCAGTGATGTAAGATTTGTTCATGTTCATATCAGCTAAGGCATGGAAAAACTTCGTGCTCTTGTCCAGCTCATTATCCCATTTAACCTTGGAATTCTGCCTCCAGAAGGACTCTTCTTGTTCTAGTAAGCCCTCTACTTTATTCTCTTGGTTTATGATTTTATTGGCCAAAACATCATTGTAATTCCTCTCCAAGTCTTTTTGCATACTCTCCAGCGCTGCAGACTCTTCTCT
This sequence comes from Coptis chinensis, assembly GCF_015680905.1. Taxonomy (NCBI): domain Eukaryota; kingdom Viridiplantae; phylum Streptophyta; class Magnoliopsida; order Ranunculales; family Ranunculaceae; genus Coptis; species Coptis chinensis. The sequence continues at coordinate 27,623,470 of NC_141462.1, forward strand.
GACCTGTGTACCCAAGTTCCCAAAGACATTGCGATTCCAGGATTTCAGTGCACCTTTCAGACGTTTGAGTTTTTGTGCAAGCACAAATATTGAGTGCCCTTTCATGGGCTCCGACCAGCTTTGTTTCACCAGGTCCTCTAGGCTTGGATGAATGGTCCACATCTTGAAAATTTTAAAAGGAACATTCCTGGGCCTTGGGGATAGAGATCGACCAACCTACAATGGGTGAATGATCAGAACATAACTTGCTCAGAGCCCTATATCGCCATCCTGGGTGTAAGAGATTCCATTCATTATTGTAAAATGCTCTATCCAGCTTCCCCACCACCTTGTCAACTCCCATCTATTTATTCCACCACGTGAATTCAAACTCGGAGTAAGGCGCCTCCATCAGATGATTCTTGCTTACCATGTCTTTGAAGTCTGCCATTGCCGCTGACAGGGGGGGGGGGGGGTTCTACCTCCCTTTTTTTTCCGTTGGGCTAAGATAAGCATTGAAATCTCCAAGAATGAGCCATGCTTTAGGCTGAGTATTTGTGCTGTTCAAATCCGCCCAGAGCTGCCTTCTTCTCACATACATTGAGCTTGCATGAATGATGGTGATCAAATGATTCTGGGACTCTACAGTGAGATGTTGACTCAATTGACTATGCATAGTTGGGGCCATCATGTCATTCTTCCAGAGCAACCAGAGGTTAGGCACCCTGTTATCATTATTATTGTGGACAATTTGAGTGCAGAGCCCCAACGAACGAAGACAAGCTAAAGAAAAGCTAGAGGGATCAGTCTTAGGTTCAGCTATTCCGATGATGTCTGGCTCCCATTTTTTCACGAGCTTTGCAAGCCTAGCTTGAGTTTTATCATTCGAGATACCTCAAACATTCCAAAAGATACACCCCATTATAAAAAGAGATGAGTTTATTTTCAATTGAGGCAAGCCTCAGTTCATTTTTGCTGCCTTCACCCCAGACTGAAGTTTGCTTGTCGTGGGTGGAGAAGCATTTTGCAGTGTCTATTGAGGCCTATAGCCTTTTTTTGTGCTATGTTGTCCTCCTTATCAGTTGGTAGTACTTCCTCAGCCATGTCAGCCTAGCTGATGGACGTAATATGTTCCACATGTTGCATACCCCCTATACTTTGCTGTGGAGGAGTACTAATTGCTGCGTAGTTCTAGCCTGAATCTACCTGTTGAGGGCTTAGATTGTATAAGATATCATGTTCCCCATATTTGGTGCCTTGATGGACTACCATGTGAAGGACCATGTCTGCCTCCACATTTATAACCTCTCTCTCTGGCTCCTCCGAAATTGGTAAGGTGGAGTGATTAGCATTGTTGCTGCTGCTGCTGTCATGGATCACCACCTCAAGTGTAGCTGAGGGTCCATCCTTATCCACATCCATTAGTTCCTGGGCCACTTGTGGCTCTGTTGCATCAAAATAGACCTCCTGGGACGCGTGGTTTTTCCTCCTATGCTTGTTGCCCTTTTTCCTCCTGGGACGCGTGGTTTCTGTGAGAGGGGGAGGAGTAGAATTAGTGACCACAGATTTCCCTTCTGCAGTCATAGCCCTCTTTAGTTTCTTGCATTCTGTTACCAAATGCCCAACAATTTTGCAGTGGTTGCACAATTTTGGTAGCTTCCCAACTTCCACTGTTTGCCAAAAATTATATTTTGGAGTTTTTACATATATCTGATATGGTATTGGTTTTGACAGGTCTACATCCACAAGAACACTGGCGTAGTACCCATATTCTCTGTGCAAAGTTTTCTCTTCAATTTGCATTGGGCAGCCGACTCCTCGTACAATAGAGAGCAGAGTTTTTGGCACCCAGAATTCCTGTCCTAGTCCCGGCAGACGAATCCAAACCAAGGCATGAGATTGTCGCTGTAAATCTGGGTTGAAGTTTGGGCTCCATTGACTTAGACGGAGAGGAACCTCTTCAAAGTTCCAAGACCCCTGCGCCCAAACTCGATTCATGTCCTCTGCATTTGAAAACCGAATAAAGAGAAATCCCTTGCCTATGGGTGTGATGAGCCACTCCCCAGTTGGGTGCCATTTCTCTTTTGCTATGTTTCTAACCTTGTCTAGCAGCATCTTCACCAAATCAATTTTTCTAATAAGACATAATTTACAATACTCCATTCCTCTTTCATATGCAGATGTCGAGATGGTAATAGAGGAATAGTCCCCCATCTGTTCTGGAGGTGGAAGCTCGTTCATCACCACTTGTGGCAGAGCACTTTGTTTTGTTGCATCTGCATAAGACTTGGGGGGAATTACTGTGTTTGCAGTAACACTCGAGTTTCCCACCACCGCCATTGGGATTGGGTTCTCAAACTCATAAAGGTTCATGCTTGACGATTTCGTTCCAGAACTCTCATTGTGTATCAATGAAGGATTTTACCTGGAAGAAATTGGGTCATGAATTTTGAGAGAATTGAAGAAACCTACTACACCAACCTTTTCAGAATTCTCACTGTTGAGCAGTGGAGGATTTGACCCGACAAGGTGGAAGTAAGATCCTTTTCCAGAACAAAAAGAATACAGAAAATTTAATTATCCTCTCCGAACTCAGCACTGTTCGCAGTAGAGGATTTCACTGGAGTAGAGCAAAGCAAGAAGAATAAAGAAAAAGAAGTAATTCCATTTTTAAACTCTACACTATTGTTAGCGGAGGCTTTTACCAAAAATGGAATGGAACATGAGGTTTTGGAGAAGATAGGAATTTTTACCGTCTTTTTTTAACCAAAAGAAGGAAAAGTTAGAGTACTAGATCATGGGCGCAACTTATGTTATATCACACCCAGTCGCCCTAAGCTTAGTCCCCATTTTACTGGGCGCAACTATCATTAATAGAAGAATAAGAAAAAGACATAATGAAGAACAATAACTTGACTTTTATTAATCTAATGGAAGAGAGTCTAAAACTTAAAACTATATTAAAGACTAAGTATTGAATAATTAACTAACTTAAAACTAATTAAAGAGTTATATGAATTAAATCCTAGGTTGCTAAGAGTTATGCCTTAGTCCTCTTTATATAAGAGAGGGCTAGGTTTACAATTTCGTGCATGGGCTTTGGAGCCATGTTTTGGGCCCTTAAATCAATCCCAAAACCTAATTACTTAAGTCCAAAAAGGGTTTCTCTACTAGAAATTACTGCAATAGCCTTTTTGTTTAGTTTTACTCCTCTGATTGGGTCAAGGCTTAGACCATTAGAAATCTCTTTCCGAGCCGATCGTTTTGATATATAGTAGGCCCAATTCTGAGATCTGAGTCCAAAGATACGGCCTGCGAAAGTTCTATTGACTTTTCTGCTCTATTTCTGCCAGCGTTAACTTTGATTTTTCAGCTTTGACCGGGCTTTAAAAATGCTTTTTCTCCTTGAATCTTGGTATTTAATCATAGAACTTCTTAGCAACCAACCTTTGTTCCTTTATCTCGCAAAAGTGACATATTTCTTAACATATTGGTCTCCAATACCTGAAATATACAAAAGCACGTAAACAGTACTAACTCTTATTTATTATACACATAATTGGTCTAAATGTAATATTATTAAGGGGTTAAAACTACAATTTTGGGCTCTTATCAAACCACCCCCAAACAGCATTTTGCTTGTCCTCAAGCAAATAAGTGACCAAAAATAGAGTTCTAACTAATCTTGTTTCGCCGAGTGCGATTGCATTGACCATATTCAATAAGACCTTAAACCACTGGAAATTCCCTAGTGGACGAGTTATAGCCTCGTGAGAGTTTTCCATAGAAGGTACTCACAAACTTTATCTATACTACAACGACTAAGAAATAAAATTAATGTTTTCTACTTTATTCTCAGATATCTATACATCTCACTAGCAATTAATACTGAATAATCAATTCAAAATCTAAGCTAATACGTGCATAATAACCAATCATCTACGGATAAACATATATATAATGAACTATGCTATGAAATGCAATAACAAATCCGTTTATGAAACTTTGGAATAGCGTCCTTAAGTAGGTCCTCACATATATGTCAAGACAAAAACACTCTGATTTTTCCATTCAAGTTTTGCTCACTCCAGTGCGCAGTGGGCACACTTTACCTTACAATCTCAATGACACACAAGGAAGCCGAAGTCGATCAAACACATCTGCCATTTACTATAACACTACCCTATTCCTAATTGAGCTAGATGCCTTTATTAGGTGTTGCGGGGATTAGGTGATGGTTTAAGAATGAAGAAAATGGATATTCAAAAATGACAAGTCTGAGATAATAGAGTCTTCATATTATGTAACTAGAGAAAACCTTGTTCTTACTTTGCTTCTACACTTTGCTTCCATCCTTAGTCATTTTTTCTTTTTCTTTTGGCTTTTGACTCCTTTCATTATGTTTTTGGAGTTCTAACTTTTTATTTTATTTAATTTTTTTTTCTTTGGATGGAAACTTTCTTTTATTTTCTTATTTGAAGGAACTAACAAATTCTTGGTTTCACAGGTCTTTCTCTTTTCTATTCTCCATTTCATCTCTATTCTCATACTCATTCAAAAATGGATAGGCTGATTTTTATTTTTATTTTGTTTTGTAAAAGGGTAAAAGATTTGCGGTTTATGAAAGGCTAAAGAAAGGCTTAGAGGGATAACTAACAAAAAATAATTTCATAAAGTTTGAATTTCTGGCTATATTGATCCAAAAAAGGCCTAAATTCTCGCTTAGGATATGGTATAGTGATGAAGTAAGTGGACGTGTGATTTCTCTATTCGGAATTTACTTCTCCCTTGTGTCATTTCTCAAATATTTCACTCATATAAGGCTTTAGGCTATATTCATATAGAATTTGTAGAATAAGTACTCTAGCCTAGATTTCAGAAACTTACTGCCAATACAAACATAGATGATTGATAACCCGTAAAAACTCAACTAGATTACTCTAACTTTATTCTTACGGTATCAATTATTTATTTCCAACTCTCATATGTATATTCATGCAATATATAGAGTACGGAATCGTTCCACTCCTAAACTACCAAGACATAATAGAATCCAATTAATCAAATACAAGGAAACAATTGTGAGAGTAATATTTATAGAGGTGAATTTATACTATGAAACTAAATATATGAATTTAATTTATACTAATTTAACTAAGCAATTGAATATGACTTCAATAAAATATGGAGAAAAAATTAGGTTGATTTGATTCCACTTTGATTTATTCCTAATATACTAGTGTAAATTATTACAATCCTAACCAATTAAGATTAAATATTTGATCCCTAACTATTCATGGCAATCTCTGCCAACTAATAATTAGCATGTAAGGAAGTTCAACCCATTCTCATGGCGAATCAACTAACTTACTATAGTGAAACTCTTAACAAGCAATAATTCTAACTAACATATCAAGTCTTCATCAAGTTTCATGAAACCCCTCTAATGGAGGTTTAGTTAGAAGTCATAAGACTATCATTAATAGAAGAATAAATAGAAAACATAATGAAGAACAATAACTTGACTTTTATTAATCTAATGGAGGCTACAAACTAAACTAATTAGCTAAAACTAAACTAAACTACAAAGGGAGAGAAAGAGAACCCTAATTTATAACTAAACTAAATATGGAAGTAGCCAAGTTTTATTTTAGCCTTAACCCTCTTTATATAGGAGAGGGTTAGGTTACAATTTCGTTCATGGGCATTAGAGCCATGTTTTGGGCCATGAAATCAACCCCAAAACCTAATTACATATGTCCAAAAAGGGTTTCTCTGCACAAAATTACTTTAATACCCTTTTTGTCTACTTTTACTACTTTGATTGGGTCAAAGCTTGAACCATTAGAAAGCTCTTTCTGAGCTGGTCGTTTTGACATATAATAGGCCCAATTCTAAGGTCTGAGTCCGAAGATACGTCCTGCAAAAGTTCTATTGATTTTTCTGCTCTTTTTCTACCCGCGTTGACTTTGACTTTTTAGCTTTTAGTAGGCTTTAAAAAAGTTTTTTCTCCTTGAAACTTGGGCTTTAACCATAGAACTTCTTAGCAACCAAACTTTGCTCCTTTCTCTTGCAAAAGTGACATATTTCTTTACATATTTGACTCCAAGAACTGAAATACACAAAAACACGTAAACAGTGCTAACTCTTATTTATTATACGCATAATTGGTCTAAATGTAATATTATTAAGCGGTTAAAACTACAGTTTTGGGCTCTTATCAAACCACCCCAAAATAGTATTTTGCTTGTCCTCAAGCAAATATGAGAAATTAAAATAAGTGATAAAAAATGGAGTTCTAACTAATCTCGTTTTGCTGAGTGCAATTGCATTGACCATATGCAACAAGGCCTTAAACCACTAGGAATTCCCTAGTGAACGAGTTATAGCCTCGTAAAAGTTTTCTAAAAAAGGTACTCACAAACTTCATATATACTATAACAACTAAGGAATAAAATTACCGTTTCCTTATTTATTCTCAGATATCTATACATCTTACTAGCAATGAATAAAGAATAATCAATTCGAAACCTAAGCTAATACGTGCATAATAATCAATCATCTACGGATAAACATATATAATGAACTATGCTATGAAATGCAATAATAGGTATATTTCTAAAACTTTGGAATAACGTCCTTAAGTATGTCCTCACATATATGTCAAGACAAAAACCACTATGATTTTTCCACTCAAGTTTCGCTCACTCCAGTGCGCAGTGGGCACACTTTGCCTTACAATCTCAATGACACACAACGAAGCCAAAGTCAATCAAACACATCTGCCACTTACTATCACACTAACCTATTCCTAATTTAGCTAGAGGTCTTTATTAGGTGTTGCGGGGATTAGGTGATGGTTTAAGAATGAAAGAAATGGATATTCAAAAAGAACCAGTCTGAGATAGTAGAGTCTTCATATTATGTAACTAGAAAAAACCTTGTTCTTTACTTTGCTTCTATACTTTGTTTCCATCCTTAGCCATTTTTTTCTTTTTCTTTTGGCTTTTAACTCACTTGATTCTATTTTTGGAGTTCTAACTTTTTATTTTATTTATTATTTTTTTCTTTGGATGGAAACTTTCTTTTCTTATTTGAAACAACTAACAAATTCTTGGTTTCACAGGTCTTTCTCTTTCCTATTCTTCATTTCATCTCTATTCTCAGACTCATTAAAAAATGGGTAAGCTGATTTTTATTTTTATTTTGTTTTGTGAAAGGGTAAAGGATTTGCAGTTTATGAAAGACTAAACAAAGGTTCAGAGGGGCGAATAGTGGAATTTTTTTTCATATAGGTTTGAATTTCTGGCTATATCGATCCAAAAAGGGCCTAAATTCTCGCTTAGGATATGGTATAATAATCAAGCAAGTGGACGTGTGTTTTCTCTATTCAGAATTTACTTCTCCCTTGTGTCATTTCTCAAATATTTCACTCATATAAGGCTTTAGGCTATATTCTCACTGGATTTGTAGAATAAGTACTCTAGCCTAGATTTCAGAAACTTACTGTCGAATAATCATAGATATTCATGCAATATATTTATTGAAAGATGCAATGATTATTACCTACATATTAACCTAAATTTCTAAAAACTATTCTAATATACGAGCTAATGTGAAATATCTAGACTATTATCATCATAGAGAAAGTAACAATACAAATATTCCTACGTGTATAACATAAATTTTTTATTTTTATATTTGAATTTTTGAATTTTTTTACTATAAAACAAGTGCATATTATACATGTATTATTCTAATAGGTGCCTTGATTTACGTGTGTTTCTATGCCACCCCTAAACAAGAACATGTTTTGTCCTCTAAGTATTAAAATAAGAAGGGTAGGAAATACCATGAAAACGCGTGAAAATTGAAGAACACCTGAAAAACAAATTTAAAACATACTAATATAGATAAATAAAAACAGACGTAACTCTATATGAGTTCCACCCGTTATGGGGTTAACAAGAAATAAATTGCTTGGGACATAAGCAGACACTAACAAAAATAAAAACTTACCTCATATCCTGCATTTACTCGTCGTCCTCCTCCTCAATAAAGAATTTAGATTCCTTGGCATCTATTAGAGGCTACCATCCCGCTGTTATGATCAAGTCGCGGAACCAAGATTCGTACGTGTCATTCGAGAACAAATCTTCGAAAGACTGCTCCGATATGAGTGTAGGAGGCTTCATATCAAACAACACACTCTAGAGCTGATGGAAACAACCTCGGAAGAACCCACAAATAAAAATCAGGAGTGGAATTGCTGCAAAGGCCAAGGCGCTGGGCACGCTCGAGAATTGGATGTGAAGGGCGTGAGGCGCGCTCTTGTCTTACTCGACTTCCAGGCACTTGAGGGTGTGGAGCGCTCTTGTCTTATTCGACTTCCAGGAACTTGAGGGCATGGCGCGCTCAAGAATAAGTAAACTAGGGTGCGGGGTGCGCTCTGTGTACTTTGAGTGCTCTGACTTGAAAAGTGAGAGATAACAATGAGAGGTGCAAAGTGAGAGGTGTGGTGGGGAGTGTAGAGTGAACCAAGGATTTATAGAGGTTTAGTTTCTTAATCTAGTTCCACAAGTTTCCCAACTAGTTAAGGCAACATGATGGAAAAAAGCATTTCTAAATCCAAAATAGAACTAGACAAGAAGCATGCTCCAAAACCAAACCAATAACTTTTTGGCTGGAATTAAAATAGCAATCATCTAATTATGACTCTTTGAGGTTGCACCAAACAACATTTGCTAATTCTAGCAACACCAATTTAGCAACAATTCTCACATAATTCAATCATTATCAAGCAGACAATAATATTTCGACAAATATACGTGGATATGACTAGAGGCATTGCTAAATAAATAATTCCACCCCCAAACAAGTTGGAAGGGTGGGATTCACGATAGAAAACATAGCATATGCCGGAAACTAAAACAACTTCAAATTAAAAAAAAAAAAAAAAAAAACAATTACAGAATTCAAATATTAACTACTTAACTAAACAATTCGGAATCAAAATCTACGAAAAACAAGAAAACAAGTATTAACACAACAATAATACAAAATAAACTAGCCACGTTACGAGAATGGAATAAGAATAGGAAATTGAATGATCAAGAATGGAAAGACCAAACACCCCACCCCCAAACAATTTTTTGAAAATATGGTTAGAAAATTGTTTAAACACGTGGGTCTTTTAAAGTTAGATTCCCTTAGACTTAATGTGGGGTCGTTTTAAGTTAGATTCTCCTATACTATGCACACCCCCAAACAAGCAAGAAACTAGGGTGGCACAAAATGGATGATGCGTGGTCAACTATAAACTAATAGTCGAAAGAGTTGGGGGTCTAGCCATAAAAATATGATACTAAATGCACCCCCAAACAGAATGAAGTTGTATAAATGGAAGCAATCATGTAGAAGAATAAAAGAAAACTTATGCAACCCATCAAAGAACATATGAAAACCATCATGTTGTAGCTGTGTTAAAAAGTTAGAATGACCCAAAAGATAAATTAGTGATATTTTAGGTGAGAAAGGAATGAAGTATGCATCCTGATGTCTTTCATGAGGCTCGGATGAGGAAAAATAAGACAAACTAGGTTTCTCACTACACTCGGTCAAAGCTTGGCTCTCAACTACAGGAATGGTGTACTAATGGGATTGTGTACTAGGCAAACACTCTTCACCGTGAGGGTTGAAAAAATTATAGAGGGTCTCTGAGGCAATTGGCTTAAGTGCAAATTTGAGGTTCCTCTGAAATGGTGGGTGAATGGATGGCTTAGTTTTGGTAGATGGTTGGATTTTAAGAGGCGGTAACTCAGATGGATGGTGGTTGGTTGGTGGTTCATCAGTTAGTGGATCTTCACACGCTCTTAAGAAATCATAGAAATCTTCATCTAGTTTAGCTGAATCCATAAAGTTGTGGTTCGTGGCTTTATCTTTATGAAATTCATCTATTTCTTCCATTGTTATTTTCTATGCTGCCAAACTAAATTGAGATTCACATTGCTCTGAAAATGTAACTTCCTCTTTTTCTTACACATTAACTTGTTCATGCTTTAGATGAGAATTGTTAATCTCTATTTTCTCACCATCTTCCTCTAAAACATTATAAGTATCCTCAATGGCATCATTCGAATATGTCGAGGAATCATCTAACCGAGTGTGGTTAGCAAACACAAAGGCCTGGACATGCTCAACAAGAGGGTCCATATTAAGAGAATGCCAATAGTTATCAAATTATTCCTTCATCACATCTTTATAAATATCTTCTAATGTGTTATCATTATATTCATCTTCAGATGGATTAGTGGGAGGTTCCTCGGAGGCATCTCTCAAATTTGAGTGGTCATCCAAAACAAGTCCTAAAGAGTTGTCTTCAAGAATTTTCTCATCCAGTTGGGGTGTGGAGTCAACATAATGGTTAATGGGAGGGTATTGGGAAGGTAATGATTCATGAAATTCAGGGTAGGTTTTAACTAGGTCGAATGGTGTGGTTATGGGAATAGGTTGTTCTAGTTGTGTGTCGATCTCTGGCAATGTTGAAAGTTCTTTATTAGGTGAGGGGATCATGGAAATCATCTGGGCTCTGTTCTGAAGCATAGTTAGGTTATGAAGCATAGTTTAGGAAATTCGGTCTGGGAAAGGTGGCGAACTAGATGGTTGGGTAATTTCTGGTATGGTGGAACGGTCTGGCCGGTATGGTGTGTGATAGTCATAGTTATTGGCATTTGAGTGACTCTGGTTGATATCGTACTGTGATGGGTTAGGTTGAGGCTGAATAAATATGGGACATGAATAGGCAGTGTGGTCTGGATCTGAACAAATTGTGCATGGAAAAGTGTTTGGTTCGTTATACACACTCATTACAGAACTAGAAGTAGACGACACTGGTTGACTCCCTGTATAGTTTGGATGACTATAAAACTATTGATTGTATGGGTTGTAACGCCCCAAAATCAAATAAAGATTACGAGGCGTTAATAAGACGACGCTCAATATTAATAATATAAAATCAACGATAAACAATCGTATTTTTTTTTTCTACAAAAAATCCGACAGAGTTTCCTTTGTATATTCAACATTTCATATACCTAAAACCTGTTATAACCTGAAAAACAGAATAACCTAATATTCATATATCAACCCTGTCAAGTTATATAGTTTGAAAACCAAAACCTATCTATATACAACGCGAACCAAATATATACAACTCCATTAAAGCATATACACAACACCTTCCAAAATATATTCGATAACGTCCGCTAACCGATCCCTTACCCTAGATTGATATTTCACATATATGCACAACGCTCCATGACATCATATATAAATTAAAGTCATGCAATACAAGCTGCAATTATTTATGTACAACCAAAAAGGAATCAATATAATATACAGAAATAGGAAGCCACAACTTGTAACCGATATTAAGGTCACTGAACAACCCATATGATTCCAAGACGCTCCTTTTAAGGTTTCGCCTTGATTCCTTAATATGTATTCGTCTTATAGATCTCGATAAGGAGGGACCTGTTCGTCCCTGTCCGTTTACACTCCGACGATCAACATTAGATACGAAGTCAATATATAATAATCAACTTGAAAAGAAATTGAATACAAAAGACAAGGTTGACACGTACCTTTAGCTGCTTACAAAAACTTACCGTTTGCTTATTAAATCATCGTAAGTGCATCGATTAACATAAACCCAAGAAAAGCATTAGCCTTCAAGATAAATTAATCTTTCTATGCATAACACGTACACTTATATACTTTTCATATCCAAACTAAATAACGGTAAAAGAATATAAAAACATCCGGTTCTTCAAAGGGGTAGGGGTTTTCCTATGGAAGCGGCTGAGCCGGGTGGCTGCCTACGTACCCGCTTAGGGATCAAGCCAATCGTAGTTCTCCACTATATTGAGATGTAAAGATCTATAGGAATGGATTAAGTCATTCGGGTTCTCTACCCTTTGTTCTATTCTTGCCTCTATACTGACATCTATCAATGGTTCTACCGTAACCAAATCACCAATTGAATCCCCTATAACTATTTATGGTTTCTGCGTCATAAAATAAAACGAACATGCCAATAACGTTTTTATAAGAAAACGTTACAATAGTACCGAACAGCCGGGTTTAATGCTAACTTAGAATCAACACAGCACGTTATACGTTGTTAATATAAAATTAATTAACCCTATCATAACAACCCACTGTACATAATGAAAACATTTAATCAATATAATTGTACATAACTAATTAATTGTATATAAATAAATCGCATTAAATCAAGAATAAAAACTGTAATTAAAGGTATACATACAATTTAATGTACATGTAATTTAATGTATACAATATACAATATTAAAGTTTACTTACCTGACGCCTTTTAAACCACCAAAGATTCAGGAAGAACTTCCAATGTTCAGCTAGCTTCCTAGCTACCATATTTGTTGTATTTAAATGACCCGCACTTTAACTTTTTCTCCGTTCATTAACTGCTTTGGCAGCCCATGGAAATTGATCGGCAATAGCTTTGAAGTGGCTTCTTGATCTTTTGGTTTGGGGTTAGAACGACAAAAGCATCAGCCTCAAAAGAAATAGACTGCCCAGTTTTATTGACAACCTGCAACTCTGGGCCGACTGTATCAAGCATAACAGCACATAGCTTCTGAGTACTCTTAATAGCCAGCTTCAAATTAGTCAAAGTCTCTTGATGATACTCATTGACATGGCAGTGAGATTGCTCCTCAATTCTTCACTAGTCACTTGTACAAACACAAGATTCTTTCATCATCCTCAAAACCTTTTTTCCTTGTTCGAAAGCAGCTTTGTTTTGCAGTTTGAACGTCAGTAGAAACAGATGAAGAAACAGGAGCCATTTGTTTTAACAACACCACTTTATTACGTAAATGCCCCACCTCACATGGGCAGTGCTTATACTACCATTGCTGGTGATGCTATTGCTTGTTTTTCCAGAGATTAGTGGCAAAGAAAGTTCTATTCATTACGGGCACGGATGAACATGGGGAGAAAATTGCTACCGCTGCCACTGCTGCTGGTTCCACTCCTCGTCAACACGTGCAGAATATGAGGGTCTTTATTGCGTTAACTGCGAGGAGTACCAGCCCACAGGAGGTGTGCCTCTGTCCCTTCTCTCTGCCGACCTTTTTTTTTTTTTTTTTTTTCTTTCTCCCTCTTTTCTCTCTCCTGCCGACCCCTTTTCTTTCTTTTTCTTTTCCCCCCTTTTTCTCTCTCCTGCCGACCTCTTTTCTCTAAGTATCCAGGCCTAAAAACCAAAACAATAGACAAGGCCCAAAACAATATAGCAAGCCTGAAATAAAGCACGAGCCCAGTACAATTGAATAGGCCCACTAACATAACAGACGGTACATAATCCAAATAGTAATATAGCCTAAAGTATTTTTGTAACTAACCAAATAAATTAAACAAGTAAATATTAATAATTATACCATATAAATTAACTGCCATGGCGATATTACCGAAATGTCCTTGAGAAAGTTCCGTATTATTACATGGGTCACTATAAAAATTTGAAAATTGAGGCTCATCATTATTATTATATCCTATAGTAGGCTCAAACTCTTGATATGATGGGCAATGAGAAGCCCAATTGTAAGGACTACCACAGCATGAACATGGAGAAGGGTTTTCATAATAATCATATGATTGCTCGTCTACATATTGATATGCCATAATGGTTTTAAAAAAATATATTTTAGGACAATTAATATGCAAACAAAACTCTAAGTATAAATTTCTAGATAGACTTGTAGTATTGCGTTTACAAAAAACAAGCCTGATTATACTATAATTAAAACTCCTCTGACAGAAGAGACGAGGAGTGAAAGAAAGAGTACCGAATGCCTCCTTGCTACGCATATAAATAGTGTCTTGTATACGCAATCCCAGTATATTTAAGAAGATGGAAACACTTAATATATATAAAAATATTAACAAAACTAGAGCCGGTGACTCACCTAGGAAAATCGGGCTTTGCTTCAGATGGGTGTGGGCGCGCTTGGAAACAGGCTTATAAAGGCGCGGGTGCGCTCTTGCCTGACACGATATCCAGTACTTTGAGGGCGGGTGCAGGTGCGCGCTCCAAAAATTTTGAAATTTTTACAGTAGTTTGATAAAACATCCAGTAAGTCGCCTGTAAAATATCAAATCAATCAGACTTATGAAAGTTCCTCTACTGCCCTTCAAAGTTTTTGAAACAGTTTTCGGACACAACATAAACAACCGAATGGTTAACCAATCAAAACAGAGCCAAAAATCACTAAAATTTTATTGGAGACTCCTGACATATCATGCGTGTTCCTGTAAAACATTTAGAGCAATTGGAGTTCTACAAATCCTCCTTATCAGTTGTTGTTCTAGAAATTAAGTGTTGCAAAACTGTAGAAACACACTGGAAACAATCAACTAGTTAGGTGGTCAAAACAAATCAATAACACTTCATATATTTACTATAAACTCCTGACTTATGATAGATACTCCTGTAAAAATCTTAGAATTTTTGGAACTGACTAAGTAACTGGACTCGTCAGTTTTTCCCGGAACTTACGGTTTGGAAGCTGAAATGCAGCACTGTAAAGATGGTATTAGTTTGCTAGGTAAAATAACTTGAACAAATCTGAAAATATTTCAGTAAATCAATAACACCTTAATAATTATTCCTGTAAGTTTTTAAATTTTTTCAAAATTTACAAATACCTTTGCTGCAGTGTTTGTCACTGTGAATCTGTAGACACAAGGGAGGGCGGGGGCGCTTTGAACAAGGCAAAATGGAGGGCATCGCCCCTGTGCCTAAAATAGTGAACAGTATAGAAAATGCAAGAAATAAGAAAGAAAAATTAAAAGGGTGGGTGGGTTCAGAATGGGGGATTGTTAGAGTTATCCCTCATATGAGGAGAGGAGAGAAATCAGTTCAGCTTGTGTGGAAAAGACAGAGCACGCCCCGCGCCCTCTACAACCTATTTTGAAGCGCGTCCCGCGCTAAAGTGCCTGGACATCGTCCAAGGCAAGAGTGCACCCCGTGCCATCCACAGGAAAATCTGAAGCGCGTGTGGACATTGTCCAAGGCAAGAGCGTTCCCCGCGCCCATGCCTAATTTTGGCAGGATTCTATTTTTACGGAAATACGAGTTTTGCATTATTATGTTGGGGGTTTTGGCAAAACCTAACACTCAGAAAACACACGAGAGACAACACAGAAGTCAGAGAAAACTTAACCTTGAAAGCTATCAAGATTAAGAGATAACCTTTACAGAAATACAACCCTGTAAAGAGAGACGAGTGATCTAGTAAGGTGAGAGACTGTAAGGAGTGAATGTAATCTTCCTTCCCACTTTATAAAAGGATTATCTTTTGTGAAAGTAGGCACCATTGGCCGAACCACGGTATATCTTTGTGTTGTGGTTTGCTTTTATTGCTTTACATTATTATCTGTTGTTAATAGTTGTTCAGCAAGTTGGGCATGTTAGTTTGGTTGTAGGGAATATTGAGATTGTTGTCTGGAGTTAAATTGTGTTCAAATACAAGTTATCTATGTAACGGGGAATCGATTGGTATCGGTGATCAACCCTAACAAGTGGTATCAGAGCCTTGGTTAGATTAGCCTAAGGTGTTATCCAAATCTTGGTCGAAAGGTGTTTGACAAAACTCCTGAGAGAAGATTTGAGTTTAAATAACTTGTAGAGATGGACAATTCCATGAACTCTCACATGACGAGTTTGAATAGGAAGAACTACACCATTTGGAAAGCCAAGATGGAAGACTTTCTTTATTGCAAGGACTTGGCACAACCCATTGAGAATGGAAGAGAAAGACCGGAAACGGTTGCTACAGTTGAGTGGAGCAAGCTTGACAGAAAAGGAATTGGGTACATTTGACAGTGGATTAACGACAGTGTCTTTCACCATGTATCCCAAGAGACTACAACTTTTGGCTTGTGGAAGAAACTCGAAGACCTCTATGAGAGGAAGTCGGGCGGAAACAAAGTGCTGGTCGTTAAGAAGTTTGCTAACACGAAGTACCAAGAAAGTTCTTCAATGTCTGAGCATCTTAACGAAGTACATAATACCATCAATCAGATGCATTTGATGAAGATTAATTTGGGAGATGAAGTTGAGGCTTTATTTCTATTAGGCTCTCTACCCGAAAGTTGGGAAACGTTAGCCGTTTCTCTACACGGAGCAGCCAAGGATGGAATCGTTACCATGGAGATGGCTACCGCGTCTTTGTTGAATGAGGAAACTAGAAGGAGTTCAAAAGGCAGCTCCTCTCACTCAGAGATCCTTGTCACAGAGAAACGGGGGAGAGGTAGAAATAGGAAACCATCTCATTCTAGAGGTGATGACAGAAGTAAATCTAGGGGTGAAGCTAGAACTCCTAAGGCAGAGAGGTAATATTACTATTGTGCTACCAAGGGTCACTTCAGATATGAGTGCAGAACACTGAAGAGGGATGAGAAGAATAACTGTGTACATGAAAACACGGTGCAGAGGAACGAAAACACATGCAAAGTTACTACCGCACTAGCCGACGGCCTAGTGGGAATTGTGTCAGATTGTGGTGTGTGCTGTCTTAGTACCTTATGCCAATATACAGAGTGGGTGATAGATACAGGAGCATCCTATCACGTCACACCGCACAGGGAATTCTTTACTACCTATAGCTGTGGTGAATATGGTGAAGTGAAGATGGGTAACAGTGGTGTCTCAAATATTATAGGTATTGGAGATGTTTATATATGTAGAAACCAATGTCGGCTACACCTTGACACTCAAGGATGTACGACATGTCCCTGACATTCGACTAAGCCTAATTTCGGCTGGGAAGTTAGATGACGATGGCTTTGTAAACTTGTTTGGTAACGGGGTATGGAAACTGAGTAGAGGTTCCATTGTAGTAGCTAGAGGAAAGAAAACTTGCTCTCTTTACAAAACACAGGCTAGTTTGTGTAAAGCAGAAGTGAATGCGGCAGAAGAAGCTTCCTTCGAATCTGTGGCACAAGAGATTGTGTCATATAGGCATAAAAGGGATGGAAGTTCTTGCTAAGCAAAAGGCCTTGCCATACATCAAAGGTACACATTTAAATACATGTACTCACTGTTTTGTAGAAAAGCAACACAGGGTGTCTTTCCAGAGATTCCCGTCTCATAGAAAGGACAATGTCTTTGAACTAGTGCACACAGACTTATGTGGTCTTATAAAAGTGAAGTCCCACGGGGGAGCTTTATACTTCGTGACCTTCATTGATGATGCATCAAGAAAGGTATGGGCATATAGTCTGAAGATCAAGGATGAAGTACTTGGCGTGTTTGAGAAATTCCACAGCATGGTGGAAAGAGAGACTGAGAAGTTGTTGAAGTGTATTCGCTCAGATAATGGGGGTGAGTACATTGGGCCGTTTGAAGAGTATTGCCAGAGTGATGGGATTCGTCATGAGCAAACCGTTTCCAAGACACCGCAACAGAATGGAATAGCGGAGAGAATGAACCGTACCATTGTAGAGAGGATGAGATGCATGCTATCTCACTCTAAGCTACCTAGAACCTACTGGGTAGAAGCAATGCGTACAGCCGTGCATGTGATCAATCTATCGCCCGTCAAAGCTTTTGAATAGTGATTATCTAGAGAGAGTATGGTCAGGCAGAGATGTTGATTATAGATACTTGAGGGTATTTGTGCATTTGTGCATATTCCGAAGGATGAGAGATCCAAGCTTGATGACAAAGCCAAGCAGTGCATTTTTCTGGGTTATGGAGTTGAAAAGTTTGGTGACAAACTTTATGATCCGATTAACAAGAAGGTAATCCGAAGTCGAGATGTTGTGTTCTTGGAAGACCAAACCATAGCAGACTTTGATGAGGGTGAGAAGCTACAGGCTTTCACTAATGATCTTGTTGATTCAGAACCAGAAGTTCCTACTATGGAACGTGAAGAAGGCATTGAGAATGCAGAGAACCATGAGTTTGAAGCTCATGATGAGAATCCTATTGCTCATGATGGGATAGAACCTATTGGTATAGAAGATACAGATGAAGTGCATGAACCACCACCAGAGCAAGCTGAAGTCCATCCTCCTGAAGCACCAGTAGATGGGGCAAGGAGGTCAGATAGAGAGAGACTAGCTTTAACCAAGTATCCACCACATACGTATGTTTTACTATCTGATGGTGGAGAACCTATGTACTATCAAGAGGCACTTGATGGTACAGACAAAGAAAAGTGGTTGAAGGCTATGCATGATGAGATGGATTATTTGCATAAGAATCACACTTATGAGTTAGTTGAGAAACCGCAAGGAAGAAAAATTATCAAGAATAAGTGGATCTACATGGTCAAGCAAGAGGACAACAATCCACACCCAAGGCACAAAGCTGGCACAAAGCTCGCCTTGTTGTGAAGGGATTTGGTCAAAGGAAATGTATTGACTTTGATGAGATTTTCTCTCCTGTAGTGAAGATGACTTATATCCGGGTGGTATTGGGTATGACCGCAAGTATGAACCTAGAGGTTCAGCAGCTAGATGTTAAAACATCTTTTCTTTCGGGAGACCTTGAAGAAGATGTCTACATGGACCAGTTAGAGGGGTTTGAGGTCAAAGGTAAGGAGCACATAGTATGCAAGCTAATAAAGAGCTTGTATAGGTTGAAGCAAGCACCGAGGTAGTGGTACATAAAATTTGATTCCTTTATAGCGAAGCAAGGTTACAAGAAGTCTGCTTCCGATCATTGTGTATTTGTTCAGAAATTTCCAAACAGGGATTTCATAGTGCTCTTGTTGTATGTGGATGATATGTTGATAGTTAGCCCAAACATCAACAAGATATCAAAGCTGAAGAGAGACTTGAGTAAGTCCTTTGAGATGAAGGATTTGGGTCAAGCAAAGCAGATACTGGGGATACGGATCACTCGTGATAGAAAGAGTGGGAAGTTGTGGCTTTCTCAAGAAAGCTACATTGAGAAGGTGTTGAAGAGATTCAACATGGATCGCCGGCCCGATCCGGTTGTCCGCTTGGTGGCGGGCCCGCGATGACCAAAGAGATGTGTCCAAAGGGTGAACATGAGCAGAGTCAGATGGAAAAGATTTCTTATGCATCCACAATGGGCAGCTTGATGTATGCAATAGTGTGTATAAGACCGGACATTGCTTTCGCCGTGAGCGTTGTAAGCCATTTTCTATCAAATCTGGGTAAGGAACATTGGGAAGGTGCTAAATGGATATTGAGATATCTCAAGGGCACTTCCAAATCTTGTTTGTGTTTTGGTGGAAGTAAGCCCTTACTTGAAGGCTACACTGATGCAGACATGGCAGGTGATGTTGACTCGATGAAGTCCACCTCCGGTTATCTGGTTACTTTTACAGGGGGAGCAGTTTTTTGGCAATCTAAGTTGCAAAAGTGTGTTGCACTCTCCACTACAGAAGCCGAGTATATTGTAGCCACTGAATGCTGCAAAGAGCTCGAGATGCTATGGATGAAGAGGTTCTTCGACGAACTAGGGCTAAAAGAGAAACAATTTGTAGTTCTATGTGACAGTCAGAGCGCCATCCATTTGAGCAAGAATCCGAGTTTCCATTCTAGATCCAAGCACATACATGTGCGTTATCATTGGATTAGAGAAGTACTCAAAGACAAGCATTTCTGTAACGAGAAGATCCATACCGACAAGAACGGGTCGGATATGATGACCAAAGTCTTACCGAAAGGTAAGTTTGATGTTTGTTGTGCTACCACCGGAATGGTAGCAGACTCCTCCTGTTGATTTGGAAATTGCATGGAGATATCCCCCCTTACTGTTCGGGAGGGGGAGATTGTTGGAGTTATCCCTCACATGAGAAGAGGAGAGAAATCAATTCAGCTTGTGTGGAAAAGACAGAGCGCGCCCCGCGCCCTCCACAACCTATTCTAAAGTGCACCGCGCTAAAGTGCCTGGACATCGTCCAAGGCAAGAATGCGCCCCACGCCCTCCACAGTCAAATCTGAAGGCCACCACGCCAAGCACTGGACATCGTCGCAAGCGCGGAGAGCTACCGCGCTCCATGCCAAATTTTGGCAGGATTCTATTTTTGCGAAACCGCAAGTTTTGCATTATATGTTGTGGTTTTTGGCAAAACCTAACACTCATAAAACACACGAGAGACAACACAGAAGTCAGAGAAAACCCAATCTTGAAAGCTATCAAGATTGAGAGATAACCTTTACAGAGATACAACCCTGTAAAGAGATAGGAGTGATCTAGTAAGGTGAAATACTATAATGAGTGATTGTAATCTTCTTTCCCACTTTATAAAAAGATTAGCTCTTGTGGAAATAGGCACCTTGGCCGAACCACGGTATATCTTTGTGTTGTGGTTTGCTTTTACTGCTTTACATTATTATATATTGTTAATAGTTGTTCAGCGAGTTGGGCATGTTAGTTTGGTTGTAGGGAATATTGAGATTGTTGTCTGGAGTTGAATTGTGTTCAAATACAAGTTATCTATGTAGTGGGGAATCGATTGGTATCGGTGATTAACCCCAACCGGGATTGCCCCTTGGATTCAACCAATTGAATTCTTGTCTTAAATGAGTTTAAAATGGCAGCAACGCCATTTGATACCCCGTAAAAACTCAACTAGATTACTCTAATTTTATTCTTACGGTATCAATTATTTATTTCCTACTCTCACATATAGATTTATGCAATATATAGAGTACAGAATCGTTCCACTCCTAAACTACCAAGACATAATAGAATCCAATTAATCAAACACAAGGAAACAATGGTGAGAGTAATACTTATAGAGGTGAATTTATACTATGAAACTAAATATATTAATTTAACTTATACTAATTTAACTAAGCAATTGAATATGACTTGAATAAAATATGGAGAAGAAATTAGGGGGATTTGATTCCACTTTGATTTATTCCTAATATGCTAGTATAAATTATTGCAATCCTAACCAATTAAGATTAAGTATTTGATCCCTAACTATTCATGGCAATCTCTGCTAACTAATAATTAGCATATAAGGAAGCTCAACCTATTCTCATGGCGAATCAACTAACCTACTAGAGTGAAACTCTTAACAAGCAATAATTCTAACTAACATATCAAGTCTTCATCAAGCCCCTTTAATTGAGGTTTAGCTAGAAGTCATTAGACTATCATTAATAGAAGAATAAATAGAAAACATAATGAATACCAATAACTTGACTTTTATTAATCTAATGGAGGATACAAATTAAACTAATTAGCTAAAACTAAACTAAACTACAAAGGAGAGAGAGAGAGAGAACCCTAATTTACAACTAAACTAAATATGGGAGTAGCCAAGTTTTGTTTTAGCCTTAACCCTCTTTATATAGGAGAGGGTTAGATTACAATTTCGTGCATGAGCTTTAGAGCCATATTTTGGGCCATGAAATCAAGCCCAAAACCTAATTATATATGTCCAAAAAGGGTTTCTCTGCACAAAATTATTTCAGCACCCTTTTCATCTACGTTTACTACTCTGATTGGGTCAAGGCTTAGACCATTAGAAAGCTCTTTCCGAGCCGGTAATTTTGACATATAATAGACCCAATTCTGAGGTCGGAGTCCAAAGATACGGCCTGCGGAAGTTTTATTGACTTTTCTGCTCTTTTTCTACTCGCGTTGACTTTGACTTTTCAGCTTTGACTAGGCTTTAAAAAGGCTTTTTCTCCTTGAAACTTGGGCTTTAACCATAGAACTTCTTAGCAACCAACCTTTGCTCATTTCTCTTGAAAAAGTTACATATTTCTTACATATTTGACTCCAAGACCTAAAATACACAAAAGCACGTAAACAGTACTAACTCTTACTTATTATACGCATAATTGGTCTAAATGTAATATTATTAAGGGGTTAAAACTACAGTTTTTGGCTCTTATCAATGCTCATGCAATATATTTATGGAAAGATGCAATGATTATTTCATACATATTAACCTAAATTTCTAAAAACTATTCTAATTTAAAAGGTAACGTAAAACTTCTAAATTAATATCATCATGGAGAAAGAAACAATACCAGCATTCCTAAGTATATAGCATAAACTTTTTATTTATATTTTTAAAATTTTAAAGTATATATATATATATATATATATATAGGTGCCTTAAATTACGCGTGTTTCTATGCCATCCCCAAACAAGAACATGTTTTGTCCTCAAAGTATTAAAATAAGAAGGGTAGAAAAATACCATAGAAACGCATGAAAATTGAAGAACACCTACAAAACAAATTTAGAACATACTAATATAGATAAATAAAAAACAGACGCAACTCTATATGAGGTCCACTCATTATGGGGATAACAAAAATTAAATTGATTGGGACATAAGCAGACACTAACAAAAAATAAAACTTATCTCATATCCAGCATTTAAATGTTGTCCTCCTCTTCTATAAAGAATTTAAGTTCCTTGGCATCCTGCCACGCCATGATTATTTGCCAAGCCTCACGCCATTTATCATCTACAATCGCTAACCTGTTAAGCGCCACTTGGTCGGATGGGTGTAAGGGGCAACCCAATTAGGTTGTAGCCTCCACCCCGGCCAAGTCATTGCACGTAATGAGCGTATAATGTAGTTGGTGGGTCTCACAATGTCAACCCCAATCCAATCCGTGAAACGGACACAAAACTCAAGAAAGAAACATAGCATGTTTCGACAAACTAAGACAGGCATAAGAAGATACTTATGCCTCATACTATAGGCTTGTGCTAAACTAGAAAATAAGGTCCTGGGAAGGTCATAGAGTATACATCTCGTAGCTATAGCAAGGAAGATGTTACAAGTGGCATTATTCGCAGAAGAAAACCGCCATTCCCCTAAGATATTTAGCATTATAAAGAACATAACAGTGTCCACGTTAAGGGACAAGCTACCAAGGGCTACGTTATATTGCCCTTGGTCCTCGACACGAAAAATCCCTGCCCTATAGGTCTCATGCAAAAACTCATAGTTGTAGACATACATATTATCTACCCAATAGCCCCACCAGTTTTGGATTTCAGCAGGCATAGACAATCCAAGAGCAAAAGCCAACAAGAACTTGGTTAAGTCCATTGTTTCATCGCCAATGGTGACAGAGAACACTTGTTCTCCATCCGGTCTTTCAAAGAACTTACAATGCTCATAAAAATAAGTTGTAAGTGCAGGAGAATAGAGTTCATCAGAGCATACCATTAGAGGCTTCCATCCTGCCTATATAATCATGTCGCGGAACCAAGATCCATACGTGTCACTCGCGAACAAATCCTCAAAGGATATCTCTGGTATGATCTGAGGAGACTTCATATCAAACAAACACACTCTAGAACTCCTGGAAGAAATTGCGGAAGATCCCACAAATCAGAACTTGTGTTGTGAAGAGGTGAAGGTGCAGGCGCGCTTAGGATAGCCTATAGAAAAGTGCGGGTGCACTCTGTCTTGGCAAGAATTCCAGTGTTTTGGGGGCGTGCGCGCTCCGTGTATGAGAAGTGCTATGAAGTGAAAGTGAAAGGAAAAGTGAGAGGTGCAAAGTGAGAGGTGTGATGTTAAGTTGAGAGTGAACCCTGTATTTATAGAGGACTATTTTCTAAGTTCCACAAGTTGCCCAGCTAGTTAAGGCAACATGATGGAAAAAGACATTTCTAAAACCAAAATAGAAACAGACCAGATGCATACTCCAAAACCAAACCAATAGCTTTTTGGCTAAAATTAAAATAGAAATCATCTAATCACTACTCCTTAAGGTTGCACCAAACAACACTAGCTAATTCTAGCTACACCAATTTAGCAACATACTCACATAAACCGATCATTATCAAGCAGGCAATAATATTTCAAAAAAAAAAAACACGTGGATATGATTAGAGGCATTTCTAAATAAATAATTCCACCCCCAAATAAGTTGGAAAGGTGGGATTCACGATACAAAACATAGCATATGCTGGAATTTAAAATAACAAATACATAATTCAATATTAACTACTTAACTAAACAATTCGGAATCAAAATCTACTAAAAATAGGGAAAGTAATCTTAACACAACAATACTACAATAAAACTAGCCACGAGATGAAGATGGGCCAGAGTCATCCGTCTTGCGCCGATGACGCTCATGCATCCCAGATTCATCAGAAGAAGAACCCTTGTGAGGTGGCAAGCGTCGTAGAACTTCTACTTGAATCTTCATTGTTGCTCCATAAATGCATTCATGGTTTCCCCGCACTCATTATCATGCTGGACGAGAATCTCCATGTTAACGTGGAGATCCTTATAACCATCAGCTAGCAACTTAAAATTGGTCTGAAGCTCGGCTTGGTTACTGATAATGGTACCCTGCTTAGTCTGAATTTCCTCATACTGAGTATGGAGAGTCCGCATGCCACAATGAAGTAAGGAGACACGGGCTACATCCGTAGTAGCCCTTTCCAACTCTCTGGCATCAAAACATGATGTGTCTTCCTCATCCAATTTCGTCTCAACACCCCTATCCTTAGGCAACCGCCATTCCCTCTGAATACATTCCTTATAAATCTATGCATTTTCATGCAACTTTAACATAATCCTATAAGTTTTCGGAACACAACCCCAATGCATCATGATCTTAGTAATCAATGTAGGTAAAGGTGTTGTATATATACCAACTGCTCTAATCTCAGTTATCAAAAAATCGAGGATGCAAAACTCATACCTCTTCTCCTGCAGGATCCAGAGAACGTGCAGGCAATTCGTATTAACGTCACTCACTTTCATGGAGCCAGTAATATTCCTACCAACCCACTGAGCAACAGCCAACTGGTTCTTTCTCAGAGACGACTATCGGACACAATGCGAGCCAGCATTGTACTGTCCTTCCAATACGGTCTTAGTCATCAAAGGACCAATCCCGCCAAACTGAGATTCCTGCAGTGTGTGTACGAGTGGCCTTTGCCCAATGCCCAGAATCTCAGACAACATAGTTATATCCAACTCCCTCCAACTACCACCCACCTTCACAAAAACCTGATGACCCTCAGTTTCCTTCTTCTTATAAAAATTATACACCAAATCAGTGTGATAAAAATCATTAGTCGAATCCCCACAAATTTTGCCACTTTCTACTAATCATCTCATTACCGTAAAAAGTTGAGAATCGATTAACATTAAAAACTTGTTCTGGAAGAATCTTGGGTTGTGTTGGAGCCATTGTGTGGAGGTTAAGGCGCGGCACTAGGGCGTACGCGCTTAAGCTGTTATTGGTTGGTTTGTTCGTGAGTTTTTGTTTGATGGAGGCGTGGAGAAGAAAGAAGAAAATGTGTTGGGGTTTAAAAGCGTAGGGTTTAACTTGTTGGGCCCAAGCCCAAAACAATACAGATAATACCCATTCTGTCTCATGCCTCATATATCTTAAAACTGAAATACTCGATTCGTTAACGGTCTGATTTTTGCGAATGAGCTATGAAAACGATCATCAAAGAGAGTACAATCCAATGATCTATAAAAAAAAAAAAAAAAAAAAAAAAAAAAAAAAAATTCAAATCTAACCGTGGCTGATATATAAGAAAATGGAAAATGCCTCGAAGTGTGTGAATGACATAAGTTATGTAATCAAAAGAAATCTAAATTCATAGATAGTGTCAACCCGAAGCAAAATACGACTAAACGGCATAAACAACAAGAATAGGAAGTTTAGAGATCAAGAATGGAAAGACCAAACACCCCACCCCCAAACAAATTTTGAAAATAGGGTTTAGAAAATTTGTTTAAACACGTGGGGTCTTTTAAAGTCAGATTCCCGAAACTTACTAGACTAAAACATGTATTAACATGCAGTTTTCTATATATCAACAATCTAAAGAGTTACGGGTCTATCCATAAATAATTAACACGGATGGCACCACCAAATAGAATCAAGCACCAAGATTTCCTATGACGTGGCATATCAGAATGAGAGTGAATACTGATGGATCTAAAACCTAACCTAGCATGCAATTTCTTCTATTTTCTCCGACGAAAGGGTAGTCAAGTGAATGACCGTAAAAAAATAGATGGTTGTGGAAGATATGTGGGATATGGAAAAGTTTTAGAAGGAATGAATCTATAAAATGAGAATGTGGGTTTAGCACAAAACTCATTGGTGGCGTGGGTTAGTATTATCACATATCTAAAAATGAAGATGTCTGGTGGCGCTTTTTTGGGTATTATGTCCTTACCAGATGGGTTGAGGAAGTCATGAAGCACAGGGGAAGCAAAAAGGTTAAATGTAGACCCAGGGTTCCTTTGAAAATGTGGAGGGGGAATCGAGGAGGGTGGTGCACTAGGTAGTTCTTGAGAAGGTGGATCATCACAAGCTCTAAGAAACTCGTCGAATTTCTCATCTAGCTTGGTCGCATCCACATGATTATGATATTCCTCTGCATCTTTGAGAAAGTCATAAATCTCGTCTAAGGAGTCGAAATTGTGATCCTTGTCTTCGTCCATAAGAGGGGTATCTACTAGTGTGGGGATGAAAGCATCGAAGGCAAAACTTCCGAAGGAAAGGAAATTGTGCATCTGATTCTCTGGAAACGTGTTGTGGAAATAATCTTGAGCTAAGCTCTCGATCATGCGAACCTTTCCATCGATAGTCGCATCTGGTAACTATTTTATCATTTTGAAAACATTCACCTCAATAGAAAGATGGCTAAAGAACATGGACATCGAACCATCGTGGCAGTTTATGAGGGCGTTGGCAGTAGCCAAGAAGGGATGCCCTAAAATGATAAGAACAGTGTCATTAGTGACTTCTATATCTAGAATAACGAAGTCTGCTGGATAGTAAAAATCTTGAACCTTAACCAGCACGTTTTCAACCACACCCTTAGGATACTTAAGAGAACGATCAGCTAATTGCAGCGCCATTTTAGTTGGTTGCATCTCTTGTAAACCTATTTGTTTATATAGATAATAAGGGAGTAAGTTAACACTCGCCCCCAGGTCTAATAGTGCAATCCTCGTGTGGGTATTCTCTAAGGTGCATTGTACAGTAGGACGACCAGGGTCCTTAACGATTCCATTATGTTCAGATAGAGTTGGAAACTGTTAAGTTAAAAAGGCATCTTTTGGTATATTTGTTTTCCGCCTAATAGTGCACAACTCTTTTAGAAACTTAGCATATTGTGGTAACTTTTTAATAGCGTCAAGAAAATGTAGGTTTATCGTTAGAATTTTAAAAACTTCCCTAATCTTTTCAAAATTGGTATCATTGTGTAAAATGGCTAGTCTCTGGGGAAATGGTGGGTTCTCTCTATATTTAGCATATGGATCAATATGAGTTTTAACTTTGGCCACTTTCCTATTGGGTTGAGATTTAACCGGTACCTCTACAGAAGTAGGATCTTCAGTTACTACTTCGGTATCTAGTAAATTATCAGGTGTAATGACCACTGGTGGGATAACAACTGGCATAGTTATGGCGTTATCAACCACTCTGCCAGAACGGAGAGTGGTGATGACATTTAACTCACCTACGTTTATATGTTCATTACTAGTATTACCAGTTACTTCAAAGGCTGTGTTTGACATTTTAGGATTAGGTATAGCTTGACCTGGAAATACACCTTTTGGTTGGGCTTTCTCTTGGGCTAACTGTTGTATGGAATGATTAATAGATTATAAAATCTATTGGTTAGCCTGTATGTAGGCTTCGAAATGATCCGGTTGTGAAGGTGTAGTGGCCACAGGTGGTGTGACTGGAACTATCTCACGTTGATTATTAACGGGTAGGTTGCGATAGTTATTATTAACCAGAACGATACCTCTATTAGCATTATAATTATTATAATTACCTTGTCCTTGCCCTTGTCTCGGTGGAGCTTGGTTGTAATTGGTGGCTAGCTTAACATTTTGATTATTAAACCCCAGAGGTGTAACTTGGTGATTATTTCGCCAATTAAAGTTGGGGTGTTGTCTCTAAGGTGGGTTAGGTTCGCTATTTATGGAACAAATATTATCCAGCTATGCGGGTGGTTGTTTATAAAGGAGAGGACAATAGGAGTCGGAATGCTCAAGGCTGTAACAGAAATTACAAGGAAGAGTGTTGACATTCATGATAGGAGTAGGCTTATGTTTAATAGAAATGGCTTTTAACTTTTTAGTA
This sequence comes from Coptis chinensis, assembly GCF_015680905.1. NCBI lineage: Eukaryota > Viridiplantae > Streptophyta > Magnoliopsida > Ranunculales > Ranunculaceae > Coptis > Coptis chinensis. The sequence goes on from NC_141462.1 coordinate 27,651,602, forward strand.
AGAGATTCTATTAGAGTTCTAAGCTCGGGATCAGATTTAACCTCAAAACATACTGGCAGCCTTAACTGTGGAAGAAGAATTACTAGACCAGGGGATGTCATACCCCCATTATTTTGACATTTAGATTGATCTTCTAAAAACCAATAAGCCTCTGAGGCACCTTTACTAAGGAAACTAACCCCAGTCATTATATCAATCACCTTTTCATGGTGACGTAAAAGCCCTTTGAAAAAGACACGAACAAGCGTGTCTTTCGCAAGGTTATGATGTGGACACTCGATGAGAAGATCAGTGAAACGATTTCAGGCCCCTGAAAAGGATTCATGAGGATTCTGGTGGAAGAAATGAATCTCTTGAAACATTTCATCTTTCTTCAGAGGTGGGTAAAATTGTTCCATGAACAATTGAACAAGGTTGGCCCATGAGTCCACAGAATTAGGCGATTAGGCAGTTAATCAAGACGCTGCCTTATCGGCTAAGGTGAAAGGAAACACCCTAAGTTTAATTTGTTCCGAACCTACGATAGGATGATGAAATATGGTAAGAACTTGTTCAATCCTACGCATATGCTGATAAGGTTTCTTGTGGTCTAAACCATGAAAAACCGGTAACAAATTAAATATATTCGAGGGGATTCAAAAATCCCCCACTGGGTCTGCAAGAACGATGAAAGACTTACGGCTATCGTTAAGGGCCTTGTAAAAATCAGAGAGAGGAGTATCTGTTTCTTCAACCATTAATGCAGGTGTAGTGTGTGGTATTCTAGATAGGCGTGTGCGTTAACACTTACGATAAATAACAGAAGATGGTTTATTAGTACCAGACCTTAATCTCATGCAAAGCTAAGGCCAATATGAATATAAACTACTAACAACAGTCAAAACAACCCTGATATGCTAGAATTAAAAACTCCTCTGACAGAAGAGGCAAGGAGTGGAAGAAGGAGTACCTGAATGACTCCTTGCTATGCGTTTGAATAACATCTTGTATACGTAATCTCAGTGTATTTACGAAGTTGGAAACACTGAATAACTTGAATGAAGAAAGTTGGAACTAACCTGAGAAAAATCGGGCTTTCGGTAAAAGGGGCTCGGGCGCGCTTGGAAACAGGCTTACAAAGGCGCGGGGGCACTCTTGCTTGACACAAATTCCAGGTAGAATTTTGAAAAAAATTATATTCTGAACCAAATAAACACAGTTAGAACCAAACAAGGGTGGGTGGGTTTAATGGGGTTTGGTAAGATCGAAAATACGAACGGAAACGAATCTAAGCAAAACTAAGATGGCAGCGACGTCATTTGATAACATGTAAAACAATAGTTTTACCTACTCTTAACTAATTATGCTATGAATAAGTAAAACTAAAGCTATTTTATGCTATATGATCAAAGTTATCTACTCTCGATTATCATACAATATGTGGAGTAGAGAATTCGTTTCACTCTTAGTTTATTTAAACGTAAGTTTCGCTAGTTTAATCGATTCTAACAAAATTAATGAGAGTAATGGATTGTGATTATACTAATATGGGAATTTAACTAATTAAATTGTTCTAACTTATACTATGACAATTAAATACTAAGATGTGAATATGGGGAAAGGGATTAGGGGGATTTGATTCCACTTTGATTTGTTCTTAATATGCTAGTGTAGATTATTGCAATCCTAACCAATAAAGATTAAGTAATTGATCCCTAATTATTCATGGCAATCTATACCAACTAATAATTAGCATGTGAGGAAGTTCAACCCATTCTCATGGCGAATCAACTAACCTACTAGAGTGAAACTCTTAAAAAGCAATAATCCTAACTAACAATTAAGTTTTCATCAAGCTTTATTAAACCCCTCTAATGGAGGTTTAGCTAGAAGTCATTAGACTATCATGAATAGAATAATAAGAAGAAGACATAATGAAGAACAATAACTTGACTTTTATTAATCTAATGGAAGAGAGTCTAAGACTTAAAACTATATTAAAGACTAAGTATTGAATAATTAACTAACTTAAAACTAATGAAAGAGTTATATAAATTAAATCCTAGGTTGCTAAGAGTTATGGCTTAGTCCTCTTTATATAAGAGAGGGCTAGGTTTACAATTTCGTGCATGGGCTTTGGAGCCATATTTTGGGCCCTTAAATCAAGCCCAAAACCTAATTATTTAAGTCTAAAAAGGGTTTCTATGTTGGAAACTACTACAATAGCATTTTTGTCCATTTTTGCTCCTTTGATTAGGTCAAGGCTTAGACCATTAGAAAGCTCTTTCCGAGTCAGTCGTTTTGACATATAGTAGGCTCAATTCCGAGGTCTAAGTCCAAATATACGGCCTGTGGAAGTTATGTTGACTTTTCTGCTCTATTTCTGCCCACGTTGACTTGACTTTTCAGCTTTGACCGGGATTTAAAAAAGTTTTTTCTCCTTGAATCTTGGCATTTAATCATAGAACTTCTTAGCAACCAACCTTTGCTCCTTTATCTCGCAAAAGTGACATATTTCTTCACATATTGGTCTCTAATACATTAAATACACAAATGCACATAAACAATACTAACTCTTATTTATTATACACATAATTGGTCTAAATGTAATATTATTAAGGGGTTAAAACTACAGTTTTGGGCTCTTATTAGCATCAAAAATTTCATTTTTCAAAGATATATATTATAAGTATCATTGATACTCTCTTTTTATTTGAGGGTATCAAAAATTTCATTTTCTGATGATACATGTCTAAGTATCAATGATACTTTCTCTATTTGAGGGTATTGAAAATTTCATTTTTCAAAAATATATATTATAAGTATCATTGATACTCTCTCTTTGTTTGAGGGTATCGGAATTTTCGTTGTCATAAATATATGTTTCTATGGAAAGATATCGGAGATATAGAGTTCAAAGTTTTATATGCTCAAATCCCACTGGTATTCAGAAATGTAATAGACAAAAGCATTTGATAAAGATTGAAGAAGAATCCAATTGTATCAATATTACAAAACCATGAGCAAAAGCTTAATTGTTAACTGGGGGAGTATTAAGGAAATCATATACCTTAGCTAAGTCGAGTAAGTTAGGAGAAATGGGCTGAGTAGTATCAGTAGAAATATGAGGAGCTGAGGTTGTTTTTGGGTCAGAATCAGAAAGGTAAGTCACATGTTGAACGTCTTCTTCTTCTTCAGTATCATCAGCAATAAGTCCATATTCCACAAGGACAACAAGAGGAACATATTGTTTGAAGGCTTCCAACCGATCACCTAGGAGGTTTAAAGCCGAAGCAACATTGTTATACTCAGCATCATAAGTCTCCTCATACTTAGCCTTTTCTTTAGCAAAATCTTCATTAGTTCACTTCAGAATTTCAACATGTTCGGTGATTTTCTGGGTTAGAGTCTCTTCAGCAGTTTGAGCAGCAGTTTTCAATCGATGTACTTTGTTATTCAGTTGACTTACTTCTTTGTTCAACCGGCTTACTTCTCGGTTTAATCTATCAACTTCCCCCTGCTGAGAATCAACTATTTTCTGAAGACGACCAAGGTCAATATCTTGTTTATAATGAATATCGAATTAAGCCAGGGTGGCCACTTTAAGCTACATAAACAAGAGGAATAGATAAGCAAACAAATGGAGGTAAAACCATTATGAGATGATAGAATAGAAAGTAAGAATACCTTTTCGATATAATCACATATTAATGTCAAACGTTCAACGCTAGATTTGCTACACATGGCAATTTTATCATTGGGAAGAACGCAATTGGTAGAAAGAGTAATAGCTAACTCATCGGTGGGCTTGTCAGCAAAAAAATGAGGCAGTCAAAGGGACATTACTTCCATCAGTGAAATGGAAGACATGTTTGAAGCTGCGAGTAGAATCAGCAGACATAACAGAAGCAAGAGTTTCACCAGCCTCAAAACCACTTTCACCCCAGGAAGTTTTTCTTTTCTTAGAAGCAGGAGCAACAGGAACAGTAGTAGAGGTAGTATGTCTATCTTGTGAAGAAGTAGGATGCTTATCTTCGGAAGGAGCAGGGTGCTTATCCTTGGAAGAGGCAACATGAATATCTGGGGGAGAAACAATAGCTTTAGTTGACTCTTTTTCGATAACTTTTTTTCCCCTTATCAGATAATTGGCCACCAACATTTGGCTTTAGCGTCACTCGAGGTGCCATATCTGTATACAACAAAATATGTTGGTCAAATATATCTTGCAAAAAGGGATATTGATAAAAGTCAGGAACTTCTTTTTTAATCTGAGGAAAAAGATATGTGGTCATTGTAAGGTTATTATTTAAGTAATCAATATAGCATTGGGGAAGAATATAAGGTAGTTCATGCAAAGATAATGAGGACAGAAGAAAAGAAAGATAATCTAGAGGATTTTCTAAAGGAGATTGAGTTGGAATTGGCGACTAACCCATTTTATGAAGAGCCCTACTTTTAAGAACATAAAGAGGGGCACGGTAATTATTGATATTTGGAAGATGAACATCATCAGTGGGGTTGCCTTCTTTATCAACCCTAGTCTTGGCATCGACTTCTTCATTAGTTCCTTCCAAAAGCTTGAGTACTCTCTTTGAATTCCCACGAACCTTATCAAAATGAAGAAGGAGAACTGAAAAGATACAGACAGGTTTGGGTCAGATTGGAATTCCGATATATACATATCGAAAATAAACAAAAGGGATAGTATACCTGAAGAGTTGAAAACTTGATGTTTCAGAGGAGGAATGGCATCAGTATCGGCACTCTCCCAATCACCGAAAACTATAATAGGGTACAAAGTCCATTCCTTATCGCTTTTATGATTTTTTCAAAGGATACCCACAATGCCTTTCTTCGATTGTTTTTTGGGATAAAAGTATCCAATTTGCTTCTCACAAAATTTATAGTGAAGAAGGATGTCGAATACTTTGATTTTATAAGCTTTATATTTTTCTAGGGAGAGGTGGCTATTGTAATAGTTACAGACAAACATCAACCTCCAGAAATTATCCATGCCCTGACCAGGGGAAATGTTCAGATGGTTTAAAACTTCACGATCGAGGTTTGTCAGAGAAAATCTCAACCCTGCGACGATTTGGCCAACAGTGACAATGATGACTTTCTTAGTACCACTCTGGCATTCGATATATCTCCGAGTCCCAGCATAATGTTGAAGATAAAGGGAAGGGGGAATTCGATAGGCGGTCTGGACTAAAGCTAGATTGTGTCGTTTGATAAAGAAGGGGCTGAGACCATGTTTCCATCGATTGGTATCTTCGACAGTCTCTCGTTCAGATTCAGAAGCAGTAGTTTCGAAAGGATGACAAGGAATTCCTTCTACAACATAATCCAATTCCCAAGAGGTATGAGGTCGATATGTCCTAGTAGAAGTAGAGGCAAAATTATGACTATCGGTTCTATCTTCAGAATGAGTATCTTCACTATTGGTACTAACATTAGAAAGGGTGTCTTGACTCGCCATCAAGATGATAAACAAATAAGCGATGACAAATGTATTTTTAGTATCGTCAATTTAATATATATAACACATAGTCAATAATACAGTTTGAGATATCGGAAATATCAATATGAGGGTTTTCAATCGATACATCTGATATGTAAAACAACATACAGAAGGTTATACATACATATCATGTTAGGTATGTAAAGTTGCAAACTTTTAAGTATTTTAAAGAATGATATAGTGTTTTCTACTATTATGTAACACGAACATACACAGATTTACAGTCTTCAAATTTCAAAAATCTTCAAAACCTTAAACTGTCGGATTGAGTTCTTTCAAAGATTATATGATAATGTGTGTTTTCAATTAACAAGTAAAATACATGAAGAAAAGAACTTACCTTATAGCTTGCAAAAGTTTGGTGGTTTTTTAAGAAGAACAACGGATTATAAGGACGAAGACAATTGAAAAGATGAGAGAAGGAGAAACGGTTTGTTCAAACTTTTATATTTAAAGTTTGGGCTGGGTCGTTATTTGGACCCAGATGTGAAAATAGGCATTTGGATAAAGCAGTCTTCTCGAAAAATTGAAATTTGAGGTTAAATTTCAAAATTTCGAGAGGGCGCGATGTAGTAGGCAAATATCGTGCCTTTAGATATTTTATCTGATATTTCAAAACTCGAGATATTGACATAAGGATCAATATCTCGGTATATTTCGTAGTTATTTCAAATATTTGCGAGCGGGAATAGAAGGAGAAAAGCAATAGACATTTGTTATGATTTGATTGGGTCAAAACTAATTGAATACACTATATAAAGATTGGATGAGTAGTGAAAAGATTCATTGGAACCCACAAAAATGGTTAGAAACAGGAGAGAGAAAGAGAGAAAACAGAGCGATTGTAAAACTTCCATTATTGTTCAATAAAAAGCTTCATTCTAGTTCAATTTCATTCAAACCATCGTCTAATCTTAGTGATCTTAGAGCAATTAAAAAGGATTGTTCTTAGACATCACAGAAATGACAAATATAAACATCTATTAATTCAACCAATTATGTTTATATTTTATCGCCAATTGAGCAATGTGTGATTGGTCAACTCAAGCTTAAATCAATTAGTGGAAATACTAAGACACATTTTCCTCCATACACATTGGTGAAACATAACGAACATTCATAAATTGATAAACCGCTCATGTACACAACAACACAGCTTTCCCTCCAGACTCGAAGAAGCTTTTCCCTTATTTGAACCTGGACCTTACTTAGAAGCTTGAGGGTTTAACTATATCTAGTTAACTCAGTTATTTTGACAGGATAGCAGTTGTAAAGCACAACTGAGAGAAAAAGCAACGTAACAACTCCACAACAGAAAATCTATTTAGTTCTGCAGCGTGCAACCGGCCTTGAGAAAAGTTTTGGTGCTATTTGAGAAGAAGCAAGGTATCTTGATACTATATTAACTAATCTAGTACGATTTAGTGGTGTAGGCTCTGGTAGTCTGGTTTCTTTTTATCTTTTCTTTTTGTCAGTTTTATTCAGCTTAGCAGCTAGCCAGATTTAAAACCATCTTTTTATAAGTAGGTTTGGACTTTGGAGCCTGCATCGAGATATCTTGTTTGTTACACACTTCAGCAGTTCAGACAGTGCAAACAACGTTTGCGTTGTTACAGAGAGTACGCACAAATCTCGTAAAGCTGCAGGCCATTTATTTCACCAAACCTACTTTTACTGCAATTCAGTGAGATTTAGGTTCTGGCTGTATTTTGGGTAGAAACAGAAAGAGTAAAATACCGGATCCAATGTACGGAACCCAGCGATTGTTCCCTTGACACCACAAAACAACAGTCTTGGACAGTTGGACGTGGTCACTGTGTGCATTTTCAAAGAGGCAACAACTGGTAGTGTGCAATGTGTAAAGTCGAATCAAACCTTTACCCCAAGGTGATGGATCTCTAGATCAGAATATACACCATCAGGGAAACAATTTCAACAAGATTTTCGGAGGAAGAAAAATCAAAACGAAACAAGATTCCCAGCAACAAGAAGAAAAAGGGAGGAAAGTGGAACACCAATTAGAATCTCAAACCGATTAAAACAGAAAAATCCAACCACTACTGATCTCCTTTTTTCTTTTCTCACAACCATGGTTGAAATATTAAATATTCACTTAATTTTACCATCCTGTTTATGGCCTTTCCCATTTCCCATTGACCTGTACCGAAAATCATGGATCCGGGTACATCAATGATATCAATATCGCAGGTCATGCTCAGAGTATAGAGCAAAATTCAGTTCTTAAGTGGATGCCTAACGAAGAATCTATGTCGTCACTGTGAAACAATGTTTTAGAAAGTAAATAAGGTCTGGTGATCTACAATATGAACCATGAAAGATAAAATTTACTTGAATATGCACTCTCTGCTTCTAATATTCTTCATTAATAATTAGTCAACAGAAAAGGTCAGCTGTGCATCCATAACCAACCTTCATACTGATACATATAGAGATAAATCAGAAACACTATGCAATTTTTTTCAGCCAAACAATTTCTACAAGCCACAATCTAAGTTTTCACTCACTAACAGAATCAACAGCAGGGAATAGCCAGCCAAAAATAAGAGAAAAGGCGCACGACTACAACCAATCAAAGTCATTCTGTGGTTACATTACCATACTGCCATGGATTGAACTCAATTGATTTGACGTCAACTTCATCAATACCGCTAGAGTTATCCATTGCGGCCCGATGTTCGTTGTATTTACCATTATATTCGTAGACTTCCAAGTCCCCCCAAGGAGTGGGAGTAACTTCACCAGACAGGTCGAACCATCTTGGGGTGAACTTATGGCCCTTGCCCTCCCGATCCCTCTTTTCAGCTCTCTGCTTATCCTCCAGACTGAAAAAGAACATATAACATTAAATAAAAGAAAAAAATGCACAAATACATAAAATGATATCATGGAAATATGGAACTGAGCAGAATTACTAGTCCCTACTTTCAGGTTGTAAATAACAAAAAACTAAATCTAAGTAATCTCTTTTGTGGTGGAAATTTAATCAGACAATGGCACACCCAAACCGTAAGGAAATCTTATGGTACATTCAGTTAATAGACTTTGCCAACTAACAACAATGGCTTTCAACAAGGGCAAATACTTCTTTAATTTCCTCACAATACCATGAGATTGTGAGGTCATGGTCCTTTCTCTTCTTCTGGAAATCGCATGTGGAGAGCTTATTACTTTTTGCGATCATGTGGGGCATCTAGCTATAGCGAAACCGTCGTCACTTTGATGGCATCTCTATTTCGCTTAAGAAGACAATTCTCTCGATAAAAGTTTTGTTATTTCAGTGGTCTAAAGTCTTCAAAGAGTTTAGAGGATGTTTCTTTGAGTCTTTTGTTGCTAGATAGGGTCGTCTTATGTTCTTAGACATGGGGTGACAGTGCATGTCTTGGGGTTTTTTGTTTTTTTTCTTCTTATGTTTTGTTTCATCTCTTGTAAATATTTATTTTTTGGGTTTTCTCTTGTAATTTAGGCCTTCTCAGCCTGCTTTTCCTTTATTAATGAAATATCACTTTTACCGAGAAAAAATAAAATAAAAAATACCATGAGATTGGGTGTGGAGAGAGGGAGAGAGTGAGAGAAATACCTGCTTTTCTCTGCACCAGCTTTGGATAAATCGCCCAACTCAAGTGCATATCTATCAGGACGCAAGCGAGAATCTGAAGCCAACAACTTCCTAGGTGCAGTGTCGAAGCTATTAATTTTGTGTGCAAAGTGTGTGTACTGAAACTTGTCATTCTGTGGTATATCAGCAATTTTCCAAACCTGTTTACAATACAACAAAATTAGCGAGCGTGAAGCTTAAAAATAATTTACGCAGTAAAGTTCAGCCACTGATACTGCCGGAAATAACAGTTGATTTAATTAATATAAGAAAATTCCAAGTAAAAATACCAACTGGCATGGAAGTTAGAATCCAAGTTAAAAAATCCAAGTATGGAAGTTAGAATTTACTGATTTTTGTGAGATCAAAAAAGAAAAACCATAAGACGTATGCCTAACTACAAAAGTAAACCGAATGATGATGACATCATTGATGGTCAGAATAGTTCCCAAAAAGGGGAAAATCAGAAGTTTCCAAAAAGGAAAAGAAAAATGAGAATCAGGGCGCAATGAAGGAATAACGCAATCTAGGAAAAGTCGTAGGATAAAGGTGGCATTAAGAACCAAGGAGGAAAGATAGTAAAACTAACCTCTTTCATTTCAGAGCCTGGAAGGGGTTCCCCTTCCGAATCACAGGGTTGGTAGCTCATTGATTTGTTCCATTTACCGGTCATTAGCATTTTAGGTTCCTCAGCGGCATTGTATACATATCCATCCACTTCATAACGTCCAGTTCTGAAATCAATTCACAACTTCTAATCAATCATGTTTTTTCCCATTACGAGGGAGTAGACATCATGCATAAATATAAAAACCAGTTAAAGCACATTAGAGAGTGAAACTCAAGGAAACTTGATCCATAACCTCCACTGAGCTCTTAACTTTTGTTGCGTCGCCACCACAGGCAAATGAATCAAAGGAGTCACTAGAAGCACCAGACGCTTAAATTTTCTTTTGCATTTAATACGCTCTGAAAATGGGTTTAAAAGGGAATATGATAGCTTACCCGAACCAGCCACATGGTTGAAAATATAACACAACTTTATCCCCAGTAGTCAAGTTTGTCATGATCATCTCCCCTGGGGAATCAACCCAGGTCCGCCCAAAAATAAGGTTGTTGACTTTTGTGGGTGGGGGAACCAAATCTAGGATCACACCATCTCTTTTAAGGGTCACACGAGTCCTGTACAACAATAAAAGAAGAACTACTATGATGATACTATAGAAGCCCAAAGCCGACCAACTTAGTAATTCTACACAAAAGGAAATTTTTTGTGATGTGATGCATAATATTTTTTTAATCTGTAAAATCTTTCAGTATATAATAAGCCAAGCTCAAAAAAAATTGTGCCAGTTACTTGGGTGAATGCAATCCGCATATCAGTTGGAACAGCCACATGTCTCCAGGGGATAATGAAACAGGATAACCATGAACATGGCCCAAGGATAATCACTTGAGTCAGTAGCAAGGCATCCAGGAAGGTATAGCAACATGAATCGTTTTCCAATCCACAATGAAGTTATACAAAATAAAGTCCATCTTGTTGCTGAAAGGAACCACAGCCAGTAACTCCTGATCAACTACGGAAGATATTTAGACGGGAAAACAAGCCAACGAGTCACCAATGGAACAAGGAATTAGGCGTAGGTTGGGATTGGTCCATTTAAGTGTTGTTGTTGTTGTTGTTGTTGTTTTTCAAATTTTTTAACAGTTTTCAGTTAACCGGGAGCATGGGCTGTTATAAGGTTCTTGAACATCTATCTATAAGAGCCCATTCACATGACTTTTATGCTAAATGAACCCTACAACTCAAGTTGCAAAAGCAAGCTAACAAGGGCAGGTAAAGCATACATCTCTTTTACTTATTGACTTATTGTTCTCTAACTTAAAGCAACTAAAGATCCAAAACTCTTAGGAACTTTGATGGTTACGCTATAAAATTACCGTCCAACAGGATACACATCAACTGAGTTTCCCAAAAATTTGGTCTTCAACTTGGAAGTGACATCATAAATGAAGTGTTCATTTTCAGCACGCCCAGCACTCATTGGAGGGTGATGACACACCTGTAAAAGCAATTACAATCAACTACATTATAAACAGTAATTACAAAGGATACAATCTACAATAAGATTAACGTAGAAAAAGAAAATATAAACATAATGCTAATTGCCTATTTTAGAAACAGCACTTACGGATATTGCTAGGGAGAATGGACCGAAAATAACCGATAAATTGGAAAGAAAAGCAAGGGTAAGATCATAAATTCACCTGTTCTGCAATAAAAGTCATTCCACCATGATTAACCATTTCATAAGTCTCCCCAAGTATGGGGTTGAAAGGCTTCCAGGTACGCTGGTAGGCAAAGTAGACAGATATTGCCCATGAAGCTGCATGAAATATACACAATTCACGAATCAAATACCACACAAGCTAGAAGAAGTGCATATATATATTTCCAAAGAAGATAATACTTACAAGCATACACCAATCGCATGTAGGGATCCTCAGATTTGTCCGCTAGATCTAATAAGTAGGAGTACTCCATTAACTGCACAATACATTGAACAATTTGGGTATAAGCAGCAGTAAATAAACCAAGCAATTTGGCTTCCTTGTTCTCATAATGATACTAAGAGGGCATACCTCAGCCATTTTCTGGATCATGGTCATTGGTTCAAATATGAGAACAGGAAGTGTGACCATGGAGGTGATATCTGCCCCAACATAGTTTTGCATCATCCTCCAGTAACTATCACGATCCTGGATAAATAAATCAATTTCGATATAATAATAATAATAATAACTTTTTATGGATGTATAATTAAAAAACATTAAAAAACCTCTTGCTTCCATCTTCCTTTATGAGCTTCTTCTTCTGCATCTTCTGTTCCTCCGTCGGGGTTTATAACTTCTAGGCCTTCATAACCAATCAATCTGGAAGGAACAAATTTTTACTTTTTTTTAACTATAGATGCACAATTGAGTTGAATTTTCAACTTACCCATTAACTGATTTATGCATAGCGCTTCCGAAATTCGATATACTAGATGCAATTGAAGAGAAAAAACCACCACTTGCTTTCTCATCTTTCGAACCCATCTTCTTCTTTTTTCCCCTTGATCGGATTTGGGGGAGAGTTTATATAAAGAATTTGAAATTTTTTTTTTTTTATTATTATATATATATATCAGAAAGGAGAGAGAAAGAGAGGAACTTATTAGTTGGCGGTTTCTACTAGATCATTGCCTTTACTTTTCTAATGCTCTCTTATTCGATGCTCTCATCAAAAGTGTCCCTATTATATATTTATATATGACATATAATATATAAAACTAATCAAACTAATCACAATCCTTCTCCTTCGCCAATTTTTTTTACCATTGGTACATTTAATGGAATGGACTGGTTTGAGTTTTAAAAAATCTGAATCCAAACTAATAAGTTATATTGCAAAACGAAACAGAACTCATTTAAAATGAAAATTATAAAATCAATTAATTTGATAAATATATACAAAATTAATCATAAATATTACTAAAATATCATTTTATTCTGTTAAATCTAAATATTAAAATCCAAACCGTTTTTTATGAGTTTAACATAAGAAGAGTTGATTAAGATTTAACCGTTGGCCACTAGTGAGTGGGCTTAATACCCAGTGAGTCTTCGGTCAAAAGAGACTGCATGGGCTGGACTTGAGCAGCGATTAAAATCTATCGAAATACTTCCTCTCCTGCACATTCTGAAGTGGTAATAATAATTGGTTATTAATTTTGAAGAATGACGAAATCAGTAAAATCAAATGCTGCGAAACAAAAACAACAACAACAAGAGCAGCACAACGGTGAAGTTCCCCCCTTCAATTATTCCAAATTGTTAGATCCCGATGCTTCGTGGGACAAGGTATAAAATAATATATTGATTTTGATAGGGGTTTATGCTGTGATATTTGAGTTATACAACTTTGGTGGTTGCAGGATCAATTGGGTGATGTATTGCATTGGATTAGACAAGGGGCTGGCTTATTATGTGGATTGCTTTTTGGATCTATTCCTGTCGTTGGAGCTCTCTGGATCGTCATGTAAGTAACTTGACCTAACTATGCTTATGTTTTCGCTTAAACCATTACATGGGTAGAATTGCCATGCTTATGTTACTAGTATCTGTATCACCAAATTAATCAAGATACATTGAGACGGCTATGCTCACGTTGAATGATTATGATGGAGAATGAGGACGTAAGATTGTTTTATAATAAATCTCGGTTTCCGTTGGTTCTATATGTTAAGACTACTTAGTTGTTGTATTTTATGATATTCCTTGAGAGTTTTGAGTGTAGGACTTGTTGGTAACTATTCTCCACATTTCCAAGAGGCAAACAAGTAGGAAGTGGGAGTAACAAAAATTTTTAGTTTATTTGGAAAGTGTGTTCAGAAGAAAACAGCTTCATTATCTTATCTGTTATGTGAACAAGGAAGTTCCTCTGTTTGCCTTAGTAGTCGTACTCGCTTCTGATTGTGTCACTCATTTAGATTTGGTCAAATAAACAGTTTCTCGCTGCTTCTAGTTTCTTCTCTCGCATGCGATCCCAAGTTTTTCTAGCATGTGAGAGCATGCAAGTACTACTTAAGATTGGTGCAAGTACTACTCAATGAAAAGATCTTTGAGTTGTACATTAAGCTCCAGCAATTGCACATAAACTGGAATCCTAGAGATGATGTGGTGATTAATATCTTTTTGCTAGAACTCTTAGTATGTATTGATTTGAATACATGTCGAAAGGATTAGGAAGATTATCGGAAGGTTAAGGATTTGGAGAGAGGAAGCATTAGGAGTTGGGACTTTTTATCTTTATTTTTTCTGTTTCAAAGCTTGTCTGGATGGCTGTCACGTTAACCTTCTTTTCGCTTTTTTATCATTGCTTCCAGTACCCATCTTTCGTTAGTTCAGTTCTTCTCTAGTACAAACTTAAATTTGTATATAGATATGAAGCATCTTCAGATATCTCTGGGGAAGGTGATCAATTGATTAGGAACCTTGATGTGGAGGATAATCTTTGTGAAAGGTGTTGTTAGAATATTAAAGAATTGTTAGACTTCATCTTTCCTTGTCTATCAACCTTTCTTTGACTTGAAGATTTCTGTTATCCATGAGCTGTGGCGATGTTGTTCAAATTACCAATAAAAAAAATTGGTTTGCTAATCAATAGTGAGATGGTGCTGGAGACTTCAAATTTATTTACTTCACATTCACTTAGCCTTCCTACAGATTTATTTGTTTTTTACTTGTCAATTTGTCATCTAGTTGGTAACTATTTATTTTGTTTCTTAAATTTGGATTTGACAAGAAAGAGACTTCTTAATAGATTACTCACATGATAAACATCACTTTTCAGTATGGAATATTGTTGATAATATTTTAAATCGTAATCCTAGATGTTCTTTGTGGTATAACTTTTGGAATATAATGTAAATTGTTTTTCAGATTTCTGGTGCTATCTTCTGCAATTGTATATGGTTATTATGCAATTATACTAAAGGTTGATGAGGAAGATTTTGGTGGTCATGCAGCTCTCCTTCAAGAAGGACTATTTGCATCTTTCACTCTCTTTCTGGTACTTATTTCTTTATTTTATTTCTTTAAATTTCTTTCATTGTTATTATTTTCTTATTATTCAAGTTTTGGAAAAGAGTCGTCTTTATAGAATCAACTATCAAGAACCCGATGCTATGTTTAAACGATATTTTTTTTACCTTTTAGTAGATCATGCACCCATGTAGAAATAATTATAATACTTTTTTGTTGATTCTGCAGCTTGCTTGGATTTTGGTATACAGCTTGGCACATTTTTGATGGGCGATGATTTTGTTACCTTCCATCCTAGATCAGTTTTCTTCCTTTCCTTTTGTTCATCAACAATTGAAGGTTTGCTTGATATTTCAGCACCTGTTGATAATGCCAGCAAAACAATGGGAAAATGTCCATTTGGCAGCAATTTAAGTAGTTCAGTTTTCTTGCGTGGTACAATATCAAATTGCCCTATACCATTTCTTACATGGTACGGTATCAACTTCAGTCCATTTTTGGAAACAATTCTAAGAATATGTTACCGGAATAAGAATTGTGAAGGTGTGCTTGCTGCTAGGTTGGCTTATGGATATTCAAAATTTCTAGCAATATGTTTTAAAACCTATTGTGGTACTACATTTCATATGCAGCCTTGTTTAAGTTTTTATTCTAATCACTTCAGAGATCTCGGATAGTATCTGACTGAATACTGAAACAGCATTGTCATGTTACAACTTTTATGTCTGAGATAAACGGTTTTCGAGGTGCAGCTTAGTTGGCAGGTCAAAGTTACATTTGTAGGTGATATGATTGTATCAATTGTATGTTATGGGGTTGGTTTCTATCGTTACTAAATGTACTGTAACATCTGCACGAGGACTGCACCACACAGGGTAGAAGTTTCATGGAAAAAAAATTCCCCTGTAAATTAAGCAAACTCTAAGCCGAATATACAACGTACAAAGTATTCATCAGCAATTCAGCAGTAGTTTTCTTAATTGAGAATTTGAGATCATATCATCTACATGCTGCTGTGATGTAAAGAGTATGCTAGTTGGCGTAGATTGCTCATGGAGAAAAGCCTACCTGTGTAAGCGGTCTTCCGTATTTTTATATAAAAAACCCCAAATATGACTGCAGCCTGCCCCAAGCAAGTATTGGATGCTGGATTCCCATAGACTGCAGGCTGCACTGCAACCAGTTTTAACCATATTTGGACGGACGTTTTGTTTTAGGACTCGAGATCTCTACAACCGGGTACAGAGATCATTTCTGTAACCGTGTTATCTCACAGTCGATCCAAATCCGAGATGTGTGTGTGTGCCTCGATATCTGTGTGTGTGCTCTGAGATGTGTGTGTGTGCGCCGAGATACGAGATGTGTGTGTGGTACAGAGATCAATCTCTGTACCCAGTTATAGAGGAACCGGTCTCTTTGTTTTAACCAAAAACGGATCCGCAGAAAACAATAAAGTTTTCCAAGAATGCAGGAGCTATAATTCTAATTTTTCAATCATAAAGGACACTATTAACAAGGTCTGAGTTTTACACCTCAGAAATCCATTACTAGTGTCCGGGTCCTACATGTTTGGGCTTTTTGCCTTTTTTGTATATATGGGGAGACCCTAATTTCCCATCTAGTGGGGAAATCCTAATTGGCTCGGGGTAATACTCGTTAACCCTATAATCTATTTCCAAATGTTATGAAAATGACAGACCAGCTGAGTTACTCGGATATATCAGCATTAAGACAATCGAAAACGGTATCTTGAAAATGTGGTCTTACTGGGATCTTGTCTAAACACCCCTAGAATGCAATAAGGATGATGAAAGAACCCCTATTGGTAAAATCTCTCGAATGATCACAAAACAAGTTTTCTGGTCCATTCTCCACTAGATCTATCAAGGACATTGTCTTTAACAGCCAAAACACTTGGTTTGATGCAAAACTTCCTAAGTAGTTTACCAAACCATCCACTGGCCCAAGTCATCTCATTCTCCATCATGCAAGTGCTCAGCTTAAGCTCTGCTCATAGTTGTTCTGTCTCTGCCTTGGTGAAGATGCTATGCATGAAGAGCTTCCTTCATACTTGGGAGATTTGGTTCTCTTAAATGAGCAACTTGTTTGGCATGCTTCAACAAAACAAACTTGCTTTTCCTTCATTCCTAATTACTGTCACACGAAGGAATTCCTTCAACATCCATAATTTAGATTTTGATTACAAAGCGAGTGGGAAAGATTTTGAAGAATCAGGCACATTATATTTCCACTTGGATTATGCAGTGACTCATGGCCACCAGCATAGGAGGGTACGAAAATCGAAGCAGGCAAAGACATAGGGTCAGTTACCTTGTAGCATTCGACTCTGCCAATGCATTCATGGGTATAGCTGCATCACCAGTAATCTTTACAAGAACAAGAACCTTCTTTGAAATGATGGAACCGGTTACGATCTCTGACCACAATTTCCCTATTAAAAATCTTTGAAATGAGTTTTATGGCAGCGTGACAATCAACACAAACCCGCAAGTTCTTCACAACTCGTAGCGTGGTCCCTTTATCAGTGGCTATAAGCCCAAAGGCGATAGCCAACTTCTCACTGTGGTAAAATAACGCCTTCTCTTTCTCCTCGTCTTCCACATCAAAAAACACCTCAGTTGTGCTTGCAACATGGCCTGCCAAACTCAACAACTTTGAGATGTGCTCTATCATCTTATAAATTTCACCAGACCGTGGATGGATCTTCTCCTCTACTCCAAACTCATGAATCTCACCATCGATCTCAATGGAACTACAGCCAGGAAGTTTTCTGATCCCTTTTGCCTTCATCAACTTTCTTACCTCGGCAACATTATCCCATTTACCTGCATTAGCATATATGTTTGACATAGCAGCCAAGTAACCCCCATCTTGAGGATCAAGTTCAACCAGGTGTTTGCTGGCACACTCAGCTAACTCGACATTGCCGTAGATTTTACAAGCATTAAGGAGGGCACCCCAGACCCCAGTGTGGGGAACGAGTGGCATGGATTCAATGAATGTGTAGGCTTCGTTCAACAAACCTGCACGACCAAGGAGATCAACGATGCACCCGTAGTGCTCTAACTTGGGAATGATGCCAAACTTTTGATGCATTGTATCAAAACATCTACGCCCTTCATCTACCAACCCTGCATGGCTACAAGCACACAACACTGCGATCATTGTAACTTCATTAGGCATCACACATTCATCCTGCATTCTAAGAAAGACTTTCATTGCTTCTTTACTTTTCCCATTCATGGACAATCCCATGATCAACGCATTCCAAGTCACAGTGTCACGACTTGGCATGCAGTTAAAAACATGTTGAGCACTTTCCAGTTCACCACATTTACAATACATGTCTACAAGTGTAGTCCCCACGATAGCATTCAAACCAATGCCACTTCTATCAATGTAAGTATGAACCCATTTCCCCATATCCAACGCTCCAACTTGACCACAAGCAGAAAGAACACTCACTAGTGTCACCATATTAGGCTTTACATTCTCCATCTGCATCCGATTAAAAAACAACATAGCTTCATTAATCCTCTTATTCTGAACAAGTCCACCAAGAACTGAATTCCAAGACACGACATCTCTTTCAGGCATCTCATTAAAAAACTGAAGCACAAATTCCGCTTCGCAATATTTCGCGTACCCACCCAACAATGTATTATAAGTCAATATATCCTTAACTGGGGCTCTATCAAACACTTTCCTAGCTACTCTAACATCCCCTATTTTCACATACCCAGCTACCATTGTATTCCACGCGACGAGATCCTTTACCGGCATTTCCTCAAAAAAATTCCTAGCCATTTCCATATTACTACCACCCTGATTCACATAACCAGACATGATGGCAGTCCAAGAAACCGTATCTTTAACCGGCATTTCGTCAAACACTTTATGAGCTACACTCACACTCACACAACTCACATAAAACTCAATCAAATTCGTCGCAATGAAAACATCGACACTCAAACAAACCTTAATAACTTGCCCATGCACCCATTGACCTTTTTTAACAAGCCCCAAATCAGCACAAGCTCTAATAACAAAAGGAAACGTAAACTTATCAGGTTTAACGTCTCGCAATCTCATTTGTTCAAAAAACTGAAGGGTTTTGTTAGGTTCTTTGTTCCGTAAATACCCTCTAATCATCATGTTCCAAACAAAAGAATTTGGTTCAGGCATTTGATCAAATATTCGGTTTGCATAATCCATTGTGCCTAGTAAAGCACAATGAGCTGCAAAATTGCCAATAGCATAGTTGCTTTGGTGCAAACTGGATTTTATAAGATGGACGTGAAGGGTTTTTAAGTGGTTTAAGGATTTGGGTTGTTGTTTTAATAACGTTAAAGTTAGTTCTCTTTGCATTTGTTTTATTTATTTCAAGCAAACCATCCATTGAGGTTCCTTCTTACTAGTTTTAGGGAATGAGGGTTTTTCTCAAATATATATATATATATATATATAGGTTAAATCTATGGTGCGCAGGTCATAGGCCACTCATACCAAAGAGTGCGTGTGTATTGCATGTCAAAAATACTGATCCAAAGTCCCACATTACCTGCGCACCGTACATTGAAGACATGCCCAATCGGCGGAGCCAGGAATTTGAGTGAGGGTGAGCCACCCAAACAACCAAACATACAAAAAAATAATTAATAATAACTAATTTCTTTTAACTAATAATTCAAACTTAACCTAACCACAAAATAACTATATTTCGAACATCAAATATCTTATAAAATGATACAATAGGAACATTGGATCAAGAGTCTCTAAAATATAATGTCCAGAGAAGAGGGCAAGAGCCGGTAGAAAAGAAATGAACAACTAGACAACGAGGAATATTGAAGTGGAGGGTAAATGCCAACGCTTAAGGTATGCAACAACCCGCGAGAAACTTGAGGAGGGTGGCAAGCGAGTATTGTTCGCGAGAGTAAAAGATCTCAATAGGAGCATTTTAACATTTTAAAACCCACCATTGAACAAATATATAATGAAAACGCTTAGTAGAACAAGATCGCGGTGCAAATTCCTTCTTGAACACGTCTGAAGCGACTACCAAACGTCCTATTAACCAAGATCACATACGGAGTTTACCAGCTTCACTAACGAGTAACGAGTCCATTTCCACAATCTTTGACCAAAAGTCATCATATCCACATACCACATAAGGACCTATTTACAGTCATTATTTTCCAACACCCTAGCATGGGTTGGAACATCTTCAATCTTCATAAGGAACACCAATATGCTGGGATCTTGCATCTGGCATAAAAACTCATCCCTAAGTCCCTAACACAACCTCTATTGACTAAAAAAAGTAAACTCCACCATTTAATTAAACACACCTCAGGTCTCGATTCAATAAATACATGACAACCATAATTAACACTAGAACACATTGACTCCCCTAAAAAACTCCTAAATACAACCAGAAATAGACCTAAAATAGACAACAGACAAATTGCCCTTACAGTTGCAAACCTAAGTATTTAGTAAATTCACAACAAGAAATTAAGTAAGAGTTGCCATTAAATAATATGGTATATGAATCAGTACAAAAAGATCAAAAAGAAGACAAGAAACCAAATAATGTGAGTCTTACCTGGATTATCTAATAAGAAGTCAAGAAAAGTAGAAACTTTTTAGTAGAATAATTGAGAAGGGAGTTAAGTAGGAGAAGTGGAGTGCCTGAGGTTTGTTTGGGTTTATGGTGTTTTTTTTTCCCTTTTATTTTGTTTGTTTGTTTTTATTTTTATTTTTGGTTCGACTGATAGTATATTTTTTTTTCCGGAAAGTTGAGGGTGAGCCAGGGCGTACCCTGGGCCCCCCCTGGCTCCGCCACTAAATTGCCCATACATATATATATATATATCTAACTACTTTAAAGAAAACTGTCTCGTGAACAGTGATATTTTCCTCTTATACCCCTGAACATATTTGGTTATTACAATTATTATTAAAAGGTAAATGCGTAAATAAGATATGTTATGGAAGGGTAAGACCGGTATTTGACCGGTAAAATTTAGACGTTTCCCCCTTGATTTAGCACATTATCCTCAGTTTTGCAAATATTTACAATATTGCCACTGTCCAAAAAGCTGACACGTGGACTCCTCTTTTCGAAATTGAAACATTGCCCTCATTTTTTGTGAACAATTACAGCATTACCACTGCCCAAAAAAACTGCCCGCTCACGTGGCGTAGCCACATGTCAGTTTGCTAGTATATATATAGGTTTCATTACACCTATTGGACAAAATGAATTATTTTTTCCAAACCTAGTCCATGACAAAAAGTTTGTGTAGGGGTAGTTTGGTCATTTTACGTTGCAATGTTGCATTGAAAATATAATCGCTGTGTAAGATGTGTCCATCAATGTCGCTGATGTATATAGGATGCCAAGGGTATCTATAATTCGAACAGATATATAATTCCATGCAAAAAAAGTGGACGTCAATAGTACTAAGATTTAGATTCATTCTTCAACTCAGACACCACATCCTACTTCCGAGTTCCGACTACATTGTGAACTCTATATATAGCTGTTTCCATACACAAGTTGGCCTGTTCTAGCTTCCCTTCGAATCATGGCAATGGCTGTGCTTACGGTGGTAATGAAAAACTATTCTACTACTTTTCTCCCTATTATTCTGTTTTCATTAATGGTTTTACTATCTCCAGTTATTGCAAATTCATCCCCATTCAACATCACCATAGGTTCATCTCTTTCTACTTCATCCGCTGAAAATAGTTATTGGCTCTCGCCCAACGGCACCTTTGCTTTTGGCTTCTACCAATTACCTAGTACCGCTTCAGCAGATCAATACATTGTTGGAATATGGATCCCTAAATCGTCTAGTAAGACCTTAGTGTGGGTTGCTAATCGTGATGATCCTCCGTTCTCTGCCCCCTCATCTATTCTTTTTACTCAATATGGTAACCTTGTTCAAGTTTCGGGTACTAAGGAAATACCATTACTATCCAGTGTCCAAAGCCCAGCTTCGTATGCCATGTTCCTTGATAACGGTAACCTTGTGCTATACAATTCCTATTCTCACATAGTATGGGAGAGTTTTGATTTTCCAACTGATACTATTCTTCCTGGGCAGACACTTAAATCTGGATTTTCTGTCGTCGCTAAAAATTCTCCATCTGATTATTCCACTGGGAGGTATAGTTTGAAAGGGGAGAAATTAGGTGCTGTTAAAGTATATGATGACAAAGACTTTCATCACCATAGACTTGTTCGTATGGAGATGAAGTTAAATTCAGATGGTCGCCTATATCTTGTCGGTTGGAATGGTTTGACAGTGACGAACTTGACCAAGGGAGAGGAGCACAATGAAACCATGGCTGGGAACCGAGTAGTGTATAGGGCAACAATGGACTATGATGGAGCTTTCAGTCTGTATGAGGAAAAACTTGGTTTCCAGATGGAGAAGTTGTGGAGTCTGAATCAGCATGTTTTTTATAAAAGTTGGGTATGGTGGGCTTTATTAGTCATCATGCTTTGTATCGTTGGCCTGGGGTTGTTGGTGCTCTGTTTGGGAGGGATCTATCATCTTTTTGATTTTGTTAGACGGACCCTGAATTGAATGTCTGGGCGTGCAAGAGTATATGCAACTCAGTAATTGAAGTGGGGGTCCGGTAATAAAACTTCTGTGAAAAGCTTGGAGGTGCGAACTCTTATAGTCTGGTTATTTTTCTAGCAAATTACTAATACATTATGTCACTTTTCCAAATCTTTGACAAAATTACTGGGATGGAAGATAAAATACTCGTGGATTCCACACCTATCTACCTGTTGAATGTTGATATAACTGCTTCTGGCTTCTGCAGCAGTGGTTGTGGTACTACCTCGGACTGTCCAGAAAAGTGTAGTCTTGCTTAATGATGAGGACCTTTTTCGAGAATTCCAGAAAGTTATAAGTAGGAGAGTGAAACGAAGTAGATTAAGGGTAAGGATTCTTATTTATTTGTAACTGTAGTTAGATAATTTTTGGAATCGGAAGTGTTTCTATTTATTGATAATTTGAATTTTGTTCTCCAAGTTATTTGAGTTTTAGCTAAACCACATATTAAGGGTGTACTAGCCATTTGGCCCGGCCTATGGCCGGACTTGCTACATAGATAGCTAATGACTCAAAAGCCTAAAGTCCACTTGAATAAATAATATATGTATACTTTGTTTGAAGGGTTTATATTTTTCTAATTTTTTTTTGAAGGGTTTTGACGAAGGGTTTTATTTCTATTTTTGGGTTATTATTGTCCTAGATAACAATTCTTATCATCCTCACCTATATAAATTATATCAAAATATAACGCAACAATCAAAGAATATAACACATACTTAAAATATACCATATGTTTAAGCGATAACCGAATTATATTTCATCTCCTTCAATTAAAGTTGCAACTTCATTGCCAGTTGGCAGGTTGTATTGTCTTCCATCACTCTGCCGAGAATTAATAAGTCTTAGGCGGACATCAATCATTTCATCTTCTTTAAATCTGTCTTTTGCCATCCTAAAAGACTGTACAACTTTACTGTATTGATCAAACATTTTGATCAATCCATCAACAATTACAGGATCGGCAACTTCATTATCTTTTTCATTGAATATTTGCATCCTATTCTTTAGTTCATTTTGAGTATCGTATACATATAACTGGCCAAATTGAGGTGGCTTATTTTCAAATGGAAGAAGAGACCCGATTTTATGATGATTTTGCCCACTTATTCTGAAAACGAAAGGACCTTCTCCATTATTGATAGTTTTATCTATCTTGCCTCCTGCAGAAGTAAATTGAAACATGGAGTTGTATGTCCGTATATATCTTCTAAATTTAGTAGATCTTGTTCCTCCTTTCAAGTCCAAGAGTTATTAAGAAACTCAGGGGCATCCTCAAATAGTGAAAATTGAACTTTTCCTTCTCCACAACATAGAGAGAACGTTGGAACAGATGATCTTTCTTTGTTGTTTCTTTCTTCTTTCCAAAGAATTGCTCCACAATACATACACTCTTCAATTGGTGGTCCAAAGTCATAAACGCCTAAAATATAAAAATTATTAGTGAACTTGACAAACATTATGAATAAAATATTATAACTGAAGAAAAAAACACATACCATCAATGTTAGTATATTTGCTTTCACTAATATTTGAGATTTGAGATATTGAAGTCATTATACGACACATAGCATCTGTAAGATTCAAAGTACCTGTTTGGTCTGCGTAATAAAAATTATCAAATTTCGTAAACTTTAATTTTCAAATGACTATAGAATACAATTTTACCTTTGGTTAAATGATTGATCTGTTGCTCATTTAATTCCTGTGTGTGTGTATCGATTCCTCCATAACAGAATTTGTCTATGTATTTTCTTCCTCTGTAATAAATGCATAAAGGAAAGTATAAGTATCAGTTTCCTACATCTACAGAATATCTTAAAATCAAATGAGAATAAAAAACAGTATATTTTGATTTGGAAAGTTACATACCAATGCGACTTTGATATTCCATTAGCTGTGGATGTCTTCTTCTATGCTCTTTTAGCACTTCTTCTCTATGGCTGTTGTTTATACTTGCAGACATCATAATTCTTCTATAACGCTTAAGGTTAGACCCTTCAATATATTCTCATAAAGTTAGACCCTTCAATATTTTATTTTGTTAGAATATTTATCAAGTGTGTATAATAAAAATGAAAACTTCGTACCATTATTGTTTTTCAGTGCAAGAATACATTGTCTATTGAACCGAACAATTCTAGAGGTATATCTTTTTTCGTCATCCATATATAAGGTAAACCTGAACAACTCTTCCTCTCTTTGGCTAAAGCTTTAACTCCTCTTATAGCTGCTGCTTATCTCTGAAGGATAGGAATCACCCACCATCTCTGTTGGTTCAACTCGAGACGAATATCAATCTTATTCACTACAGCTGATAATGATTTAGAAATTGTCTTCTTGGACAGCACTTACTTGACTGTATCAGCAACTTTTGGGGATTTCTTAGCAACTGTGTAATCTCAAACTATAAAACAGTTTGTTTACCGTAAGATATGTTTGGTTCAACTCGAGACGAATATCAATCTTATTCACTACAGCTAATAATGATTTAGAAATTGTCTTCTTGGAAAGCACTTACTTGACTGTATCAGCAACTTTTGGGGATTTCTTAGCAACTGTGTAATCTCAAACTATAAAACAGTTTGTTTACCGTAAGATATGTGACACTGAAGAGGATCTTGAGCGACAGAAAAAACAGTTTGCTTACCGCTTTTGTTGAGAGATTTTGTTTGGTATGAACTGGTGAGGAGAAGATTTATAAACACTCAAATATCTGTCAGTTATAGTAGTAATAGAGTTCTAAGACTTCTGCTTTAGACTTTTAATTGTATAAGATTTCTAATTGTGTAAGAACTGAGTTAGCTTTAGACTTTTAATTGTATAAGACTTCTTAAATTTATCCTTGGACATTCAAGTTGAATTTCTATGCAAGTAAGATAACGCTATTTAATTTGTGTTTTTTGGATAGTAAAAAAGGTTATTTAATCTTAACATTTGTACTAATTTATTGGGTTATCTACTTATCTGAATAAAGAGTGTGAAACAAAATCAACATGAATATTAACATAAATAGATCCTATATAATAGGAAACTTTTTATTTGCACGATGTTCTTGACAATGTATGGTGAAATTAATAGCAAGACCCTTACATGAACTGCGAAAAACAACAACTGATGGTTGCTGGCCTATCTGCTGCATGGCGGGGACAACTGCTGCACTATGGCTTCTAGATGACAACTAAGGCTGGCTAGCTAAAGGAATAGCAAGTGTATGCGTTTGTGATATTGGTCGGTAGTGAGTTGAAGCATTGATGTAAATTGGAACTCACCATAAGAAGATGGTGCAAACTACATGAGTCTAATGACAATAAATGAAAGATTAGAATTCATCCAACACTCTTAAGTAAACAACATCTGATACATACACATAAACACAAACTCATACATCAGTATATCTAAGATCTGAAGATCCTTCTTTATTCGATTGTCGGAGTTAGACTGCTTTTCCCCTTTCTGGTTAGGTACTTTCGAACCCGAGCCTTCCAGCTCGTACTGCTCACACTCCTAGATCTTCACGGCACCTCCTCCACCATAGTGTGAGCTCCGAGCAGCTCCGAAAAGCTAGGCCTACTTAAAAATTAGCTTTCAACAACATCAACAACACCACGAAAAAAGTAGACTATGGTTGCCCACTTATCTGATCACAGGTGAAATCCCTTCGCTTCGCGCCAGGCTTGGAAGCCGTAAGTCAGGCTCCCTTCGCCTTATCTCTTTGAGTCGACAGAAGTAGTAGCAGCTAACAGGAACACTTTGTTGAAACTTCTCTTCAAACAATAGAATGTAACGTAAGAAACGCCTTTAACTGAAAATGGCCAAACAAGGATGACACTGCATTTTGCCCATGAAGTAGCCATAGCAGGTTTCGCAAGAAGAAACAATCCTGATGATAAGGTAACCACATACATAAAGAATGATCGCGCACATGAGTCAGCAAACTAACATTTGTAATAATAGCAAAAGAGTAAAGCAAAAATCACAATCTCGCAGCTCATGAAGCTATAGAAAACATAAGGTAATTATTAAACCATGAAACATGATAAAGATAATTATGTAAAAGTGAGCCAATTACCTGGAATTCCTCAAAAGTAAGTTTGGGAATGACATTTGGATCACCACCACTATCAACCACATATGTATTGTCTGGGAATAAGGCCTGCAATTAATTGCAACATAAAAGAAAAGAAATAAGGGATATATTCTGACAAACTCCACATTTAAAGTGTCAAAGAGAATCCAGCAGGTCAGTCTAGTAGAACCATAGGAACAGAATTATCAGACTAAATCCTAAAAGTTTATTTTCACCGCAAACTTAAGCCAAGTGTAAGAAAATATAGCAAGCCAAGAAAACTTGATTAAATTGTGCAGTTAAAGCAAGTTCAAGCATTTATTAAGTGAAATCACTTTTCATCTTAGAAACTTTCAGCTGCTAATGGCAGATGCCTAAACTTATTAATTTATTGGTTCAGTATATCAATACACTGATAAAACAATGTCTGCAAGGGATCACATTGTAAAATAAATAAATTACATTATAGTCACCATGCTGAAATATCTCTGGCTCACATTAGCAGTGTATTTCTCGCTTACCTGTTGAGTGGTGTATTTCTAAAGATGACCAAGTTAGCAGTGTATTTCTAGCTTACCTGTTGAGCGGTACGACCCAGTATGTTATCAAGTTGGGAATATACCTCTTTCATTTCATTGAAAACTACACCTAAAATTGACAAAAGAAAAGAGTTTAAAAAGTAAGAAAATGATGAAAGAATAACTGTTTAATCATTCAAAACTCGTGTCACCGAAAGACAAAATACAAAGTTTTTTTTTTCTAAATCAAGATAAGATTGAAACCTTTAAAAGATATATCTTTGAAGGATTGTTAAGCTCGTAATGCCAACCCTCTTGCTGAAATGTCCGAAAGTCCTCCACACATTTTGGAAAAAAACAGACATCAAGGTACACATCGACTAAATTGTAGAAATCCTGAAGTAGAAACACAAAATCCTTGAGTTAATCTGAAGATACATTTAAGACTAAGCATAAACGGATATAAAATTTTCTTCATCTTAGTGTTTGTGGAAGCAACTGGGTAGCAAAGTCCCTATCGGGATACGTAAATGCATTCAAAAATGTGTTTAGACTCCCTTTCAATAACTCAATGAGCGGTTCCTTCAAAGGATATTTCCTTGACCCACACAACACACTATGTTCTAGTATGTGAGGAATTCTAGTTGAGTCCTTTCTGCATTTAAATTGCTATCACCATTTAATTGGGCCTAATGCACTTACAAAAAACCAAAGAGATGAATAATTAAATTAAAACTTTACGGAGGAGTCGCGAAAAAGCGACACCAAAGACTTTATTCTCATCATCATTAGAAACGGACATGACTTCACAACCAGTCTTCTTATGTCTAAAGAGAACAGCTTTAGATTTACATTCATTAATAACTTGTTCAGACACTTTCTCAAAACCCAACTTCTCAGCTGCCTCATCTTCAACCCCACCACCAATATCTAAAAAAAACAAACAAATTAGTTTTTTAATATATATAACAAAGAAAAAAAAAAAAATATGAGGATTGATATACAAAAGAAAATGAACTTGGAGAGATGTTAGGAGAAGTGGAGACAGCATTAACTGGAAGAGAAGAGAAGTTGTGTTTTTTAAAGTGGAAAGAAGGTGACGTTTAGGAGAGAAAAGCGAGTTGCAACCGCTGTGGTGGTGGCCATGGCTTGAGGCTAATGTGTACCAAGTGTGGTGGTAATGGCGGTGAATAAGAAGTGGTAGGTTTTGTTTTTTTTTTTTTTTTTTAAATGCGGAGAAGAGTTTTGTTTTTTTATCTTTGTTTAGGTTACTAACAATTGAAATCTGCAAAAAAAAGGGCGTAGCTTTACTTTTTTTAAGCCGAATTATAGTAAAATCTGATGTGTCATTCTCAGAGAAAAAATGGGGGCTGACGTGGGTCACTGGGAGCATTTTCCACTACTCAGTATTAATGGTCTTTGATATTATAGCCTATGATTCTTGTATATATTCTCTGTTACTATGTGTTATGTGTATATACTGTATGAAGAGAAGATGATTAAAACAGTTAAAACACCTCCCATCTTCCGGTCTTGCCCTTTCAATTTTTTAGATAGTATTTTTCAAAATAATAATGGTTGTTCTATGTAGTATATACTAGGTTCTTGCAAGTCTCATTGCAACATCTATTTCTATGTTGATTGCAAATTGAACGAGTATGTAAAAGTAAACGGACCAAAGTCAGGATTGCTGTGGAACCGATATGAGAGCTGTCTGCAGTATCTTTCGGAAGCGCACCTAAAATATCAAGTCTGAGATACAAATTGCGCACCTCAGGCTGCAATACTTGTTAGAAGAATCTTTACTGTTCGTCAATGAGTAATAAAGGGACGAGACCCTCTGAATAAATACACAATAGCAGTCGTAGCACTTCTTACACCCTCTGTTGCTTTTCCTTTGTCGTAGAAGGTAAGCGTGCATTGTTTTCTGGCTGATCTTATAGTGGATTTCTGTACAAAATTCATAAGCATCAGGCCATCAGCACATGTGAAAGGTCCAGCCGTCCAGGAAACCTATGTAAATTAGGCCTGACACAAGATGTTGTCCAAAATTGAAGGAGACAAGAACCATGTTGCTGGTTCAGTTTATGAACAGAAATGAACTGAAATTTTATTCAAAATAAAAAAAAGTTGCCGCCACTTTGAGATAAGTTTATATTGACCACATGCAAATATTTCTTGCCTTAGGTTTATATATCCCTTGTGTCCTCTCTGTGAACATAAAACGATATGATGGAAAGGCCACCGAAAGGGTGCTATACTGATATTGCTAAACACTACAACTTTGAACACTTGTGTAACATTCACTGTCGAAGAAATGAATGTTTGGAAGGCAACGTTTTCCTTTTCAGTACTTACAGTTGAAAGTTGAAACTCTTCTAAATGGTGCATAGAGTGAAATAGTGTGTTTTCCAAATGGTGTTACAGCTTTTGAACAGACACCATTGCCTACAAAAGTTCTGTTCACTCTTGCCAATTTGTCTGTCTCTACGTCTTTGTGTGTTCTGATGTGATTTCTCTATAATTCGAACAGATATTGTAAGAATTTTGATTCATTCTTCAAAGCAAACTAATCTTTCTTTCGTTAAGTTGGGACGACAAAGAATCCCATTTTTTCTATTAGGAGTATTCATTCACAAGGTATTCTGTATTCCTTTGCTATAGAATGAATTACTATTACACTACTCTTCTTCTCTTGTCCCTGCTCCTAGCATCTACAGTTACTGAAAATTCATCCCCATCCAACATAACCAATTAGGCAATTAACCATAGGTTCATCTCTTTCTACTTCCCCAACGAGACTAGCTAGTTATAGGCTATCGCCATCTGGCACCTTTGCTTTTGGTTCCTACCAAATACCTAGTACCGGTCGATACATTGTCGGGATATGATATGGATCCATAACCCATCTAGTGTGGATTGCTAACCGTGAATCCGTGATGATTTCCCATTCTCCAGTCCATCATCCATTCTTTTCTTTATATATGGTACTCTTGTTCGTGTTTGGGGTGCTAAGGTAATATCAGTCAATTATCTAATGCATGCTTAGTAAACAACTACTGTAGACTTGTTTCATATAGTACGGCAAAGTTTTGGTTTTCCAACAGCTACTGTTCTTCCGGGACAGACTTAAATCTGGATCTAGCCTCGGATCATTCCAGTGGGAGGCATAGTTTGAAATCCAATAAATATGGTGTTCTCGAAATAAATGATGACAAAGGAGTTGTTGTATCCAGTAAAATATACTCACCTAAATTATTCTATATCGAGATGAAGTTCAATTCGGAAGGTCGCCTATATCTTGCCGATTGGGACGATTTGATAGTCAAGAAATTGATTAACAAGCGAGAGGAGCAGAGTGGAAACATGGATGAAATCCCAGTATTGTATAGACTATAGAGCAACAATGGACTCTGATGGAATTTTCCGTTTGTTGGGGAAAAAATTGGTTTTCAGATGAAGTTGTGTAGTCTTAATTCTAAACATAGTAACGGGTACACTCTGAAGTGGTGGTTTCGTTTCCTCCTGATGTGTCTTTCGGGATTGTCTGCACTTGCTGGTCTATATATAATCTATCTGTCGATAAACCTGTAGTACAGTGATTTATAACTACTACTCTGTTCGATTCTGAATTCTGATGAAGAATACATACATACATATATAAATGTAAAGCGGCTAAAATTAGAATTGCCATGAAATCTACAAGAGGATCGTCTGCTTTATCCTTTACAAAAGCAGCATTGCTTCAAATCAAATATCAAGCCTGACAGACAAAATGGATCAATCATTCGATGCCACAATGGCATAAGGCTGCAATACTTGTTAAAGGAAGTTTTACAGTTCGTCAATGAGTAATAAAGATGAAACTACTGTACACACCATTTGAATAACATACACAAAACGAGCACTTGTAGCATTACATCTATCTCTGACGTCTGTTGCTTCCTCTTTGTCGTAGAAGGTAAATGCGACCATAGACCCATTGTTTTCTGGGTCTTGTAATGGATTGCTGCAGAAATTCATGTACATGATGTAACATTTTAAAAACATGGTTCAGTAAATAGATGTAAACTAGGCCTATTTTGGTAGCTCATGTGATACAAGATTAAAAGGATTTGGTCATTTCAACATCGCATCTTTTCAATCACAGCTTTGGAGCTGGACCAAGAACAATATTTTAGGCAGTTCTATTATTGTAAACCATTATTTTTCATATATATATATTGATACAAGGCCAAAACTAATAAGTTCGTATCCTTTTTTTCTCCAAACTTCTTCTCCGTTAACAACAATACAATTTTACTTCAACATTAGCAATATCATTCAACTAGGTAGTTACTGTATATAATACATTAGGTAAAACAGAAAGGATATAAAATCCAGCCAAAGTTATAACAATGTCTATTTCTTCATTGGTACTGCTACCAACTTCATAGCTGAATGCAGTGTTATCATTGAAGGCTTAGAAGTTTCACTCAGTAAGGGAAGAAGCTCTATCTGGATTGAATCAGACTCCAAAGCAGCAGTCACTGCCTTCAATTCTGGGAAAATTCCATATGGCAATTGAAAGAAAAACGGCGGGGCATAACGACCAAGCGGACCACACTCAGAATCACTAGCACATGGAGAGAAGTGAACTTCTCAGCAGACAAGGCAGCGAACTTCGGTGTGGAGCTACCAGTTAACAATAGCTTTTTGTGTGAAGGTAAACCCCCATGGATTTATAAATGGGAGGTCCCTGATCAGGCCTACTATAGATTTGACTAAGCTCGAACACAGAAGTTGGGGTCTTGAACTCTACACTCCTGTATACAATGTATACCTCTTTTTACATTAATACAATTCAAACCTACTTAGCGAAAAAAAAATCTTCATTTGGTTTTTCATAACTTTTATTCTGTAACCTCTTAAATCCCCTTTTCCCTGTGAAGGTGTGAAACTGAACCCAAGACCTTGGCCCCAAACTCCCAACTCTCAACCAGTAGGCCACTGGACACCTTCAACGTCTAACAAATATAATTGTGTGAGAGAGATCCCTTGTGTTCATTTCTGCACAAGTCAGCTAACTCACTGGTAGTACACCATGCCCAGATTGATAAATCTCTAGACACATGTACGGGCCACTAGCCTACTAATAGTGATATTTTCATTTTTTTTACTTGGCCTAAAATAAATAAAACTAAAGGGCATAAACATGTTTCTGCGGGTTCTTTGTCTAACAAGTCCAAGTGGCTTGCGGATAATCTTCCTAGTGCTATTATGTCGACTTTATGGAAAGAAAGAAATATGAGGATCTTTGAGCACAAGGAGAAAGAGATACATAAGATAGTGGAAGAAGTCAAAGAATTGTTGTTCGAGTGGGCTAGTGTGTGCCCAAGCTTCCGGGGAGTGGGTTATGTAGATTTCTATGTGATTGGGATACTCTTGTAACTTAAGTGTACGAGTGGGTATGATCGAGTAGCTACTTGCTACCTAAGATCTATATGCAATTTGTAATGTGTAACCTTTTGATCTATAATGAATAAAATTGAGTTTTACTGATAAAAAAAAAGCATGTTTCTGCAATATGCTACAAGACTCCTCTTCTACAAAAAATATTTTACCCAGATCTCAACTATTTGCTCTACACTTTTACACAAACTTGATTGAATGTGCATGAACAGTATGATTATAATGTAACCACAATACTTCCTACAACAGAAATCTTAGGAAAAAAATAAGAATAGACAAGTGCACTAAATGTTCACCTCGACCTTGGGGCGGAATTCCAGAGAGCATTCACATACATGACAAGCTGTCCTATGTGGAGCATGGTTGGATTGATCTGCCCTCACGAATGCAAATACCTGAAAGGTAGTACATAGATGAGCTCTATCTGAAGAGATGACTAGAGAAAACTTTTTGATCAAAGAAAGAAACAAGAATAAAGATGAGAGGATGAAACAAAAAAATTTGATTTCAAAAGGTTTGAAGTCAATGTAAGCTACGATTTATTATTGCTAACCTCCTCCCCACAGTTTGGGCATGGACCCTTTAGAGCGACCAAGTCATTCCTCCAAAGGCGTTGAAGTGCTCCAACTGTAAAAGGTGATGACAATTATGAGTGATATCAACCTAACATGCAAGTAGAGATAATATGTTCCTCGGCAGTATGAAAGAAACACCAGAGACTATAGCAATGGGAAATCGACTTGGTCCACCATCAAGCACACCAACATTTGGAATTTTGTCTAAGAAAATTGATCTCCTAGCAGTGAAAACATAAGCATGGCTAAATCAATACAATATGATTCTTAGACATCATTATTTAGAACGGAATTCGCTTTCCCCAAGTATATAATAACACAAATTTACAGCTACAATTAGAGCCATCACATCATTCCTCTTGGTATAGACTATTTATGCCCTTCAAAAGCATTTGAAATCACGGATTTTTTCTTTTTTACTTTCCACTTCATTTTTCATTCCCCTCTTCAGCTTCAAGTCATTGAAACCGTAATAAAAAACGCAAGGACAGGCAACCTCTGACCTGCGTTGCACCATTGCTTAGGACCACAAAAAGACTATCTACTTCCCATGGAAATTTTAGATATTCAAGAAATCTAAACATGTTTTACACAATGATGTCATGAATTTTAAGATGCAATTGTTGTTTTCCATTTCAGCATAGAAATCCCAAGATAAGTTAGAAAGAAACCTTAAGTCCCAAAATCCTCCAACTTATATTCCAGTAACATCTTTTGAATAAAGTTATCCCGTAAGGTTATATATAGTTTATACATCCCAATATCATGTTATGGATTCATATCTTACAAAGTAGGACCTTCCTGTTCATATAGTGAAAGATAAATAAGCTAGAGGTAAGTAACTTACCAGAAGCTGATGCGATTGGATAACCAACTATGGATCCCACTACCAAAAAGAGAATCCGGTTCACCATCGCAAGAGATTCTAATGCGGTTTCTGTGCCACTTGAGAAAAGTCTTGAATGGAGCGCATCTTGATAAGCCAGAGCAACTATATAGTGGACTGGTACAAGAAACACTAAACTTCCAAATGCGAGAAGTAACATCCATACACTTGCTAATGCCCAAACCTGTGAAGGATCTTCCTGCCCTACACCCCGTCATTTCCAATCTTCAAATGAAGTAAAACAACGAGTGCCCCAATGAAGTAAATAAAAGTAATTAACTTTACTATATATATGAATGCATGTATGCTCCCTTATTTGATGGATTATTGGTGCGAGGGAAAGGGTAAGGCCAAATGCAACGTATATTGAAGTAGTAAGGAATAAAGACTACTTGATAACCCATAAGTAGAGATTGGACTGAGTAGAAGAACACTACTCCTGTATACTGCCCCTCAATAGTTTGATCAGGCTATAACAATGATATAGTATCACATATGAATGCAAATACACTACAAAGTGTTCACATATCAGACTGCCTCATTTTCAACGAGCTTTGACTCCATATGCAGCAGCAGCCCATGCACCAAATTACTGATCCATAACAAGTATAACAATAAAATAACTAATATATGGGGAACAGCTATGCATAAAACTAGTTCATGCCATTATCAGAAACCCTCTAATATACTTGTGTTTTTATGAGATTGTAGGCATATGATGATCCTTTCGTTGCACATTCATATTGGATTTGAAAACTTATAAATGAATATCTGTTTTATGTATAAAATTTCTACGAGACCTTTCTCCCAACACCCTTGATACTGGCTTATAAACACCAAACGCTTGCTTACAAACATCAAAACCAATAATTATAAATCTAACCCTACGTTCTCGTTCAATACGATTTCCCGAACCGCATGAATATTCCCACTTTCACTCAACCAAACTCAGCTTAGTAGAGAAAACATGCATACCTCTGTCTTCAATCACTAGATTTCCAATAAAATGAATTCAAAAACTTATATGATATTGCAGTTGAGAACTCATGGATAAACATATTAAAACAGATTACACACATTACACATACACAAGATGATTGATGATGACCCAAGAACAATTACCTCAGCATCTGCGTAAGTTAATTGTCGCCGAAGACTACAACGCGGATACTTTACCACAGATTTTGAACCATACCACCTTAGTTTCAACTGCACATATGTATATCTTAACATATGAAATAATGTTAGAAAGACAATTTAAAAATGTATTACTTGCCTCTACTCTATCAAACATATCATCCACAATTAAAGGCTTCCCACTGTAATAAGCATCTCTCGCCTGTACATATATATAAATATAAAAGAGTAAACAAAAGAAACAATCAAAACATAATTAATAAAACTAGAAACCCAGTAGCTTTATAAAAAGTACAAGGAAGTAGAGTTACTTGACGATAAAGAGCTTCAAGGGATTCTTTCTTGGCAGTTTCAATAGGACCAACGAAGATACAAGAAGGTCCTTGATCAGCTAGAGAACGGCACACCACACTTTTCATCGAGATTCTGATAGATAGAGAAGAAGAACCAACGCTTCGTAGAGGTGAAGGAGTGTTCATTGGTGGTGAGAAAGTGCTTGCCATGAAATATGAAATGGAGAAATGAGGCTTTGTATTTTTTTTATTGCTGGTGGTGGAAGTTGGCAGTTAAGGAGAGCCACATAGATTTTTTTGTTAGTTTGTTTTCGTGAGTTGACGAAAATGGGCTTAGATTATTGGGAACAAAGATGTTGTTGGTGTTGTTCTGAGGTGACACGTGGGCATTGGTTAATCCTCAAGAGGGAATGACAAAAAAATATAGGGTCCCACTAGTAATGATATCTGCAGATTAATGGGACAAACTTCCTTCGTTTAGATGGTTAAGCTAATGAGCTGAGATGAAAATTTGGTAGTCAACTTGTTCAGCCTGGAGAGTGTCCAAACTTGAGGCTTCAATTTTCTGACTACATAATGACTATAGTATAGCTCATTGTGTTTTGCTGAACCAAAATTAACGATCATACATCCGAAATAGGAACATGTCAACATGCGCCACTAGTAGCTTACCCGGACATGGGCTCTTTTTTTGCGGGCACGTAGCTAATTTCTACTGCATAGGGCATTTCCAATGGGTGTATAGAGTAACACTTCAAGTCTCAAAAACCCTTTTCAATGGGGGTGGTATACTGTAGGTAATAGACTATTAATTAATAGAAGAGGTGGGGGAATTTCCCATCTCACTATCAGTTGATAAATAGCTCGAACGACACTTTAAGCAATGTCCAAACAAAAAAAAATTCGGACGTCACTTTAAGTAACGTACCTTTTTAATTCTAAAGTTATAATTTGTAATTTTTTAACTCGGACGTTATTTTAAGTGATGTCTGAGTTTAAAATCCAATTTTTTTTACACTTTTCCATTAGAGAGTATAAAGTGTGAATATTTATAAATTATACAATAACATGCAATTAGAGTTATAAAATCCTAATGGTACTTACGTAGAGGTGTAATTTTACATCGCCATTGGAGATGCCCTTATAAGTGGCGTGGTTGAGTTAGTCATTTGAGCTGTGTATCGGTTATAAGAGCATCTTTAGCAGAGCAACCGAAAAAACACCAAAATTTTTAACCAAAAAAACACCAAACCAAAAAAACACCAAACAACTACGCGGTTTTGCCAAAATCGTGCCATATAGCCCATGCGGTTTTGCCAAAAATGCGCCACTAAAGCCCAACTGACAGGCCCAAACCCATGCAGTTTTGGCAAAACCGCGCGGTGTTCAGAACACCGCGTGCTACTTCTATATAAACAGCTCCAAAGTCGCGCGGTTCAGTCACTTTCACCTCTTCTCATAATTATAAAACCCTTTCCTTAGTTAAAAAAAAAACAAAAACCTGCCTAAACTCTTAAAATTTGATATGGATCCTTTTGAACCTTTCGACGGTGATGATTGACAGTACACAGACGACATTGGCGATGAGAGAGAAGAACCTGAGGAAGTAGACTACGGTGGGGGAGAAGACAGTGGGGGAGAAGAACCCGAGGATGTCGCGCCGACTGATAGACATCTCTATATACTGGAGTATCAGATGAATGACTTCAATTGACAATTTGCACCTGGAGAAGCACTTGATATGGAAGTTGTGTCTTCTACACGTGATACAAAACACATGTCGAGTGTAGTGGCTAATACTCAGGTAATTAATTAGTTTTGATTAAATATTTTGAATATTAATTAGTTGAGTTGGACCAATTAATTATTTATCTTATACGCATTTTTTTTTTATAATATCAGCATGTTGTTGACTACCGAGTTAGATCGGCTTTACTTGGTGTTAGAGAGTGGTAGAAGGTTATTAGGAGTTTGGATGAGTTTGTACATATTAGAGATAGTATTTTGTATACACCTTTGGGTATTTTGATTGATACGGATTATGAGAAGGCTGATTGGGCAGTGGTCATAACTTTAGTAGAAAGATAGTGGAGTAGAACTCATACATTTCATTTTCCTTGTGCGGAGGTACGGTTCACACCACTAGACTTCACTATGATTTCTGGGTTGAGTATCGGTATAGGCCAACCGATACCTTTTCATACAAATTATGAGAATATGGATAGTATGCTTATGAGTTTTCCTCGTTTGGGTGCGGATGCTTATAATTTTTCTGGGATTAAGCTATCTCATATTAAAACTACATATATGGAACCCCTCTTGCATCCTGATACACGAGTGGAGTTAGCTTTGAATGTTCTACCGGGTAGTGAGGGTGTTGATCAGTATGTTAGGGCTTTTTTTATGTTTTTTATTGGGCATGTTTTGTTTCCCAATGGTCATTCTACGGTACGACTGGGATATTATGATTATGTATCTGATTTGCATACTATGAGAGATTATGACCTGGGTAGCTCAGTATATGCCACATTGATATCGGCGTTAGATAAAGCTTCACAGACATTCGGAAGTAGAAGTCCTCAGATTGCAGGATTTACGGGACTTTTAGAGATTTGGTTTTATGAGTACTTTCGATGTCTTTGTCCTAACATAGACATGATTGCTGATACTCGCCCTAGATTTGCTAGTTGGTCAGGGTCTCACTTGACTCATAACAGAGGGCAGATTAAGAATAATATCTGTATGGCCCGTGCTCATATTGATATTAGATCATTATCATCTATTGAATGGAGACCTTGGCGTTTGTCTACTGCCTTTGACGATCTAGTTGTACAACATGCTTGTGTGTTGTCACGTCCCAAGAAGTTGTTTTGCCGCCGCGACGTATTAGGTTTTGAATGCGTGGCGGCGGATGTTAGAGGCAGATGACTGGACGTTATGGAGTTCCATGTGCTCCCATGCCAAATGTTAGTGATGCAAAGTCGTAGGGTAGAATTCAAGTTCATGAAGTTCATGCCAGTGGTGGTCCTTGGCCAGATGCGTCTTCTTTTGTTGTTGAGCAGACTGTTGATCAGTATTATAGATGGTGAAACCGTGTCTCCATGGGTCCGTTGTTGCCTCCTGTTGGTCGGGCTAGCAACTTCGAGTTTGTGGGCCTGGAAGGGATAAGACGTGATCTACGTATTCCTCATCCGCCACAACCTGTTTACAACCCACAACCTCTGAATGCATATCATTTAGCTCCTGTGTTTGCCAGTAATCCTCAGATGTTTGCCGTGTGTGGACCTGATGGGGAGCCTACTTATATTTCCATTCCTGAGGTGCCTCATGCTCATTTCTCTGAGTTAGAGCCGCATATTGATCAGTATACCATGGTGAGTTTAATTGTTTTATTTATCTTCTTCATTATATATATAATATGTACTCACACTGTATTTTCTTGGATTTTTAGGCTGAAGTTCTAGAAAGATATGAGAACCAGGTTCTTATGTTTGATGGGATGAGGACTGCCCTGTATCATTATAGCCAAGAAAGAGAGGAGGCATATTCTCAAACATATCAGCAATCCCAGCGTGCGTATG
Organism: Coptis chinensis; assembly: GCF_015680905.1. NCBI lineage: Eukaryota > Viridiplantae > Streptophyta > Magnoliopsida > Ranunculales > Ranunculaceae > Coptis > Coptis chinensis. The sequence goes on from NC_141462.1 coordinate 27,690,478, forward strand.
ACGAGACTCGGAAAGCGTATTAAGATATGCAGCAAGTGTACACGCAACAACATCAGGGATATGAGGAACTTTAGATTGAAGTAGTTAACTTCCGTGTAGACAGAGAAGATCATAATTCTCAGATTAGGAACTTAGAGGAGCAGCTTCGGAACGTCCAAATAGAGAGAGGAGAGGGATCGAGTGGTAAGGGGCGTAAGAAGAGAGCTAAATAAATTTGATGTAATATGATAGGTTTTGGATTATTTTGGATATTATATGATTATATCATAATCATAGATTTTGGATTGCATAATCATAATCATAGGTTTTTAATTTATTTAATTTTTTCGATTTTGAATTACAATTCTTAATTTCTTCAATTGCACAATTGTTAATTTCTTAACTTCTATGCACAACTCATAATTTTTCAAGTTCTATACACCACAGTTCTAATTTTCAGAAAAAACGCACATGGTTTTGGCAAAACCGCGCCCATTGAAGCCCAAGCCCACGCGGTTTTGCCAAAACCGCGCTATAGAAGCCCATTTAGCAGCCCAAGCCCACGCGGTGTTGGAAAAACTACGCGGTTTTGACAAAATCGCGTGAGTGATTTGATACAGTACCAAACCTAGAACCAAATATTGCTCGATTTGGTGTTTAGTTTGGTATTATTTTGGTGTTTTCATCAATATGTAGTTCTCCTGAAGTTGAAAAAACAAAAATTTAGTGTTTGATGCTAGGTTGATATCACTGGTAAAGATGCTCTAATATTATATACTTTCGTGCTTTATGGCTACCTATTTGAACCTATTTTTTTTTTGTTCTGTTTCTGTCTATTTGTGAGTGTGGGTGAGTGTGCGTGTTTTTTTGTTTTGTTTGTAACTCTATTTTTTTGTTGGCCACACCAAAAAATTAAAAAAATAAAATAAAAATAAAAATAATAATAATAATAAATAAATTAGAGAGAGAGAGACCCACCTAGCGAAAATGTGTTTGTTTGATTTTTTTTTGTTGGCCAATAATAATAATAAAAAAAATTACCCTACCTTAGAGAGACCCTACCTACGCGGGAACCACGTGCTAAGGCTAGTAAATTTAGTGATTTTAGTCTATGAAGGTTGGAGGAGGTGGCTTTTGAAATGAGAAAGAACAATTGTTTTTTACTGGATCTGCATCCATTCTGGTGGTGGAAAGTGGAAACAACCAGTATGTCCCACTCGTCCCCTATTCTAGATTTCTATTTGAAACCAAGAAATTGGGCTAGAGAGTCCCATTTTAAAAAAAAAACAACTCAAAAGCCCTATCCATAATATTTTTGGGTTTTAATACCCCTCCATTGTTTTTATCTGCCGTAAGTGTTTTTTTATAGAAAATCTTTAGAATCTAAGCTTTTGACTCGAGACCAGGTGCCACATGTTATTTTTTAATATAAATTATTCTCTTTTTCACCCTTCCAAAATAACTACTTGTTGATAAGATAACTACCATAATAAAATTGAATAAGATAACTACTTTTAGATAAGATAACTACTAGAACAAAAAGAGTAGATTTTGGGTTTGAATAAAATTTAGCAAAAAGTACCGTATTGCTCCAAAAGTTAAATTTGACACTACCTGTTTTCATCCGAATATGGACGTTATAAACTTATATATTTTAAAATGCAGATGCACCACGTTATAAACTTATATATTTTAAAATGCAGATGCACCACGTTATAAACTTATACATTTTAAAATGCATACACACCACGCATTTTAAAATGCAGATACAAAATGTATTTGATTATTTATTTTGTGGGTTTGATTAACTACTATTAAATGAAACGGGTTGGTTTAGGGTTTAATGTTTATAAATTTAGGATATAGGGATTAGGGTTTAGTGTCTTAAGGTTTAGGCTTTAGGCTTAGGGTCTAGTTTATAGGGGTTAGGGTTTAGGCTTAGGGTCTAGTTTATAATGATTTTGGGTTTAGTGTCTAGTGGTTTGGAGTTTAGGCTTAACGACTAGTGTCAAATGCCTCCACAAAATATTGGAGGCATAATATTTTAAGTTTTTTCATTCTTAAAAAAACTAGTGTGCAGGGTGTACTTCACAGATAGCATCATCGGGCCACTCATATAGGCAAGATCTTGGTGTATTGCAAAGAAAGAAGATCTTGTCAAGGGCTCTCATTCCTCCGCACTCATACACTCTGATGCACCCTAGATGTCCTATTTTCATTATATGCATTTTTAAATGTGAAGGCAGGTAGTTATAAGTGAATTTTTTGTGTGAAATTCAATTTTTTGTTTTGTATCCCACTATGTTACTGGGTAGATAGTGGTTATGTTTGTTTCCAAGTGAGGATATTTTCGTCTATTCCTGGTAAAGTTGGATAATAGGTGGTTAGTTCCATATTCTAGTCAAATTGGGGTATTAAATTCTAAACAAATTTAAGAGGAGTCTTAGGACTACTAAATATTTATAACTAACTCCTCTAGACTAATTTTCTGTATTTGAAACTCTACCTGGATAATTTGCAGGGTAAACATTCCCTACCCAAACTCATTTCAATTTTCTTTCATGTAGAGTTTATTTGGATCGCATGACATGATATTGTATTATTGTTGTTCCAAGTTCCAACGGTGTTGCCAGGTCTCTCGAAGACCAATGGGTAAATGCTTGAAGTCCTGTACTCCTGTAATCGTCTAGGTGTTCCCTTTGAAATCATAATGGACCTTACTCATCCTTGCGGGCGACACGGCATTATATTGGGCTTTAATTAAGCAAAGTTAGGCCTAACATTCGGATAGGCAGATTGTGCAACATCATCCATTTCCATTCGGGTTTTATAATTACCATAAAGGTGATACAGCGTGCCCAAATGATTGTGCAAAATAAATACAACTCATGAATTTGCATGGACAAGGTTGTAAACAATTTAAGCTACAAAAGATAATGGGGATTTGGGGGTCAACTAATTTAAAGATAAGGTTGTTTCATCATAACCCTGTCCTGCTCGCATGCTGATATTCTCATTAATAATAATATTCGACGTGACCCCGAATTTGGTCGGAACATAGAGCGCGCCCTAGTGGTAAGTGAAATCTTTTGGTCACATAAAATCAGTTAAGTTGGTTTGTTTGGCAGTTGGTGAACGAAATCATTAGCTAGCATGCAGGAGGAGTGAGACCCCGTGTATGTCTCAACTCTCAAGTGCTATATATGTCCTCTAAAAAGAAACAAAATAAAAATTGAGAAAGGTGTAGTTGCATAGGAAAAAAGTTGAAGTCATAGATGCATATTTGCTTGCTTGAGCGCGGAACTTCAACTTTAAACAAGAGATTGCGTAGAGTGGAAAAGGAGTTGTGAGCTGTGGGCATGATTCATTAAATGGTCCAAACATGCCAAGTCCTTTTAAGAAAAGAATTAGCAAAGATAAAAAGGATACCACACGTCCACACTGACCGGACAAGTTTTAGTTACATACTTGTTATATGCACATTGAAGATTAACATTGAGGTATGTACGTCTGGGTTAAGTATATAACTCATAAGCGGTATAAGCAACTATTGAAGTATTACTTTCTATAATACAAAATATCTCGATATATCGCGATATTTAGGGATATTTATCTAGATTTTAGAAAAAGATATATAAATATTACGATATGTTAAGAGATATATATGACTGTAAATATCGGTGATATTTTGACGATATTTACAATATTTGTGATATTTGGAGATATTTTACGATATTTGGAGATATTTAATGATATTTTGTGTATATAACAATTTTATTTAATATTTACCATTATATTTTAAATAAATATAAATAATGTATCATGATATATCAAAAAATATCCACAATATCTACGATATTTATCGATATTTTAGATATATCTACGATATTTGCATGTGAAACAATGTCAAATATCCCCAAAGAGAGAGATATATCCACGATATATATCCAGAAATTGAGTATCGATAAATACCCATATCCTGATATTTCTATAAGGTCAATCTAGAAAATATTAGGCAGATGTGGATTTGGAGATGTGCTTCGGTTCCACAAGCTATATATGTTGATTATGACTTACACTTGCGCACCAAAAGTGATCTCAAAAGAAAAGTTTTCCGTTTGCATCTCAATTCAGGACGTACTTGCCGTCAGTTGTGGAGTTTTGGTACATTGTGGTACAATTTGATAAAAAATTTAATGAGCACATGAACAATTTGGACTACTGGTACTCGTGGCAGTCAAGCCAGAAGTATATAATATGACCTAGTGGAAGAAGTTAAAATGACTATAATTTGGAAATAGGTTAATTTAGGAGTAGAACGCCAAATGTACATTAACATTTTTTTTTTCGATAATTAGTACTACGAATAAAGATGTTGTACATTATCAACCTAGCCGCTTATTTTCCTCAATGAATTAGTGGTACAATTACATAGTTTGGCTGGCCACATCTGTATCAATTTGTAAGGTGACCTACCAGTCACTACTACTGTAAACATGGCCGGCCTACTTATTCACTTCTAACCACTTTCATTACAAGTGAATACTCATTTACACGATCTTTATATACAAGCTAGCAATTGTACCACCATTTCCAGTCAATAGGTACTTGGATCAGATTTTTTGTCTATGGACAACATAACTTCTGAGCGAGCCTACAGCCTGTATTCAGTATTCACCTTGGAGTTATATATTGCCCTGGCCTATCTGGTTATCCCCACCAAAAATTACCTTAACAAATCACAACCCACTTTCAGTAAGATGTTGGATGATGATTAATAGTACAGTCCTGTAATACGGTGTTACTAATACCCGGCCCACTGATACTTGTACGGCCCATTAAAGGGGTCCAAACTTGGTTACTCATCAAATTTCATTTCCCAAATTCTTCATGATTTGAATACTTGATTGTTGGGATGAGGCGTGGATCATTTCACAAGTACTAAGTTAACTTCATGTAGATTAACTGGTCAACGTTTTCAAGGGAGGGGTCTGGGGGGAATGGAACTAAAAATGGCATTGCCGCTCTTACCAAACCGATCGATCCAGCAGCAAAATGCATTAATGCAGATGGTTTGATTTGCACTGGGTACCTATAGCAATGTTGTTCATCAGAATTTTAGATCACCTAGACGCTAAATCTGCATTTTTCGGTGGTACTAGACTGGCATGACAACCTCTGTGTGAGAATAATATTCACATTCAATGAATACTACACACGTGTCCAACATATACAGAACTAACAACCAACCTCGTATCCTCGTCCTCAGAGCTCGCTTCATAGTGACTCAACTTAGGCAAGCAACCTCCACAACTCGCGCCCAGAGTGATGTTACCACCAACCGATCTCCCGTACTCGACCTTCGAGCTCGCTTCAAGATGACTCGAGTCGAGTAGGCGATCTCACTAAGAAGCGACCTCAATCCATAGCTCACTCCTCTCGCTCCACAATGGCTCATAAAGTAAGCCTTTATTACACCCATTAAGACCAAAACTTCAGGCACGCAACTCATTGATTCTCCAAAACTCGTCATCATGGCTCATAAGTGACCTGAAGACCTGGATCTGACTTGAAGCAGGAGAACAGGAGGCGCGAGCATCTTACCTATATAAAAAGGATGAGGAACTACGTCTGACCTGATTCAAGTTCCCCCCTGAGAGAGAACTTGATATGTAGGCAGTTCGTTTATACGAACTCGGTCAATTCAATCCAAACATCCCAATCCCTTGATCAAGCCTACATTTGTAAGGAAAACCAAAAACATCCTTTACATTAGCGCCGTCTGTGGATTGAATTACTTGAAAATTCATCTACTAAAAATTTCCATTTCTTTCAACCATCTTCCTAGAATCGGTAATTTTTAAGCCCACGAAGCATGGAAAGCCTTCAAGATCAAATGAAGGTTATGGCCGCACAGATGGGAACCATGAATGACATCATCACCCTTTTACGATAGGAGAATGCGGCATTGAAAACTCAAGTGGCAACCCAGAACCCCAACGGAGTCACAGCCGAAGACGACATTAACGAGGTGAATCAGCAAATCAACAAGCTGTTATGACTAGAGTATTGTGAAGAAGGACGCCACAATTGTCCAGTAGATGTTGAAAACTTATCGAGCATCCCCATTCACTCCGGAGACACTCAGTAAGCCCTCTCCGGCTACGCTTTATGATGTATGATGGAAGTTCGTGTCCCGGTCAACATGTAGCTCGCTACATCAAGAGCCTAACACTCTATAGTGTGCAAGAGTTCGACTACTTGCAGTGTCGCCTATTTCCTGCAAGTCTGAAAGAAGGTTCTCTTGACTGGTTCTACTCGCTGGAACCAAACTCCGCTGATAGTTTTGAAAAGCTAACTGATCAATTCGATAACCATTCGTCCCAACGGGGCGAAGAAAACCGATGTAAACTTCGCTCTTCATCTTTGTCTCGGAAGAAAAGGCGAGTCAATTCGCTCCTTCTTAGGACGATTCAAGACAGACTTGTTGTCCATAGAAAGCGACCTCCAAGAGTGCTTTGCAACCTTGGCATTCACCAAGGCAATCCGGAAAAGCACATGGCTATATATGTCGCTCATGAAGGAGCGTCCTGAAAAGTTGGAAGACTTGTACACTCAAATGTACAAGTATATAAAGCTACAAGAAGCTTTAGATAATGACGGTGAACAAGAGTAAGTCGCAGCAATCTTAGACGCTGCCCCGTCCTCAAGCAAACGACCCAGACCTCAGGGACAGAAGTTTGGTACCAGGACGCACACGAAACACAAGTTCGTTGTGCCGACAAGATCTCTAAGCTACATACTGGAGAAAATAGAAACAACGACCTATTCCCGACCTGAGGTAAAGTGACCAGAAGACACACCAGGAAAGCCATACTGCGCTTTCCACAAAGCAAAGTGCCATGAGACCAACAACTACCGTGGACTCAAGCACTACCTCCAAGATCTCATTGAGGCAGGTCATATCAAGCACTATACTGATATAGCAGATGGTGACCTGCGCCATAAGCTCATGGCTTGCCGAGAACGAAGTCGATCTCCTCCACGCCACCACCAACGACCTCGTTCACACACTAGAGGACACACCAATGAGCGTTCTCGCCATGAACGCCGTCAACAGTCTTCTGACAGGGAGAATCACAGAACAATCAATATGATCACATTTCAGGACGACTCTGTCGTGTCTTCTAGGGAGAAAAGGAGACGAGTAGGTGCTCTGCATGAAGTCTACCAATTCTCCTCCCAAGCGGCTCCTGCCCCACATGCAACGGCCCGCAACTCAGGAGACATCACTTTCACTGAGGTCGATCTCAACAAGGTGTGTCTCTACACAATGACGCCCTAGTGGTCCCGCGTCAATATCGGACCGGGATCAAAGCGAAGTCTTGATAGACCCAGGCAGTTCGTGTGACATCTTATTCTACCGAACTCTAAAAGAGATGAACATGCCCAGGTCAGTCATTATCGATCCAATAGCCCCCCTCTATGGCGTTAACAGATCACAAGCCGACCCAATAGGAGACATCATTCTACCTGTCTCAGTTGGGTTGCACGCAGACAAAGTCAGCATCAGCACGCGTTTCAGCGTTCTGGATGTCAACTCGTTATATACTACTATTTTAGCACGACCCTGGATCCACAAGATGCAAGCAGTATATCAGGTTTTACGGTTCCCTGGCCCCAGAGGCATGATGGAGCTCAGAAGCAACTAGATCAATGCCTACAATTGCAACCAGATCCTCTCCGTCAACAAGCTTAATGGGGCTTCACTCATAGACAAGAGAGAGATCACTAAAGCTAAGATGGCAGAAGACTTCATCTTTGAGGTCAAGATCCTGACCAAGGTCCCCCGAAGCGAACTGACACAGGAGAACATGGGGGGCTCGGTCCAACACACCCCTCCAGAAGCTCAGACTCTAGAGGTCGCCCCACCCCTTCCGGTTAAGGAAACACTGCCAGAGACTAAGACCCTAGAGATTGCTCAGCCCACTGAAACAGCTGCTCAGACTGAGCTTAAGGAAAATGTCAACCTAGGAACTGAGGATGACCCCAAGTTCGTTTATGTAGGAGCTAACCTTGACCCTACTTTCAAGGAACAACTTGTAAGCTTTTTATCATTAAATAAAGATGTTTTTGCTTGGTCGTACATTGATGTGCCTAGAATTGACCCCAATATTGCATGTCATAAGTTAAATGTGAACCCAAATGCTAAACCAGTTTGCCAACGACCTAGGAAACTTTTCCTTAGGTTCAAAAAAGCAATAAATGACGAGATCAACAATCTCAAAAATGTAGGCTTCATTAGAAAAGTGGAGTACCCCGAGTGGATTGCTAACATTGTGGCAGTCCGAATGAAGAATGGAACAGTTCGCCCATGTGTCGACTTTACCAATGTCAACCAAGAAACCCCTAAAGATGGCTTCCCCTTACCAAAAATCGACCAACTCGTGGACCAAACCGTTGGTCACGAACTCCTGTCGTTGATGGACGCTTATAGTGGTTACAACCAAATTCCACTGACTGAAGAAGACCAAGAAAAAACCTTATTTGTAACAGAGCAAGGCATCTACTGTTACACGTCCTCCCGTTTGGCCTAAAGAACGCCGGAGCGACCTACCAACGATTGGTCACCGATATGTTCCAAGACATGTTAGGTGATACCATGGAGGTCTACATAGAAGACATGGTGGTAAAAAGTAAGAAAGCTGGAGACCACTTGGGCCATCTCGAACAAGCGTTCTCCAAATTAAGGCGAACTCAGATGAAGCTCAACCCTGAGAAATGCCTCTTCGGAGCGTCATTCGGGAAATTTCTTGGATATCAGGTATCTCAACGAGGGATAGAAGCAAACTCAGATCAGATTTGAGCGTTCTTGGATATGCCAGTTCTAAAAACAAAGAAATAGATACATAAACTGTCTGGGATGGTGGCAGCTCTAAATCGATTCATATCGAGAGCTTCTAGCAAATGCCAACCTTTCCTACAAATTCTCAAAAAGGGTGAACAGTTCTCATGGAATGAGCAATGACACCAGGCAATCTCCACTTTCAAAGAATACCACATAACATCACCCGTACTAGCAAAACCAATTGATGGAGAGACGTTAGGGCTATACTTGGCCGTCTCTAATTTTGCCATCAGTTTGGTTCTCTTTAAAGAGGAACAGAACGCTAAAAAGTTGATCTACTTCACTAGCAAGAAGCTATTACCAGCTAAAAAGAACTATTCCACAATTGAAAATGCAGTACTGACACTACTTTATTCTGCAAGAAAGTTCAGGTCATACTTCCAGGTGCGACCAATCAAAGTTCGGACTGATCTACCTCTGAAGAAGATCCTTCTCAAAGCCAACAAGACAACTCGCATAGTAATATAGGCAGAAGAACTCAGGGAACACCACATAGACTTTACCCCGAGAACCTCACAGAAGGGACAGGTCGTTGCAGATTTCTTAGCCAATTTCCTTGTAGATGATCTCAATTGGGAACTATCGGCCGACATCCTGACCCCTAAACAGCAGGACGCATTTGTATGGTCACTTTTCGTAGATGGAGAAAGTAACCCAGGTGGTAGCGGAGTGGGTGTAGTCCTAGTGTCACCATATGGCAACATGGTGGAGAAATCAGTTCGCATTGATTTCGCGGCCTTGAACAATGAAGTTGAATACAAAGTCCTGATTATAGGGCTTCGCATGGCGTTGGAACTCGATGTCCAAGAGTTGAAGGTCTTGAGCGATTCATAACTGGTCGTTTTCCAGGTCGCCAATGAGTACACCACCAATGAAGTGACCTTTTTAAATATCTTCAAATTGTGAATCAAATACTGCCTTCTTTTTAAAAAGTCAACATATACCATTTCCTATGGGAAGAGAATCACCACGTGGACAGCCTGGCGTACCTAGCGACCCAAACACCTAACTATGACCCTAGGAAGCTACTCATCGAAGTAATCGATAGACTCGCTTACCAAAATGAGCGCGTCTTGGAGGTCAGTGACCTATGCCCACTCTCTGAAACTTAGATGAGCCAAACATGGATGCAACCTATCATAGACTATGTCAAACTAGGCAAAGCACCAGAATATCGACTCAAGGCCAGACAAGTTCGCTACCAGTCAGATTGCTATTGCCTAGTAAATGACAAACTGTTGAGAAAGTTTGCCGGGTTCAGAAAGTCTGCCGAAGGACCTCATCTAAGGTGCATAAGCCCAGAACAAGGTCAGATGATTTTCGCAGAAATCCATGAGGGAGAATGCAGCAATCACGCAGGAGGTCACTCTCTAGCTCACAAAGCGATCTCACAAGGCTACTTCTAGCCAAGAATGCATATTGATGCAAAAAAGTATGTACTCAAATGCATCAAATGCCAAATTTTTGGCCACAATATCATCCAACCAGCTCGAGAACTCATCAACATTGCCAGCCCTTGGCCATTCCACATGTGGGGTTTGGACATCATGGGTCCATTCATTCCACAGAAAAGTACAGGCTTTCGGTTCATCCTAGCTGCAATAGACTACTTAACCAAATGGGTGGAAGCCATTCCCTTGGCTCATGTCAAAGAATCTAATGTCAGAAACTTCATTTGGACCAACATCATTACCAGATTTGGTCTTCCCCACACACTGGTGATGGATAATAGCTCCCAGTTCAAAGGAAAAATAGTTAAAAAATTCTTGGCTAAGTGGAAGATCATCCACACATTCTCCACTCCCCAGTACGCTCAGAGCAATGGTAAAGCAAAAGGTAGTAACAAAGCAATTCTAGAAAACTTGAAAAAGAAGATCGAAAAGAATAAGAGCCAGTGGCCAATGTAGCTAGAAAATATTCTATGGGCCCATAGAACCACAGCTCATTCTAGTACAAGCGAGTCCCCGTTCTCACTATGCTATGGCACTAAGGCCGTCATCCCTATTGAGTTGACAGTTATAACAACTCGTTCAGAGATCGTTGAAACCAGTCAGAACAATGCCATTCTCGCAAGAGAAGTTGACTTATTGGAAGAACACCGCGATCTAGTAGCCATTCGAGTGGCATCATACTAGCAAACTCTGAGGAAGACATACAACAAGCGAGTTAACCCTCGAAGTTTTCAACCTGGCAACCTAGTTTTGAAAAAGACTAAGGATGATTCGAAATTGGCACCAACATGGGAAGGCCCTTATATAGTGGAATGAGTCATTGGCAACGGAGCATATTGGATCAAACCCAAGAGGGACAGACACTTCCGCGTCATTGGAATACTTTCTTGTTAAAGAAATTTTATCAATAAAAAAAATTCCATTACCACGAGTTCTTACTCTTAGTATTTATACACATAGTTTTTATTCTTGCATCAATGCACTGCAATCCATCAATGTTATCAAGTTAATTCATAGCTCGCTCTCTAAGAGCAGAATGTTCACTCAAACTAAAATGCTCAGGGCTTAAACGTTCTCCACATCAAAATGCTCACTCGAGCTCAGGGCTACTTACCCTTAACACTGCTCGTTAGTTGGAGACTTATACTTCTAGGGTCAACTAAGTGTAGAACGCTTTCTAAGAGCAAAACATTCAATCGAACTTAAACGCTCTCCAAATCTCAAATGTTCTGAATGACCTAGCACTCACTCGAGCTCAGGGCTACATAGCTCACAGGCTACTTAACCTCAACACTGCTAGTTAGTTGGAGACCTATACATCTAAGGTCAACCAAGTGCAGAACGCTCTCTGATAAGAGCCCAAAACTATAGTTTTAACCCCTTAATAACATTACATATAGACCAATTATGTTTATAATAAATAAGAGTTAGAACTATTTACGTATTTTTGTGTATTTCAAGTTTTTGAATCAATTATATGAAGAAATATGTCACTTTTTTAAGAGAAAGGAGCAAATGTTGGTTGCTAAGAAGTTCTATGGTTAAAACCCAAGTTTCAAGGAGAAAAAAACCTTTTTAAAGCCCAATCAAAGATGAAAAGTCAAAGTCAACGCAGGCAGAAATAGAGTATAAAAGTCAATAGAACTTCTGCAAGCCGTATCTTTGGACTCAGACCTCGAAATTGGGCCTATTATATGTTAAAACAACCGGCTCGGAAAGAGATTTCTAATTGTCTAAGCCTTGATCAAATTAGAGGAGTAAAAATGGATGAAAAGGTTGTTGTAGTAATTTCCAACATAGAAACCTTTTTTGGACTTAAGTAATTAGGTTTTGGGCTTGATTTAGTGGCCCAAAACATGGCTCTAAAGCCCATGCATGAAATTGTAAACCTAGCCATCTCCTATATAAAGAGGACTAAGGCAAAACTCTAACTCTCTCACCCATTAGTTAATTAGTCTCTTGTCTCTTGTCTCTTAGTTTTTCTGTTTAGTAAACCTAGTTTATGTTATTTAACCTAGCCACCATTAATTAAATTCAAGTTCATTATACTCTTTAATTATGTTGTCTTATTCTTATTATGTTTTCCATGATAGTCTAATGAATCTTAGTTAAACCTCTATTAGAGGGGTTTGATTGGAGCTTTAATGAAGACTTGACATACGTGTTAGTATAGAATAATTATTTTTAAGAGTTTAAATCTAGAGAGTAGTTCATTCACCATGAGAATGGGTTTAAACTTCCTCTCATGCTAATTATTAGTTGGTTAAAGATGCCATGAATAACTAGAGATAAAAATACCTAACTTTTATGTTGAACCTTGTGTGAAAACATAAAGATTAGGGTTACAATAAAAATCTATACTAGCATGCTAAGGATTAATCAAGGTGGATATTAAATCTCCCTAATCCCTTATTCTCTCATTCATATCTATGTATTTAATTGCCATAGTATAATTTAAAATATCTTAATTAGTTATTTCTACATATTAGTCTTATTAAAAACATTGCTCTCATTAATATTATTGAATTGTTTAAGTTAGTGAAATTATTATGTTCTAAGCAATTAGGAGTGGAACAAATCTTTACTCAAGTTATTGCATGATAATTGAGAGTAGGAATTTGATAAAATTGTAGAATAATTTAGTTTTCTTATTCCTAGCAAAATCACTATTCGTTAGGATAGAAATGTGTTATTTTAGTATTATCAAATGGCGCCGCTGCCATCTTAAATGTGTTTAGAATAGTTTTCCTTCGTGTTTTCAATTCTACCAATATCCCACTTCACCCACCCACCCGATTGTTTGTGTTCTCACTGTGTTTACTTTTTTCAGAAAAATAGAAAATTGCTCCAGGAAGTCTACTGGAAATTTTCGCAATTGTACTTTCGAGGGCTTCGCTTTCGCTCTATCTACATTCTACCCGAAATACAGCCATATATCTTCCAATAAGTTTATTTCCTGTTTTATTTCAAATTTAAAGGTCCAGCCCATTATGGAACCACGCAAAAGCATTGTGCTAAAAAAATCACAGAGCGTGCCCAGGAAGTCTAATGGAAATTTTCGCAATTGTACTCAGGAGCGAGCTCACTCGCGCCTTATCTACATAGTTTCTGAGCACGCCCGCGCCTGTCTTCCAGTAAGTTTATTTCCTGTTTTATTTCAAATTTAAAGGTCCAGCCCATTATGGAACCACGCAAAAGCATTGTGCTAAAAAAATCACAGAGCATGCCTGTGCCCTTGTGGCCTTATAATTGAGCGCGCCCGCCCCTACTGAAGAAAGGCTGATTCACAGGTTAGTTACAGATCCTCTTTTCATTCAAGTTAGTTTTTATTTAGTGTTCCAAACCTCTTTTGTACACTGAGATTGCGTATAAAAGACGCTATTCATATGCGTAGCAAGGAGGCATTCAGGTACTCCTTCTTTCACTATTTGTCTATTCTGTCAGAGGAGTTTTAATTCTAGTATATTAGGGTTGTTTGACTGCTATTATTGTTTCTTTCATATTGGACTTAGCTCTGCATGAGATATGGTAAGAGAAAACCATCTAACGTTATCTATCGTAAACGTTAACGCACACGCCTATCTAGAATATCACACACTACACCTGCATCAATGGCTGAAGAAGCAGAGACTCCTCTCTCTAATTTTTACAAAGCCTTAAATGATGGCCATAAGTTTTGCATTGTTCTTACAGACCGAGTGGGGGATTTTTTAATTCCCCCGAATATATTTAATTTGTTATCCGTTTTTCATGGTTTATATCACGAAAAGCCTTATCAACATATGCGTAGGATAGAACAAGTTCTCACTACATTCCATCATCCTAAAGTAGGTTCTGAACAAATTAAACTGAGGATGTTTCCTTTCACCCTAGTCGATAAGGTGACATCTTGGTTAACTGCCCAAACGCCTAATTCTGTGGACTCATGGGCCAAACTCATTCAATTGTTTATGGAACAATTTTACCCACCGCTGAAGACAGATGAAATGATTCAAAAGATTCATTTCTTCCACCAAAACCCTCATGAATCATTTTCAGAGGCCTGGAACCGGTATACTGATTTCTTATAGAGTGTCCACATCATAACCTTGCGAAAGACACTCTTGTTTGTGCCTTCTTTAAGGGGATTTCACATCATCATAAGGAGGTTCTTGATATAATGAATGGTGGGTAATTTCCTTAGTAAAGGAGCCTCAGAGGCTTATAGGTTTCTAGAAGATCAATCTAAGCGTAATAATAATTGGGGGGTAACGACATCCCCCGCTCCGCTAATTTTTCTTCCACAGCCAAGGCTGCCAGTATGTTTGAGGTTAAAACTGATCCCGAGCTTAGAACTCTAATCGAATTTCTCACAAAAAAGGTAGAAGCCATTTCTGTTCAACATAAGCCTACTCCTGTCATGAACGTTAACTCTATTCCATGTAATTTTTGTTTGGGTCCTGAGCATCCCGACTCTTATTGCCCTCTCGTCTATGAATAACCACCCGCACAGCTGGATAATGTTTGCTCCATAAATAGCCAGCCTAACGCACCTTGGAGACAAAACCCCAACTTCGGTTGGCGAAATAATCAACCAGTTACACCTCCGGGGTTTAATAATCAAAATGTTAGGTCAGCAAACAACTACAACCCAGCTCCACCAAAGTAAGGACAAGGACCAAGTAATTATAATAATTATAATAATAGAGGTATCATCCCAATTAATAACAACTATCACAACCCACCCATTAATAATTAACATGGGATAGTTCTTGTCAAACCACCTGTGGCCACTACACCTTCACAACCAGATCATTTCGATGCCTACATGCAAGCTCAACAACATATTCTACAATAGATTTAACAATTAATATAATAGTTAACCCAAGAGAAATTCTAACCAAAAGGTGTGTTTTCAAGTCAAGCTATACCTAATCCTAAAATGCCAAACACAGCATTTGAAGTAACTAGTAATACTAGTAACGCAAATTTAAACGTAGGTGAGTTAAATGCCATCACCACTCTCCGTTCTGGCAAAGTGGTTGATAACACCGTAACTATGCCCATTGATACACCACCAGTGGTCATTGAAAATGAAAAATTACTAGATACCGATATAGAAACTGAAGATCCTACTCCTATAGAGGTACCAGTTAAACCACAACCTAAGAAAAAAACAGCCAAGGTTAAAACTTCTATTGACCCATATGCTAAATATAGAGAAAACCCCCAGTTTCCCCAAAGACTAGCCATGTTAAACAAGGATACAAATTTTAATGATATTAGGGAAGTTTTTAAAAATCTAACGATAAACCTACCTTTTCTTGAAGCTATTAAAAAATTACCACAACATGCTAAGTTTCTAAAAGAGTTGTGCACTACTAGGTTGAAAACAAACATTCTAAAAGACGCCTTTTTAACTGAATAGTTTTCCATTATATTTGAACATAATGGAATCATTAATTAAGTACAAAGACCATGGTCGTCCTACTGTACAATGCACCTTAGGGGATACCCACACGACAATTGCTCTATTAGACCTGGGGGCGAGTGTTAACTTACTCCCTTATTATTTATATAAACAAATAGGTCTAAAAGAGTTGCAACCAACTAAAATGGCGTTGCAATTAGCTGACCGTTCTATTAAATATCCTAAAGGTGTCGTTGAAAACATGCTTGTTAAAGTTCAAGATTTTTACTACCCAACTGATTTCGTTATCCTCGACACCGAAGTCGTTAACGACTCTGTTCCTATTATTTTAAGGCGTCATTTCTTGGCAATTGCCAACGCGATCATAAACTGCCGCGATGGTTCAATGTCCATGTCTTTTGGACACCTTTCTGTTGAGGTGAATGTTTTCAAAATGATACAACAATTACCCGATATGACTATCGATGGAGAAGTTAACATGATCGAGAGTTTAGCTCAAGATTATTTCAACAACACGTTTCCAGAGAATCAGATGCATAAATTTCTTTCCTTCGGAAGTCCCGACTTCAACGATGACTCCTACGTAGAGGAAGTCAGCTCCCTTTTCGAGTCTACTCCTATCTTAGCTCCTTTTGTCACTCCATCTTTCGAGTTTGATGACCTCTTACCTAAACAAGTATTTACTACTCAAGATGAAGACCTTCCGGAAGCCTTTCTACCTATTCCTCCCATCCATGTGCTTAAACCTCTTCCTGTTGAGTTAAAATATATCCAGCTTGATCTGGAAGGTAGTCATCTAGTGATCATATCTTCTCAGTTGTCTGCTGATAAAGAGGCACATTTGATTAAGGTGATCAGGGAACATCGTTCCGCGATCGGTTGGTCTCTAGACGACATTAAGGGGATTTACCCTAGTGTATGCACACATCGCATACATTTAGAGAATAGCACGAAGACTTCACACGAACCTCAGCATCACTTGAACCCTGCCATGAAAGAGGTGGTCAGGGAAGAAGTTTTACGGTTGCTCGATACGGGTATCATATATCCCATCTCTGATAGGGAATGGGTAAGCCTCATTCATGTAGTTCTTAAGAAATCGGGGGTTACCGTTGTGCGTAATGCTGCTGGTGAATATGTTTCTACATGAGTTCCTATGAAATGGAGGATCTATATCGACTACAGACGCTTCAATACCCTGACATGAAAGGATCATTTTCCTTTACCTTTTATAGATCAAATGCTCGAACGTCTAGCGGGTCATGCTTATTACTATTTTTTAGATGGCTACTCTGACTATTTTCAGATCATTATCAATCCTGACAACCAAGACAAGACTACATTCACATGTCCTTTTGGAACATATGCCTATAAACTAATGCCTTTCGGCTTTTGTAATGCTCTTGGTACCTTCCAACAGTATATGCTTCATATCTTTAGTGACATGGTGGAGTGCTTCATGGATGGTTTTTCTATTTATGGAGATTTTTTTAGTGACTTCCTGTCTAACCTTTTCAAGGTGTTGACACGGTATGAGGAAAATAATTTGGTTTTAAATTGAGAAAAATATCATTTTATGGTTAAAAGAGGAATAATGCTAGGTCACATTGTATCTAGTGATGGCATTGAAGTAGATAAGGCCAAATTAGATAAAATAGTGTCTATACCTATACCACGAACTATCCGTGATATTAGAGTATTTTTAGGCCATGCAGGTTTCTATATGCGTTTTATCAAGGATTTTTCAAACTAGCTAGGCCTTTAACTAATATGCTTTTAAAAGATGTCATATTTGATTTTAATTATGATGGCAAACAGGCTTTTGAAACATTAAAAGCCGCTTTAACATCTACACTGATTATATAGCCTCCCGATTGGTCTAAACCTTTCGAACTTATGTGTGACGCTAGTGATTATGCTGTTGGTGTTGCGTTAGGCCAGAAACTAGATGATAAGTCCACTATTATTTATTATGCTAGTAAGACTTTAAATAATGCTCAAAGAAATTATACTACTATGGAAAAGGAATTTTTAGCTGTGGTTTATGCTTTAGATAAGTTCCGTCCTTATTTGGTTGGTTCAAAGACCTTAGTATATACTGACCATGAAGCTCTTAGGTACCTTCTAGCCAAGAAGAATGCTAAACAAAGATTGATCTGATGGATCCTTCTCCTGCAAGAATTTACCTTAGAAATTAAGGATAAACAAGGGGTCAAAAATATAGTTGCTTATCACTTATCTAGACTAACAAACGACAGTGATAGTAATTATGAGTCCATACCTGATTCTTTTCCTGATGAACATCTTTATTCTATTTTTTCTGCACCTTGGTATGCCGACATTGTGAATTTTTTAGCTTCTGATATTATTTCTAATGTTTTGTCAAAAAGTGAACGTAAGAAATTTTTTGCCAGAGTTAAGCTATACTACTGGGATGAGCCCTACCTTTTTAGGTATTGTGCAGATCAAATTATTCGTCGTTGTATTCCCTAATGGGAATATAATGAGGTTCTATCCTTCTACCATGACAAATAGTGTGGTGGCCATTTTAGTGGTATAAAAATGGCAGCTAAAGTTCTGCAATGTGGTTTTTATTGGCCTACTCTTTTTAAAGATGCCCACGTTCATTACAAGATGTGTGTTCGTTGCCAACAACTCGGGCGTATCACTAAATATAATATGATGCCTTTAAATCCCATTATAATAGTGGAATTTTTTGATGTATGGGGCATTGATTTCATGGGTCATTTTCCTGTTTCCCATGGTTTTATTTATATTTTTGTTGTCATAGACTACGTTTCCAAATGGATAGAGGCCATGGCTTGCCGTAGCAATGACCATAAGACAGTTGTATTTTTTGTTAAGAAATACATTTTATGTCATTTTTACATCCCTAAAGCTATTATCAGTGATGGTGGAATGCATTTTTGCAATAGAGCTGTTGCTTCTTTAGTTAAGAAATACAAAGTTACCCATAAGGTGGCAACTCCTTATCATCCACAAACTAGTGTCAAAGTAGAAGTCTCTAATAGGAAAATTAAAAAAAATTAGAAACGACAGTCAATCCTGATCGGAAAGATTGGTCTAAGCGTCTAACAGATGCCTTATGGGCGTATCGGATAGCTTTTAAAACTCCTATAGGAATGCCTCTCTTTAGACTTGTGTTTGGAAAACTTTGTCACGTGCCCGTTGAATTAGTGCACCGTGCTATGTGGGATATAAAAAGCTTGAACTTCAATATTAATGAGACGGGTGTCAAGTGCAAATTGTAATTAAATGAGCTTGAAGAAATCCGTAGCGATTCTTATGATCTCGCGAAGGATTATAAAGCTAACATGAAACGTGTTCATGATAAATAGATTTTGCATAAAGAGTTTGTAGTTGGTCAAAAGGTTTTGCTTTACAAGTCACATTTGCATATTTTCCAAGGGAAATTAAAAACCCGCTAGTCTGTCGTAGCAATGACCATAAGACAGTTGCATATTTGAGTCATGTTTATCTATGGAGTGATTTACGTCTTTATTACTTTATTGTTTTCTTTTATATTAAAACTTATGCATAAAAAGTAAAAAAAAATTAAACCTTATAAACAGTAATCTAGTAAGTCTCGGGAATCTGACCTTAAAAGACCCACGTTTTTAAACAAATTTTCTAAACCCTGTTTTCAAAACTTTGTTTGGGGGTGGGGTGTTTGGCCTTTCCATTCTTGATCACTCAACTTTCTATTCTTGTTGTTTATGCCGTTTAATCGTACTTTGATTCGGATTGACATTATCTATGAATTTAGATTTCTTTTGATTACATAACTTATGCCATGCACGCGTTTTGAGGTATTTTCCATCTTCTTTTATGTCACCTACGGTTAGATTTGAGTTTTTTTTTTATAGATCATTGGATTGGATTTTCTTTGATGATCATTTTCATAGCCCATTCGCCAAAATCGGACTGTTAACGAATCGGGAATTTTAGTTTTAAGTTATACGAGGCATAGGACAAGATGGGTATTACGAATTTGTTTTGGGCTTGGGCCCAAAATTTTTAAACCCTACGCAGTCACGTGCCCCGCACGTGACTCCCTTTTAAAAAAAATCCCACACGATTTTGCTTCTTTTCTTCTTCGCCTCCATACTCAAGAACATCGCCTGAACCAAGAAAACCTTGAGCGCGCACGCCCTTTGGGCCAGACCAACTTGAGCCGCGCCCACGCCCTAACCTCCATGCAACCCCAGTTCCAATTTCAACCGAGTTAATTTTTACTCTTCCACACCTTAACTTTCACCACAAATTTCAAATCCATATCTCAATTGCTCTTAGAAACCCTAAAATTCTTCCTGAGCAAGTTTTTACTGCTCAATAGTTTGCACCCTTCTACGATACAGAAATGCGCATTAGAAATTTGTAAGGGTTGTGGTATGCTACAAATGATTTTTATTACCTGGATTTGGTGTTCTCTTTTTACAAGAAGAGGGTGGTTAATGGTCGTAGGTTTTTTGTGGAGGTGAATGGTAGTCGGAAGGAATTGACTATAGCAGTGTTAGCTGAGGTTACTAGCATTAAGAAAAGAGATATCATGATCACCACGCTAGAATCTCAGCTTGGTGGAATCGGTACGTTGATGACGGAGATAGTGTTGGAAGGACATTACAATCTTGGCTTGCATTGTGTTCGTCAGACGTCTTTGCGAAGAAATCAGCTAGCTGTGGCTCAGTGGATTGGTAAGAATGTGATTACCACCATGAAAGGCAGTGACATCAATGCGAGTTGTCTGCACATTCTCTGGATCCTTCAAAATAGGAGGTATGTGTTTTGCATTCTTGAGTTTATGATACATGAGAATATAGCAGTTGGGCAAACTACCACAGCTTTCCCTGCATTGATTACAAAGATTATGTTGTTTTAGGGATGTGTTCCGGAGTCGAGTAAGGTTAAGTTGAAGGTGTATGAGAATGCATGTATTTATAGAGAGTGTATTCAGAAGGAGTGGAATTTGGCTGAGGTTTTGGCTGTTGAGATGGAATCAGATGAGGAGGAGGGGGATGATACAACTTGTTTTGATATAGGAGCTTCGGAAAGGGATACTACGGAAGTAGCACGTGTCTCCTTACTTCATCGTGGCCTGCAAACTCTCCATAACCAGTATGAGACGATTCGTACAGGCCAACGTTCTCTTAATGACCTCTGTGAGGCTATTCAGACTAAGCAAAGTCACCTTCAACGTAACCAAGAAAAGCTTCAGAACAATATTCAGTTGTTAGGTGATAGTCATCAAGATCTCCAGTCTAACATGGAGTCTCTCGCTTAGACTCATCAGGAGCGTTGGGAAGCCATGGATACCTTCATGAAGCAGCAGAGCGGGTTTCAAGAAGAAGTCATATGACGCTTGCCACCTCATGATGGTTCTTCTTCTGCTCACTCGGGAAGGTGTAAGCGTCATCGACGCAGGACGGATGGCTCTGTCCCTTCCTCATCTCGTGGCTAGTTCGTTAGTTATATTATGTTTAGGAATATTTCCCTGTTTTAGTAGAATTTTTATTCTAAGTTGTTTAGTTAAGTAGTTAATATTGTATTATGTATTTAGTTGTTATTTGAATTTCAAGTTAATTTAATTTTTGTCCTTTTAGTAGAATTTTTATTCTAAGTTGTTTAGTTAAGTAGTTAATATTGTATTATGTATTTAGTTGTTATTTGAATTTCAAGTTAATTTAATTTTTGTCCAAGCATGCTATCTATTTCTCATGAATCCCACCTTTCCGACTTATTTGGGGGTGACATTATTTGTTTAGCATTGTATTTACCCTATCCATATGTTTTTGGAAGTTAATATTGCAAAGTTGTAAGAATATAGTTTATATATGAGCATGCTGCTAATGTGGTGTAGCTAGAATTAGCTACTGCTGTTTGGTGCAACCTCAAGGGTTAGAGGCATTGAGATTGCTATTTTGATAGGATATTAAAACCATGTAGAATGGCTGCTGAGGTTTATCTCGGCTGTTTTATTTTGGTTTTTAGCAACCCTTTTCTTATTCCATCTATTTCCTTATCAAATAGGGAACCTTTGAGGACCTTTGTTTAAGAAACTAGTGCTTTATAAATACATGGCACACTATATACTTCACACCGCACCTCACAATTTCATACCACATGCCTAGCTCAGAGCGCGCACGCCCTTCTTTTGCACTAGCACAGAGCGCCACTACACCATAACAGGCTATTTGCAACGGCAAAAAACCGTTCCTAATAATTTTCGCAACGCTTTTTAAGTGTTGCAAATATGGCGTGGGCAAAGTGTTGAAAATATTTGCAACGGTTAATAAGCGTTGCAAACAGAATTTTGCAATGGTTATTAACCGTTGCAAACAGAAATTTCTAACGCTTATTAACCGTTGCAGTCATGATTTGTAACGCTTTTTATAACTAGTGCGTAGTTAAATTTAAAACCTTTGCAACGCTTTCTAAGCGTTAGTAATTTGTTAAAAAATATTACCAACGGTTCTTAAGCGTTGCAAAGTTGTTAGTTAATTTTTAAAAAATTAATTTAAAAGTCGTTTGTAACAGTTATAAACCGTTGCTAATGTGTTGCTGATTAAAAAATAATAATTTCTCATATTTTGTAGCGAGACCATCTAAACCTACAAAAAATGAATGACATCCACAATTTTGTGTCACTGAATACCCATAAAATTGAAAAATTAAATAACCTACAAAGAATTGAATTTCAATAACATTTGAAATAACAAGAAAGAACATAAATCAAGGTGAGGCTTGACCGGTCTTTCCTCCCAGTAAAGTAGGGTAGAATTACATGCCATGACAGTGCAAATGGTCAAGACAGAAATCTGTATTCTCCTGCTTATACTTCCTTTAAGAAAAGCAACAGCTAGTCTTCTGTCCAAAAGGTTGTCCTCGGATCTTAACGGTAGGGAGGCCTAGCATTGTTCAACCTGGTTGACTTGCCATTCGAAAGCAATCGAAATTCATAATCATAAATATCTGAGAGACACATATTGTTACAAACAAATTTATGTGGCTATAATAGTATTATTTATCATTGAGGAAACACATGGTCTAATTTAAACACTTACTACCACACTTACTAGAACTGCAATGTGATTTATTTACATTGAATTAGTACTCCGAACAAGTAAATGCATCAACAAATTGAATTGTAAACAAAAACAAAAGTTGACCATTTGCCATGATTATTGTCTACCATATCCCGATTCCCGTGTCTCATCGAAATATCATATGTCTACTTTGCTTGAAAAGACCAGGATGGAGATCTTCTCAAAAGTCAATCATTTTTTTTTCTAAGAAAAATAATTTTAAATTGATGAAAAATCCACAAAAGCATCGTATCTAGTAGTGAAACCCAAAACTCTAAGAATGAGTAATGTAGATTAGCCCTTCAGTTAAACATTCATCCTCAAATATAAAAATTCAACGGAAAATAAGTACCTAGTTCTTGATCTCAGCAGCCATGGCCATAAAAGCTTGTTATACATTTGTAGAACTTTTGGCACTGGTTTCCATGAATGGAATTCCAATTTCATCAGCAAAAGCCTAAACACGTATAAGAATAGATGTCAGAAGAGTAGTTAAAGCTTATGGATGACTTCTTTAGACTATTAATATTCTAAACTGTAGTCAGTTTATCTGTTTAAGGTTGTTATTATACCATATGCTAACAAATGGCTCAATTTTACTGAAATAAGGAAGTCTAGTTTACCTGAATCAAGTAAGCTTCAATAATGCGTGAAAAAATGAGAGAACGGTTGTATCCCCTTGCATCAATAATTTCCAAATTGTTAATCTTGATGCCTGTTAGAAGATTTGCCAATAAGGAATACTGTTAGCGCCATCAAAAAGTTCAAAATCAACACAAACAATGGAAAAACCACTGAAACTTAATTTTTATAATCATGATGTACATGTGTTGCAACAAGCACACAACAAGAACACTAACAAACAGGTATATAGTTTTGAGAAAGAAACCTGGAACTACTCCAAGGTTAAAACCTTTGTGGCAGTATAATCCCATGAACATGAGGGTGCTACTGATCAAGAGGGAGCTGATGCCGAACACGAGGGGGCTGCTGAGATTTCTAGTGCTGCCGAACATGAGAGGGCTGCTGAAGAACATGAGGGGGCTGCTGCGAATTTTAGCGCTGTGGTTAAGGATCAGGAGGATCTTGAGCATGATCATGAGGGCAGTGCTGATGCTGTCCATGAGGGCTCTATGGTACATGAGGGCACTGCTGTCCATGAGGATGCAGAGCGCAACCCGGCAGAGAAAGCTCCGGAGAAAGCTACGGAGAAGGCAGTGGTGAATTCCCCTGCAGAGAAATCTCACCCAGAGTGTGCGACAACTGCAACGTTTGAAAGGGAGTATAACACTGCAGAGAAACACTCTTCAGAGGGAGTCACTGAGTATTTAACTTTAGAGGGTGCGAATTCTGCAGAGGGAGTTACTACTGAGCGTTTTCCCTCTGAAGTGCACACATTGGTAGCAAGCAAATTGCATGAAATCAGGAGGGCAAAGTCAGTAGTGGACCATGTTTTAAAACGCTTGAAAGTAGCTTGTGAGGTGGATGCTACAAGACCGCATGGATGGAGTTACCGCTAAGATTAACAATTCAACAGATCATAAGTAATTAAAAAAGTAATAGTTCAATTTCAAACAACTCACCTTTCAAAGCAAGAATTCTAGAATTAGGATTCATCAAAGCGGAATCAGCAGTAATATGCCTTCTCAATGGCTGATTATGCATACTCATATCAATAATAACAACACTATTCTGCGGTGATGTTTCTCGTACACATATATACTTATCCGATTCCATCGTTACATGTGTAAACGTAATGAATTGCGGATTGATTCCAATACTAGGCATATGGTAAAACATCACTGAAAATTATAGAAAATAGTATTTAGTATAAACAGTATTTAGTTTTACTTTATTAAAACTTTATTTTTTGTTAAATGGTCATACAACATATGGTAAAACATCACTGAAAATTATAGAAAATATCAAGGTTTCAAAAACTAATCATTCATCTATAACCTACATTAAAGACCATCTAGGATCCCATACCGTACTGATGTAATTCAAAACCAAACCAAATGACATCATGTGATGTCAAAAGGAGTCAACAAAAATGGCCAAACACTTCAACCACAAAAAGAACTGGGAAAGAAAAAGAACTGAAATGCTTTGTCCTATAACATTTTCACCAAATACTTCAGAAGCTTCATACTATAATGATGGCATAACAAAAATAGGAACTTTTTAAAAAACAAAGATCAATGCACTGAGAAACATATTAAGTTTCTCTTGGACAGAGTTCACTACAGCCATCTCAACACATATCCCATGCCTTCATAAAATTTGAAGAACAATTTAGTTTTAAAAAAACAAGATTAACAAATGAAAATATAAGATAACATAAAACAAGTGTATTAAAAATACTATGAAAATTTGTAGAGCACACAACTGAGCCACTTGGTTGGACCAACAATTCAAAAAATTCAATGCAGCCACATCTTAAAAACAATATTTTTATCAAAGGTTTGTTTGTTGGAGACTTCATGACAAAGCAAATGCCCCATTGGAAAAATTAACTAAACTTTGATTTTGAGCGGACATTCCTTGAAAAAGACACATTTAGCGTAACATCAACAACAATTCATACCTATTGTCACCAATGAAGTCCGTGGAAACCACATCATCTTCAAGGTGTACCCCAAGATTCCCTTCAACTTACCCTCGGACTCCTCCCCGAGCATTGCAGACTTGTAAGTTAGAGAATACGGGGACTTGATTACAGTTAGTAGTTGAACTTTCATTAAGATGATAAAAACATTACACACAATCCTTACTTGATTGCAGCTTTGATCCGATCATAGGAAGCCTTCTTCTCAAGTCTCACGGTGAGATCAACAACAGAGACATCAACGGTAGGAACTTCGGAAGGCCATTCCAGTGAGCTTTCCATTTAGTCTTTGGCAAAACTTTTCTTACACCTTCATTACCGAGAGAAGACAATACAATTATAAATTATTAAAGCATCAATGGACAATGTAACAAGTAACAAGAAAACAGAAAAATGCTATTCCATAAGGAATAGAACATGTTTTATTACCAAATATTGTAAACATTCTTGGGGATATGGAAGAGTAGTTCAACTAAATACCTTGGCAGCTCGGTCTTTTGGGATGATGTTAAAGGATGCAGACTCTTCCACCTCTCCGATCCTTGCTTGATGGGCCATCAACGATCTTTTGGGTAGCTAAATCAAAATATCATTTAGAAACATACAAATCAATCCCCAAAGAAAAAAAAAAGGAAACAAATAACTGGAAACTAACATCGGTGCCCTCAACTTTACGGTCATGGAGTGGGCAAGTAGTCATTAGACCTTCCACGATTCCAAACCTATCATTGATAACCCGTCATATTATAAAACATGTCATTAACAAAAGAAATCATTTTTTAATAGCAGAGATCCTGAATTTCAGAAAATCTTAACACCATTGAAATATAAACAAACCTTGGCAAGGGGAGCAAGACAGTTGGTAGTGCAACTTGCATTGGAGACAACGTTGATGTCTGACTTGTATTCATTCTCATTGACACTGACAACAAACATGGGAGCATCTGCACTTGGGGCAGAAATGACAACCTTCTTAGCACCACCCTGTGCATTGACAACCCAACACATTTTAGAAAACAATATATATAATTAGTATACAACCATAGTAGAGGCAAACAAGAAAGTCAATACATAAAAACTACACAACCAGGAATGAAATAAAGAAATCCACTTCATTTCAATCCTATCAGTAGAATTTCTTCTAGGAATAAAATAAAATAAAATTCATTTCAATCTTATTAGTAGTATTTAAGTAGATATATATCCAACCAAACAAATTTTAATTACTTTTAAATATCATTATTCTACTCTGAACTGTCACTTCATTTGCATAGACTCAAATCACTGCACATACTAAGAAACAAACTACATAACAACCCCATTTTAGAATTAACCGACTACAACTATTTCATTTCAAAATAGTATCAATAAGAAAACTCCGTTTCGTGGACTATAATATAATAATCCCATTTTTATAAACATTTACAAACCACATAACACAGATCCGTCAATATAAACAAGTATTAGAGGCTAGAACACGAAAGCAAACCTTCAAATAAGCAGCAGCTTTGTCCTTGGTGGTAAACACACCAGTTGATTCAACAACATATTCAACTCCAGTATCAGCCCATGGAATCTCATAAGAGTTCCTACCCAAACAATAAAATAATTAAACAATAAAATCCACGCATGCATGCACGGACACGGACGCTGACTAAAAAGCAGTGGATGGCTTCTCACCGAAGAGAAGAGTCTTCTCATCCTTAACCTTAAGTTCATGATGTAGAGTTCCATCTTATTTAACCAGTAGATCAATAAAAACAAGTTTCTTTTGTCAAAAGCTCACTCCTTTTCAAGTTTTAAGAAAAGCTCACTATTTTCATTGCTAATGGAAATAGAAGAGGAAGGTGAGAAAGTAGTCACCTTAAAAGCGGCAGTGGCAGACTTTCACACAAGATTTCAACGGTTATGACCGTGGGCGCAGCTACGGTAGTGGGAGAGAGGGAGGAGACCTAGTGTAGCAGCGGTGAGAGAGAGAGAGGAGAGAGACTAAAGTTATCTTTTATACTTCGACCGAAATAATAGAGCGCGATTTTTTTTGGTTTCCCTCTTTCGCAAAAATTTTGAAATTTTGATTTGTAACACTTCTAAAACGATTTTTAAGCGTTGGAAATAAATTCATGAAATTCACCAGAATTAAAGCAACACTTAACAACATTACCAACGCTTATATAGCGTTGGCAACTTGCTAATGGTAAATAACCGTTGCAAAGCAAAAAAGGGATGTGTTGCAAATATCCTATTATGGTGTAGTGCGTGCCCACGCCTAATTTCCAGTATCATAGAATTTCCTTTTGTCAGAGTAGAGCGCACCTGCTCCCTGACCTCAACAGACCTTGAGTTCTTTTTCTGGGGCTTTCCGCAGTCACTTCTAGGAGTTCATTAGTGTGTTTATTTGCGATGAAATCTCCTCAAATCATACTGGAGCAGTCCTTTGAAGAATTGCTAGAGAGTGACACCTATGGGTACTGGTTCCGCGACTTAATTGTGCAATCAGGAATGGCAACCTCTAATGGTAGGTGCTGATGAAACTTATTCTTCTGCACTTATTGCTTATTTCTATGATCATTGTAAGTTATTTTATCGACTGGATGGGGAACAAGTGTTCTCTGTCACCATTGATGATGTAACAATGGACTTAAGCAATTTTTTGTTGGCCTTTGCTATTGGACTATCTATGCCTGCTGCCCAAAACTCATGGGGCTATATGGCTGATAATATGTACATCTACAACTATGAGTATTTGCATGAGACCTATGGGGTGGGGATTTTTCGTATAGAGGACCAATGGCAATATAACGTTGACCTTGGTAGCTTGTCCCTTAACATGGACACTATTATGTTCTTTATCATGCTGAATATCTTAGGGGAATGACATTTTTCTTCTGCGAATAACACCACTTGTGACGTATTCCTTGCTCTAGCTGAGGGACGTATCCTCTATGACTTTCCCCAGACCTTAGTGTCTAGTTTAGCACGAGCCCATAGTATGAAGCATAAGTACCTTCTTATGCCTGTCTTGGTTTGCCACATAATGCTATTTTGCTTTCCTGAGTTCTATACCCGTTTCATGGATTGGGTTGGGGTTGACATTGTAAGACTCACCAATTGCATTATACACTCTTTCAGTGCGATGATTTGGCTGGGGTGAAAGCTACAACCTAATTGGGTTGCACCTTACACCCCATCCGACCAAGTGGCGCTTAACAGGTTAGCAAAGGTAGATGATAAATGGTGTGAGGCCTGGCAAATTATCATAGTTTGGCAGGACGCAAATGAACATTACTTTTTTTATAGAAGGGGAGGACAATGTTTCGTGTTGGATATGAGGTAAGTTTTACTTTCTGGTCACGTCTGCTTATGTCCCAAGCAATGTAATTTTTGTTATTCCCATAACGGGTGGAACTCATATAGAGTTCCGTCTATTTTTCTTTATCTATATTAGTACGTTCTAAATTTGTTTTGCAGGTGTTCTAAAATTTTAACGCGTTTCCATGGTATTTTCTATCTTTTTTATTTCTATACTTTTAGGACAAAACATATTTTGTTTTAGGAACAAAACATGTTTTTGTTTATATATATATATATATGGAATAGAAATATATATATATATATTTATATATATACCTATTATATATATATATATATATATATATATGTATAATATGCACTTGTTTTATATTAAAAAAATTAAAAAATATATAAATAAAACGTATTTATACTATGCACTTAGGAATATTGGTATTGTTTCTTTTCCTGTGATGATAGTAGTCTAGAAGTTTCAAGTTAGCTCTTAAATTAGAATAGTTTTTAGAAACTTAGGTTAATATATAGGTAATAGTCATTGCATCTTTCCATAAATATATTGCAAGAGCATCTATATTTGTATTGGCAGTAAGTTTCTGAAATCTATGCTAGAATACTTATTCTACAAATATTGTGAGAATATAGCCTAAAAGCCTCATATAAGTGAAATATCTGAGTAATGACACAAGGGAGAAGTAAATTCCGAATAGAAAAATCACACGTCCACTTGCTTGATCACTATACCATATCCTAAGCGAGAATTTAGGCCATTTTTGGATCGATATAGCCAAAAATTCAAATCTATATAAAATTATTTTTCATTAGTCACCTCTCTGAGCCTTTCTTTAGTCTTTTTATAAACCACAAATCCTTTACCCTTTTACAAAAACAAAATAAAAATAAAATTAGCCTATCCATTTTTGAATGAGTCTGAGAATAGAGATGAAATGAAGAAAATAAAAGAGAAAGACCTGTGGAAAACCAAGAATTTGTTAGTTGCTTCAAATAAGAAAAGAAAAGGAAGTTTCCATACAAAGAAAAAATAATAATAAAATAAATAAAATAAAAAGTTAGAACTCCAAAAATAAAATCAAGGGAGTCAAACACCAAAAGAAAAAGAAAAAAATGGCTAAGGATGGAAACAAAGTGTAGAAGCAAAGTAAGAACAAGATTTTCTCTAGCTACATATTTTGAAGTTCCTATTATCTCAAACTTGTCTTTCTGAATATCCATTTCCTTCTTAAAACCATCACCTAATCTCCCGCAACACCTAATAAAGACCTTTAACTCAATTAGGAATAGGATAGTGTGATATTAAGTGGCATATGTGTTTGATTGACTTCGGCTTCCTTGTACGTCATTGAGTTTGTGAGGAAAAGTGTGCCCACTGGGCACTGGAGTGAGCGAAACTTGAGTGGAAAAATCAGAGTGTTTTTGTCTTGACATATTTGTGAGGACCTTGTTAAGGACGCTATTCCAAAGTTTCAAAAACGGATTTGTTATTGCATTTCATAGTATAGTTCATTATATATATGTTTATCCATAGATAATTGATTATTATGCACGTATTAGCTTAGGTTTCGAATTGATTATTTTTTATTAATTGCTAGTGAGATGTATAGATATATGAGAATAAATAAGTAAACAGTAATTTTATTTCTTAGTCGTTGTAGTATAAATAAAGTTTGTGAGTATTTTCTCTGTAAAACTCTCACGAGGCTATAACTCGTCCACTTGGGAATTTCTAGTAGTTTAAAGCCTTATTGCATATGGTCAATGCAATCACACTTGACAAAACGAGATTAGTTAGAACTCTATTTCTAGTCACTTATTTTAATTTCTCATATTTGCTTGAGGACAAGCAAAATGCTGTTTGGGGGTGGTTTGATAAGAGCCCAAAACTGTAGTTTTAACCCTTAATAATATTACATATAAACCAATTATGTTTATAATAAATAAGAGTTAGTACTGTTTACGTACTTTTGTGTATTTCAGGTTTTGGAATCAATTATGTGAATAAATATGTCACTTTTGCAAGAGAAAAGAGCAAAGGTTGGTTACTAAGAAGTTCTATGGTTAAAGGCCAAGTTTCAAGGAGAAAAAGCATATTTAAAGCCCAGTCAAAGCTAAAAAGGCAAAGTCAACGCGGGCAGAAATAGAGCGTAAAAGTCAATAGAACTTCCGCAGGTCGTATCTTTGGACTCATACCTCAGAATTAGGCCTATTATATGTCAAAAAGACTGGCTCGAAAAGATATTTCTAATGGTCCAGGCCTTGATCAAATAAGAGGAGTAAAAGTGGATGAAAAAGTTGTTGCAGTAATTTCTAGCAGAGAAACCTTTTTCGGACTTAAGTAATTAGGTTTTGGGCTTGATTTAGTGGCCCAAAACATGGCTCCAAATCCCATGCATAAAATTATAAACCTAGCCCTCTCCTATATAAAGAGGACTAAGGCAAAACTCTAACTCTCTCACCCATTAGTTAATTAGTCTCTTGTCTATTAGTTTTTCTTTTTAGTAAACCTAGCTTATGTTATTTAACCTAGCCACCATTAATAAAATTCAAGTTCATTATATTCTTTAATTATATTGTCTTATTCTTATTATGTTTTCCATGATAGTCTAATGAATCTTAACTAAACCTCAATTTGATTGAAGCTTTGATGAAGACTTGATGTGTTAGTATAGAATAATTATTTTTAAGAGTTTAAATCTAGAGGGTAGTTCATTCATCATGAGAATGGGTTTAAACTTTCTCTCATACTAATTATTAGTTGGTTAGAGATGTCATGAATAATTAAGGATAAAAATACCTAACTTTTATGTTGAACCTTGTGTGAAAACATAAAGATTAGGATTGCAATAAAAATCTATACTAGCATGCTAGGGATTAATCAAGGTGGATATCAAATCTCCCTAATCCCTTCTTCTCTCATTCACATCTACGTATTTAATTACCATAGTATAATTTAAAATATCTTAATTAGTTATTCCCACATATTAGTTTTATTAAAAACATTGCTCTCATTAATATTGTTGAATTATTTAAGTTAGTGAAATTATTACGTTCTAAGCAATTAGGAGTGGAACGAATCTTTACTCAAGTTATTGCATGCATAATTGAGAGTAGGAATTTGATCTAATTGTAGATTAATTTAGTATTCTTATTCCTAGTAAAATCACTATTCGTTAGGATAGAAATATGTTATTTTCTAAGAGCAAAACATTCAAACGAACTTAAACGCTCTCCAACGCTCAAACTTTCTGAATGACCAAACACTCACTCGAGCTCAGGGCTACATAGCTCACATACCTCTCACTAGTTCAAAACCTTTATTTCTAGGATTAACTTAGTGTAGAATGCTCTCTAAGAGCAGCATGCTTACTTAAGATACAATGTTCACTTGAGCTCAAAGGGCTTCATAGCTCTAACACTTTTCACTAGTTGAATACATAGAACTCTAGGATTAACTTAGTGTAGAACATTCTCTGGAACATTCAAACCGTTCTCCTGAGCAGTGCGCTCAAGCGCTTCATAGCATCCTATGTCTTCCTAGACAATGGGATATATATTTCTAGGTCAAATACTTACGAAATGTCAAAACAATATGCGACAAACAAATGAACTTGCCTGAACATACTCAGGAAACCAATTCTTCAAAATAGCCAAATGGCCACTTGTGTGGACACCTGTTCCCCACGTCATCAATAACACGAACTGCCCAGGTTAATTTCCCTAGGGTATCATCTTTTAATGTATCTGGGCCACGCCCCAACCATTTCAAAAATGAACTGCCCAGGAAACCAGTTATATTGTTTTACAACAACTTTCAAACATGAATTTAGAGAGAAATATTCAAAAGCCGCACAACTTACACAAAGGAAGAAGAAACCCAGAAGTAGTGATCAAGCACCAGGAGTAACATGTTTATCATCAGCAGGCACGTCAGCTCGCTCAGCAGGAACAGTAAGGGTAGACAGAGTGTTACTAGCATCTCCAGGTATGACAAGCACACTTGTACCTAGAGGCCTACGTTCACGCTCTCCTTTCAATTGAAAGTACGTCTCCTCCAGCAACAAATAATCTTGGCACACTCGGTCATATGCCTACTGAGCCTTTCGTGCAACCGACTTGCAGTGCTTGGCATACTCCATTACTGCACCCAGTCTTTTCTGTAAGTCAAGTATCGAACTGACCATTGACGTCTTCTCAGATATAGCGTCCTGATGCATTTTCCTCGAAACCTCCAGTTCCTTCTTTACCTTTCCCACATCGTTTTCCTCAGCTTCCATAACTTGAGCAGTGTGCTTCAATTTCTGATATCCAGCAAGAAACTAGAAGTAGAAACAGTAATGTTACTCTTACCAATAAGATAGAAAGAGACCAGAGAAGATTAAAAGCTTACCAAACAGCAAGCCATGTCCATGGTCTTCAAAGTCTTATCCAAATCTTGGCCCTCTAGCTCTTCCTTATCACCTTCCAAGACAATCCCTTCCAGGAGACAATTAGCTATGGGTACCGACCCAAAGCTGCAGTCAGATCGTTTCACTACACGCTTCTTCCCCATCTTCCCAGTATAGACGAGTCGCTTCCCAGGTCGCGTCGCCAAGCTGCCTCCCCAATGAATCAGTCTTAGAACTTTCTCCAGTAACAACTTTTTCCTTGCCCGCCACCCCACGGTTGTGAGCGCTCAAGTCGACCCCACCCATAGGGCTCGCGCACTTGAACACTACACTTCCAGTTCGCTTGCGTTAACCAGAGTTAGAGCGACCCGCAGGTTTGGACAGCTTATTGGACCTCAAGTCAGAAGCAACAGCCTTTCGCTTACCCAAGTCGGCCCTACGACGCAACATGAAATCGATCTCGTCCAAAACGAGGGGAGAGCCCTCCCTCTCCCTACCCGTTGGAGAGACCAAAATTCCATCGTCATCACCATTTATCCTAGCCATTCTACACTTCATAGACAACACAACATTCAGCAAAAGAAGCATACAAAATGTAAGGGGGATTTCCCGTCATTAGATGGATGACACATGTAGGGGAAGTAATCCAGGACTATAGATGTCCAGAATGAGATGAGGACCATCGGATTAGTTCTACGAATAAGTGATCTTGTGTTTAGTTGGCATATGCCAAGCACGTGACTGACCGCCTCTAAGTATAATAGTTCTCCAAGTCGTTAGAACAGAGAGAAACTGAGGAGGGCGATCTTTGATGATAAGGAAGGAATCGCGATGGCATATCTTTAAGAGTTACCTTTTAGATATAATTTTCCCATACACGATAGGACATTATGATCAACAAGGAAATCTACCTCTAATAAGATATGGTCCACATTCAGACTTCCATAAGGAGAGGATTCCTAATAGAAAGGTAGAGTCTAAAGATGGAAGGGAACTCACAAGCGGTGAGGACAGCCCTAACCCTAGGACTCTCGAAGCTTTTCCTATATAAGCCATAGGAATTCGCTCATAGGAACAACGCAAGATAGGGTTTGATTCTCCAAAATAAACAAGGAGATACGTAGGTAGCCGCCAGGCGGTTCAACCTTGAACTCACAATCATCTCATCACTTCTCTACTCATTAAAAGCTTCTAGATCACAAGGCACAAAGGAAGATCAGGGGATACTCGGAAAATCCCTTAAATCTTGTGGCGATGTCTGTGGGGACAAAGTAAACATTTGTTCCCAAACGACTGATTTAGTTTTAAAACTCTTACCATTATGATGGCAGGAGCAAAGAAACCAAAGGGTGGCGCAACCACGAGCAGCGTCGCTGTTAAAGAAGAAGAGCATGAGATACCTAAAGGGGGTGGGGGAGAATGCCAGTCACCATGATTCGAATAACCCCCTCCAAAGACCTATGACAAGCACCGACCGGACCACCGCTTGCTCGGTGCGGGCCCCAGGAATAACGCTCAAGAGGCGTCAAGATGGTGAGAATGTTGTCCTCACCAACCCAGAATCTGTTCAGGCTAGTCAGGCAGTACAGGCTCTGGAACAACAAAGAAGCAATCTTGAATGAGAAGTACAGCTACTGAGGCATTTGTATCAATCCGACACAGGGAAGGAGCCACTCATCGATCTTGATAATGACGACCTTCCAAAAGGTGGTCGTGCAAGGAACACAAAGCCTGGGGGTCCAGTTCGATGCGAGACATCTGAGTCGGAATACAGTAACCTAGATATGGACTCAGATACAACATCTAAACCAGAGTCAGCTGACCAGGATTGTGATGTCGACCCTCGACACCGAAAAAGAACTCAGATCAAGAAGCATTCTACCAAAGAAACTGCATGGGAGTGTGAGAAGAATGACCTGATCCGTCAGATGCATCGGATGACAGGCAAGGGGAGAAAAATGCAAGACTCCTTTGTTCAATCCACCATAATGGGGGCATGCAGATCTCTTTTCGCATCTCGAATAATGAGAAAGCCTTACCCCCGGCAACCGAAGTTTAGTGTCTCAAGATCCTAAGGCAAGGATACTTTTGGCCTTATATGCAAAAAAATGCATAGGTTTTCGCCCGCAAATGTGAAAAGTATCAACGATATGCTCTGCTTATCCATGCTCCAGCAACGGAACTGCACCTATTGGCCAGCCAATGGCTATTTGCATAGTGGGGAATTGACATTGTAGGACCTCTACCACCTGCTCCCGATAATGTCAGATTCTTACTAGTCGCAATGGATTACTTCACCAAGTGGATAGAAGCAGTTCCCCTGGTCTTCATTCAAGAACAGGATGTCAGAAAGTTTATTTGGAACAACATTGTCTGCAGGTTTGGCATACCCAAAGTTATCATCTCAGATAATGGGCAACAGTTCGCTAGAAGATTGGTCGCTGAACTCTGCGAGGAGTTTTACATTACCCATATGTTTTCAACTCCAAGGTATCCGCAAGGCAATAGTCAGGCTGAAGCCTCTAATAAGGTTATTTTGGATAACATGAAGCGTAAATTAGATTACGCAAAAGGTTTAGGGTCGAGGAGCTACCTAAGGTCCTATGGGCATACCGAACTACACTCAGACGATCGACTGGTAAGTCTCCATTTTCATTGACCTACAGAACTGAAGTTGTCATACCTCCCGAACTGGTAGCTCCCACTCAGAAGTCTGATGTTATGCACACCCTAGACAATGAGGAGTTGTTATGCAGAGAAATGGATCTCCTAGATGAAAAGCGAGAAGGTGCCACACTGCGTGATAAACTTAAAAACGAATGTTTTACCTACGCATAAGCTACGAAACTATACGCAAGTAAAACTAAAGCTAATTTCTGCTTAATTATCAAAGTTTTCTACTTTCTATGCTATTGCAATATAGTTGGAATAGAAAGTTCGTTCCACTCCTAGTTCTTTAGAATTTATGTTAACTAAGATTATCAGTTCTATCAAAGTCAATGAGAGTACAAATTATATAATTATGCTAACAACGATGGGAAATAACGTAATCAAAATGTTCTAAATAATAAGATGACAATTAAAATACTAAGGGTTGAATCTAGATAAAGAATTAGGGGAATTTGATTCCACCTTAACTCGGCTTAATTTACTAACGAAGAATTGTCGTAATCCGAATTACAATGCTTCAGTATAACAATTGGGTGTTTCTAATCCCTAATTGTTCATGATAATCTCTACCAACTAACAACTAGCATGTGAAGCAATCAAACTCATTCTCATGGTGAACTAATTACTTTCTAGAATGGAATAGAATATTACGACTTATTCTACACTAGCAACAATCAAGCTTTCATCAAGGCTTCTTCAAACCCCTCTAATTGAGGTTTTAGCCTTGATTCATTAAACTATCATTTATATATAAACAATAACAACACATGATAAAAGAATATAAATTTATTTATTTGATTTAAAATGAAAGTCTAATCATGCAAGATTGAATTAAAACTAGTAATGATTATTAACTAAATCTATGAATTGAAGCTAAAATGATTTAATGAAATGAAACTAGAATTATCAATAGCTAACTAATTTTATTGATCTAATGAATAATAACAATAAACTGATTCAAAACTGAATTA
The DNA here is from genome assembly GCF_015680905.1 of Coptis chinensis. Classification (NCBI taxonomy): domain Eukaryota; kingdom Viridiplantae; phylum Streptophyta; class Magnoliopsida; order Ranunculales; family Ranunculaceae; genus Coptis; species Coptis chinensis. The sequence goes on from NC_141462.1 coordinate 27,727,287, forward strand.
AAAAACAAGGTAATAAAACTAATTAATGGAGTCTAAAACTAGATCTCAAACAAGTTATTGGATAATGGCTAAGAGCTAAGTCTTCTCTCTTCAAATGGAGGAGACAAGATCTACTTTTTTGTACATGGGTTGAGGAACCATGTTTTAGGCCGAAAAATCGATCCCAAAACCCAATTTCTTCAGTCCACATAAGGGTTTTCAGCTAGATTAGACTTCAATAGCCTTTTCATCTACTTCTACTCCTCTGATTGGGTCAAGGCTTAGACCATTAGAAATCTCGTTCCGAGCCGGTCGTTTTGACATAAGGTAGGCCCAATTCCGAGGTTTAAGTCCAAAGATACGCTTCTGGAAGTTCTGCTGACTTTTGTATGCTATTTCTGCCAGCGTTGACTTTGACTTTTTAGCTTTGACCGGGCTTTAAATGGGCTTTTTATCCTTAGATCTTGGCCTTTAATCAAATAACTTCTTAACAACTAACCCTTGCTCTATTATCTTGCAAAAAGGGCGCATTTCTGCACATATTCGACTCCAATGCCTGAAATACATAAGAACACGATAACAGTACTAACTCTTACTTATTAATCACATATTTGGTCAAAAAGAAATATTGTTAAAAGGTTAAAACTACAGTTTTGGGCTCTTATCACTGCGCTTAGCTGCCAACCAGCAGATTCTGAAAAGATCATACGACAAGAGAGTCTGGATTCGATCTTTCAAATTTGGAGATCTGGTTCTGCGCGAGATACCAGAGCCCAACAGCAAGCTTGGACCCAACTGGGAAGGACTATACATCATTGACAAGGTTAGTTGAACTGGTTTTTACTATCTATGCACTGTCGAAGGTGGCGTTCTTGTCAAACCATGGAACGCATAGCACCTTCGCAAGTACTATCAGTAAACTTGTTATTTCATGCTTTGTTATGCATTGTTTATTATCTCCAGTTATCAATAAAGTTCTTTACCTTGCAATCAAATTTATTCCTCTTCTTATAGAAGTCTGAATCTATACCATATCTTGTGAGATGTAAGTTTCCTTGTTGATCATAATGTCCCATCGTGTATGAGAAGATTGTATCTAAAAGGTAACTCCTAAGATATGTTGTCACAATTCTTTCCTTATCATCAAAGATCGCCATCTCTAGTTTTCTTCTATTCAGGAACTGTTTATATCAGTTCCTAATGACTGGAATAACTGTTATGTTTGGAGGCGGTCAGTCATGTGCCTGACACATGTCTACTAAATACTCGTGCTAAGCACGAGATCACTTATTCACAGAACTGATCCGATGGTCCTTGTCTTATTCTAGATATCTATAGTCTTAGGTTATTTCCCACACACGTGTCATCTATTCAGTGATGGGAAATCCCCCTACAGATGCCCCCACTCGTGCCAACTAGCACGTGGGCACTTGAAGCGACGCTGCTTTTGGCGCGAGAATCCTTTTCTAAAACTGTTTGTTGGAACTGCTGATGTGCCCAACTAATTAAAGCTCTGATAAGACGGCTCAAACAGACACGCCGTTTCCCGAAAAAAGTAATGATGGCAGTTCCATCCCGAAAAGACGCACCACTTGGGCCATCCTAACCGTCCATCTTATCTGTATATAAAGGATCTGGTGAGAGAACTTTCATTATCTCTTCAACTACCTTTTTCTATATACTGAACCTTTGGATCTTCCGTTAGGGTTTAACCAAAGCTTGAAACTTTTCCTCTTTCTCGATCATGAATCCCAACAGGTCACTTGTAAACTTTGGAGATCTTTCCTGCCTGGAACTAATCGGCAAGAAATTTCACATCCCTGAAGATATCGGTCTTGAGTGGGGTGGTTATCTGATGAGTTAGCCTACAAAGAGGTGGCACTCATCACCATTGGTCAGCTTAGGGCCGGACTTACTCTTCCTTTCCACCCATTGCTAAAAGAGTATCTGATTCACTTCAATCTTGCTCTTAGTCAGGCAGCACCCCTGTTTTACAGAACTGTTATGTACTCTGCCCTTCTTACCAAGAGGCATAGGTTTGCTCTAAACCGTTGGGTGTTCAGTTACTTTTATGAGGTCCAGCGTATTCGAAACCAGTCGTACTATTACCTCATGACCAGAGTCAAGAATTCTCCGATCATCTTTTTTGAGGGGAAGCAGAGTGACGAAGGCTAAGCTGATCCCCACCTTCGTGTGTTGGGTGATGCGTAGGACATTCACCCCTTCGATGTTGATGCTGAGCAAATAGGAATTTCTATTCCCAGAAAACACACCCATGCTCCAACCAGTAAGTCTTCCTACTCAGGTACTTTATAACTTGATATAAGAGTCATTCGCCTGAATATCTTTTGCTATTATTCCTTAGATGATTCTTCCCCTTGGAATCAACTAACTGCAACTGATGTTGCTACAGTGGACATTATCAAGAAGATCCCCAAGGAATAGAGGATGCCTTGGGTGATAGTTCCTGATCCCACCTGTCTTTTTGAATATTTCAACATGTCTACTGAAGAATTGCTGTAACTGGATACTGGTTATTCCCCCTTTGGGATAAACACTGTGAATTCTGGGCGTACAACACTTCCTCCTCCTGTTGATCAGGATGTTGAACTTCTTCCTTCTCCAGTTCAGGATGAATCCTCTTTAATTACTAGAAGAAGAGGAAACTACAAGGAGAAGAGTTCGGAGGCTGTCTCTGGTAATGCGGCGATGTTGGGTTCAGTTCAGGAGCCTGCTATCAGTGATGATTGTGTGATCACTGGCGGGAGGGGCCCTGAACTGCCTCATGAACTGCAGGCGTCCAGTAATTTTAAAAGGGGAGTGCGTGCGTCCAACCGTTCAAAATTGAAGATGTCTGATACCACTTCTGATGTTGCCCCCTCTAGTAAGAAAACAAAGTTTCGCCTTCTCTCTGTTAGTGAAGATACACTTTTTAAAGTTCCTGCTAGTATTCCCCCACCTGTTAAGCCTGACAAGAATGTAGTTGTACCCCATGTAGGGGATTTTTTGAGCTGTCCCTGATTTTTCTCTGTGCCTTGTGATTTTGGAACCTTTAAATAAATGAAGATGGGATGAGATGATTGTAAGTTCAGGGTTAAATCGTCTGACAACTGCCTACGTATCTCCTTGTTTATTGTGGAGAATCAAACCCTATCTTGCGTAGTTCCTAAGAGCGAAATCCCTCTGGTTTATATAGGAAGAGCTTTGAGAGTCCTAGGGTTAGGGCTATCTTCACCGCCTGTGAGTTCATTTCCATCTTTGGACTCTATCTTCCTATTAGGAATTCCCTATTTATGGAAGTCTAAATATAGACCATATCTTTATGAGAGGTAAGTTTTCTTGCTGATTATAATGTCCCATTGTGTATGGGAAGATTATATATAAAAGGAAACTCCTAAGATATGTCTTCACGATTCCTTCCTTATCATCAAAAATTGCCTTCTGTTTAGGAACTGTCTACATCAGTTCTTAACGACTGGGTAACTGTTATGTTAGAAGGCGGTCAGCCATGTGCCTGGAACATGTCCACTAAACACTCGTGATATGCCAGAGATTAGTTACTCATAGAACTGATTCGATGGTCCTCGTCTCATTCTGGACATCCATAGTCTTAGGTTATTTCCCATACACGTGTCATCTGTTCAGTAACGGGAAATCCCCCCTACAGATGCCCCCTCTCGTGCCATCTAGCACGTGGGAGCTTGAAGCGACACTACTTTTGGCGGGAGAATCCTTTTTCCAAAACTGTTGTTAGGAACTGCTGATGTACCCAACTAATTAAGGCTCTGAAAAGACGGCTCAAATAGACACGTCGTTTTCTGAAAAAGGTAATAATTGCAGTTCAATCCCGAAAAGACTCACTGCTTGGGCTCATCCTAACTGTCCATCTTATCTGTATATAAGAGATCTGGTGAGAGAACTTACATTATCTCTTTTACTACCTTTTTCATACTGAACCTTTTGATCTCCCGCTATGGTTTAACCAAAACTTGAAACTTTCTCTATTTTCCGATCATGAATCCCAACTGGTCGCTTGTAAACTTCAAAGATATTTCCTCTCTGGAACAGATCCGTGAGAAGTTCCACATCCCTGAAGATATCGGACTGGAGTGGGGGAGGTTGTCTGATGAGTTGGCCTACAAGGAGGTGGCGCTCATCACCATTGGTCAACTTAGGGCCGAACTCACTCTTCCTCTCCACCCATTGCTGAGAGAGTGTCTGATCCACTTCAATCTTGCTCTTGGTCAGGCAGCACCCCTGTTTTACAGAACTATTATGTACTCTGCCCTTCTCACCAAGAGACACCGATTTGCTCTCAACCGCTGGGTGTTCGGTTACTTTTATGAGGTCTGACGTATTCGAGACCAGTCCTTCTACTACCTCATGACAAGAGACAAGAATTCTCCGATCGTCTTTTTTGAGGGAAAACAGAGTGACGAAGGCTGGGCTGACCACCATCTCCGTGTGCTGGGTGATGCGTGAGACGTTCGTCCTTCTGATAATGATGGTGAGCCTGTGGGAATTCCTGTTCCCAAAAAACACACTCATGCTATAACCACTAAATCTTCTTACTCAGGTACTTTATAACTTGATATAAGAGTCTTTTGCCTGAACTTCTTTGTTATTATTTCTTAGATGACTCTTCGCCCTAGAACCAATTAACTGCAACTGACGCTGCTACGATGGAGTTTATCAAGAAGATCCCTAAGGAACAAAGGATGCCTTGGGAGATAGTTCTTGATCCCACCCGTCTTTTTGAATACTTCAACATATCTACTGAAGAACTGATGCAACTTGTCCCTGGCTTTTTCCCTTTTGGGATAAATACTGTGAATTCTGGCCGCACAATTCTACCCCCTCCTATTGATCAGGATGCTGGACTTCTTCCTCCTCTAGTTTAGGATGATTCCTCCTTAGTTACTAGAAAAGGAGGAAACCACAAAGAGAAGAGTTCTACGGCCACCTCTAGTGATACTACAACATTGGGCCCAGTTCAGGAGCCTGCTGTCAGTGATATGATTGTGTGATCACTGGTGGGAGAAGCCTTGAACTACCTCATGAACTGTTGGCTGCTAGTAATTTTAAAAGGGAAGTGTGTGCGTCCAATCATCATAAGCAGAAGAGAGCTGATTCTACTTCTATTGTTGCCCCATCCGGTAAGAAAATGAGATTTCGTCCTCTTACTGTGAATGAAGAAACCACTGCTGTGACTATCACTTTCCCCCCTCTTCGATTTGGTGATAGGAGGTAGGAGAGTGATGGCATCTCTTTCTCACCTCGATTTCCAGATTCCCCTGAAAGGGAGATGATAGTGGAGATGAGGCATTGGGGACACTCTGATGAACAACCTGTTACCAACAAACATTCTATTAAAGTAGTTGATATTGCGCTTGGAGGTTTGGAAGTTGCACCTCTTCCAGTTGATAAGGCTGAAGCCAATATAGCTGGGACCTTGGACCTTGTGCTCTCAGAGGAACTGTATTAGAGTCATGCGCTCTTCAGAACTCAACATGGTGCCAATAAAAGTGGTTTTTGGCAAGCTGCCTCCCCTAATATCCACTTCCTCCAATGGCTCTAGTGAGGGGGGATCCTCCTTCTCTCTTGGGACCAAGTCCAGGAGAGAGGGATCCAACTGTAATTGCTATTTGGCAGGTGACCCCACCTCTATTTGTTCAAAAGGGAGTGGGGACTGCTTTGTTGCCAAAGCAGAGCACGTTTTGGCAGCCACCTGATCTCCTCTGATTGTCTCAATTTTCCCATGATGTGGGAATTTTAGACATTGGTGATAGGTGTTGGGAATGGCTCTGAGTCTATGTAGCCAGGTCCTGCCTAAAATCATGTGATATGGTATGTTAGTTTTTACCATAACAAAATTTATTATAAAACTTAATGGACCAGTGGCTACAGGTAATTGGATCTCCTCAACTGTGAGAGCCCTGTCCCCACTGAATCCATACAGGTTGGCACTGGTGGCAACCTTCCCCGCATCTGGGATCTGCAACTTTTTGAATGCATCATAGTAAAGTACATCTACTGAATTGCCTGGGTCCACCAATATGCGATGCAAATCATAATCTCCAAAAGGGAGTGTGAGAACCAACGTATCCTCATGTGGGCTTTGGATGTTAAGGCATTCAACTTTAGTGAAAAGAATGAGCAGATCTTTTTGGAGTACCGCGTTGACCTGAGCTCCTGTAGTCAGCTCGCTGTTCATGATCATCATCTGCTTGGCGATGCACATTTGATATCACACACCCTTGTCAGTGACCTGTCCACTTCGTTTACTTGCTTTACCATAAATCATATTTATATGGAGTCGTCCATTGCACGGTCCAGTACCTTGGGGGTCCTAAACTGACATGTTGATCACCTCAGGCTGTACTGCATTTGCATGTTCGTTTGCCACAAATTGCTTCAAATACCCTCTTTCAATCAGATCCTGTAGTTCATTTTTCAGGGTCCTGCAGGCTCTTGTGCTGTGACCCTTACTCTTATGGAACTTGTAGTAGGTTCTCTGGTCTCTGGTACCCAGGGAACTTAGCTTAAGCGGAGCTGGCCATTTGAGGTAACTTTGATTTTTTATCGAGTCCAAAACCTCATCTGGCATTTTGTTCAAAGGGGCGAAGTTTCTGTCCATTGAGGGAAGAGCTTCTTCAGTTCCTTCCACACATGGCTTCTTCTGTTGCTTTCTATCTGCACTACTGGCTGCATTCTGGTATTGCCCTCTGGGCATTCATCCCTTTGGCGACCACAATTGGGGTCTCTCTTTGTTTTTCGAGGGGAGGAATTTCCATTCCCTTCTTGAGGAACTCCAGGAACTGTTCAACTAGCTTTATTCGCTTCTTGACATCTGTTCAAGACATCTTCTTCCCACCCTGCATGAGTTTCAGCCCTGTCAAGAAGTTCCTCTAAATCACGGGGTGGTTTTCTGGAGAGAGATCCGAATAAGGCATTGTTTTCATCCAACCCTTATTTAAAAGCTATTATAGCAATCTGTTCATCACAAGACTCTATTTGGATGGAAATTTCCATGAATCGTTGCATGTAAGATCTCAGTGCCTCTCCATCCTTTTTCTTGATGTTGAACAGTGCATCGATCCATTTAGGTTGATGCTTGTTGGATGAGTACCTGTCTATGAAGGTCCTAAATAGTTCTTTTGAGGACCTGATCTGACGCTCTAGTAATCAGTGGCACCACTGGAGCGTAGATCCAGATAAAGAGGCTTTGAATTCTTGACACATGACATTGTCATATCTCTCGTATTGTCCTATAGTGGCACGATACCTGAATACGTGATCCACCAGATCTGACTTGCCACTAAAGATACTAAACTTCAGTTGTCTGTAACTGATAAAAGGGAAAATGATAGTTTTATCTACAAATAAGCGATGAAACTCAAATGTAAGTAAAACTAAAACTATTTTCTTGCTTATATATCAAAGATTCTACTCTCGTTATCAATGCAATATGGTTAGAGTAGAGAATTCGTTCTACTCCTAGTCGTCTAGATGTGAAGGTTTCCTAGTTCGTGTAAGCTAACAAAGTCGTGAGAGTAATAGAATTGAAATTTAACTACGATGGTGAATCAACAATCAAGATGATATAAATCAAACTACGGAAATACTAACTTGACAATATAGGGAGGAATTAGGGGGATTTGATTCCACCTTAATTCGACTTAATAAACTAACGAAGAATTGTTGTAATCCGAATTGCTATGTTTACGCAAAACAATTGGATCTATCTAATCCCTAATCGTTCATGGTAATCTCTACCAACTAACAATCAGCATGTGAAGCAATCAAACTCATTCTCATGGAAAACTAATTACTTTCTAGAATGGAATAGATTACTACGACATTTTTTATGCTAATCGAAATCAAGTTTCATCAAGGTTTCCTCAAACCCCTCTAATGGAGGTTTTAGCCTTGAATTATTACACTATCATTTCTAACACAAAAACAAATTGAACAAGTCATAATTGAATAAACAATAAACTTTATTAATCTAATTGAACAAGAGGATAATGATTCAAATGAATTAAAACTGAATTTAAAACTAATTTAGAACTAAGATTATGAATAACTAATTATCAATTTAAGACAAACTAAATCTATGAATTAAATATTGAATTAGAAACTAAAACTTGAAATATAAATTAATTATTTGATTCTCAAAACTAAATCTTGTTCTAAAAACTAATTTGATGCTAATTAACTAGATAAAAAACTAACTATTGGATATTTGACTAAGTAAAAACCAAGTAGCTTAAGAGCTAAGTCTTTGTCTCATCAATGCAATATGGTTAGAGTAGAGAATTCGTTCTACTCCTAGTCGTCTAGATGTGAAGGTTTCCTAGTTAGGTGTAAGCTAACAAAGTCGTGAGAGTAATAGAATTGAAATTTAACTACGATGGTGAATCAACAATCAAGATGATATAAATCAAACTACGGAAATACTAACTTGACAATATAGGGAGGAATTAGGGGGATTTGATTCCACCTTAATTCGACTTAATAAACTAACGAAGAATTGTTGTAATCCGAATTGCTATGTTTACGCAAAACAATTGGATCTATCTAATCCCTAATCGTTCATGGTAATCTCTACCAACTAACAATCAGCATGTGAAGCAATCAAACTCATTCTCATGGAAAACTAATTACTTTCTAGAATGGAATAGATTACTACGACATTTTTTATGCTAATCGAAATCAAGTTTCATCAAGGTTTCCTCAAACCCCCCTCTAATGGAGGTTTTAGCCTTGAATTATTACACTATCATTTCTAACACAAAACAAATTGAACAAGTCATAATTGAATAAACAATAAACTTTATTAATCTAATTGAACAAGAGGATAATGATTCAAATGAATTAAAACTGAATTTAAAACTAATTTAGAACTAAGATTATGAATAACTAATTATCAATTTAAGACAAACTAAATCTATGAATTAAATATTGAATTAGAAACTAAAACTTGAAATATAAATTAATTATTTGATTCTCAAAACTAAATCTTGTTCTAAAAACTAATTTGATGCTAATTAACTAGATAAAAAACTAACTATTGGATATTTGACTAAGTAAAAACCAAGTAGCTTAAGAGCTAAGTCTTTGTCTCATCAATGCAATATGGTTAGAGTAGAGAATTCGTTCTACTCCTAGTCGTCTAGATGTGAAGGTTTCCTAGTTCGTGTAAGCTAACAAAGTCGTGAGAGTAATAGAATTGAAATTTAACTACGATGGTGAATCAACAATCAAGATGATATAAATCAAACTACGGAAATACTAACTTGACAATATAGGGAGGAATTAGGGGGATTTGATTCCACCTTAATTCGACTTAATAAACTAACGAAGAATTGTTGTAATCCGAATTGCTATGTTTACGCAAAACAATTGGATCTATCTAATCCCTAATCGTTCATGGTAATCTCTACCAACTAACAATCAGCATGTGAAGCAATCAAACTCATTCTCATGGAAAACTAATTACTTTCTAGAATGGAATAGATTACTACGACATTTTTTATGCTAATCGAAATCAAGTTTCATCAAGGTTTCCTCAAACCCCTCTAATGGAGGTTTTAGCCTTGAATTATTACACTATCATTTCTAACACAAAAACAAATTGAACAAGTCATAATTGAATAAACAATAAACTTTATTAATCTAATTGAACAAGAGGATAATGATTCAAATGAATTAAAACTGAATTTAAAACTAATTTAGAACTAAGATTATGAATAACTAATTATCAATTTAAGACAAACTAAATCTATGAATTAAATATTGAATTAGAAACTAAAACTTGAAATATAAATTAATTATTTGATTCTCAAAACTAAATCTTGTTCTAAAACTAATTTGATGCTAATTAACTAGATAAAAACTAACTATTGGATATTTGACTAAGTAAAACCAAGTAGCTTAAGAGCTAAGTCTTTGTCTCATCAATGCAATATGGTTAGAGTAGAGAATTCGTTCTACTCCTAGTCGTCTAGATGTGAAGGTTTCCTAGTTAGGTGTAAGCTAACAAAAGTAGGTGAGAGTAATAGAATTGAAATTTAACTACGATGGTGAATCAACAATCAAGATGATATAAATCAAACTACGGAAATACTAACTTGACAATATAGGGAGGAATTAGGGGGATTTGATTCCACCTTAATTCGACTTAATAAACTAACGAAGAATTGTTGTAATCCGAATTGCTATGTTTACGCAAAACAATTGGATCTATCTAATCTCTAATCGTTCATGGTAATCTCTACCAACTAACAATCAGCATGTGAAGCAATCAAACTCATTCTCATGGAAAACTAATTACTTTCTAGAATGGAATAGATTACTACGACATTTTTTATGCTAATCGAAATCAAGTTTCATCAAGGTTTCCTCAAACCCCTCTAATGGAGGTTTTAGCCTTGAATTATTACACTATCATTTCTAACACAAAAACAAATTGAACAAGTCATAATTGAATAAACAATAAACTTTATTAATCTAATTGAACAAGAGGATAATGATTCAAATGAATTAAAACTGAATTTAAAACTAATTTAGAACTAAGATTATGAATAACTAATTATCAATTTAAGACAAACTAAATCTATGAATTAAATATTGAATTAGAAACTAAAACTTGAAATATAAATTAATTATTTGATTCTCAAAACTAAATCTTGTTCTAAAAACTAATTTGATGCTAATTAACTAGATAAAAAACTAACTATTGGATATTTGACAAAGTAAAAACCAAGTAGCTTAAGAGCTAAGTCTTTGTCTCTTCATATGGAAGAGACCAGATCCATAATTTCATGCATGGGCTGAGGAGCCATGTTTTGGGCTGGAAAATCGAGCCCAAAACCTTATTACTTCAGTCCACTAAGGGGTTTAGCTAGAAATAACTTTAATAGTCTTTTTGTCCACTTCTGCTCTTTTGATTGGGTCAAGGCTTGGACCATTAGAAATCTCGTTCCGAGCTGGTCGTTTTGACATAAGGTAGGCCCAATTCCGAGGTCTGAGTCCAAAGATACAGCCTTCGAAAGTTCTGCTGACTTTTGTGCTATTTCTGCTCGCATTGACTTTGACTTTTCAGTTTTGACCGGGCTTTAAAAAAGATTTTTCTCCTTGAATCTTAGCCTTTAATTATAGAACTTCTTAGCAACCAACCTTTGCTCCATTATCTCGCAAAAGGGGCGTATTTATGTACATATTCGACTCCAATGCCTGAAATACATAAGAACACGATAACAGTACTAACTCTTACTTATTAATCACATAATTGGTCAAAAAGCAATATTGTTAAGGGGTTAAAACTACAGTTTTGGGCTCTTATCAGTAACCACGAGGATATGGTTTCCTCATCACCCGTGATACGAAAGGAGATCTGCCTACCCCCATTATGGCGGATTGAACAAAGGAGTCTTGCATTTTTCTCCCCTTACCTATCATCCGATGCATCTGATGAATCAGGTCATTCTTTTCAGTTTCCCATGTAGGTTATTTAGTAGAATGCTTCTTGGTCTGAGCTCTTTTTCTGTGTTGATGGTCGACATCACGATCCTGGTCGGTTGACTCTGGTCCGGAAGCTGTATCCGAGTCCTCATCTGAGTTGTTGTATTCTGACACAGATGTCTCACGTCGAACTGGACCTCCATGCCTTGGGTTCTTTGCACGACCACTTTCTAGAAGGTCGTCATCATTGAGGTCGATGAGTGGCTCCTTCCCTGTATCAGATTGATACAGATGCCTCAGTAGCTGTACTTCTCATTCAAGATTGCTCCTTTGTTGTTCCAGAGTATGTACTACCTGGCTTGCCTGAACAGACTCTGGGTTGGTGAGGAGAGCATTCTCACCATCTTGACACTCCTCTTGAGCGTTATTCCCGGGCCTACACTGCGAGGGGAATTGCCAAAAGGCGTCGGTGTTAGTCATGGGTCTTGAGGGGGTTGTTCGTGATCGTGGTGAGGCGTTGTCCCCCTTCGTGTGTCTCATGCTCTTTCTTCTCTACAACTGGACCGAGTGTGGTAGCGCCACCCTTTGTTTTCTTTGCTCCTGCCATCACAACAGTAAGAGTTTTTAGGCTAAATCAATCGTCTGAAATGAGTATTTACCTGTTTTCGTCCCCACAGATAGCGCCACTAGATGTAGGGGATTTTTCGAGCTTTCCCTGATCTTCCTCAGTGCCTTGTGATCTTATAACCTTTAAATGAAAGGAGATGGGATGACATAATTGTGAGTTCAGGATTGAACCATCTGACGGCTGCCTATGTATCTCCTTATTTATTATGGAGAGTCAAACCCTATCTTGCGTAGTTCCTAAGAGCAAAATCCCTCTGGTTTATATAGGAAGAGTTTTGAGAGTCCTAGGGTTAGCGCTGCCTTCACCGCCTGTGAGTTCCCTTCCATCTTTGGACTCTATCTCCCTATTAGGAATTCCCTCTTTATGGAAGTCTGAATCTATACCATATCTTTATGCAAGGTAAGTTTCCTTGCTAATCATAATGTCCCATCGTGTATGAGAAGATTATATTTTAAAAGAAAACTCCTAAGATATGTCTTCACGATTCCTTCCTTATCATCAAAGATCGTCATATTCAGTTCCCTTCTGTTCAGGAACTGTCTACATCAGTTCCTAATGACCGGGTAACTATTATGTTGGAAGGCGGTTAGCCATGTGCCTGGCACATGTCTACTAAACATTCGTGATACGCACAAGATTACTTACTCATATAACTGATCCGATGAGGACTTACAGTTCCAGTTTTACCAGTTCCAGTTTCAGGTGAGTATTCTGTTTAGCCTTCAACCGTTCCATCTAATCCAACCACACAATCTGTTCTTGAGAGTGAAGCACGAGTTCCAGATGATGGTGCAACAGCAAGCACTGATGGTGAACCAAAGTTTGATGCTACCCCTTCTTCATAAGCCTTTCAGTTGATGATTCACAAAAACAATTTTTAAACAATTATTTTATGGATCTGTAATATTGAGCTATGTAGCTCACATACAATTTACTTACTAAGCTCTATATCTCTTCTATTTTATGCATGTGTACTATTTTCTTACTGAGCTTTGTAGCTCTTCTAGTTTATATATACATTAGAAGCAGTTTATTATTTATGACATGTGTTATTATGCATATTCTACCCCTGATGCCCCCATTCATTTGGAACAATAATAGGTGACCCTAGTAGGCTAAACAGATTAAGATTAGGCATGACCAGAATCTGATTAGGATATTATGGAAGCCATTCAAGTTAACTGTAATTAGGAGTTCGATCGCAAAAGTCTTATGGTTTTGCGAAAATAACTTGGTGCTTTTAGCACAACACTATGTTTAATAACGATAGGTCCTATTTATTTAAAAAATAAATAGGTTATCGCTAGAACAGTAGTGGGGGAGTCTTCCTCAACGCCTATCATGTCGATTCAGTTCTAAGCCCATGATTTGCATGCTAAGATCTGGATCCAACCCAGATCTTCCCAGCAACCCCTATGTTGATGTTCGAGAGTAGTAGGAAATGGCACACAGTTCTGGCTCTCAAAAACACTATCTCTTACTCCAAGTCAAACTGGCATACAATTTACTGAAAAGTTAGTGTGGTCGAATTCCCTAGAGGCTTACAGTTCAACTTTCCCATACTCCGTATCACTGGTTCGAAAGCAAATTGGCATACAATATTCTTGAACAGATAGTGAGAGGATAATTCCTTAAAGGCTTAGTCCATTGTGGATCATAAATAAAGAACTAACGTAATGAATAAATTTGATGGCAATGTGAAGCACTTTATTGATGATTCATAGAGGAGTGAACAATGTATAGAAAAGCATATAATAACAATTTACTGATAGTACTTGTGAAGGTGATGCGCGTTCCATGGTTTGACAAGAACGTCCCCATCAACAGTGCGTAGATAATAAAAACCAGTTCGACCAACCTTGTCGATGATGTATGGTCCTTCCCAGTTGGGCCCAAGCTTGTCGTTGGGCTCTGGGATCTCTCGCAAAACTAGATCTCCTATTTTGAAAGATCGAATTTGGACTCTCTTATCGTATGATCTCTTCAGAATTTGCTGGTTAGCAGCTAAACGAAGTGCAGCACCTTCTCGCTTTTCATCTAGGAGATCCATTTCTCTGCATAACAACTCCTTATTGTCCAGAGTGTGCACAACATCTGACTTCTGAATGGGAGCTACCAGTTCTGGAGGTATGACAACCTCAGTTCCGTAGGTCACTGAAAATGGGGATTCACCAGTTGACCGTCTGGGTGTAGTTCAGTATGCCCATAGGATCTTAGGCAGTTCCTCAACCCATAAACCTTTCGCGTCGTCTAATTTACGCTTCATGTTATCCAAGATGACCCTGTTAGAGGCTTCAGCCTGGCCATTGCCTTGTGGGTACGTTAGAGTTGAGAACAGATAGGTAATGTGAAACTCCTCACATAGTTCAGCGACCAATCCTCCAGCGAACTGCTGCCCATTATCTGAGATGATAACTTTGGGTATGCCGAACCTGCAGACAATGTTGTTCCAAATAAACTTTTTGACGTCATATTCTTGAATGAAGACAAGGAGAACTACTTCTATCCACTCGGTGAAGTAATCCGTCGCAACTAGTAGGAATCAGACATTGCCAGGAGCAGGTGGTAGAGGTCCTACAATGTCAGTTCCCTACTGTGCAAATAGCCATGGACTGGCCAATGGGTGTAGTTCGATTGCTAGAGCATGGATTAGTGGAGCATATCATTGACATTTTTCACATTTGCGGGCAAAAACTTGTGCATCCTTTTGCATATAAGGCCAAAAGTACCCTTGCCTTAGGATCTTGAGAGCTAGTGTTCTTCCCCCAGTGTGGTTGCCACAAATTCCTTCATGAACTTCTCGCATAACCTGTTCAGTGCGGTGTGGGGAGAGACATCTGAGATGAGGTCCCAAAAAGGACTTCTTGTACAAATCATCTCCAACGAGGGTGAATCTTTGTATATTTACAAGCAGACGCCTTGCTACATTCTTATCCTCAGGGAGTGTTCCGTCTTTGAGGTAGGACTTATATGGATCCATCTAACAAGGAGTAATGGCTGGAACAACACAAACTGTTGTAACTGGGATCTGAATACTAGATTTCTCTTGGAAATCTATAGTGATGGAATGTGACTCACTGTTATCCAGCAATAAGGCAACATATGCCAAAGCATCTGCGTGTCGATTTTTAGATCGAGGCAGCTGATAGAACTGAATGCTCTCAAACTTTTCTTGGAGACCCCTTACCAGTTCTAGGTATTTGGCCATTCGCTTGTCCTTGGCCTCATACCCTCCATCAACTTGGAACACAACCAGCTGTGAGTCACTAAAAACTGTGAGGTGTGTTAGGCCTAGGTCTAGGGCCATTGTGAGGCCAGCAAGTGTTGCCTCATACTCTGCCTCATTGTTAGAGGCGTTCCAACCCAATCAGATGAATTTCTCCAACCGCATATTGTCGAGAGTAACTAACACAGCTCCAACTCCTACACCTCTGTCATTTGAAAATCCATCCACAAATAACTGCCATCCGGAGCTCGACTCCTATAAGTTGGGATGGGAGTTTGGAAATTCGGGCAGGATGCCATCATCGGAACTGGGAGTGGTTGAATCGTACCCAGTGTAGGTCATTGGGAAATCTCCCAAGAATTCTGCTAGTGCCTGACCCTTCTTTGAGATTCTAGGGACTTAAATAATATCATATTCTGACAGTTACACAAACCATTTAGCTAGCCTTCCTGACCTGTTCGGTCATTCCAGAACTGATCGCAGTTGGTACTCTGTGATCACTCTGATGGTGTGGGACTGGAAGTACGGTCGTAATTTCTCTGCGGCAAAAACAAGTACTAAAGCGACTCTTTTGAGTTTAGAGTACCTTGTTTCTGCAGGTAGGAGCGTCCTGCTCAAGAAATAAACATATTTTTTAACCTTCTTTTCATCCACGTGGATCAGTACCGAACTGATGTCATAGTCAGATAAACATAGATAAAGACCTAGGACTTCTCCCCCAATAGGTTTTGAAAGTATTAGCGGTGCCCCCAGGTATGTTTTGAGTTGATCGAATGCCTTTTGGCACTCTTCTGTCCATGCGAAGGAGGCGTTCTTTCGTAGTAACTAAAAGAAGGGCTTACACTTATCTGAACTCTTGGAGATGAACCTGTTCAAAGGTGCTAACCTACCTATAACTTTTTGAACCTCTTTCATGCTTTTAGGTGAGGGCATTTCTATGAGCGCTCAGATCTGATCTCGGTTCGCCTCAATCCCTTTCTTAATTACCAGGTACCCTAAGAACTTTCCTGATGATACAGGGAAAGCACATTTCATAGGATTGAGCTTCATGCGATATTCTTGAAGAACATCAAATGCACGTTTCAAGTGGAAGAGATGATCTCCCCTTTTCAGACTCTTGATCAGGAGGTCAGCCACATACACTTCCATAATGTTGCCTATTAAACCTTCGAACATCTTGTTTACCAAACACTGGTATGTGGCTCCTGCATTTTTCAATCTGAATGGCATGACCTGATAGCAGTACAGGCCATCCTCGGTTGTGAAACTGGCATGCTTGTGGTCCTCCTCATGTAAGGGGATCTGGTTGTAACCTGACGACCCATCTATGAAGGATAACAGTTCATGTCCAGCCATTGCATCCACCAACTTGTCAATTCGTGGCAGAGGGTAGCTGTCTTTCGGACATGCACGATTTAGATCCGTGAAGTCGATACAGATTCTCCATGACCCATTCTTCTTTCTTATCGGGACAATATTAGAAATCCAGGTGGGGAAGTTGATTTCCCTGACAAAATTAGCTGCCTTCAGTTTTTCAACTTCAGCATTTACCGCTTTGGATCTGTTAGCACCTATCCTCCTTGGTTTCTGCTTGACTACTACTGCATCACTGCGGACATTGAGCTTGTGGCATGCCACGTGGGGTCAATTCCTGGCATTTCTTCGAATGACCAAGCAAACAAATCTCTGTGCTCTTGGAGGAACTGTATCAGAGCTTGGCGCTCTTCAGAACTCAACAAGGTGCCGATGAAAGTGGTTTTTGGTGAGCTATTGATAAGAGCCCAAAATTGTAGTTTTAACCCCTTAACAATCATACTTTTAGACCAATTATGTGAGTAATAATTAAGAGTTA
The DNA here is from genome assembly GCF_015680905.1 of Coptis chinensis. Taxonomy (NCBI): domain Eukaryota; kingdom Viridiplantae; phylum Streptophyta; class Magnoliopsida; order Ranunculales; family Ranunculaceae; genus Coptis; species Coptis chinensis. The sequence goes on from NC_141462.1 coordinate 27,744,438, forward strand.
ATATTGATTACGTGTTTTTATGCATTTCAGGCTTCAAAGTCTATTATGTGCAGAAATATGCCACTTTAGTGAGATAAAGGAGCAAAGGTCGGTTGCTAAGGACTTCTGTGAATAAAGGCCAAGATTCAAGGAGACAAAGCCTTTGTAAAGCTCGGTCAAAAGCTAAAAAGTTAACACGAGCAGAAATAGTGCACAAGTCAGCAGAACTTCCGAAGGCTGTATCTTTGGACTCAGACATCGGAATTGGGAGTATCTTATGTCAAAACGACCGGCTCGGAAAGAGCTTTCCAATGATCTAAGCCTTGGCCTAATCAGAGGAGCAAAAGTGGACGAAACATCTGTCAAAGCCAACTGCAGCTGAAGAGCCCATTTTGGATTAAAGAAATTGGGTTTTGGGCCCGATTTTCCGGCCCAAAATATGGCTCCAAGCCCATGCACGATTTTTGGATCTGAAAGTATAAAAACAAAAGCTTAACTATTTGTTAAGGGTAGATAGTTAGACCTAGATTAGAATTAGATTAGTTAGCCTCCATTAATGAGTTTTAGAACTTAGTTTTAGAATTTCATTTCTTGTTTTAGATTAATTTCTTGAATCATTGAATATCATTCATTAGATAAATAAAATAGTTATTATTCTTGTCATTTCGATTTTTGTTATTTCAATCTATTAGATCTAGTTTTAATTATTGTTGGTTACCATTTCTTAGTTATTAATTAGATTTTAATTATTGTTTAATTTAGATTAGTAAATTTTGAATCTTGATATTATGTTTAGTTTAGATTCATATGGAAATGATTGCGGAATGATTCTCGGCTAAACCTCCATTAGAGGGGGTTGAGAAGCCTTGATGAAAGCTTAATTCCGATTATCATAGAGTCGTCGTAATTTCTATTCCAATCTAGAAACGATTAATTCGCCATGAGAATGGGTTTAATTGTTCACAGGCTAGTTATGAATTGGTAGAAATGTTATGTGTAATTAGGGATTAGAAAGAACCAATTGTTCTGCGTAGCAGTTCAATTCGGATTACGACGATTCGTCGTTAGTGAGTTAAGGTGGAATCAATCCCCCCCTAATTCCTTATTATAGAATCAACGTAGTATTTCCGTAGTTGAATCAATTATAGTTTGTATCTTGTGGGTAGTTGCATCGTAGTATAATTCCCTCTCGTAAAACTCTCATTAGACTTAAGACCGATTAGTTAAACTATGAAATCATTTCATGCTAGAGAACTAGGAGTGGAACGAATTTGTTACTCCACTCTATTTCGATAGAATTGAGAGTAGAATCTTTGATAAATATAGACTCGTAATAAGTTTTAAGTTTACTTACGTTATGAGAAACCATCGTTCATTTCGTAGGTAAACTATATTCATATGTTTATCAAATGGCGCCGCTGCCATCTTAATCTCATTCTAGACAAGAATTCAATTACTTGAATCCAAGGGGCAATCCCCCATTCTCTACCCACCCACCCTTTTAATTTTTAATTTTTATTTCTTGAATTTTCGGAACTGTTCACTATTTCAGGCATAGGGGCTGCGGATTCACAGAGAAAAACACTGCGGTGAAGGTATTTCTAAATTTTTGAAAATTCTGAAAATTTTCAGACATAATATTTAATGTGTTGTTGATTTACTGGAATATTTTCAGATTTTTCAAAGTTGTTTTACCTTGTGAAAAAAATACGATCTTTACAGTGCTGCATTTCAGTTTTTACACCGTATGTTCTTGAAAAACAAACGAGTAAGGTTACTTAGGGAGTTCTAAAAATTCTATAATTTTTACAGGAGTATCTATCCTAAGTCAGGAGTTTGTAGTAAAACTTTGACGAGTTTTTGATTTGTTTTGACCTCATAAATAGTAGAGTGTTTCCAGTGTATTTCTGCAGTGTTGCAAACTCTTAATATCTGGAACACCAGCCGATGAGGAGCGGTTGTAGAACTCCAATTGCTCTAAATGTTTTACAGGAACAAGTAGGATTTGTTAGGAGTCTCCAGTAAAAATTTAGAAATTTTTGGCTTTGTTTTGATGGGTTAACCATTCGGTTGTTTGTATAGTGTCTGAAAACTGTTTCACAAACTTTGCAAGGCAGTAGAGGGACTTTCATAGCTCCGTTTGATCTGAACTTTTACAGACTACTTGATAGACGTCTCAGTAAATTACTGTAAAAATTTCAAATTTTTTGGAGTACGATAAAAGGCCTAAAAATCGAAAACCCTGAAGCGCGACCCGCGCCCAAACCGAGCGCGACCCGCACTCAAACACTGGACATCTGAAATTCCTGAGCGCGACCCACGCCCTAAGCAAGCGCACCTGCGCTCAAAACACTGGAAGCTGGAGCGACCAAGCTTTTAAACCGGCGACCAAGGCTCAAACACTGGACATTCACAAAACCCCGAGAAGGTCGCTTCAAGGAGAGCGCCAGGAGCGCCACCGAAGGAAAATTCAAGATGAAGCGTTCCAATTTTCACGGGTTAGTTCAAATTTCTATTTCTTCAAGTTATTTAGTGTTTCTAACTTGTTAAATACACCGAGATTAGCGATACAAGACGCTTATTCAAACAGCGTAGCAAGGAGGCATTCAGGTACTTCTTCTTCCCTCCTCGCTTCTTCGAGGAGTTTTAATTCTAGTATAATCGGGCTTGTTTTTCATAGAAATAAATACAACACGCCTATCTAGAATTTCACATACTACACTTGCATCAATGGCTAAAGAACAAGAGACTCCTCTCTCTGATTTTTATAAGCCCTAAACGATGGCCCTAAGTCGCATCGTTTCTTAGACCTAGTGGGGATTTTGAATCCCCCTAATATATTTAACTTGTTACCGGTTTTTCATGGTTTAGACCACGAGAAGCCTTACCAAAGACATCGTAGGATAGACCAAGTTCTCACTACATTCCATCATCCTAGCGTAAGTCCAGATCAAGTTAAACTTAGGGTGTTTCCTTTCACCCTAGCCGACAAAGGCGGCATTTTGGTTAACGCCCAAACGCCAAACTCGTGGACTCATGGGCTCAACTTGTTCAATTGTTCATGGAACAATTTTACCCACCACTAAAAGAGATGAAATGCTTCACAAGATTCATTTCTTCAGCCGTAATCCTCATGAATCCTTTTCGGACACGGAATCGTTTCAATCGATCTTCTCATTGAATGCCCGCGATCATAATCTTGCGAAAAGACACGCTTTGTTCGTGCTTTCTTCAAGGGGCTTTCACATTATCATAAGGAGGTTCTAGATATCATGACTAGGGGTAGTTTTCTTAGTAAAGGAGCCTTGGAGGCTTATAAATTCTTAGAAGATCAATCTAAGAAGAACAACAATGGGGAGGTAACGATTCCTCCCGGCTCCTCTCCTCTTCTCTTGAGGTTAAACATGATCCCGAAGCTTAAAACTCTTATCGATGCCCTCACTAAAAAGGTGGATGCCATCTCTCGTTCAACAACAACCCACTCCAGTCATGAACATTAACTCTACTCATTGTAATGTCCGTCGTAGTCTTGAGCATTCGACTTCTATTGTCCTCTTTGTCTATGCACAAACACCACCACAACCATCACACTTTCAACCAGTTAACTCAACATCAAGGACAAGGGAACTTAGGTTACCGTAATAGAGGTTTAGTACCCATAACCCGAGAACTATCAAGACATGAACGCCAACAAGCTTTAATTCCAATACAACCATCTACGACAAAGTAGTAGTGACCTTGTTGGAGAAACAAAATCAAATTATGCAACAAAACTCCAACTTGATGAAAGATCAAAGATGATCAAAACTCTAATATGATGAAACAAATGATGCAAATGATGCAGTTCTTTTTGTGCCAAAAGGTTATTGACATGTCTTCTAACCAAAATAATAACCAAACCGGCGTGTTTCCAAGTCAAGCGATTGCTTAATCCTAAGTCAACAAACACCGCTTTGAAATAAAAAGATTTCATCGTAATGGTAATATAAACGAAGGGGACCTACAGCAAATACTACCCCTTCGCTTCGAGAAGATAGTTGATAACCAAGTGACTATGCCTAAAGATTACCCGCAAACTAAAAATGATACCATACCAAATACTATAATAGAAACTAAAGACCCTACAACTGTAGAAGTACTAGTTAAACCACAACCAAAAGGGAAAACATTACAAGACCCAATAATAGAAAGTGAAGACCTACACTGTAGAGGTTCCAATATGGATACCTAGATGGAAACGGATAGAGATAAAGCAAAGACTAATAATACTTTTATCCCTTCGCTAAAAATAGCAATAAAACACCATATCCCCAAAGACTAGTTGTGTTTAAAAAGGACGAGAATTTTGATGAGATTAGGGAAGTGTTTAAAAATTTGACTATAAACCTACCTTTTCTAGAAGCTATAAAAAGTCTACTGGACACGCTTAAGTTTCTAAAAGAGTTGTGCACCAAGAAGAGGAAAACCAACATACCCCATGCAATCTAAGCATTCTTAAGTGGACGAGAACAATATCCCTCTTTTTATCGAACATAACGGAATTGTTAAGTACAAGGACCCCCGGTCGCCCCATTGTCTAATGCACCTTAGGTGATACCTTCATAACAACTGCTTTATTAGACCTGGGGGCGAGTGTTAACTTACTCCCTTTTTATTTATATAAACAACTAGGTCTAACAAAACTTCAACCAACCAAAATAACTTTGCAGTTAGCCGATCGTTCTATTAAGTATCCCAAGGGTGTAGTTGAAAATATTCTCGTTAAAGTTCAGGATTTTTACTATCCAGCCGACTTTGTTATTCTCATGATTCCATTCCCATCATCTTAGGGCGTCCTTTCTTGGCAACCGCCAATGCCCAAATTAATTGTCGAGGTGGCTCAATGACTCTTTCTTTTGGAAATCTTTCTGTAGAAGTTAACATGTTTAGACAAAAACAGGGACAACTAGGTTTTCCTGTAGAAGGGGAAGTGAAGTCCATTGAGAGTTTTGTACCTCACATTAGTGCGGCTGACACTTTAGTTCCCACATTAGTAGATACCCCTCTTATGGAAGAAGACAAGGATCACAATTTCTACTCCCTAGACGTAGATAACATCAAGGAGGATTTCCTTCGACTCTTTTGCAACCCTTCTTCTCACTACCATGAAGTTCTCTCCTATTGACATCCATTTATCTCTTGACGCCATGACAGAAGAAGAATTTTTCGCCCTCTATCTCAGTGATTCTTCTTACCCACCTATTGATGAATGTCTTGCATATCTCAAAGCTTCTGATGATATAGACCTAAGAACAGTAGTTGAACACCATTCACCCACCTCACATCCTCATGTCACTCATTCACCTTCTATATAATGTTCCTCGCCCTCTACCTTTTCAAAGAACCATTGAGTTTGTACTTGACCTTGGCGTTTCTCCTATGCTTCATAACTATCTAAAACCAACTGGTGAAGAAGTAATACCCAAGGACAAGCCACCTGACACTTTTTCATTTTTTCCATTTTTTCCTTATCCTACGTATCTTCCACAACCATCAATTTTCTCACGTTTATTTACTTGGCATCCCCTTCATAGGAGGACAAAGAAGAAACTGTATACTCGATTAGGTTTTAGATCTATAAGGCTTTGCTCTCATTCCACTAAGCTACGTCATAGGAAATCTTGGTGCTTAATTCTGTTTGATGGTGCATTCCATGTTAATTATTTGTGGAAAGACCCACAACTTTTTCGATTGTTGATATATGGTAAACTGCATTTTAATACATATATATTAGATAAAGTCTCGAGTATCTGACTATAAAAGACTCATTTTATTCTTCGGTGAACTCCATTCCAATCTTATGTTATGGGAGTGCACCATTAAGGCAACCGAACCCTCCTTTTGGAGTGAGTAGTTGTAAGTGTCGGATTCTTAGTCTAGGTTTCATGTGACTCACGCATTTATCTCTTGCACTTTTTCTCGTGGATTGAGTAGTGCTTCTCTATGGAGTGAGTTTCATTTTTATTTCTTTATCGTAATTTTGTTTTGTTTTTCTAAAAATTAAACATATAAAAACTAAATAAAATAAAAACATAAACATATATTAGTAAGTCTAGGGAATCTGACTTTAAAAGACCCAAGTTTTCGTACAATACCAACTTTCTAGAGTATAGGCCAAACAAAATTTTCAAACTTAAAAAGATTTTTCCAATTTTGTTTGGGGTAAATATTTTGGTATTCATTTCAAATCATGTTGCCACCCTAAGCCTGTCATGTTTACTCCAGTAGAGTTTGTGTTAGTTAGTACGTACCAGTTTAATCGTGCTTCATATTATCATATTATCTTTACAATATTTCTATTACAGGTACTGCCAATTTTTGCCACGTTTCTATGGTAAATTCTTTTCTTATCTCTTTACACTTTGAGGACAAAGCGTTCGATTGTTTGGGGGTGGGATAGAAATATTTGCAAAAATTAGACACTTTTAGGATGTAAATTACGCACTTTTATTTATAAAATGTTAAAAATTATAAAAATTAGTTAGTTACATAATTTAATTGTGTTATTGAATTGTTTCATGAACCCCCTTCTCCCAAATTGTTTGGGGGGTGGTATAGAAACACGATGTAAATGTTAAGCACATATTAGGTTGTATATTACGTATTATTTGTCTTAAAAATAATAAAATAAAAAAATAAAAAGTTTATGTTATACACTTAGGAATATTTGTATTGTTTCTTTCTCTATGCTCTTAATAATCTAGAAGTCTCACGTAGCTTTTGTATTAGAATAGTTTTTAGAAACTTAGGTTAATATGTAGATAATAATCTTTGCATCTATCTATAAATATATTACATGAGTATCTATGATTGTTTGGCAGTAAGTTTCTGAAATCTAGGCTAGAGTACTTATTCTACAAATCCTGTGAGAATATAGCCTAAAGCCTTATATGAGTGAAACATTTGAGAAATGACACAAGGGAGAAGTATATTCCGAATAGAGAAATCACACGTCCACTTGCTTGACCACTATACCATGTCCTAAGAGAGAATTTAGGCCCTTTTTGGATCGATATAGCTAGAAATTCTAACCTAAGTATATTTTCCGCTAGTCGCCCCACTGAGCCTTTCATTAGCCCTTCCATAAACCACAATTCCTTTACCCTGTTACAAAAAACAAAATAAAATATTTAAAAAAAAAATCAACCTACCCATTTTAGAATAAGTCTGAGAATAGGATGAGTGAAGAAAAGAGAAGAGAAAAACCTGTGTAAACAGAAATTAATTAGTTGCTTCAGAAAAGAAAAAGAAAAGAAGTTTCCATCCAAAGAAAAGAAAAGAAAAGAAAAAGAAAAAGAAAAAGAAAATAAAAACTCCAAAAATAGAATAAAAGGAGTCGAAAAACCAAAAGAAAAAGGCTAAGGATGGAAACAAAGTGTAGAAGCAAAAGAACAAGGTTTTCTCTAGTTACGTAATATGAAGACCCTATTATCTCAGACTTGTCTTTTTGAATATCCGTTTCCTTCATTCTTAAACCATCTCCTAATCCCATGAACACCTAATAAAGACCTCTAGCTCAATTAGGAATAAGTTAGTGGGATAGTAAGTGGCAATTGAGATGTGTTTGATCAACCGGCTTCCTTGTGTGTCATTGAGATTGTAAGGTAAAGTATGCCCACCGCATTAATCTATTTGGAGTAGCAAAGCTGGAGTGGAAAAATCGAGTGATTTTTGTCTTAACTTTTATGTGAGAACCTACTTAAGGATATTTATTCCAATTTTTCAGAAAACGGACACATTCTGCATTTCATAGCATTACTCATTGTATATATGTTTATTAAGTAGATGATTGATTATTATGCATATATTAGCTTAGGTTTCGGACATGATTATTACAGTATTCATTGCTAGTGAGATGTATAGATAATTGAGACATAAATAAAGGAAACAATAGTTTTATTTCTTAGTCATTGTAGTATAGATGAAGTTTGTGAGTACCTTCATGGAAAACTCTCACGAGGCTATAACTTCGTCCACTAGGAAATTCCTAGTGGTTTAAGGCCTTGTTGCATATGGTCAATGCAATCGACTCAGTAGCTAAAAACGAGAGTAGATAGAACTCCATTTTTGGTCACTTATTCTAATTTCTCATCTTTGCTTGAGGACAAGCAAAATGCTGTTTGGGGGTGGTTTGATAAGAGCCCAAAATTGTAGTTTTAACCCCTTAACAATCATACTTTTAGACCAATTATGTGAGTAATAATTAAGAGTTAATAATCGATTACGTGTTTTATGCATTTCAGGGCTTCAAAGTCTATTATGTGCAGAAATGTGCCACTTTAGCGAGATAAAGGAGCAAAGGTCGGTTGCTAAGGAGTTCTGTGAATAAAGGCCAAGATTCAAGGAGACAAAGCCTTTGTAAAGCTCGGTCAAAAGCTGAAAAGTTAACACGGGCAGAAATAGTGCACAAGTCAGCAGAACTTCCGAAGGCCGTATCTTTGGACTCAGACCTCGGAATTGG